>NC_087518.1:58588039-59231784 GCF_963921805.1 Phalacrocorax carbo
CAATGTTAAGAAACATAACTGGTTTTTACCTGTAATTGAAGCTGTAATCTTACTTCAACATGACAGATTATCAGGATTTCATTAATTTACATGTGGCACTTGACTGAATTGGCTGTGGAATTAGTCAGGACACTTAAGAAAGCTATGCTAAATATACTTACTATTATTTTCTACAGTCATTGTCCTCTGCATAGTTCTGTGTAGGTGGAGTACTGAACATAACGTAACCCAGCTGCCAATAAATACTACTAACCAAGAGATAAAGAGATACTTCATCCGCATATATGAGAAACGTACCTGAAAGACACAAAGAGAAAATATTTCTTTGTAATTCATTCAGCAGCAGTCAGGATGACAGAAACAAACACGATTTAGTATTTCACCTTTAAGAACTGGACTTCCATAGTGATAAAATAAGCAGACTGCACTTCATGGAACATTTGCTTCCTTCAGTGAGCAAAACTGACAGGGGAGGTCAGTTTGACTTACGTAGGTGGAAGGAAAAATTATGATATAAATAAATAAAATAAAACATGACAGACCCTCATAGGGCAAGCCAGGCTGCAAGAACCCAATTTGATCAAAATAATGAACTGTCAGAGCTCAACTACTGGCATTTTTTCTCTAAGACCAGTTACTTATGTTCCATGGCTAGTAAACCAAATCCAACAAACCAGGAATCTGGTCAAAAAAATAATCAGTGTTAATGTATAAACATGCAAGATAGATATACAACGAGCAGAGTCTGTAACAGGGACAGGTTCCGTAAGCTGATGTCTCCCACTCCTTCCTTGAAGTGACACCATTTCATTATGCAAGTAAAATTCCTCTGTACTAGCCTCTCACCTTCAGTGGTCTTTCCCATAACTGTATGCAAGACCTTCCTGTTGTTTCTGGGGCCTCACAATTTATATTTTTCACTAGGTACAGAGGAAAAATCTATTTATAAATTAAGAATTGAGGGAGAGCTAAGTGCCCTTGTAAAGGAGGAAGGCATGTTTTGTTGGTTTTTTTTATTTTGTGGGGTGGTTTTTTTGTTTGTTTGTTTTAACTCAGAGGAGTCTGGTGTGCTAACAGTTTGATGTTCATACATCAGGATTAGGAAAGAATTATAAAGTCAGGATCAGCTCTAGCAACAGGATATAAGGGAAGTGCGTGAGAACAGCTGTACTGGGTCAGTATGAGATATATTTCTACTAGTATTCTGATCTTCAGCAATAGCTCTGAACAGATGCCGTCGAAGAGTGAGAACAAATCTATAACCCAAATGTGCTTCCATTTTCCTCTAGAAGAACTTGCTAAGCCAGATGTGATTTTCTATATTTAGTAAATCTCAAACCATTTATCTTTCATGAACTTACCCAGACTCCTTGAAATCCACATAAGCTTTTAGCATCTGCAACAACCTTTTAGCAATTAATTCCACAGGTCTACTAACCACTGCACCGGGGTCAGGGACTGGGCTGGACTTGAAGTCTGGTTCATATTAGCCTTGTTTGAGACCCCCTGTAGTTCATGTTCTGGGAGATATGAATTATCAATTTCTGTCCACTCTCTCCACCATCCGTCATGTTTTGTGAATGTGATCCCTGCCATGTCATCTCTTTTCCAGGTCCTAACTTCGCTGTTCCTCACAGAGAAACATTCCACATGTTTGGAAAAGGTTCCAAGAGAGGTTGTAATGATGAGCAGTTTTGCCATCACATACATTCATACATACCAAGTTAACCCATCTCACACATACTAATTTCAGATGGCTCCATCTGAATGGGAGAAAAAGCACTGAAATAATCCCAAATTACTGCAGTTTGATAGTAATTATCTTAAACCACAGTAAATTGAATACCTTGGCTTCAGCTTTTAGGTATTTTGTATTTTTAGAAAAAAAAATAATGTTACTGAAGAAAATCTGCCACAAATACAGGAATATCTTCAAAAATGCATTTCCCTTTTTAAATATGTATTTTATTTATTTTTAAGGGAAGTAAGATTCAAGAAGTGGTTTTAATTCTTTGAATGGTAGCTTAGTTTTAACACCTACCACGAAGAACTGACTTTTTCAGACCTTAAGGTGAACACAAGTTGTTGTAACACTTTCAAATGTAGAAGAGCAGTCCCCAAATTCCATGTGCCTCATCTATGAGAAAGGCTGAGAGCCTTTTGGCTATATTTTGAGAAGTGGGTAGACACCCCCTTACGCCCAAACGGACCCTAAATACAATGCTGCCAAAGTCAAAGGCCTCAGCCCAAGGAAATCTTAATCCCTGCCCCTCCCCACCCACCTCCCTCAACCCCACCAAAAAGCCCAATCTTAATACTGCAAGAAGTTAACCCAACAAGTTACACAGCAAAGGCAGCAGTCATGCTGGTATGGCCTTTAAACAGTTTTAGCATAAATATTTCTCATGATGCTTTATGTTCCTTTAACACACATAGTACCATTGAACTTCCCATTCAAAATAGTGTTTTGTGGTTCCAAGATGGTAATACATATACATCCACAATCTCTGCAAGAATGTGAATTTAGTCACAAAATGGGTGAACGCTTCTCCTGAGGACAAGCAGAAGTGGATCAACCCCCCCAAGGCCTCACAGGTAATGACTCATAGCTAAATCTAGAGCTCAGAAGTCACAGTCCACTGCTCTAACCAGTTTCATATTCCTCTCCTTCTACAACAGAACAAAAAGGTTTTAATGCTTGTTCAAATCTGCACATTCTTCACCTTGCTCAGCACAAGAATTAAAAGTTTCAGTGAAAAAATTAGAAGCATCACTAAAGTTTATTTGGGAACAACCTTAAACTTCAGACATCTTACTGCAGTAAAGCAAAGTTGTAACATGCTTGTATAGAAGCCTAACACAAGAAGCCTGACTTGAAAGTGGATGTGTTCTTTCCATGGGATTGTATACACACACTTGTCCACTTTGTCATCTGGAAACTTCTTTCCTTGCTTCAAGACCAGTTCCTCTGCCTTTGAGTAAATATTATAGTTACAGCCCAGCATCTGGAGATTTAAGAGAGTGATTTCTATTTTCTTTAATATACTAAGCTATAATTTTCTGTATTTCAGCTGAAATATCACAAGATGATCTGGTCATACAGCCACAGGAACTTCACTGATAGGTAAATAGTTATAGTCAAAAACTTATTAGTGTCATATTCTAAATTTTTCTGCTTTTGAAAACCGGAACCAAAAGAGAACAATCACATCTTTGGATTCGCTTTGACTGCATTTTCACTATACAAATTGTTCAGTACAGCGCAAATTGCCTTGCCCCTGTTTGCACCTCTATAATGAAGCCCATTTTTGTTGTAATTACACCTGAAGAACCATCATCCGTGGTACAGACTCACAAACATCACGGAGTTGACCTTATTCACAGTACAAGGCTGAAGACAGCTGTGTCAGCACAACTGCAGGATAGTGCACTTTGGCAAAACCAGCAGAAATATTCTGAAGTAATTTCACTAACAATGTTTTAAACCTATTTGCTGATGTGTAAGTTTTGTTCCTCTACTGGCAGTGCTTCAAGTGAAGCCAGTTTAAAAATGACCATGTATTGCAAGCAATTTTTTTTAACCATTCATGTTTTAGATTGTTGAAGAGAGCAAAATGAATATCCCTTTCTGTAATATACACAGCATTTTCATGCACCAAAAAGTCACTTAAAACCCAAATCACTGTACCCACCCACAGTAAACCATTTTTATAGAATCCTTGGTCTTCTCTAAGTATCTGTGAATAAGACTAAATATTAAGGGTTTATTATTAAACAACGTAAATGTTTTTTATGCTAAGAATTACTATCAGAATTTTGAAAGGCTGGTTGCGGTGGTGTAGACATCTAATAGTTTCATGAACCTACACATCTTCTATATAAATATAGCTTAAGGAGAACATGGAATACAAATATACAAACCCGCACTAAGTAAAAAGAAAGTTACCTAAAAGATGTGGGCCACTATAACAAAGGAAGTGCTTGAGTACCCTCTTATTTATGTGTAACTAGAGGAGGAAAGGTAGGAGAGCGCTGTACAGGAACATAGGATTGACATGCTAGACTACATCAATGCTCCACCAGTAAAGATGCCTTGAAAAAAAAAAAAATCCTATGAAGGAATTATCAATACAAATTTAGAAACCAAATCAAATATTTCACCACAAGTTGTTGATTCAGATCACGTTTTCTTCAAAATAAAACACTCTTAACTGCTGGTGACTGAAAAGCTCATCATACATGTCATTATTTTGCTATTTTTGCTCTGGCAGACACAGCTAGGAAAAGTGAACTTTCCTAGTAACCACCATGTAACCTCATACCCTTGGTTCCTCCACATCAGGGCTGAGGTTAGCAAGGGGCCAGTGTTAAACAGATAAATAAATAAATCTGTATCTGATCTATGGTTAAGCAGAGGATTTCTGTTTCCAGGAAAGCTAGCTCCTCAACTGATACAGAACTTCAAACTGGTTTTCAACTTCTATGAAACTAAGCAAATGTTTGAGCGTGAAAAATCAAGAGTTAAGCTGAGAAAAATAAAATGGAAAACCTGATACTGTTTCAGAGTGAACTCTCAGCCACAAGCTGAAAGCCTGCAAAGCTTATGGAGGGGAGTCCTGGGAAGGGCAGGAGGAAGTGGGCAAAAGATGACAACAGGATGAACAATAATATTACACAGCTTTAAAATGGAGGGAAAACATGGAACCGCAGCAGATGTAAGTAAGTCAGGGCTCTTTTTTTTTTTTTTTAGACTAGAAAGACTAGAATAATTTACCATACTTATAAAAATATAACAACCAACTAGTATGCATTTTACCCTTTCCTCTTGGAAGAAATAATCCAAGGTCAGTTCCAAAACACCCAAAGGTGATTCCAATCCATGCAGCTGCGGTCCTGCTGCATGCCACAGCTGCGCGTCCCTATTGCCTCACTCTTCACACACACTCACTTGACTTCATCTTAAAACTATCTCATTAAAAGAAGAGATAGATACGACTAACCGCTTTTATTCCAGCAATAAATCTTGACCAGATAGTTCCTTCAACCAGTCCTTCATTTATGATTTTACTGGGAGTGTTTTAAGACAGGAATAATTTCTGCTGTCTTCCTCAGAGCCACAGAGACCTTAGTTGGAGTAACATGTAATTTCCTCTAGAGCATGGTGCCCACAATATGGATACAAACTGGATGGAGTACAAAAGGAGACCAATAATAATGCTGTGTGGCTTACAGCACATTTAGAAACAGCTTAGAATGCGTGTGAGGAAGCTGGGGGTAGGGAGGACAGAATGGCCAAGGAAACTCAACCAACAGCCACAGGCAGGGGAGCATCAAAAGAGAAATACCATACATAAGGTTTTCCTATTGAAAGGACACTACTAAAATAACAGAACTGCAAGACTTTTAGTGCAATTTCCTAGCTTAAGAAAAAGTACAAAATACCACACCTACATGCTTACAACACAAAGAATCACAAAGTTTCTTGCAAACCACGCTACCGGAACAGACTGATGAAAAGCAGTAGAAGTCATCCTACATGTGAACTTTATCAATGGGTTCAGAAGTACTTCCCCTCACACACACCCCTACAGAAGCAAACTGAAATCTTAGTTCAGGCTCAGCTGGACTGAGCCTTATCTGTTTTTTCTTCCAGACCAATTTTTCTCTGTTTAGTCATTTACAATTTTCACTTACTAGTTTTTTCTTTCCAGTACCCATCTCAAGCTGGTTGCTTAGCCAGTCTTAGTGACCCGTTCTTGAACCACACATTTTTTGCAACTCTTTTCTTCCAGTTATTCCCAGTGTATTTCCATCTGATTCTGCAACACTGGCCTCAGTTCCAGTCTTCCTCCATTGTCTGTCCTCCATTCTCAAGTAAGTTTTCAGCACTAAGTGTCTCATCCACTTGTTCAGTTTATCCCTCACAGTTTTCCTACTTCAGAACCTGTGTCCTGAACTAGTGCCCGTGTACAAAATGCACTTATCATCCACAAGCATCCTTCTTTCACAGCTCTGGGAAGCCAGCAGAGGTGGTATGGCAAAGCACTAGGAGGGTGTCTCGCTCCTTGGTCTCACTTCCAGAGCCAAAGGAAAACTGTAAGCAGAGCAGATGGATTCTTTGCATAGCTTAGTTCTTACACCCACACTACACAAAATGAACCAAAACAAAACCAGAGACCTATTCTTCCCCAGGAAGCCCAGGTAATCAGCGCTGAAGCAGCCCTCCAGCAGAGGTCTCCTGAAACACAGTTTTGAACTGAGAGGTGAACCAAGCCAGTAGATCAAAAACATTTAAGGTACAAGATTGAGGGATCACCTGATCTGGATCAGTTGTGAGCATGCAAACAGTTTTTTCTCAGTTCATCCAGAGAACACAATGTGCTTTTTCTTTGCTACCTTCAGACTTTCTGCGGGTTGAAGGACAGATGACACCTAATAGTTTTATCCCTTACAAATAATAACTACTACAGTATAGTCATGAAGGTTCAACGTCTTCTCAATAATTTACTTTTTTTTGTTCTTACACCACCTAAAAACACACCGTTTCATAACCCAGAGTTTAGGGTTTTTTGCTGGTTTCCACACAGTAATAATACCAACGAGTGTTCTGTAGTACAGTTCCTGAAATTACCGCACTAGGTGAGTCATCCATCTATTTTTACTTTGGCCTAACATTTCTGTAACTAGGCACAGCATCCAACAGAAAGAATGACCTTTGCCTTTGCAAGCACGAGATACAGCAGCATCTGAAGAGAGGTACAAAAGCTATTTGTAATTAAAGCACGGTATTTTGACAAAATCCGATCATATTCAATTATTGGTAACCTTGCGATGAAGGCACGTTCATTAGTTTTTTGCACTCATCTTTTTGTCAGGATTGACTTCTAGTCAACTGAGCAAACAGCTGCCCATTATTGCCACTTCCACCCCCTTCCCAAATTCCGCTGTCAAAAGCCACCACCACAGAGCAGAGTCTGTAGAAGAAAGCACACTTAGGTCTTGTGCTCTGAGACTCATCCTCTTTATGAAAAGAGATTTTCACTGGAAGTTTCCAGCAGTCAAACACACAATGAGCTGCAGTAGCTAAGGAAGGTATTGGGTGCATGTTCACTCTACCACTTTAACTGTACGTATAGTAAACTAACGGAGCACAGGGTCAGAGGAGCATCTTGGACTACCCCAGCACCACTTTGCAGAGCTCAGCCGTTAGCCCCCTTACTAAGTGCAATTAAGATGTGCCAGGTTGAAATGAGAATGACTGCACTGGCAAAGGCTGACTCAAACCATCCCTAACTTCTTCCATGCAGACATTCACAGAGCTAACTTAAGAAATTTTATTTTCTATCTAAATATATACCACCAGTGTAGTGTTCTGAACCTAATCTCAGTCAAGTTTCATCATGTTTTTCATAAAATAAATAAATCCTAAACACAACTATCATATACACAGAGAACTCCAGCAACAAAACTCTCAAGCATCCAATCTGAAAAGGATTTATGTTTTTAGATTATTATGTTCTACCCAAATTTGCTGCCAGCAAAAAAAAAAAATCAGAGGCTCTTGTTTGATGTTTCAGGTAAGTTGTCTTCCTCCCTACCCAACCTCCCATGCTCTTTACTCAGCCTAGAGCTGCTGAGACCCACTAGGTAGAGCAAGAAAGAATGGTAGTCTCCTATTCTCCATCCAATGCTTGCCCTACAGCAGCTGGAAAAGCTTACAGATGACATTCCTACACATAAACGCTTTCTCCAGAAATGTGGTGGGTTTGGTTTTTCAGTTTCTTTGGTTTGCTTTGGGGTTTTGTTGTTGGGTTGGTTTTTGGTTTGTTTTTTTTTTTTAAGTAAACAGCACTATAGTATAATCACCATAATTCAAAAATTCAGTAGCAGAGATGATAGAGAAAGCACCCAACTTATGTACTTGAATAAATGAAAGACACTTGAAAGTTAAGTTTATTTCTTCAAATTAACTTTTTTGAATTCCAGACTTCTTCTCATATCTTGACACACCCTCCCTCCATTCTCGAAAGAAACATTTTCCCTAGTAAGTCCCATTCTTCAGATAAGTCTAGGTACTATTGCTTTCAGAAAGTAAATAAAAGCACCAGTTAAAAATAAGCTTAAAAAATGTTTCCAATCCAAGTGGTGTAATTTAATTAATTTAAAACATTTAAGTTCATGGCTTTCTCCTTTTAGCCACAAACAGGCTGCAACACAGGGGCATGAACAACTATGCAAATCTTGAGGGGAGGGATCAAGTTAACACAAAATAGACTTTTTTTTCCTCTTCAAGACTGATATCTATAAACAAACTGCATCCAGAACATCTACTCTCGCAATATAAAGGAACCTAACTTACATCTCAACAGTGCTCAAATTCTGTGCCAAAGGAACACATGCATGAACGTCAAGACATACAGTCATGCTGATAAAGGTTCAATGTTAAATTTTCTCAGCATCTTTGGAGCAGGGTACAGGGGATCTACTCATATGTCCAAGTCCCTGTTAACCCCATACTGCACCCTACAAAGCATTCGAAGTATTTCCTTTAAGTTCTATTATCCAAGCTGGGAGACAAGGAACATAAGGGGAAATAGTGTTGTTTTGGTTTTTGGTTTTTTTTCTATAAAATGGATATTGTTGCCCCAATACAAAGTAATTGCATCAAGGCAGACGATACAACAAAACACCTCCTTTCTTCTGATAAGCACTAACCCTTCTGGCAACTTTAAGTGCTTTCTCTTAAATGCAATTTTTAGTTTTATTTCTCCAAAGAGAAGTAGGATTTGCCAGAAACTATCACAATACATTCCACATGTTGATACCTAACACCACACACAGAAACAATTCATGACAAAAATTGCATCAGTGCAGTTTCTGGGTATGTTTACTTCAACATACCAGCATGTCTTCCAGGGCTTTCTAGCTCACAGGAGCCAAATATGGATCTCTAACTCCACCACACATACTTTCAGAGATTCAAAGTAACATGAGAACTTCTTTTATTTTGAAAAATTCTACCCACAAACACGAAAGGATACAAAATGTAATGGCAGGCAGTTTTCAGGGATTCAAGCAACATCTGTGGGAGATAGAAGCTCATAAAACATTAAAAAAAAAAAACAAACATGGGTTGCAGATGATTAAGAACAAGCAACCACAAGAAGGACACAACTGTCATTTACAGATACTAAATGAAAATATATGAAGGATTATTATTCCACAGCTGCAGTCAGTCTGGAAAGTCACTCTGCAGAGAATAGGATGCTTGGGGCAGAGTTTGAATAGGAAAGACTTAAGAAGTATTTGCTTTTTTTCAAATTGATTTTTGTTTTTTGAAGTGAACTTTTCAGAACTATTTAATAACCCAGTCCTGAATAAAACATTGCAGAACACCTACAGAGAGAACTAAAAATGATTTTATCACATCCTCATTTCTACAATTATGACAGTGGTCTTCCTGAAGCCTGTCACAAGACTCTTCTGTACAAGATGTCTTCTATTAATAGAATTACTAAAAATTCTAATAACTAACTTCCTTATTTTCCCCACACATACATAAGAAGAAGCTTCTATGAATCAATCATTAGCACTTGCTATAATTCCTATCTTTCATCTATTTGAAAGATACAAAGTTTTTCCTTCAGAGACATGGGGGGGGTGGTGGGGGGGTGGTTTTTGTGAGGTTTTTTGTTTTGTTTTTTTATAACTATTTCTAATAACCCTAATATTGTGGAACAGAAATACTATCGCACACAAAACTCAGGGTAAAATCTGAGAAAGGCCAATAGAAATAAACCTATCAATTTTAGGCAAAGCTGCTTCATGCGTAAAATATGCTTGGGAACCAAAGCTTCTGGGACAACAAACTCTCTTCACTCCTCAAAGTTTCTTGCTGACTCCATCCATGCACCTTTATAATACTAAACTTGAAACCAACGTGCTATTTAATGCAGTTTTGTATTACATGCATACCATTTAGTGCAATCTCAGAGACCAGCAGTGGTCTGCAGGCCTCAGGACCGCTGCAGAATATTGACCATATTCACAGTACAAGAGAGAATATCGTATATATGGATTTATCTAAATCTGTCCTCCTTCTCAGGCAGAAAGATAATGTTTTTGGGACATAAAATCCTCCCCAAATGCCATCTGACTACATCATACACTTGGCAGGATGTTCCAGAGCAGCTAGATTTATTTTGGGCTCAGCACTGTGCCAATGCAGTCGCCTAGCTTTTGAGTTGCAAGGGACTTACATCCTGCCAGGTCAGAGCATGGACAGGAACACACATCTGCTGACAGAAGACCACAACATTCCACTCTCTTTGATTCAAAGTGAATTACTCTTCTAATAAGGACTTCCTTATCACGTTCAGCAAAAGGCCTGATCATTATTTGGTTTCTTCCTGTACATTCCCCCTATCAGATTTCCATTTCCTCCCCAGAATTGGCCTGTGAGTGTAGACGCACTTAGTCCACTTCCTCTCAGAGGTGTCAGAACTGATGTGCTGTACTGATGCAGCAGGGACCTGGATTTACTGAGCCTGGTTAGGTCACGTGCACTAATGCACCCTGAATAGCAGACTTACTGCACATATGCTATGCAGATCATTTGAATGCATTTCTGAGCAAGAAGTCCCAGACAGAGATTAGGGAGCGTTACATATAGACAGACTTAATTTGGAATCCTGACAAACTGCTACGAAACATTTTTAGTAACAATATATTCAGGGCGACAGAAGGACTGAGAGTTCTGGAATTATCAAAAAAGGAAGAAAGTGTTCAAAAACCAGGAAACACCATTTCTCTTCTCTGCTCCACTGTTCCATCAAGACTTTTAAATATGAGCCAGGGAATGCAAGAATGAAGGAAAGCACTTGTAATGCTTAAAAGGATATTACAGAGTCGACTTCTTCCATCGCTTGTATATTCTACTAAGTCATGTGCATTGAATAATAATTAGACATTCATCCCCTAGAACAGAACTGGAAAACCACGTCTGGCAAAACTCAAGCCTGGATGCTCTCCAAAGCATATGGAGAGGAGCGGATCAAAATGCAACGTAACTCGCCAGTTTTTTGGTAAGCATGCTTTTTATTTAAAACATTTTTATGGTTAAAGAGTATGAAAGTGTTTGTTTAATAGTACAGAAAGCTTAATTCTGCAAAGTATTCCACATAACCATAGTGCACTCATCTCCAAATCTGAGTTGCTCCCTCCATTTGTTTTACATATTAGCAATAGCAAAGAACAGATTAAAAAAAACACAAACCTGTGGGCTGATCATGTTAGAAATCCTGTTTTGTCCCGTTCCAGTTGGTTTATGGATCATTCGATGTATTTCAGGTAGGCTGACACGATGTCTGACAATATTAGCCTGCGATGCCTTGGATGCCATGTACTGGACACATTCACATTTTTAAGAGCAGACAGTATACACTTAAGATTATGCTAGGGTCTTGAGTTATTTGTACTCTGAGTAACCAAACTGAGTAAACAGAGTTGGAGCTATCTTTTGAAATAAAGTAAGAAAATGACCAAGATAAAAAACAGGATGTTTCCCCTTCAAAGGTTAAGCAAAAAACCAAAAATTTTTAAATCTTAGAGGAAAGAGAAGATATAGGAAATCTCTGTTATGTAGGGCTTTAAAACTTGTTTATTCTTTTGCCCTTCAAAGACAGCCTCTTGCACATTACTGAAGTCCATGGAACATCTCTAAAGAGTCTGTAAACTTGGCCCAGAATCTCTAGAGGCCAGACAGCTTCCAAGCATGCGGGTGTTCTCTATGTAATTATCATCATGTGCAATCCTGCTGGCTTGCCCTCCGACTCAAAATACAATTGCTAACTACAGCTATCAGAAAGAACTTCTGGACAAGGTCTCCCAAATCTGGGACACTAACCTCCCCTTATAAAACACAAATCAAATCCCAACAGTGTTAATCACCCAACTGTAAAATCCTACAAATACTTTTTTTTTTTTTGGTGGTATTTAGTAGTATTTAAAAGTGCGACAGGTTTAAGGGGGGTTTTGTTGTTCTATTTGTTTTACTGTTCTTACATGATTTGCAGTCTAAGCAATGGGAAAAATTTCTCTCTCAGAGTTACTGCTTTGTGACAAAACTTGAACATTGTCTCTGTGGGTCCCTGACCACCAGGTTTTGGGCTGAGGCAAGATATCTAGGAGTTCGCCCTGCTCCTTTTACACAAGCTGACACTTGGCAGCACATCCTTCTTAGCTAGAAAGATCATCAACTGATTACCTACGGATCTAACATTCTGCATAAAAGCTAAAGAACATGGAAAATAGTAATAGAACATAAAGTACCAGTTGCAAACCAGCTCACAGCATCCTGCTTCTATTACAGCAGGAAAGCTAGAGCAGGTATTAAGTTCTGCCTCACAGCACCTGATGTTCTATCAACTTCAGAACACAGTTTTCAGAAAGTCTGGAACACCAGCCAACACAATTTTTAAGTAACCCAACAATTCCTTCAATTGTACAACCACCTTCCTATGTGTGCTGCTTGAAATACTGCATAGCAACACTCCGTGAATCTTTTCATCTTGCTCACAGCTACATCTCAGTGAGTTAAGTCTAGCATTTACTTGGAGACCATTGGCTTCTCTGGAGACAAATCTCAATAAAGCTCTCAGCAATCAGTAGAGTTAAACCATGACTACATTTGTCATGTATCAACAGTAACATGCAGTGACAAGAAAAGCCAATATATTGATAGCTTGCTGCCGATCTACAGATGCGTCAAATATCAACATATATTCACTGTCTGACACAGAAAAAATACATTAATGTTCACAAAGCCACTATTAGATCTCCTAAAACATATTCAAATGCAGTTTCCCGTATAAGAAAACATAGTCAGAAATATTTTTTTCATCATTCCTGTAGAAACAAATATTTAACTTCTTTGGCTTTTCCAATAAATTACCTTGTTGTCTTCCTGTTTCTCAGCAGATTTTAAAATAACCTATTTTGCTTGAAAGGCCTTAAAGTGAATGTTGAGAAGCAGAATGGAGAAAAATGTTATCAGACATCACTATATAATGAACGGAGAGAGTTATCAGGCAAAGAAGGCAAACAATTTGGAGAATCCTAATTTGAAAGGTAGCATATAGATTATGAATTCGTTTTTATTCATAACGGAGCCGTTCTCTTTATGGGAATCCAAATATGTCTATGTCATAGTAACAGTATCGCTTGATTTTTAGACTAGAAAAGATTGCTGTCGATCTGACCTAGCTATGCAGATATGTGCAATAAAACAAACACTAAAGAGGGTAAGATTATACCCATCTCTGTATACTTCTCCTTAAATGTTACATCCCATTTCAGGTACTTCCAAAAAGAGAGTAAGATCAGAAAAGTTCCAGACAAGGGAGAACGAAAGCATTTGAGACTTAAAAACTTCAAGATGGAAGTTTATATTTTTTAATCCAATGATCACAAAGCATTTAGTAAAATATCAACAGATTATGAATATGTAAGTGGCATAGATAAGGAAGTATTTATCCCCTCCAGCTCAACAAATGCTCATTTTAGTTAGTTTAATTAAAATATAATGCAACAGGTAAAAAGGAACCCCAGAGAACAGCCCTCAGTGCACCGCAAGGTCGTAACATTTCACAGTAGACCTTTGCTACATGACAGCCACAGCACTCTCAACCAAAACACCTCTACACAGAGCTTAAGCAATCCAAACGTGTATATGTAAATACAAAGGCGTGCCTATGAACGCATACGCAAATGCACGGAGCAGCTAACTACTGGACAGCAAGGGAAAAGTGCCCGACACTAATTCTTTGAGGAGACGTGGAAAAAGGAGTCCGCTCATGCGAGCTCCAGTCCACCCCCTGATGGGATGGGTGTCCACAGCACCGGCGAGAGGTGTGGAGGGACTTGCGGTGGGAAACAGCACGACGGCTCCCCCGAGCCCTGGGTGCAGCTGAAGTCTGTCCCTGGAGTACTGGCGGCGAGAGAGGCCCGATCCGACCGGCGGGACGGGCTGCAACAGGCACCGCGGTCCCCGAGGCCGCCCAGCACCTGCTCCCGTGCCCCAGGACCCGCCGCCACGGGCGGCGCCTCAGCCCCGGCACCGCGACCTCCCGCCCGCCCGGCGGCGGCGCCTCAGCCCCGGCACCGCGACCTCCCGCCCGCCCGGCGGCGGCGCCTCAGCCCCGGCACCGCGACCTCCCGCCCGCCCGGCGGCGGCGCCTCAGCCCCGGCACCGCGACCTCCCGCCCGCCCGGCGGCGGCGCCTCAGCCCCGGCACCGCGACCTCCCGCCCGCCCGGCGGCGGCGCCTCAGCCCCGGCACCGCGACCTCCCGCCCGCCCGGCGGCGGCGCCTCAGCCCCGGCACCGCGACCTCCCGCCCGCCCGGCGGCGGCGCCCCAGCCCCGGCACCGCGACCTCCCGCCCGCCCGGCGGCGGCGCCCCAGCCCCGGCACCGCGACCTCCCGCTCGCGGTAGCGTGGCGCAGCCCAGCCCCGTCCGCCGCCGAGGCGCCGGCGGGAGGGAACGGCGGCCGCACCCGCGGCGGGCCGGGAGAACCGGCGAGCCCTGCGGGGGGCGCCCGCTCCTGAGGTAACTTTGCCATGGGGAAGGGGAAGGGTGCTGTTGCTGGCACCGGCCCGACCCGCCCGCCGCGGGGGACGGCCCCCCGCCGGCCTACCTGCGCGTAGTGGGGTCTCCTGAGCCAGGCCCCCGGGAAGAGCCGCCTCGCCATGGCAATCACACATCCCCGCAGCGGGCGGCGGTGGGAGGCGGAGCGGCGAGGAGCGCTTCCCCCGCCCGCCGCTGCGGCCGGCACACACGCGCAGCGCTGAGAGAAGCGGGGGCAGCGCGACGGCGGCGGCGGCCGCCCTCCCTCAGGCACCGGCCGAGCGACAGCGGCTGTCAGCGGGCGAAAAGGGCGGGCAGCTACCGCCTCCACCGACAGAAAAACCCGCCCGCCCCGCCACCCTCTGCCGAAAGGGGAGGATGGCAGCGGCTGTGAGGGAGCGGGGCGGGGCAGAGGGGGAGAGGCGGTGGGGTTGTCCCTGGCCCTGTTCCCGCCTCCGGGCCGTGAGGGGCAGGAATGGGGGGGGACGACGGACACGACTCGTCTAGGCGGGAGGCACCCCCGGGTTCCCCTCGGTGCTCAGGTCTTGCAGAAAGTGTGCGGCCCTTGTCTGGGGACAATTATGAATAAGTCAGTTAATAAATAATGTGTCTCACTGATTGCGAACAGGCTCCCGTCATTTACTGGGCACAGTATTAAAAACAGCTGCGGGCCTGTTACACGCTAAAAAAAAAAAAGTATTCCCTCCAAAATAAGAAGGGAGCGTTTGCCCGCGCCCTTATTAACACAAATGAGGGACATCAGTCTTACAAAGCAGAGAAAAAAAAAAATTCTCAATGGCTCCTTCACCAGAGGATCTCTCAATGCTTCTGGTGAGAAGTGCCAGCCCAATTGAAATGAGTGGGAGCACTGTTATCTTCAGGTAAAATTGTCCTTTCTTACGTAAAGTGTTACTTTTGTTCTGCCTTCTCGTGTTTATGACTTGACTATGACTTCTTTTAACGCAATGTGTTCAGCAGAGTCAAAGTCAGAGGGTGGGAGTCTCCCATTCGGGTGCTTTTCTGGCTGTCAGACTTTGGGCAAGAAGATTTTGCCACGGTGTGGGGATAAAAATAATGAGGAGATAAACATAGCCTGTTATGGCTTTCAGTGTTCAGTACACTTACCAAAGAAGGCTTCTTTGATGAAAAGATGGGTTGCAAAAATACTACTGTAAGAATAAGTTACGGTTTTTTGGCAGGGCTTACTGTTAAGGAAAGATGTGTATCTGGAAACCAAATGTTAGGAGCTCATGAAGTATTATAACTGCAGAATTTAAAGAGGCTTGTGATTTAAGATTCAAGAACAGTCTGTGACGGCTTTTTGAATAATATAATCACTGCCAGAGTCACTCTAAAGTATAAATCTGAAAATTAATTAGTAAGATTTGGCACCACTGTAAATGCAATCCTGGCTTTAATAACAGCCAGCAACTCTCACAGTAAGGGTGTTTTCTTCTCTTCCTATTCAGGCAGGCCCAGATGGCTGCGCTTTCTGCATCACCTCCCTCTACAGTTCAGTGGTTTGCACAAGTTTAGCTAGATTACGGGCACGCAATGGAAAGGCAACACAGGAGGAGACCACAGAGCGAACATTTAAATGTTTTGCTGAATAATCTCAAGCCATTACTTCATCCAGTGCTCTGTGCCAACCCTTGGGATGACAGGCTGGGAGTAACCATGAAATATGGGTCTCCCATATGGCAGGCAAGGATCTAAATGTTTCATTCCTGTTACGTCTGGATCCAAACAGTTCCTGGCGTATGTTCATTAGGGGATATATTTTTCACTTAGTACATGAGATCTTAGTCATCTGTGAGAGCAGGTGTTTTACTCCAGCACTGAAATGTTTAGTTCTTCTTCAACTACTCTTTGTGCCCAGGCTTTGCTAAATGTGAAAAGGTATGGCCATTTCAGCCTTTTCCAGCTACTTGTCAAACACAGAATTCCTAGTTAAGCCTCAGCAGAGCCAACTCCCATGAAAAGCAGGGCCACCTAAGCCAGAATGGTAACAGAAAAGGTGTAACATGCACTGACTTTGCTTTCAATGGGTGTGCAAAACCAAAGGAATATTCTAAAGACTGGGGGGCAGATGCAGAAAAGCAACTGAGATAGAACATAAAACACGCTGATGTGTTCTTTATGGTACAGCCCTTCCCTTCTCACGTGCCTTTCCATTCTGCAGTTCGCACATTATCCATTTTGAATGCCAGTGCCAACACTTTGGTATATCTTAAAGCCCAAGCAGTAAAAGACATGCTGAGTTATTGCTACCTGTTAATATTTAAGTTTCCTATCCAGCTATATCAACACTGTGTGTTGTTATTCTAGTGATGCAGGGTTTGTGTGTAAGACAGAAATCAGCTGATGATTATACGAATGCAGTGTTTGTCACTCACGGTGTCAAAAGTAAATGAAGGTTAGAAGGTGTTATAAAACCACATCTTCAGTTCTACAACAGCTTGGAGCTTATTACGTACTAAGAATAACTCAGAAAAACCTAAAAGTGGTTACATGTGCTGAAGCGTCCAGGAATTCTGGACATATAATGAATGAAAATATGAGACCAATGAGGAGAATGGAAAACTACAGAGAAGAATCTGAATTCTTCAAGATACGCAGTGTAACATGCACCTTTATAAACATAAGAAAGAATTTTATCCAATTGCTTTTGAGGGAAAGTCTGTGTTAGTTGAGCAAGTAATACAGGTTTTAACATTAAACAAAAGCTAAACATTAACTTATTGCAGTGGTGCTGGGCCTGCTTCTTACAGTTATTTAAAGTAGCTGCACCCATGTAGTGATTTAACTCGAGTGCTGTCATCAGAGGCTCCATGGGAAATCCTCAGGGTTTGCACAATCTCCCCGCCATCGTATTACATGCAGGGAGCCTCTGGCTAATGTTAATAATCACAAGACTTCTAATGTTAATAATCACAAGACTTCTCTTTTTCACAGCAGCTTTACCAATTTTCAGTCTGCCTAGCATGGCTTCATGGATTAGTACTCTTACTCTTTGGATATGCCTAAGAAACATTCTGTGATCCCGGGCAGCACCACAGTTTTAAAGTATTAGAGCAGCAGTAGGAATGGAATGCCTTAGTATTTGCCAGTTACCTTGGTTTGTAATTACTTTTAATACATGTATTTACATGATTTACAACATGACAATGATTTAAAACAAAACTACCTGCATTCCTTATAATAAAGTCTGCACAAATATAGAGGTTTCTCTCTCTTTGTATTACCCAGCTATCAGGGTGCTTGCTCAGAGGTCTGTCTTGGGAGTCTGTTTTTATACATACCCTACTTCCTTGGGCTTGTCTTTGTGGAAGAGAATGAAGATCTGGGGACACATCCAATCTTTACACCTAATCTTCCCCTCATGTTCCCTTCAGAGTGAGATTCTGTTTCCTTCACCTCCTGCAAATTTCTGTGAACTCTGATTTAATTGGTGTGTTAACTTTAACTAGAAGCTAATGCTTCTAGTGCATGAGTAGGTGGAGCCATCTCTTATCCAGAAAGCAGGAAAAGCCTGTTAAGGATTCCCTTGTGGCTTAACTTGTTATAAACAAATCATTAATCTATTTGAGGAAACAGACTCTTCTACCCAGCAGGTTTCTTTTCTAAGGCTGTATTTATACGGTCACTTTAATCTCACATAAATCCACCCTGCTGCAGAAGCAGATGGTGTCACCTTCTCCTCTTGCTCCTGTGGTTGGTGCCTACCTTCTCCCCTGGGTTGGCACAACCATTTTTGTTGTTAAATAACAAACTAGATCAACAATCTGAACTAAAAACTAATCTTAATTATTTTTTCCTCTGAGTTAAGTGAAAGGTAGTCCAGTTGCTTTCATCAGTATCTTGGATTTATGCCCGAGTAAAGTAGCTGTTTATAACCACTGAAACTTTTATCTTATTTAAACATATCTATATCAAAAATCACATTTTAATAAGTCAGATAAATGACATGAGTGTATGTGACTCATTTCTAGCTCTTGACTGAGATTAGATCCAACTATTATTAAACATTCAGAGATGCTGATTAATTTGGGGTACAAGTCTCTGTTTTGAGAGACAATGTCTACTGGATTTTCTGGTATATTGTTTAAAACTCAAAATGTACTAGAAAATATTACAGTTAATAAGTCTTATAACATGTTTAGAGTAAATAGGTCTTCATAATTTCAGAATAAAAAGCTTTATCTATTACAGTCCTTCATACGTTAGAGGACTGAGGAGACTCCGAAAATACTCTGTTCAGGAGACGACTTTTGAAGGTAGTCATTACCTCATTGCTGGTCAATTTTAAGCAAATGCAAAACAACAGTTTGCATTTGTGTTCTTGTTGATTCAAAGTCTATGAAGACAACACAGTTCAGATTCAATCAACCAATCAAATTAACATACTTGTCCTTCCAAGTCTATTTCCTCTATTAATTGCTGAAGTTATGAGGTTCAAGAATTTTACTCAAGATTAATTGAGGTTATATATTAAAATGCATGGTCAGAGTACACTTGCAAGCATTAATCTATTTCTCATTTGGAAATCATTTTATCATTTTCAGATAACTTTCTTTTGCCTAATGATTTTTAAAATGTACCCAGCTTTCAACGTGGTTATTTAGCATAATTATCCAGGCTCTTTCCTTCTTTGAATTAGTGGCAAAATAAAGTTATAATCTGCTATGATCTTGTGCTCACACTACTTGAAGTAAGTCATCTGCTAAAAAACCCAAACATTTTTATAATTGGAATGTTAGAGTCTTAATTCCTATGTATGGACTTTCCCATAAAGATAAATAGACTAGCTGGCATTTTCTTAATGCCCCACTGCCATTTCCCAAAACATCCTACCCTGAATTAGCACTTCCACCTTCCTCTTTACTTTATAAGGTAGCTCAGAGAGCTAGGAAACATCCAAGTTCTAGCACACACTCTTTCAAAAATCCTACTTAGGTTCCAAATACTGGATTCCAGTACTGAAGCTAGTAGGCACTGACGTAAGAAAGTCGATGATGAGAAGGAGATCTCAGCAGAATTCAGTTCAGAAAGATTATGTTAATTTTTAACTCCGAAGGAAGTTTAGTATTTGAACAAATTACCTAGCGGTGTAGTACATTTTTCAACACGTGGTGTACTTAATTAAGAGCTCTGACTTGAGCACAATGAGGAAAACAGCTGCACTGGTTTAATGCATTGCTACCCCCAGCTGTCCTGCCGTCCCTTCTGCCGGAGGACATATCCACAACAGAACTGTTTCAGTTCACAGTCTAGCGTATTTGCTTTTACTGCCTGTGAACGTCAGTTCACACTAAAATGCTAGACTGTGAACCTCAGCTAGTGAGGTACAGATATGCCCTGCCTTCTGCCAGCTACGGTACGGAGGAGAAAAATGGGCAAAAGAGCAACAACAGATAACAGAGCTGCTGTGTGAAGCCCTTTCCTTTCTTCTCCTCTACTACTTATACCTATTCCCTTGCTGTTCTCTCTCTTCTGCCATGCAACTGTTTGTGTAGCTGAATGGTGAACTGTTTGCTGAACCCAAATTAAAAATAACCCAGAAAAAAAAAAAAAGCCCTATCAGTTCTCCGGTTTGGTTCTGCATGCCACTCAAAAATCTGTCATATTCAGAAATGCAGGAATAGCTTGGCATTCGGAAGAAGCAGCAGAAACAGGAACTGCTTAAAATGGGGTAAGAAGAAAAGCTCTTCAAATCTGCCCTAAAACTAATGTCTCCTTAAAATACACACTCCAGCCAGGTGATTTGTGGGGCAGAGTGAATGAACCATTGTGTTATGTAGGAATTTGAACTAAACTAATCGTTCCTTCAGGCCTTAAATCATACATAAGTAAACCTGCTTCAGTTCATAGGCTTTAATGAAGCTGAGAATCTGGCCCTGCATCCAAGAATTAATACAATGTACTGGCATGCCTTATTGAACAGTCTTTGTGATATTGGCAAAAATTACTCAAAAAATAACACTTTGTCTTATTTGTGTTGCTACATTAAAAACCTCTATACCTCGTATACAGCAATCTTGTACTAAATTGTTAGAGCATTCTGACAGCGCCCTGGAAAAGCAGTAACAATGAACAGAAATCTTTAGGAAATAAATATTTCCTTTTAGGAAACCTCTAACTGTAAGGATTGTAAATTTGTGAGGTCTAAATTCTCGCCGCCCCCCCCCCCTTTTTGGTATTATCTTATTAAATTTGGTAATTCTGAGGTTATTTGCAATACATGAACTTTCTTAAAAAGCTTATCACCCCTTATGAAGGAAGCAGGAATGTACTGGTTGAGTTCCAAGCTGTAACTCACTATATGTACAGTTGTCTACTTAAATATTCACCATTGTTTTTTTTCTGGATAAAATCATTTTCACTTGCCTTTAAATAAACAACAAAACAAACAGCCAGACAGTCAAATATATTCCTGGCACGGAGCAGATGCCTTTTTCGATCCCTAGAGTAGGCAGTCTATTGATTGTATATTAATTAATTCCTCTAGCCTACTTTGTAGAAAGTACTGTGGGATCATTGATAGAAAATATCCCAGTAGGGATAAGGTATTATTTGAATTATTTTAAATTTGTCAGCATCTCTATTTCTACAGTACTTAACAGCAATTCCCTCTACAAACAAAATTACTTGAATAAAGTAAAACTATTTTTATACTTAGAATTATTACTTTTTAGAAGCAAAAATGCTGTTTTCAGCAAAATGTGGAATTGCATTTACACAGAGATTTTCTTAAATCATTAAAAATACTCAAGCAGAATAAATTCAGTAGTCTAAAATACATTCTTTGAGTTCTTCTCTATGTAGTAGTACACACTTCTGAAAAACAGATGGTTTTGATCCATGTGCACAAAATAATAAATTAATGGCAACACAATAACTACTAGGTTACAGCATTTCTAAGGTGTTTTTTTCCCCTAATTTGTATTTGAAAATTGTAAATTTTTCCCTAATGACAAAAGGCAGTTTGGAGCAGTAATGGTTTAAAACCCAAGTAAATGATCACGCTTATGCTAATATAGTATACAGTATTATATTTATCTATATACTTCATTTAACTTCAGGGAGATAAATATCACTGCAGCCATAGATTGACTACATCATATCAATATATTATAAAAGTATCTTGTCAATGAGGTTTATGCCCGGTTCCTGCCAGGCTCTGCAAGCCTGGCTCTGTGTGCCTGGCTCTGCGCAGCGCTGCAGCTTGCACTGACCAGTTCTGCCACATCTTTTTCAGCAACACCGAAGTCCACAACAGAAGTTCTTTTTTGCCTGCCCCCTCCCAGTTCATTTTATTTCTGTGTCACAGTCAACCCTGCTCCCATCCACCCCCCTCAGCCCCCCGCCCTCGGATAAAACTGTTTTGAGACAGATTTATAACCTAGACCATCAATATTATTCAATTATTTTTAATTTGAGGTTATTTTTAACCCAGATTGTTTCTGTGATGAAATTCACAGCACAGCTGAACAAACAGTTTTTGGCTGCATTAAGGGTGTGTGGAGGGCACCTGAGAAGAAGGTTGTGGTGGGAACTTCTTAAACCAGCCTGGCTGCTAAAGAAAATGTATCATAGAACTGCAACTGAAGTGATTTTGTTATTTGATGATATGGTATTCGTAAGAACATAGGCCTCAAACGTGTATTTTAAGATTGCTCTGTAGGAATTTACATCAGAAACCATGTTTTTTGATTCCTTGTCTTTAATTTAAAATAAACCAAGGCTGCATTTTATATACAATGAAGTCTATTAAAAATAGCTATAAATTGCCTAAATGTATAAACTAGTGCAGTTAATTAAAGCATTTATTAACTCAGAAGGAACACATTGAAAATATAGCTTTTGTGATAACCTGAATATATTCAGTGCTATTATGGTGAACAGCACAACTGTTGTGCCTGCCCGAGTTCTCATTGCACGTAGGCTCAGAGCCCTCTTTCCAAACAGAGCATTCACATGACAGCACCATCGCACCGGGAAAGAAGTTGTAGCAGATAAAGCATTTTCTTTTGACCAAGCAGGCAATCAGACTCTTTCTGGATCTTTTGTATTACAAAGTAGCTGCACAAAAGGAGATTTATTCCACAAACCTGCATTTCCACAAAACCAATTTGGGTTTGGGATTTGGGAGTACCCCTGCAAAAATATTAGTAGTGGGTGATGTAAACTGAATAGTTATTTGGAGACATAGAGAGTCTTTGTTAGACTTTTACACCTCTAATAAGGGTTAACAGGTAGCTGGTCAGTGCAGGCATTGTGTTTGACACAGGTAGCGCCACTTTGAAAATATTTCAGATGACTACAGATATCTATTTTCTGTTTTGTCTAGATATGTACTACTTAACTTGTTATAGTTTAGGTCAACTTTGATGTGAGATTTGCAGAGTTTTCAGTCAACTTGTTTTGTGACTGCCTCTATATACACAAACAGACTCACTGTCGCAGACATGCAAGCTGACCTCCTTTTACCTACGTTTTATCCCAGCTTTCTGCTCACACCCTGCAACTGTCCACAGAAAAACCCTCCTGCTGAATCCAGACTCATTTACACCACTGAGGATACAGGTTTATGTCCAGTTTTACATGAAGTCAGACTCTAACCACAACTATTGTTTCCCATGTGTCAGAAATGGATGATTACAATTTGTTTTCATTTAAAATCAGAACAAAGTGGAAATCACAACTTTTCCATCTCTTTTTTTCCCACCCCTTTTCCCAGCCATCATGTATGATTCAAAGCAGATTCTAAACAAAAGAAAATTACATGTTCAGCCAGTGATTAATTCATACAAAATCCGCTGTTTAAAAATGGTTTTAAATAAGACCTGGATTTACAGGTCTAGCAAGGAAGGATGCCCTTTTCACCACAGGCTATCCACTGGTAATTAAATCACACCAGTAATCCGATACAGCATTATATCTTTACTAGTACGATAGCACTGTCACAGACGTTTTACATCCTAGAACCTGCAGTAAATTAAAAAGTCCTTGGAGGCCATCACTACTTGACCTCTTGGTCTGTTTGCTGAATTCCAGGCAGGGCGAAAGACAGTTCTACTTTTAGCAACCACCTGCATGCTAGCACAGTGTCTTGTTAATGCTTGCCTGCATTTCCTCCAGTCCTTGGCAAGTACAGCTCTAGAATTGTTCCTACCTGAGAAATCTGAGGCAGTTGGTAAAGGTCCTGGGAGAGGCAAACTGACATTAGACAGTTGTAATTTGAAGAAGAATTAAATGATAGCAAACTGACTTCTGAATTAGATAATGCTCATACATAGTATGCTTTCTCTGTTGTGCATTGTCTTAATAAGTTTAATTCATCTGAGGGTGCTTTCATGTAGGCAAGCCTTTTGAATGTAGTCTTTCTCATCCTGAAATTGTCTTCACATCTGCTTATGGCTGGTCTGGATATTCCCTTTTGCATCCCTCATGGGCAGGAGGATGGCCTTCAATTTGCTGTAATGGAACACAGCAGAGCCACCAAGACCCTTGTATAGCCACCACTGCTGCGCAGGTTGGGAAGGCATGTGGTCCTCAATTCCAGTTGGGCTGAGGCCATCACACGATGCTTTTCAGTATCAGTGAATTCACAGGGCCAGCATGTCTACCTGGCAGTCCTCTGGCACACTGCTGCTTTCCTGACTCAAGAAGCAGCTCAGTTGTCCCATAAACAGAAATATTTCAGTTGTCACTTCATGAGCTGCCCACGACCATGGAGCATACATTTGCCCATCTGAAAGACAGATGGCAGTCCATGGGGTCAAACCGAAGGTCAGTTTATGTTTCCCTGATGGCTTGTTGTAGAAGTTTCATCCTATAACTGGAACAGAGGAAGAAATAAGCCTTTTCCCTTTGTATTTCCATTTTCTAAAATTAATATTTTTACCACCTCTTCTGCTACCTTGGTTCTGTACTCCCTCATCAATGCTTACATGCTATCAGTTCCTAGACTCACAAAGTTGCTGCTAGCTGATCTGGCTGAAAACGAGCCCATTTTTATACATATGTATATGAGTTATATATACACAGATGCTTAAATGTAATGTTTTCAGCTGGAGCAGTTCACTGACCTGCAACATCTGTGGGGCATAGGGGACAGCCACCACGGCAGAAGATGCCAGCAGCCCCCTGAGCAGGAGCGAGAGCAGCCTCAGATGGCAGCAGCTGCCAGGCAAGTAAGGCTGGGTGAGGAAACTGTACCCTCAGCTACAACTGCAGATAAGAGCCGGACTCGCAGCCCTCACTGGAGCTCACCTCCCCAATCCCTCCTTCGGCCCAGGCCTCCCCTGCCTCCGTGTGGTGTTGGCTCAGGGGACTGAACCAGCAACTATTTACTGTTGTGCTGCGTTAGTTTACACTACTTAGAGCTCTGAAGCAGGTAACTGCAATGTCAGAGAAGCATCCCAGTGGGCTCAAGGGGAGCCCTGGCAGCATGCTGGGAGGGAAACAGTGGGACTGCCAGCCCTTAGCTCACATTAGCTGCTTTGCAAAATTCACGGTTCCACCTGGCTGCAAAAGCTAGGGCAGGGGACCGCTCGACTGGCTGTGTGCATGTGCCACGTTACCCCACTCCTCCCAAACCTATCTTGAAGTTTAGCTATCTGGTAACTACCTCCATGCTACGACAACCTCAGATTGTACTATTTTAACTACATTAATCTAGTAGAAATATAGCTCTTCTGTGTTGATAAGACCATTTATTTTCTACTATTTTATTGATACATTATAAGAATTTCACTAGCTTACTGAGGCACAATCTGGCTTACAGTATGCTTTTGCAGCCTGATGATGTTGCAAGTGAATGTACCATTGCTTTGGTTTCACACTGATATTTAACTAATGTTTTTACCTCACCACAAAAGCACATGGCGCAAAAAAAAAAAAAAAATATTGTCTGTCCTGGCAGCCTCAGATTTTAGGGATGGAGTCAGGACCGTATATATAGATGGGGATGTCAGTGCCAGTGTGAAGGATGTCAAAATAGAGAATGAATGACCAAAGTAATAAGAATTTATTTTGATCGTGTTTCCATAACAATTTTTTTAGCTGATTGCAGATAAACAATGCTGTGTTAGAACAGAATCCAGGCTTTCAGGCTGAGATCACATGGCATCACGGTGGAAAGATCAAAACATATGTTGGACAACAGCTATTACATTTGGATCAGCCAAAACAATGATACTTAGACTGCACCTTTTACTTAAGTATATTGAAGTTAACAAATGTAACAGTATCACTATGGTATAAGCAGTGGAAAAATGAAGTATGGAATTGATGACTTGGGAAGCGTGTTGGCCGGGGACCACTTATGGTTCTTCCTGTGCAGCCCTCTTGGACTGGCAGCAGCTACAGAAAGGGCTACTGCCTTATCTTCAGCCCCTGCAGCTGAATTTACCAGACTGCAAGTAGCTCTAAGTGTTAGCAGGATCCTGTAATGCTTCACTGTTCAAAAGTGCTTTGTCTCCATCTTCATCAGATAAAGAGATGCTATTAAAAAAAAAAAGAGGGAGAGAAGTGAGGGACTTTCCATCTGAGTGGGACTTGGCAGGTCTGCTGAAAGCTTGTGAGAAGGCCCATACTGCATTCCAGGTGGTGGGAGAGCAGAAGGAATGCTGTACTAATTCTCCCTCCGGCCAGACTGATGTCCAGAACAGATTTTTTACCACAGATGAAACGGCAATATTCTGCCATGTAACTGTGTCCTGAGGGGCCGTTAAACATTTTTTTACTTCAGTGTAGAGTTAAGAGGTAAGTCTGGTCTGTACTATTACAAAATTTAACCACAAAAGAGCTGGAAATTCTGCTCTAGCAGGCATTTTTACAGTACACAAAGGAGCATAGTCGTTGATGGACAAAACCTTGCCATAAAACTGTATGATGCCACAGTCTTCAGGAAGTTATGATACAACCTATCACAATGTAAAATATTTGGGACTGCAATTAGTTTTGCAAATCCACAGAACAGAGCTAAAGTGAATGAATAAAGTGCTTGCTTAGGCTTTAACTCTGAAATGCTGACTATGCATTTCAGCTTTAGTCACCAGAGCTTCAGTAACAGCTTTCAGATCTATGCCTAGAGAGTAGGGGAAGGAATGTGTCACACCAGTGCATGGCTGAATTCTCAGGGTGTTTGCGAACCAGAACCTCTTTCTGATGCAGGCAATGAACCAAAATTTCAAGTCTTGGCAGCTGTTTGTTTTCTGACAGAAGGTAATTATATGACCATGGCAGTAGAATGACAGTGCAGAGAGAGTAGTAAACCTCTCTTAAATTCCAACTCTGAGTAATGAGCTTATATTTTTATGCACTGGTCTCACAAGAAAAGGACAGGAAGAAAGATTACTCAGGACTACACTTGCATTCCTTCATAAAATTCCCACTAGCTTGAATAGTAATAAGCTGCGGTCCTCTCACAGCTATTTTCTGGAGCTAAAATAATGCTACATATGCTTGTAAGTCTTCAATACAGGAAAGACAGTAGTAACAGCAAGAACACAGAAATTCATACATAAGCACCCTCATCAAGGCCAAACCTAGCTAAGCACTTATTTTTTCTCCTTTGGACCTCACTCACTGTCTTCAGGTACAAAAAAAGCATTTAATATAACTAAGATAGATGCCAGACACATACTGTCTCACAATAAAAGCCTCTCCCACTCTTTAGCAACCATACTCAAAGATCCTGTAAATAATGTAGAAACACTATGTCTCAAGCTCTTAGTCCTTGAATATCTCAGTCTATTACAAGATTTATTTTTTTCTGCTTATTGTTCAGCCACTTCCAGCAAACAGAGAGATTTCAGCCATGGTGAGGTTTGAACTGCAAATTAGGAATAACTTAAGGTCTAACATTAAAATTATGTGAACATCTAATAGCTTGTAAGTGCTTTGAATTGTGAACTATAGAGCGCCTGAAGAACTAGCTGTCTACTGACCAAAGACCACTCAGACATACAAAATCCTGAATCCTGTTCTAAAAGTAATTTCAGAAAGGTTACACATCTGGAATAAAATCTGAAGTCAATCAAGTATTAAGGACTTTTTAAATTGCAGCTTGTTTGACATTTTTTCAAGCATCTGAAGTGTCTGTTATTAGATGCAGAGCTAACACCCATAGTAGGTTTTTTTTTTTAAGAGTCTTTGGTGCTTTGAGTAATAGTGCCAGGGAAGGATTTAAAGACAGATTCAGATTGCTAAATGTTCCTTTTTGGAAGGTAAACAACCTTCTAATGGTTTTCAGGTTTAAATGTGGCTTAGTTCAAAGGCTAGTAAAGGTTGTGATACCAACAGATCATATACTAACCCACGCAGTAATTGCTGTTCAATGTACATGTTGCAGAAGCGCTTTAGAGACTTACAGTCAAAAACAGGACGGCAATACTCTCATTCTATCTTCAAAAGTTACAAGTAGATTGTTAAATATTAAGGAGATAAGAATGAAGAAATAGTTGCTTAGGATTAGCGGGGCAAACATGTTGTTTTTCTATACACTGAATTTAATAGAAAAAAATAGTATTTGACTGGCTAAATTGGCTCAACAGTGACCATGATAGTGAACACATTTAAAAGGATATTTACAGTTTAAGTTTTATCAGGGAAGATCCCGACACTCATGGAGTACAGGACACATTTTTTCAGGATTTCCTGATCTCTGAGAAGATAAACCTCTATAAAAAAAGATGGGAATGGTAAAGTGGTTGTATTTGAAAAAAAGTGTTTCTGTGTGAAGACCAATATCAGGTACCTTACAGCCAGTAATATTAATTTATTTTCTTCTGTATTGTTGATAAATCAGATGAAAAATTATTCATATTCTTGGCTGTCTAGAAAAATATTTAAAGATGTCTATTTTTAAATATTTTCAGTACTCTGTATATCTTCAGTGTACAGGTAGAATAATTACTGTAATTTTATGATAATAAGTGTTAGCTAGTTGGAAGACAACACAAAATTCTTTATATAACATCACTTGCCTATTTTTAAAATTTTGAAACTGAAGATTCTGAGTTCAGCCATAATAAATGCAGCATACGTGTGTTGTCTCGCTAATTATTATGTTTATGTAAAAATAGATGTACCATATTTATCTTGATTTAAGATAGGAAGATCCCAGGTGAGCTTCCTTGCTGTTCCCATGCTTAAACAATGCAGAGAAAATGGCCTGGGATCTAATTTTCCCTCCTTACTGAATTGTGGTCATGACAACCATCTGCACAAGGATAAGCTTTACAGTATTGTCTTGTTCAAGGGTATCATTTTGATGTTATGTTGTGTGATACAATAAAGTAATGGAAAATAATACTGCGTGGCAGTTGGTGCTCTCATCTACATATACTGCTGACTGACACATTGGGGTTTTGTGTGCTTTGGTTTGCTTGTTTAATATTTATGTGGCTGTTTTGGCAAGGAAAGTATATAACATAACACCGGCCTCTAAAAAATACGTTAACATTCAAGAGAAGGGCCATTGGCTAAGGGAAATGCCACTCTTTCTGACTCTTCAAATTTACTCATCTCTACTGGGTACTAGGGAATTTACATTTTGAATATGGAATTTGATATTTCTCTGCTGTGCCAGCAAGGCAAGATACAAAGTAAAAAAGCCAAGACTGCTTTTGCATGTCTTCACGGAAAGAGCTTGCCTAACAGTATATGGACAAAACAGTGCCAGGTTGTTATTAACTCCTTTCTGAAATAGAGCTATTTTGAAGATGAGATGGAATAAAGCTGAACATACCTATTATTAAGTAACATCTAATAGATAACCAAAGACTATTTTTTTCCCCGAGACTTCTACACAAGAAAGCCCTTACTGACATTGCAGGGAATGTAATTTGGCTTTGGTCACTCTGTGCCTCAAAGGACATACATAATATGTCTGGAATTGAAAACACAACAGGAGAGATTGCTTAAACTGTATATTCAAATACTTTTGAGGCATTAGTGGAAGACAAAAAAAGAAAGTAAGGCAGGGAAGTTCATTCTAAAGTCATGACATACAGTCTTGCCATATGTTAACAGAATAAATAACTGGTTGCTTTACAACTCTCACTGAATAGAAATCAGACAAAGATTCTAGCTTGCTCCAAATCACATTAATCATATGTGTCTGATAGTACAGTAATGGGAATTGTGGAAAGCATGTTTAACCTAGGTTTTTTACTATTGCTGTTGATTTCCTTGCCCCACATATGCCAGTGACAACATGAATCCTCCTTCTGCTTCAAATACAGGTTTGCTGATTGGAGCATTTTAACTTTTAAAACCATTTTTAAAGGCTCATTTGCATATTCTCAGTAATAATCTGGTCAGGTTTGGTGAAGGAACAATGTGACTGACTCTTCCAGTGCAAAATTCCCCTGCTAGAGCACAAGTTGTTGAAGTCACCTGTGTCTACGTATATGTCAGCCATTCAATTTGCTGGGTCTAGCAGATGGATCAGATGGGTAGGAGTCACACGGTCACTGCTCTAGAAAGGGGTTTTCTGTCAGATGGAGATCCAGTGACCTGCTAAATTGATTAAAAAAGGTTATTATAGTATGAGTTACTAAATTAAGGTGGTAATGGGGGCAAGGTGTGTATGTGGGAAATGTACAGCTTAGAATTTTTCAAGCTATCAATAGTATCTGGCCTTAAAGGAGATAGAGTTTAAAATGGTTTTATTTGGTGTTTGGCTACAAGCTTATATTACACTTCTCAGATATTACAGGAGAAAGAGACTGTGTGGAATCCAGGTTGTGGGAAAATATTGATACGGTCTGCTGTTTGTAGTAATAAAGCTAATGGTAACAAACTTTAGGAGGTACGTTCTGGCCTAACTACTGCAATCCCTAAAAGGTTTATCAAACCCTTATTATCCTTAATAATGTAGGGATTCCCAGTTCCTTCCCGTGCTGCCCTCAGATAATGCTATTCCCGCAGCAACTCCCAGCTTTGTGACAAGTGGTGCTTCATGGATAGGATGGGGCCACGCAGCTCTGCAACCCAGCGGCGGGGTAATGCAAACTGCTTTTGGGAGCAATATTCTAAGGACAAGGAGGGTAGAGCTAGCAGGCGTCTTGTTGGTCAGGAGCTTTTGTGTTGGGTTTGTGGGGGTTTTTTGGTGGTGGTGCTGGAATGATTTATATTACAGGGAAGTGATTCTACTTTGAGAAGTTTTGATTAAAGTAATTTCAAAGATACAACATGACAAGGCTGGTTAAGACCTTCCATGTAAGATGCTAAAAAAAGTAAGTTGTGAGGGAGACATTTATTGATGTTTAATCATGTTTTTTCTGTGGCTGGCTGGAAAGCTTGCTTTTGAACTTAGCTAAACACTGGTTCTCACACCACCGTTGTGATTTAAAAATAAAAACTTGAAAGCAGGTATATCTCAGACCAACAGCAATTTTTTTTCTCCCACTGGTGACCCTTTGCCTTTCACACTAGCGGTACCGGGTTGCTGTTCGCCGTACGTGAAAATCTGTCAAGAGCAGCCAGGGGCCTTTGTGTTGCGCAAGTCTGTTTTTAGCAGCAGACCATCACGATTACTGAACAGTGTCTAGTCAGTACATCCACGGGAGAACCATCCCCTAAAACTTGTGTTTAAAACAACTGTGAACAAGAGATTTCGATCATAAATACTGCTTTGTTCTGATGTAACTAGGAGTTGGCCAGGCTAAGCTGTGCTCCGGTGCCCTGCCCAGGTTCCCTGTGCTCCTTCCTGGGACGGCAGACTGATCTGGTGTCTTATCCTCAGTGGCGTATCCTGGCAGGGAAGGCGGCTTCGAGAACTCGTGAGCAGGACCGAATGGGGAACCGTAAATTTACCCTCCAGCCCACCGAATCCAGCCGTTCCCCGAGAGTCCGTTACAGCAGTTGGTCAGATCTGCTCCCGTCCATATTTGCCTTTCAGTATTGCACAGAGGCCTGAGCAGCGCCGAGTAACTGCCCTTACGGGGCCAGAGCAAGCTTTGCAACGTACGGCACCGCCGTCTTGGGCAACTGCTGTGCTTAATCACGGGGACTTATGGACACTGGTCCAGCGCTAGTCTTAAGAAACTACCCACAAAAGCAAGCTGTTCTCAATGACAGAACGGGACAAGCTGTTTTGCTTCGCTAATACAGCCAGTGCTAAAAACAGGAACGAAGGTTTAGCTTGTCTCCTAAAATGGCAGCATCCCGCCGGCTGTCGCTGCGGAGGGGCGCTCCGCTCGGCCAGCTACCCTCGGTACCACGAACCGGCCGCCGCAGCCTCCGGTACCCGAGCCCGGCCTCACCGGCCGCGGGGCCGAGCTCCTCTCTGCCCTCCCTGGATCATTCTAGATGCCGGCGCCGTACCCCCCACGGCCGCGGGGACCCCCGCCGGGGTCCCCAGCCCTAAACGGGAGACACCCCCCCCCAGGGCCGCCGGGCGGTGGGTACGGCGGGGCCGGCCCCGGGCCGCCTCCCCTCAGGTGCGGCGGGGAAACAATAGACCGCGGCGGCCGGCAGGGCAGAGCAGCGCAGCCCGAGGCACTGCCGCAACGAGGCCCGGCCGGCGGGCACGGATCTCTCCTTCGGCAAGCACGCCTAAAGTAGTCCCTCTTTGTTCACCAGCGGCAAAGGTTCGGCTTCACCTGTGTCCTTCCGCCGCGGCGCTCCTCCTCCCCGCCCCCTGGCCCAGGAGCTGCCTGTCGGCGCAGGCGGGGCCCGCCGGGGCGGGACCGAGGCCCTTTGTGCTCCCAGAATGCACCAGCTTCTCCTCCGCGGGAAACAAAAATGGCGAGGGGCTACGGTGGAGCCGGGCTGTCTGTGAAGCGGGTCTGACCCCTCCCCCGCCGCCTTTCCTCCCCTGCGCCGCGGGGTCCGCGCCCGGGGGGGTCCCGCTGCGCACCGAGGGCCCGGCCGCACCGGGGCGCCGGGGGGAAGGCTTCTCAGCTCGCCGATTTCCCTGTATGAGGCGGTTGGTACCACTGGAGAGACCGAATGAGGTGAGGGAGGGAGGGAGGGAGGGAGGGAGGGGGGGGGGGCGGGGAGTGTGTGTGTGTGGGGGGGGGCGGGGTGTGGGTGCGGGCGCGTCCCGCAGCTCGGGCCGCCGGTGTCGTATCGTTCCGGTGTCCGTGTCCCCCGCCCCCGCCTCGCGGCGGCCCCGCCAGTTTCGGGGAGGGGGTGTGAGGGGCCCCGTTGCGGGGCGGGGAGCGGGGGCTTTGGGGAAGGGGAGGAGGCTCCCGGCGCGGCGGCCGCTGGCGGGGGTCAGCGGGGCTCCTCGGTGACCAAAACAAAGGGAAGGGAGGCAGAGCATCCCCGGGGCCGCGGGGCTTTATCCCCTCCTTTAAGGGTATCGTCCGAGTCGGTCGCGTTCGCTCGGCTGCGGAGAGAGCGGCACAAAAGAGGTGGTGGTGGCCGCTGGTTAACTTTCTTTTTGGCTTCTTTTTTGTGTGTGTGCTTGCAATGCTTCACCTCTTAGTCTCTGTCAAGCTCGGCAACCTGAGCGTGCTCAGAAGCTTGCGTTTTTAGTCCACTAAAATGTGGTAACTGTTGCTGGCTGAGAGGATGTGCGGTAACGCGTTTTCTTTTCTTCGGTATTCGAATTCTGTAGAGAATGGGCTGGTACTTTTGTTAGTCACCGAGAACAATATGGTACTGTGTCGGATGCTGCGGACACCCTTGTTAGTGTTGAAATACTCGGGGCTATCGTCCACCCGTGAAGTATCTGGGTGCCATTTAAAGGAGAGGGCCCGCATAATTAAATGAAAGGGCCTGCCAGGAAATCAGTGTAGCATTATGCTTGTTTCTTGAATTTCTGATAGTTAGGCCCTGCTCCTGACTTTAAAAGGCCAGATGTAATAATGGATGATAGCCTGATTTTCCCCTGGCTCAGTGTAAGGGAAAGTGATGAATGCTTTAGGTATAACGAAAACACTTTAGGTTATAACCTGAAGTGTCAAAAGGATGAGATAATAAGAAAACAGTTTCCCTGGTTTTTTTTTGGGTTGCTGGGGTGGTTTTTTTTTGTCTGTAATCGGCTTGGTAAAAGTTAACAAGTTAATGTTTCTCCCTTTTTTGAGAGCTCAAATTACAATTCATTTGAAAGCATTTGAGGTTAAAAGAAGAAGGAAAAAAATCTTAGTTCCTGTAGTACTATAATACAGGCTAATAGGTTCATAGCTTTTTAGTGGATGGAGGATTAGGAAAAACAAAGATGGAAGATAAGGTAGAAGGCGCATAATAAAGTAGTGAAAGCGCAAAGGATCTTTGCAAGGAGCTACAAGCTGGTGAAATGTGGCTCTGTACTGTGAGTATAATGTAGTAATGTTTTCTACAGTTAACTCGTACTTTGTCAAATATAGATGTGTGGCTTTTCAACTTGTCTCCTCTGTGAGGGAATTTTAAATCAGATATAGGTTTGCTTCTCAGAAGTTGGCTTAATGTGGCTAGTTACTAGTTGTTGAGGTATACATATTTTTTTGTTTGTTTTAAATAGGTGAGAGACACATGCACTGGTAGTTAGTATTAAGGCTGGCCTTGGATGCAGTTATGTTTGTCCTTCCCTGCATTAGGAGATGAGGGAAAGCGTATGTGAAGAGCAGCTGTAACAAATAAGTTTCAGCCTGTTTCCTAGTAGAGAGGGGGCTTCTGTATTCCCTGGAGACAGACGTGAATTAATTTAATACTAGAGGTGCCTAAAATTTGCTTTAAAGTGTATTTTGTGACCCTCATGATAGTTGTGGAGGGAAGAAACACGTGTGACTAGAAGCCAATACGAATCTTCTTGTAGTTCGTGAATTGACAGCACTTCTTTTGTGATTGACCTCTGTGCTTGCTGCAGAGTTGGTTTCACCTTCTTTACAGGCCTTCCTTGCAGGAAATGGAGGGGAAGTATGTCTTTGAGTAAGACACGCCAGGAGAAGAATTATAAAACCACAGGTATTGCTGGAGGGTCTTTGGGCAGGGTGATACCTGTTACTGAAAGCACTGAAACTAGTTTAATTTATACTTTGAACAATCTAGATTTGAAGCTGATGGTCTCTTCCTAGAAGGTAGAATCTCTATGGAGGAGCGAAATCAAGAGGCTTAATTTTCTTTAAGAGGAAGAGAGCTAATAATGAGCATTCCTGATGAGTCTGGGCATATTTCATTCACTTGGAGGATAATAATACTTTGTTCATGTTTTATATTGATTTATTTTTAATTTCTTTCTGTGGAGTGCTTATGAAGGTTGCTGTTCTTGTAGACTAGCCTTAAAGAAGGAAACTTATCTTCATGGGGTTTTGATTACCTCTGAAATCCTTTTTCTTCCCCCCATTCCTCCCAGTGCAAGTCAGCATGTTGTCTGTTGCCTCTTTCACTGCTTGGGTGTGTGCTCATACTATACTCCCTTAGGTATGTTGCTGGGCATCCTGTATTTGGATGCTGTAGAAACCCAAAAGGCTGTTGCTGTATTCAGGGAGGTGCTAAGTATACAGTTAAGGGAAGATCTGGTCTGAAAAGGTGTTTTGCAACCTGATACCGTTGTTTTCTCCCTGATACTACCTTCTGTCTCTTCTCTTTGTGTACAAAGGCATGGTCAATCCCAAACAAATGGCTCTTACAGTACAGGACTGCCCTACCCCATTTCCCTGCATAGTAAGTATGTAGGGAAATAATATTATTCTGTAATGAACTTCTAAAGATTGATACTTTTACTCTGCATATCAAAAAGAATTAAAACCTTATTTCTTGAGGGAGAGTGTGAGCAAGTAAAACAAAAATTACAACTGACTGTAGTATTATGGACATGAGGATGCTCGTATACTGGTAGCTACCTTTTTTTAATAGTATGAATCAATCTTACTAAGGACAGTCATACGTCGCAGGCTCAGAAGATGACTCAGGTTAGAAGGGATCTCAGGAGTTCTCCAGTCCTGCTCGGTGTAGCATCAGCCATGAGGCCAGACCAGGTGACTTTATCCAGGCAGCCCTTGAAAGCCTCCAGCGACAGAAGCCACACAACCACTCTGGGGCCCTGTTCCACTGCTGAACAGTCCTCATGGCAGGGGGAGGCACTTTTACACAGCCCCCATACCCATCAGAATCTCTCTTATTTCAACATGTGTGTTACCTCTTGTCATCCTGCTGCACGCTACTGTGAAGAGACCAATTTTACCTTGTTAACCTTCTCCTAGGAGCTGGAAGGCTGCTGTTAGGCCTCCGAGGCCTGTTATCCTCCAGGCCAAATGAGCCTGGTTCCCTCAGAGTCCTCTCACAGGAGAAGTGCTCCAGCCCCCAACTGTCTTTGTGGCCCTCCACCAAACTCATTAGCTGTGTAGGAGGAAATAATCACTTCCCTGCAATCTTCTGGTTCTGTTCCTGTTGATATAGTCCAGGATACTGTCTGCCTTGGCTCACAGGACACACTGCTGGCTCGTTCTGCTTTCTGTATGTTAGCCCCCAGCCAACCTTGGCCTGGGGTTCTTCGTTCAGGTGGAGGACTCTGATTTTCTCTCTGAATTTCTGTCGGCCGCTTCCTTCAGCCTTGCTGAAGCTGAGGTAAGTGACATCCATTCCTCTCCCCTCATCCACAAATCCTATCATTTTTATCAGGGAAGGTGAGCAGGTTAGTCAGGCCATGATTTATTCTTGGTAAATATATGCTGACTGTTCCTTTCCATGTGTCCAGAAGTATCTTCAAGGAAGACTTACTCTATGACTTTCCTAGAGACCAAAGTGAGGCTAACCAGCCTGGGTTGAACTTTAAGCCCATTCTGAAGATTCAGAACATGTTAACGTTCGCCATTCTCTAATCATCACCTGTTCTCCACAACCTCCGATGGTAAAGGAAAACCCCACAAGAACAGTTCATACAGTTATCTTGGTGCCCTTGAAAGCAGCCTCTCTGGTCCCATGGGCCTGCATGAGTCAAGTTCCCATGTTCGTTTAAACATGTGCAGCAAACCAATTCACAGGCCACTCAAGCAAGCAATGCTTAACAAAAACCCCTCATGGACAGAAGTTAAAATATCATTTAAGGAAGAAAGACTTTGTCCTATCAAGGATTTCAGGGCAACCACTCTACATAAGCTGCTTCTTATCAGCAAGATGAGAAATTGTAACTTGTTTACTTCTCAGCTCTACCCAGTCAACCATAATACCACCCATTATGACTGTATGTGACTTTGATGCAATACATTACTCTCCCAGTACGGTTGGCGTTTCAGTTTTTTTAGTCCTTTGAAAGAGCCTTATATTTCAGCTATGATTTTTTGCTCTGAATTCTTCTGTCAGGTTAGACACTTCAAAGAACTCTAGTAATCATAGAACATCTTTTCGTGCATTTTTTAAAAGTAGCTCCATGAGTTCAAAAGTATCCTTCACAATACATGACAAAAGTAATAAGTTTTGCTTGTTAAAAAAAAAAGTTGTAATAAGAACTGAGTCCCTGCAGTCTATTCAGGTGATTAGCAGTTAGATCTAGGAATCTGTAACATATTAGAAAGAAGTTTAGTCAGAAGAATGAGGGGAATTGATTATTCTACACAGAATCACAGAAGGTAATGTTTGGAAGGGCCCTGTTGCATTAATGGTAAGAATCTGAGGAGTGGCTAGGGGGAGACCCTATCATCGAGTCACGAGGTTCAGACAGGACCCCCTTGCTTTCTAAACTCCTTCTCCAAGAGGAGTCTAGGTGGGGCTAAGTCCAGTCTTAGTCTCAGACTTGGTCAACTGTTCATTTTCTGAGGGTTGTAGAAGTAACCACTCATCAGAGTATTTGTTGTTAGTAACTAATTTGCCAGATGCCCCGGCCAGTAGCGTTCAATGAGAACAATCACAGCTAGATTAATGATTAGTACAGTTTATTAAAGCAACAGATACACAGGTTCTTTGGATTACCGGTGATAAGATTGCTGGTTACAAGACACACAAATACTAAGATGATGAGTAACACTCCTAGGTTACAAATGCATTAAGCAAATATGAAGCACTGGAGATTTAAAGGGAAGCTATAGAGAGGTTCCTAAGTTTTCCCAGGGAAAACAGATGGTATACCCAGATGTTTTGATCTTACCCAAATGTGTCCCAGTGGGGGGGAAGGAGGCTCAGCCCATCAACTGGTCCCAGAAGTCAGAGTGGTACGCGATGGTATCTTCCCCAACACCCTCGTTCTCTTCACACATTTTATACTATTTTTTTACCTTTCAGGTGGAGGTTGAGTGACTCTAGTCATACATACCTTTATTAAGATTGGTGTAGAACTTCCTCGCTGTACTTTTTTAAAAGCATAGACTAGAAGAAATTCAAAGCGCATGCTCAGTGAGGGGTGGTCACACCTTAGAGGCGGGTAACTTTTGGGATGGAGGTGTGTTTTAGTATTATAATGATATTATAATGAGCAAAGTTCACCAAAAGGGCAGCATTTTGTCAAAAGTACGACGGACTGTTGGCCCAGGGTAGCAAATGTGCAGCGTACCAGCTCCATGGTACCTCGAGTTCCCATTTATGACCAGAGCCTGGTCACGATGCCTCTACACCGCTCCACCCTCCAGACAACTCCTCTTAGAGTCAGTATGCCAAGTTTTCCTGGCACTGCTGACATCTATGGTTACTAGGGAACTTCCATGGAATGGATTCCTTGCATAGCAGCTGCATGTCACCCTGACAGCTTCTTCAGTGCTGTACCTTTTCTAAAAACATAAGTTTAATTTCTAAGTCACCTCCAGCAATTATTCCACAGGCCCTCAGGGGATCACCCCGTCCAACCCCTGCTTGAGCAGGCACAGCTAGAGCGGGGGCACAGGGCCGTATCCAGGCGGGGTGTGAATGTCTCCAGGGAAGGGACCCCACAGCCTCTCTGGGCAGCCTGTGCCCCTGCTCTGGCACCTGCACAGGGAAGGGGTTTTTCCTCATGTTCAGGTGGAACTTCCTGTGTTCCAACTTGTGCCCATCCCCCCTTGGCCTGTCGATGGGCACCACTGAAAAGAGTCCGGCCCCATCATCCTGATACCCACCCTTCAGATATTTATAAGCACTAATGAGATCCCCCTTCAGTCTTGTCTTCTCTAGGCTGAACCAGCCTAGGTATCCCAGCCTTTCCTCATAAGAGATGATCCAGTCCCCTGATCATCTTTGTGGCTCTCTGCTGGACTTGCTCAAGCAGTTCCCTGTCCTTCTTAAACTGGGGAGCCCATAATTGGATGCGGTACTGCAGATGTGGCCTCACTAGGGCAGAGTAGAAGGGGAGGATAACCTCCCTTGACCTGCTGGCCACACTCTTTTGGTTTTTTATGCACCCCATCAACTCCTTAGATGAAGTCCAGAATACTGTGGTTTTGGTTCTGGCAGTGCAAGACAGGCATCAAACTAGATGAGTTTGGAGGGCCACAAAGACAGTTGGGGGCCGGAGCACTTCTCCTGTGAGAGGACTCTGAGGGAACCAGGCTCATTTGGCCTGGAGGATAACAGGCCTCGGAGGCCTAACAGCAGCCTTCCAGCTCCTAGGAGAAGGTTAACAAGGTAAAATTGGTCTCTTCACAGTAGTGTGCAGCAGGATAACGAGGTAACACACACGTTGAAATAAGAGAGATTCTGATGGGTATGGGGGCTGTGTAAAAGTGCCTCCCCCTGCCATGAGGACTGTTCAGCAGTGGAACAGGGCCCCAGAGTGGTTGTGTGGCTTCTGTCGCTGGAGGCTTTCAAGGGCTGCCTGGATAAAGTCACCTGGTCTGGCCTCATGGCTGATGCTACACCGAGCAGGACTGGAGAACTCCTGAGATCCCTTCTAACCTCAATTATTCTATTACCCTAACCAACTGTAAAAATTCAAAATCTTTGTGTTGTGTTTCTTTTCCCCCAATCATTGGTTTCTGCTTTTTTAGGCTGAGGGATGCCTAGGCTAGAGTCCCTTTATCCTCCTTCTGTACAGCTGGTGATGTGGCTTAGGCTTTTGATTGTACCAGAATACAAAATAGTCTAAAGATAAGGAGCTCAAGGTATACCTTGTAGATATTCTGTGATGTGACATGTTGGAAACTCAGTGTTCATTTGGCTATGTGAAGTATAGTCTAAAATCTAGATTTATACTGGATCCTCTGCTTGGAAGACATCATTGGTAATCTACTAATTCTGTTAATGTATAATTGGAACAGTAAAGTTGCTGTTATGAAAAGGAAAGTGAAATTTTTTGTTTTTTGAATCGGACTGATCCCGGGTTGGGGTGGAGGAAGTATCCTGGTAAGTCTGTCTCCTTGGCCCAGCAGAATCTTTTTATGTGGGGGCAGGGAGGTATGGTTGACACAGTGAACAGATCATGTTTGGCATGATGTCTCATAAATGGCAGAGAACATGCCAGATGGGAAGAAACATGTGGCTGGGATCCAGCATCTCTCTCCAGCTGCTAACAGAGGTACTTGATCCCAGTCGCAGCATAGCAACTACATTGGAAGCATGGCTTGGGCCTGGTTATGCGGTGTTGGGTAAACTAGCTAAGACTGTGGCTCTTGGAAAAGATTGATTTCCCTTTTCTGCTGCCTTCTGGCTGTGAGCGGTTCACTGCTTGCCTGGCTTGTCTAGTCACCAGACCTTTCTGTGAGGTGCTTTAATTTGTTTAAAATATTAGAAAATTGATCCATAATAAAGGAAAGAAAATTGAATAGAAAGTTTGTGGAGCAGTCAGCTTGTCATTGCAGAGCTGGAAGGGGAGCAGGCTCCCATACTGGATAAGCCATGTGTGAAACTGTCCTCAGTTTTGTGTGTTCTGAGTCCTTGCTAGACCTCTCCCCTCCTTCCCTGTGAGATGTTAACTCTCCTGTTTCAGGGAGAGCAGAACAGACCGCTGGTATCTTACAACCCTTCTTCATAGTTCAGTTTTCTTTCAAGTTTAATAAAAGTGTAATTTGTCTGTCACTTCAGACACAACAATTGCAATTAATCAGCAGTAATGTCAGGCTTTCAGAACAAGAACCAACTATCTCTAGTTGTCATAAGTTCTTTCAGTAGATTTTCCTCTCCTATGTGATACCATGTTTTCTAGCTTTGAGATGGATCCTAAGCTTATGTGAGTTGTCTTAGCAGGATGCTCTGTGTGTGTGTGACTTCTAGTCTGAGCTCCTTCTGCTAAATCTGCTGGGTGCTATGAACTCATCTTACCTTCAGTGTGATCTGTATTTAGTGGAAATAAATGAATTATCTGTAGGTCCTGCTTTTATGAGTCATCTCAGTGGAGGAAAAATTTTCTCTTCATATGCACTGGGTACTTAGTTGTTTAAAATGTAGTATCTTTAAATTGGCTTCCCAAAACCATCTGTACTCACAGGGTAGCTATCATCTGTTAGTGTTGCAGTGTTCGTGAATCAGGCAGCCCTTCTGGAAGAAATTTCCTGAAATTGCATGGATTGTCAATGAATCTGTCTGTAGTGCAGTCATACAGTCTGGCAGTGCCAGTTGAGGGGGTTTGTATCCCAAGTTGCTTGTTTGCATTTGTTCTGTTGTGCTGACAAACCCTTCTGCGAACAAATTGGTGAACCAAGATGGCTGAAAAAAGTCTGTCAAGGGGACTTTTTTCTCAAGAGTTGCTTCACGGCAGTTGCTACAACTGAAGGAGTACGGGAGTCTGAACAACCTTAACCTGGCGGTGCTGCTGAGGAGAAAGACACTTGGAAATAAAAGGGAGAGTGCTCAGTCTCTTTAATCATCCAGCCTCTTCATATCTTTCTCCCTAACTTTTCAGTTTCTTTCTTCTGTAGAATTGCTGTGGAGATGCAGGAGTCAGAGGCACCAAATGAACATTGACATTTTCTAGCCTCTAATAAAGAGATACAAAAAAGTCAAAACTAACAGAAATCTAATGTTGGTTCTGAAAAAACCAATCCTATATGTAGTAAATTGTCATGGTTCACAAATCAGGCTGCTTTAGGCAGTGTACCTCCAGAGGGAGTTTGCCATTCTTGTTGACAAAGAATGACAGCTATCTCCTGCTGCTGCAGCATATTATAAACTAATTTATTAAGTAGATGAATGGAAGGTCTTCTGCCTGTCTTGCTTGAGAATATCTATGGTAATGATTTAGACCCTGAGGTGAAAATCAGTGAGCATTTTCAGTACTTCACAAGATCAACTTTTCAAGAAATTATGAAAGTGCACTTCTATTTTGAAGTGCATTTTACTAACTTCCCCCTCCAACTTCTGAAAGATCGTATGGGCATGTAAGTACGTACTTTTGTTGCATTTTAAGTGCTTGAGTAAGAATACAGCCCCAATATGTTCAGTATTGAGTAAAGGATGTAAAGCTGAGGTAGGTTGGACGTGCTATATGACATGCAGGGTAGCTTAGTTGTGCAGAAAAAATGAGATCAAGTAGATTTTTATATCTGATAAGTTTTTCAGAAAAAACCAAGACATCTGTTGGATATTTTGCAGTCATAACTCCTTGGAGAGAAGTTTTTAAGATGGTGGGGAAGTTGTTACTTAAAGGTTACTAGTTTTGTTGTTAACTATAAATGGTATGGTAGGAAGGTGCAGTGGAACTAACTTTAGGGAAGACTTGGAAACAATTGTATGGAAAGTGTGGAACCTTTAAATTAATTTCAAAATTTGCAAGAAAGAAGTTAACCTCAGTTTTCATTTTCACTTAACTTCTAACAGAAATGTTATTTTAATGGTTGGTGTGACTTTTTGGTATTCCACCACAATGGAGAGATCTGTTGCAAGACAGACGAGCTTTGTTAACATTTTAGGAATGTAGTTTTTATGTTGGTCTGCACTGAATTTCGTATCATTTCTTGTGCAGTGTTTCTGGAAGGTGCTTCAGAGACACCTACTTTAAGTAACTTAGGCTTGCTAATTAAAGACAACTTGTTATAACAGTAGCTCATCCCACTTAATCTCCATCAAAAACGTTGAGGGAATGTTTCCCTGAAGAGGACCTTCTTATCCATGTGGAAAGCAACTGTTAAGCCAGCTCTAAGTGTCAGTCTATTGTGATAACTAACCCTATTTTCAGTCTATGTAGTGGATAAACCATAAACTGCCACAGCAGGAGCTACTTCATGAGCTGTTTAGTCATCACTTCAGCAGTGCCATCTCCCACAAAGAGAGCAATGTGGACAATGGAGAAGTGTCTGCTTTATTGGCTCAGACCTTTACTGTGTGTCAAGATCTTTCAGTGTCTGAAGTAGCTATTGTGAATTTAGGCTGTTGTGTAAGTCAATGTATAGACTCATTTAAGTGCTTTGTGCCAGAAAATGTGATGCACAACACATTTTTGGTATAATTCAGATGGAGCTATGGGACCAACTTCTGTACTCAACAGAATGTCATATGCTTTTGAAGACTTTTTTTGAAACATAAAACTCATAAAAATAGTTGTTGATTTTGAAATGGAAATCTGTACAAGATTATGTATAATCAATGAATTGATTGTGTCTCTTTGCTTATTCTGTACAAGATCTTCCATACCTTCTTTCAAGTACTGGAAAAGAAGAGCCAACATTCCTGCCTTTTAGCTGTTTTCTCTAGTCTCTTAAGTCAAACCAGATAAAAAGCTGGAAAGAAATTCTTGGAACCTCTAGAAGAGAGTAGTGCTGTTGAAACACTTGTGAAACTCCTTCAAGGTGCACTAGTGAATTTGCTTTAGGTGCTTTGAACTAAGCACAGCAACTTACTGACCTGTTTAATATGCTAAATGAATTTCATAGATGTAATTTGAAGTATCTAAATACTTTAATACTTTGTAATGATGAGTCCTTTCCAAGAAAGTAATTATTGGCTGAGACCAGGTTATAGTTTCACAACTATTTCTAGGCTGTTTTGATCAAGCCTTGCCTAGCCTTTGAACATTGCTTGCTTTGTGCTGAGTTGGACTTGTATGTAGTCAGAAAGGTCTGGGGTATTGATGAAGGTAAAAAGTTTTTTTTTGTCTTTTCTTGACCTGCTGATTTCGGATACACTTGTTTCTGAGCCTGTTTCATACTTGGGTGTGTAAATGGTTGTACAGGTACGAAGGAGAGTAGGCTGTGGTTGCAACAAGTGTTAAGGGCTGGGGCCCTGCTTCAGAGGCCCTTGCAAAAAATCTAAGCTACTGCACAAAGTAAAGGTCAAAAGTCTTGCAGAGATATACAAAAGATGGTATGTTTAAATGATGAAATATTCTAAGGGTATGATGTTATTCAGAATAATGTGGAAGGACTTCAGGCTACTGAGTGACTGGTTAATGAAGTGGCAAATGAAATCTGGTGCAAACAGAAGTAATATGCAGAGAAACAGTAGTCTGGGGGCAGTTAGAATGAGAACATGCAGTTTCTAATAATGATTTGGAATTTTTAACTCGATCCCTGATGGCAGTGGGGCAGAGGGAAGGCTACAAGTGCTATCAGTTGGAAAGGAGCAAAGAGTAAAAAATATCCTGGGCTGTCACTGTAAACTTAGTTTGAATGCTACATGCGTTCTGTCCCATTTATCAGAGGATAGAGTAGAACTGGGGAAAAGCAGCAGGAACTTTAAAGAGCTTTCATGTAAGAAGCAGCAGAATTGGTAGGGTTCTTTATCTGGGAAGTATGGCTTAGTGTGTATAACTGTTGCTACTGGGGCATGAAGAGAGAAGATGGAAAATGACAGTTGAGTTTTCTGATGCAGTGATGAAGAGTGTCAAATGAAGTGACAAGATGCCAGCTGTGGAACAAGACAAAAGAAGTGCTGCTTTACAGGTTCAACAAAACATGTAGGAAAAGTTTTGCAGAAGAAAATTCCAAGAAGGATGAAAAAAAAATGAAGACATTACTGCTTGAGATCTTTGGATCCATAGCCTCTAAGAGACCTACGGAAGAGGAGTGCTGTTCTAAGTTTTGTCTGTTATTCTGGTCTTCCATAGTCACCTGCCTGAATATTTTTGCATTTGGGATCAGGCAGGACTTAAACTGGTGACCCAGTTGTACGTGCCAATGCCAGAGTTGTTGGGCTAGGTGGAACACTCGTCTGGCCTGTTGCGGCTGCTCTTACTCTCATGTCATTGGTTAGATTTAGACTGATTATAAATGTGCTTAAAACAGCTGTCGAATTTTCTTGTGTCTAACCTTCTTAGTTTAGACTGTTTAGTACAAAAAATTTGCTGATTTATATCTGCATTTTTGTATATTTTGGTGTTTTAAGCCATTATAATTCCAGTTTTATTTTCATATGGATCTTAAATAGTAATTTTTTTAGGGAGAAGGGATTCTCTTCTCTTTGAACCATCAGAGTAACTTCTCTTAACATCTGAGTAGTAATTCTCATCAAGCTCTATAGGACGCTGATTCATTTACAGGTTTTGTTGGTGCTTTGTGATTAATTCAAATGTTTCCAGTGCTGATAATGTACCTAAGTGATCTTGAGTGAGGTGAAACTTTGCTCTTTCAGTCGAGTCTATCCTGTTTAACTCCCTGATCTGTCTTTGTGTTTGCATCGGTTACACGTAATTTAGTATGTAAAGAGAAAAAACATCTGGATTTTGGAATGTTAAGTTTGCTTTATAGTCTTGGATTCTGCTTATTAGTTATAAGGATTCTTCCTGTGCATAATTTGGTCCTATTTAATAATTTTCTATATTTTACTCCTTTACTTGGAGTGTAGTTTTTGATAACTAGTCTGACACAAAAGTGTATTCACACCTACATATATTTATATATAAATAGGCGATACATTGTGGAGTTGTATGAGGGGAAAATGATTTTTGATTCATATAAAATTGAGTCTCATGTGTGAGGAAAGGTTGCAAGATCATCTGGTTTTCCTGACTTATTCTTTTCCTCTCTGATTTGAACAGAGTAAAACTTATTTTACATTAGAAATTTAACACGTAGAAATTCCTGTGGTGAAAACCTCTACAGTTGTGCTTAGTGGCAAAGCATCTGGTGCTGGAGGTACCTGGGTTAGTACAGACCTTGAGTTAGCAGAGTTCTGGTAGTGCTCAACCTGTTTTCTTTCTCCTTGTCCTCCCCCTCCCTCATGATTTTGGGGTGCGTGTAGTTGTTTGGTTGGTTGGGTTTTTTTCTGTTTTATTCTGAGTAATTAACTGCTGAGTACCATGCTAATTGTCAAGTACTACTCTCCCTATTAAGGTGATGTAGTGAGAAATGGCTTAGGACCTTTTTAGCTTCCTTCGAATTTTAGAAAACTGCCAGAGACTCAAGTGACTAATGTTTTGCATAAGTAATCCTGTATTGAATATTTTTGATGCATTCTTTGCTTCTGGTGACTTTATGAAGAGTCTCTGAGCTGGAAAGTCTGTGTCTTCCCACCCTCATTTACATTAGTTGATTCCATAGAAGTTTTTTTTGTTATATCAAGTTGTCTCTCTAAAGTTCTGTAGACTCTTATACTAGCAGAGGCACTGCATCTAAAGGTGAGTGGAGTCTGAAAAACATGATCAGGTTTTTAGGTACCTGAAGTTCTGGGGTTAGCTAAGGATATTTTAGCCATGAGTCATATTAATATTTAAGATATATGGATTCTGACTTGAACCTAATTCTGATTACCTTTTCTCTTGCTTCCCTTTCTTTAGAGACTCTACAGCGGTGGGTAATTCACTGGTCCATAAGCGGTCTCCTTTACGTCGAAGCCATAAGACCTCAGCATCTCTGACCAAACTGTCATTACGTGATGGACAGAAAGCCAAAAAGCCACTGTGTAAATTTGAAGAGGGTCAGGATGTCCTAGCTAGATGGTCAGATGGCTTGTTTTATCTTGGAACTATCAAAAAGGTAAACAATTTTTTAACTTCACTGGTGCCTTATGGTATCGTATGTTGGTTAAATGTTACAGTATTATTCTCTCACTTACTTTAATATTAAATAGATCCGTCTGTTTTAGTCCTTTGACTAGTGGCTTGTACTGTATTTTTGTTTTTCAGATAAACAAACTGAAACAGAACTGCTTCATTATATTTGAAGACAGTTCCAAATCCTGGGTTCTCTGGAAGGACATACAAACAGGCAAGAACTTCGGTGAAGTAGTCATTGTTTGGTATTTTATTGGTTTAGATTGCTATATCTGTTAAATTATTCCATTATATTTTTGTATCCTAAAGAGTGCTATAGTTTAATGTGACCCTGGATCATAAGTTAGGCAAATGAAAAACTCATTGCAGTTACTTTTTTGTTGGTTTATTTTTTTCCCCACATAACTATGTGCAGGGAGGGGAGAACACTTCTAAAAATTGTCCCATTTGAGTTTATTTGGATGGGGATAGAGTGTCATACTCTGTCTTAACAGAAAACCCCAGGCCCTAATTTACATCAAGTTTATGTCCTCCTATTGTTTTCAGTTGAAACAACATGACGTGGAAAGAAACCAAAGACTGGAAAATCCTAGGTTAGAATGGAGTTTTCATATTTAAAAGTAACACCATAACTGTTTCACATAAGAAACCATTACAGAGTTTGGAGTATTCATGTGATATAAAGAAATGTGCAATTATCAAGTGAGACATCTATTGTATATTAGCTTTGATTTTTTTAGATACTTGGAGTAGCTAGTATTGTGACAATCTAATGTTAACGAAGCATGGATGACAATTTCAGTGACAATTTCTTCTGAAAATGAATTACAATTTCCTCATCATATAAAGGCAATGGAAATCTGGCTCTCACTGGTTCTTGATGTTTAAATTAAACACTTTACAAAGCTTCTATTAGCAGATATTCATAATTGAAAATAATCAACTGCTTTATTTCTGAGACCCTTTTAAAGTACTGCTGTTCTGCTTCTGTATAATACTAGTTCATGATCTTTGATTCATTTATAGCAGACTTTAGTGCATGAATGGTAACATGTAGATTAAGTAACTAGTAAAAATCTGGATTAAAATACATTCATGTGCGGTATAATTGGAGCAAGATGTAGTTTTGTTTCCAGTTTGCAAGCTAACATTTTGTTCTTACCTTTCTTACCTGCATTTACATTCTTCAATGAGTTATTTAATTTTTATTTTTGATATTAAGGAACAATGGACTGCATAGTAAATAGGCAATATATAGCCTATAAATATCCAACAGCCTATGATAAGTGATATAAATATTTGTAACATATACAGTCTGTATAAAATGTCTGAATTTATTTTTGTTAGGAAGTTAGGCTTTATAACACTATGTTTCTACAATGTATGTATCTGTAACTGAAAGTACGACAACAACCATACACGTGGTAACCGTTCCAACTGCAGATGTAATCTGAAAAAAAATCCCACTTTCGTCTTTGTCCAGGAGCCACTGAAAGTGGGGAAATGGTCTGTACAATATGTCAGGAAGAGTATTCAGAAGCACCGAATGAAATGGTTATATGTGATAAATGTGGACAAGGTAACTAGATTTTTTTCCCCCTATTTACTGCATTTTAGATGATATATTGATTTATTTTATGAAGGAGGATATTTGCCTGGCTCTGACTGATTAAATGATATTAAATTTTATAGCCCTTAGTGGCTATTAACAGTTCAGTGAATAATGATAATCCATGTTAAAGCGACTAACGTCTGTCTTGTAAGTAAAGTTTATTTTTTCCAGTAAGAACATTGAAAAGACCATTTTGAACGTGTTAGCAATCTTTTTAATCAGTTTTTTTGGCGCTTAATTCTGTTACACAGTTAATTCTGTGTAAGCTCCTTTTGCCATTTTAGTAACATGTTGGTTGATGGTTTTTATACAGGTTATCATCAGCTGTGTCACACACCAAATATTGATTCCAGCGTGATTGATTCAGATGATAAATGGCTCTGTCGACAGTGCGTTTTTGCAACAACAACAAAGGTGTGTTTCTAGAAAAACATTACTTAATACATCCCATATTGCATGCAGACTTTTGTTTGTGAAGTTGAAACAAAAAAATAAAATAACTTTTTTCAGTGATTTCTTTCTTGTTAACTTTGATCTGAATGGAATTTTTATACATTGGGAATTAATATTGATTTTAGAGATAGATGACATTTGGCTTGCAATTTATTTTAAATCAAATATTGTAGTATTAAAACATATACAGGTGAAGGTCTCTTACTTGATTATAGACAAATTTTTGTAACTTCCAAATTAAAGGATTTGAAAGTTTCAGAAGCACATTAGTTGACAAAAATAATAACATATCTGTTTTGGCCCAGAGGGGTGGTGCGCTTAAGAAAGGACCAAATGCCAAAGCACTGCAAGTCATGAAACAAACATTACCGTATAATGCAACAGACCTCGAATGGGATGCAGGTCATAAAACCAACGTCCAGCAGTGTTACTGCTATTGTGGAGGACCTGGAGAGTAAGTAAACAGATAATACATAAGAACTCTTCTCCATAATACAGCTGCAAACTTTGGCCCTGATCCTGTAGGCTTTTACTTGTGACCTTGTTAGTTTCTATTTTGTGTAGGTATTAAACTTGATGCAAACTGGAATTTTGACTTATGTATGTTTTTATTTTTTAAAATGTCTCATGAGAAATACATTATCGATGGCTCACCTTCTCCCACCGGATCTTTTGGTTTGTTTTAATTTTGTGAAACCATCACATAAATTCTTCCTTGTTGTAGAATGGAATGTGATGTCATCTTTTGCATTGATACTGTTAATGTGTTGAGATTGGATGGAGTTGTTTGATCTTCTTGGAATTCTAGGCAGTGTTTTTCTGATGTTAACTCATTTCTGTCATTAGTCACAAATATAAATTTATCTAGAGAATAGTTTATTAAATTTTGTTGGAATAGACAGCTGTCTTATTGGACCATGACATCTATAACAGTACTCTGGATTGCAGTTATTGGTGGGGGAAAGACTTTTTTAAACTCATATGGCATTAGAGTCCTTTGCTGGTTCTTTCTTACAAGAAAGGCAAGAAGAGGACTGCTTAAGTAGGTAGAGAAGTACTCTGTTGTCTGCATGCATGAGTGAGTAAATAAAACGGCACTGGAGACTTAAGTCAGGCAGATCGAGAGTCCCACAAAGAAATAAAGCTTTTGAGTTTTTACTCATAGGACAGAGCTCTGGTTTGAGAATTTTGCAGACTGTGACAAACATCGCCTTCAATTTTGCGTGGTTCCTTTTCTCAAGGGAGAAGCTGGAAAAGGAAAAGAAAATAAAAAGTATAAACTATGAGGTTCATTTTGAGGATTCAATAAGTTGAATCCTCGGAACAAATGTTTGAACCTTAATGCAGCTGTGCGATGCTTTGGAAAATAAGAAGGAAGTTAATATGGTGGTTGAGAAGGAGCTTAGAGTTACTGAATTCTTATTATTGAGAACTAAAATGTGGTTGTCAGAGGAAATGAAATTTTTATTTTCTTAAGTAAATAACTTAATTCATCCTTTTACTAGACTATATTATATTATTCTTAGTCACTCTTTTCTGGTAATGATCCATTATGGAACCCAGTGTTGCTGAAATATCCCTACAGATGACAGTTTTATAAACTATGAAAATCAGTTTGGATCAGAAGATCCTTTGCTAGTTAATTTACATGTAACGAAGAAAAATTTTCAGTAACTCTTCTAACACATTGTTTTTCTTTCTGTTGGTGAAGCTGGTATCTAAAGATGTTGCAGTGCTGCAAATGTAAGCAGTGGTTTCATGAGGCTTGCGTGCAGTGCCTCCAAAAGCCAATGCTTTTTGGTGACAGGTAAGAAATTTAAGCTGTACTTTATGGTTGTCATTATTTAAAAAGTGGAGGGAATCTTATGTATGGGCTTTTATTAAGTAATACAACAGTTTTCCAAAAACGGGTTGGTTTTTTTTAATAGAAGACTATACAAAATAAAGCACATGTTCAGGTGCCAGGAAAATACAGTTCTTCATCTGAGTTTAATGAAGGAGGGTGGGATGGGGTGGCGGGTGGTGGAGGGGTAACCATTGGATAGTTAAATTCAAACTGTCACTGACTTCACTGTGTGGAAGTCCATTATACTACAGGTGCTGGCTACTGGGAGATGGGAAGCTTCTATAGGCCCACTGTAACCGCTTTAGTTACATAAGGGCTTTGAAGCTTACACGGTGTAGGTGACTGATCTCTTGTATGCAAGAGGCACCATGATTCAAGGTAGACTGTCAGTGTGTGTCTCTGTGTGTGTGCAGTAGTAGTTCTCTGTACTAACAGTATAGAGAGCTGGAGAAAGCTGGAAGGATAGTTGATTGAGGGGAGCTCTGTACATCATCTGCTCATGTGTGATGAGTTGGAACAAAAGGAAATGGAAAAGAGCACTGGTCTACGCTTTCATTTTAAGAGGAACTTGGAGCAGTTGGAGCAGATGAGAGGGAGAAATGGAGAAGGGAATCAAGGAGTATCTCATTCATTATCTATTATACTTTCTTTTAGCTGTTGGCTGTGCTGGAATGTTCATATGAAGGTACTGAGAACCTAGGAATGTGTGGGTCCTTGAAATGTGTGCTTACACTAGTACACAGGTTTCTGCATTTGAGAGAATGGAGTGGGGACATTGCAGAGGATCTTCAGTGATATAGCCACAGGTTGAGGTACTTTCTTAGGGAGTATGAAATAGTGGTACCAGAAAAAAAATTGAGGAAGTAACCTTGTGTCTGGCCTGGTAGGTACTGGTACAGATAGTGGAAGATAATAGAGGAACATGGAGGATAGGGTGACTCTTAAATATCGTATGGCTGGGTTTCTGGCCTCCTTAATGTTGAATTTTTGTTTGTTTGTTTTCCTAACTAGGGTGCTAAAACATTAAGTGTGTGTGTATGTGTGTTTACAGACACCCACCACCCAGACACATGTACATATACATATGTATATATTTTTAGGTTTTATACATTCATTTGCTCAGTTTGCAGTTCTGGACCAGAATACCTCAAACGTTTACCCTTGAGATGGTAAGTATGAATTTAAAAAAAAAAAAAAAGGGGGGGGGTGGTGAGTCAAATACAGGCTCTGCTTTTCTTTTTGGTATTTTGATCCTCCTTGCAAAAAAGGAAAACCACTTGCTGTCTTGGGTTGTTTCCCGAGTTGTTCTTACTGCTTGTATGAACAGGGACAACTTTTCCTTCCATGTTTATCCTTAAATGCAGAGATATATTCCAATTGTGTGGTCTTGGAATTTATTCCTGGGATTGTTCAGTAAAGTAGCAAGCAACTACTTATTTGTTGTATATGTGAAGATTTAGATACCTGACACGCAGTCTTCTTGGCAGCTTTAGGCTTCTGCCATTAGATAAGTCAAATCTAGTGAGTACTAGAGTATGTGTCGACACATTTTGCAATAGCTTCCCTGATGAGACTTAATGGTTAGTTGTAGCTTGAAATCTTTCAACTAACCCATATTAGAAATTATATCTGATTTAGTGGATATATGTGCTAACAAATATATGGTGGAAATTACCTTGTTAACTGTTAATTCACCAAAACACTTGCATGATTTCAGAACTAATACATTCAAGTATGAATTCAGACTTCTTTAAACATCCCATGGTTTAGACCAATATTGCAGTTTAAAAGTATATCATGACAATGAGATGAGGGAGAGATGAAAGTAAGATTCAAAGCAGAAGGAATCACTTGAGGAAGAGAAATGACAGGAGACTTCATAATGTTGTTCCCTGAATGGAGTGTTTTAAGTTGTGCTTTGTGTTCCTCTTACTATATTGTACTAACATCTTTACTACTAAACTATTTAAAGACAAGCAATTGGAGGAGAGAGACTTTTTTCCCCCTGTTTTTTTTATTCAAATATTTCTGAATTCTAGGGTAGATATAGCACATCTATGCCTTTACAACCTAAGTGTTATTCATAAGAAGAAATACTTTGATTCGGAGCTTGAACTCATGGCCTACATTAATGAAAACTGGGATAGATTGCATCCTGGTGAGGTAAGTAATTGGAATAGTCTTTCTTGTTTTTCCTCACAGCGCATACATATGTCCTGAAAGTTAGTGAACTATGAACTGTTTTATTCTGGATGTTAAATCCTTTACCTTAAAACTGGGTACTCCCAAAAAATGGGGAGATAATCTTTAACTTCCTTGCAGAAAAGGAATGCTTTTTAAGTGTTGTATGTTTTTCTGAGCTGTAAAATTTCTCAAGTGGTCCATGTAACTATTTCATGATTTCCATAGCAACTTTAATTATTTATACTCAACTGTTTGTTCTGTTGCATAGATGTATTTTGTTTTTCTTTCAGTTTATAATTGTCTCATAGTTTTCGTGTGCACAGACCAAAAAAGTCTAATGTAGAACTGAATGCAGTGTATATTGCATATGAAGACCTCTTCAGAGTCTCTTAAGGTGTAACACATAACAAATTATTGTACACAAATGTTTCCTCTTCCCTCCCTTTTCCAAATGTGGGGGTGGTCAGTTTGTGTCCAGGTCTAAAGATTGTTTTCATCCTTTTCCAGTCTGATTCTGGTACTTGTCAAGGCATCTTGGTTTTAGTTCGCTACTAGACGAGTTATTTTTCCAGCTATTTGATTTGCTGGACAATTATCTTAGCATTAAAGGAAATCCATTTCCCCAAGCAGGCGGACTTCATATTAAACTAGCAGGAGCAGTGTAGATCCTTGTTTCTGCATGTAAGGTTGGATGCAAAATCTATGTTGAAATTCAAATTGGCATACTGCTAGTAGAGTATGTACTTTTTTATGCATGAAAATTGTTCAGGGTTTTGAAGTTTTTAATACAGGTGGCATATAACTGGTTTGAAATTTTCTTGTAAGAGATGAGATGATTACTTTATACTTCTTTTCAGTAAATCTGTACATCTGTAATCCAATGTTACTAGCAGATGCAACTTGAGAATGGAATATATTTTCTTGGTTTAAATGAATCTCTACTTTTCATAAATAATGGAAAATAGTTTAAAATACATATGTTTAAACCGAGTGTCAATAGCTTGTTAGGAAGACAAGCACACTCAAGCATTACTAAAGACAGACAATTAGTATCATTATGAATAAACATCTGGTTTACTTTGGGACGTATGGTATCTCTTAGCTAAGTCATATCAAGTCTCAAGCTTTAATTAAAAAAAGCTGCACAAAATTTAATTCTTACACCATCTTTTCAATAGAATGAAATGTTTGGGCTGTCTTGATGCAGTTTATCAAATGTGGAGACGGCGTTTAATTTTGGCTTTTTTTTCCGCTTAGTATTGAGGGAAATGTAGAAGAAAGCAATGTTTGTTTATTTCACATAATAAAATTTTCTTTAGGTTTAATGTAATTTCATGTCAGAATGGCTGGTCAGAGCAGCCGTGGTGTGGAGGAGGAGAGTGGAGCTATGTAGCTGCCACCGACTTGCAGCACATGTGCTGTTTTGAAGAAGTTGAAAGGCTACAGTCCTTATGTTGTTCTTCCCCTTTTCTATTTTCAATCTACCCAAGTTCAATCTATGTGAAAATCATGTAACTAAGGGGGAGGAAGGAGAGGGAAGATAAAAAAATAAGTAAACTCATCTCTTTGTTAAGTGCTGCTTCCAGTTCCTTAATCAACATTCCTACTCCTTCAAGGAAGTTACTTACTTTAAGTCTGAAAGCTACATTTTTTTTTTTTGAAGGGGTAGGCTTCAAATAAATGCATAGTAGCTGTGTTGAGGAAATCTTCAAGACTTCATTCTGAGAAGAGTCTAAATGTGTCTCACTAAGTTCAGAAAATTTGTCTTGTAAAATACATTTGCCTCAAATTTTTCATCTTTGGTTAATCTGTTTTCTTTATTAAACAGAAATTAGTCACAGAAAGAATAATGTTTACAATATAATGGTTTTAGGGGTTTTGTAGCATTCTTAGCTTGCCATTGGTAGAAATAACACTTTGGTTTCTTTCTCTAGCTGCTTATAATTAGAGATGTTTTTTAGCCATAGGTAAGATAGGAGTAAATGGTGGAGTTAAGAGAGCCTCCTAAGCCAGTAACTTTTAGCATGTTATCTAGGATGCAATAAATATATGGCAGTTTTCTATAGTTAAGTGCTACAGAGTTGCAAGACCTCTGGATAGCAGTGGACTGTGCTGAATGCATATGGTAAAGATGTGCAAAAGCAATTGTTACTTTGGCTAATATCAGTTGAGTAGCTCCCCTAACTTTGGTAGTCAGAGAGACCGACTGTGAATCTTACCCAAAATTGTGTTAAAAGGTTGGGTTTTATGAGTATATGTACTCATTTAGCTGTTAGCACTTTTAATCCTTTGAGCATTTTTATCTGTCCTGTTTGGTCAGAATTGTATTCTTTAGAAAGTTTTTTGAAGATGTGGGGTTTTTTCCTGAGTTGCAAATGTACAGTCTGCTCTGTAGTATTCATACTAATAGTGGAACTTATAAACGGTTTGTCTACTCTAAAGATAAATTTACTGCAGAGCCAATTGGAATATAAGTTCTGAAACATTTTGGTATGGCAACTGGAAATATGGTAGCTTCACTGGATTTAAAAATAGCTGTCCAAATATAAAAATGAATAATCTTATTTTATATTCTATTACATAAATGATGTCTGCTTCTTTCTAGTCACCACCATACTTACTCTGCTTTATGTCTCTCTAATTCATAAGTATGCAGTTTTTCAGAGGGAAGATTCCTTGTTTTCGTAACTTCATAGGGACCAGCTACTTCAGGCTTTGGTGCAAGAAGGGAGCTTAGGCTGGGTCTTTGTAAACAGGGCATGAAAATGGATTTACCTTTTTTAAATGCTAACTTTTCTAGGCCTCTTCCTTTTTTTTTCTCTTCATTTTATCACATTGAGTAATGTTGGCAAAAAATGGGAATTAGGTCCTGTGGCAGGATTTCAGATAAAATGATCACCTATAAAATAACTGTATTGACACAAGAACTTAGTTAATTTTTGTTTGTAGTCTTAATTAGTTTGGGAGTACCTAATGCCATAGAAGAATTCTTGGCAGGGTAAGCTAGTATTATGCTCTTTGAGTATACTAAAATCGTTTGAGAGATTTTTCTTGTGCTTCTTAAAGTGAAACTCAAATTCTTTGGCCCAGACTTGATCCTGGCATGAATTCTGTGAATGTAATCACAGAATAGATGGGATAATGATTAATATCCTTTGGGGTTAGGTAGTTTCCACAGCTAATACCTCATAAATGTACTTCACATCCAAATCTGTAGTTACTGTAACACAGAGTAACTGGAATCTTTCTATTACTAAAGAATTTGACAGGCTAAATGATTTCTTAATACTTCGCAGCTGGCAGATACACCAAAATCTGAAAGATATGAGCATGTACTGGAGGCATTAAATGATTACAAGACCATGTAAGTTATTGGTACTTTTTGTTTTAAAAGTTGTTTGCCTATTTAATCTGATGTGGATTAGTCTTCACTCTCCTTTGGGCAGTCTATCTGATAAACACTTTGGTTGCAGATAATGTGTAAGTTTTAAATACTGTTTCTATTTCAAACTATAACATTATATAACTATTTGAGTGAAACCCAGATCATGAGAGACAATTTGTTTTAACTTCCATCCTCTTTGCACTTCACATTCTGTATTTGAGAGTGAGGATTGCATTAGGGGAAAGAGGGGAATAAAATGCCATTAGAATGAATATTCTAATTTGCATAGTTTTGTTATGCATGTACAATCTTATTTTAGAAGTTGCTTTCCCTGGGGTCAGAATTTTAACATCTAATTTAAAATCATCTAGGTTTATGTCTGGAAAAGAAATAAAGAAAAAGAAACACTTGTTTGGCTTGAGAATTCGTGTTCCTCCGGTGCCACCAAATGCTGCTTTAAAGGCTGAGAAAGAACCAGAAGGAACTTCTCATGAGTTTAAAATTAAAGGCAGAAAATCATCTAAACCAATCCCTGATGTCAGGTAAAATAACCCAGTTATTCTAGCAATGTTGAGGTAAATTGGGGCTACTTTGGGTCTACTTCTGGTGCCTTTTCATTGTATAATATGTTTCTTAAAATAACTGTAAAGGTGAACTAATTTATTTAGATCTCTGTGAGGATCCTTACAAAAAAAGGCCACCCCCACAACATGTGAAATTTAGCAGTAAGAATGGTAGAAAGCTCCCAACTTCACTGTTATTTGGGAAACAAAATCTCTTGCCTTTCTGGAGCTGTTATGCAATAATCTAACTAGAATTCTGAATAGGAAGTATGATGTGAAGTTGTAACTTGTGTTATTAAATGTGCCATCTTTTTTTTACCAAGTGTGATCAAATGCATAAGCAACACTTCACTTGTTCATTCACATTCAACATTAGGGAATCAGTTATGTCACTAGAAAGATCTTTTATATGTTCATGTTATTCTAGAAGCAAAAATACGTAGCTTTGTACCTGACAATTTCGATTTACCAGAATTACGTCATTTAGCGCAGTGTTTTAGTAATAGATGTCTAATAGTGTATTCATTGCCAAAGGAAAGCATGTATGAAATTAAAATTATCTTCAGTAATACAGAACAAAATATGAATTTTCTTCTAGGGAATTAAGTAATGGTATAGAAAGAAAGGGGAAAAAAAAGTCAGTAGGTCGTCCACCTGGTCCCTATACAAGAAAAATGATTCACAAAACTCCAGAGTCGTCTCCTCTGGTAAGGTTTTGGATATTCCCCCACACCCCTCACTTTCCCTCTAACTGGATTATCATTTTTGAAGAAAAACATAACCAGTTAATTTGAATCATGATATTTCCCCATTCACCCTCAAACAAAATTGATACAGAAATTAAAACTTAATTTGAAGTACTTTTTTTGTGGTGTTTTTTTTTTTCCTTAGGATAATGAACCAGTTCCAGTGATAGAGAACCCAGCCTTGGAATTACCCTGCAGTGTTGGGTAAATGAAAAAATAATTTTAAAAATCCTTGTAAAACATTATAATACTATGTCATTTATCTGTTTGTTTCTGAAATGTCAGCTCAGTTTTTAATATAAGATTATTTTCCTTACATGGCAACCCTGTTACCTTGCATATCAGGAAATCTGATGGAACTGCACATTCATCCAATACCTCAGATGTGGAATCCACAGGTGCTGCCAGTATGAAAGAAACTACCTCATCTAGCATTTCCAGACATTATAGGTAATTATTCAATTACTCTGATATAAAGATTAAGATTTGCAATATATTCACTTTAATTTTCTGGAAAGGGGGATGGGAAACAATTGCTGCAGCAATAATTGACCCGTAATAAACAGAAGTTGCAGGGATCCTACAAGAGCTGTCTTGCTAAAGCATGACATGTAATGTTCCAAGTCTGGTTCCAACAGAACTTCAGGTTTTAAGAGCGGCCAGTCAGTTCTGAACCTTCTGGCTGACTTCTGTGAAATCTGATCCAGGCAGTTCCAAAGAAATTACAGTCTAACAAGATTTCTGGAGAGAGATGCTTGGGTGAGAGAGACCCAAGCCAGCCATCCACACTTGCAGAAAGGCACTCGGTTTCCTAATCATCTGTGGCCTAGTGATTGCCAGTGCTGCTTTGTTCGGTTTTGTTTTGGGCTTTTTGTTTTCTTGGTTTTTTTGGGGGGTGCTGGGGAGTGGTGGTTTGGGGGTTTGGTGTGGGTTTTTTTTTAGGTTGAAGCTTTGGCAAAACAAAGGTAGAAGATAAGGTAGGAGGTTGACTTAGGTTATGAGACTGCTGTAGTAGATACGAGATGGAGCTAAGGGTATTGCAGAACTGGTGGGAGAATGAATAGAGAAGAACCTAGGATATTGCAAACGGGTGTAATACTGAGGATGTTAGTAACTCACTGGGATTTGGAGTAATGAGCAACTGAGACTTGGAGTAGAGCTATAAATTGCATGGGGAAATCTAAAGAAATAGGACAAAAGAAAACTAGTCTTTATTAGTTCTGCTTACAGCACACAGGGTGAGGGTTTATTTTGTGCTCACTAACTACTGTTCTTTGTTGATGTAAAATATGTAGTTAAATTATATTTACTGAAAAGAATTCCATAAACACTTCCTGAGCTTAGTTTTCTGATAAAGGCCGGAAAAGGGCTGATGTGGACCCTGAATTTAATTTTAGCAGCTTTTGGTTTTGTAGGCTTGTGTATTCATGCTAAAGAAAGTATTCTGTATGCTGAGACTTTCTACAGTCAGTAGAGCACGAAAAATTTTTGGCACAATCTTCAGAAATAAATTATTAACTACAATCAACTTTTCTGCAAATAAATTGTTACTTGAACTTTTCCCTCTCAAGATCAGCAAACATAAATTTCTGTTTTTGAGGTACATGGATCCTCTAACTACTTATTTTGTCTCCTCTTTCTAGTTCATGCTATCAAATGCTTTCATGAGTCAGTTTTGTCTGCATTACTGCTGCTCATAGTCTGTTTTCAAAAACTTGTGTTTAACTTAGACTTCTGACATTATTACCTGAGGGCTGAAGTTACTGTTTTGTACTTCTGCCTTTTATTCCATTCCTTTTTTAATGTTAAAAAGATGCACTTTTTTCCTCAGGATGTTACATAGGAGCCTTGAACATCAAAGTTCACATACCATTTAATTTAGGACTTTAGCGAACATGTTTTTAGTATGTACAAATTATAGATGTAGGCTTTTACATAAGGATTTGTATCTTGGACACTTTTGATATTTGGATGATGGTTTATTCTTGGGTAACATCAGAAGTTTTTTTCATTACTAGGTATAAATCTGAGTTTTGGATATACATATTTTTCTGGACACAATAAATCTGTAGAAAGTAATGTATACTATAGAAAGTAGTGATGTAGAATAGATTTAAAAAATATCTTTCATAATTCAGCGTTTTAAATTATTGATATAGATTGAGCTTGAAAAAAATAACTGTGCATAAATCAATTATTTACAGTCTTAACTAGCATCAAGTCCCAAACACTTTTGTAGTGTAGCTTTTGTAATTGAGGCCTACCTGTGTGATAAAGCTGTAGTTTTAATTTGCAAATTTAAGCACGTTTGGTGCAGACGTCTCTGAAGACGGGATATTTTTATTTGCTTATGAGTGGGATTAAGCTGTTTTAAAATAGTACTCTTAACATACGTAGGCATAAGTTAATATCATTTAGCTAACCTTTCTGACTTTTTGTTAAATTAATACAGTTTTCCTTAGGTAAATAATCTTTATTTGCAAGTGTCATTATCTATAGGCAACAAGTCTTTTTATTGGTGAAAAACAGAACAAAGAAGTTAGGATGTGAGTTGTATGCGTGTAACTGATGATAAAGCATACATTTTGAATTCATTCCGTGGAGTTAATGCTGGCTTAACTTTTTTAATAGTTTATCGGACTCGAGAAAAAGGACTCGTACAGGAAGAACTTGGCCTGCTGCAATACCACATTTGAGGAGAAGAGGTCGCTTTCCACGAAAAGCACTCCAGACTCAAAATTCAGAAATTGTAAAAGATGATGAGAGCAAGGAAGATTACCAGTATGATGAACTCAATACAGAGATACTTAACAACTTAGCAGATCAGGAGTTACAGCTCAATCATCTAAAGAACTCAATTACTAGTTACTTTGGTGCAGCAGGTAGAATAGCTTGTGGGGAAAAATACCGTGTTTTGGCTCGTCGGGTGACACTTGATGGAAAGGTGCAGTATCTTGTGGAGTGGGAAGGAGCAACTGCATCCTGACTGTAGGACTGAACATTATGTTCACTGCACTGTCATCTGTAAGTACAGTTCATAATGCAGAGCCACGAGAGAAACGTGTCTTTAAATGTGTTTCTAAAAACAAAACAAAACCAGTTTAGCCTTAACGTGTAATTGTTATCATTACAGCTCTTGTGATAAAGACTTATCTTTTTAAAATCTGATCTGAAACTTAAATTTTTTAATCTGAACACTGTTAGATTGTTTTAGGTTGGGATATTTTGGGTTACAATTGCTTAAAAATGTGCATGGTGTTTAAAAAATACATTTTCTAGAGAACATTCCATGGATACAGTTATTGTGATTTAGAGAAAATATTATGTAGATAGCACAAATCTTTGAAAAATTTTGGTTTGTTTTCTTACCCAAATGTTTGCAGAAATGTATTTCTATTTCAATACTTTCTAGATTTCATAAGTGCAGTGTATATAATGCCTACTGAAGACTGTAAAATACTGAAGTTTTCTTTCAAACAAAGTGTAAAAAAAAGAAAAAAAATATATTGAGCCTGTAAATTGCTCTGTGACCAGACTTCATTGTCGTCTTAATATATTCTTTGTGTGTGTGCGTGTGCGCATGTGTGTGCGTATATACCCGTGTATATACGGACACACATACTTGTGCGTGTATATATATGTGTGATTGTGACCTATGCAATACAAATTATGGGATCGGGCAGCTTCTGAGAATACATCCCATAATTCTTTTTTCAGGAATAGTTGCCAGTATTTACACAGCAGCATTTCTTCTCAGGCTTATTGGGTGCTGTTGCTTTCTGTGTACTGAGAAAAGGTGTCAAACCAGTGCAGCATGTTCTGGCAATGGGTGCAGTCATGGAGGTGCATATGTTCTAGGTAATATATTCCATTATTTTCCATGTGAATTAACTGTTAAAGAATAATGCAGGATCTGGACATTTTGACATTAACTCTGCTAGAAATAAAAATTGGAAAGTTATTGTGGCACACTGATTGTAAATTTTGTGTCCCAGTTATAAACTAAGTCGACAGGAGTCACACACAAGATTCCTACATATCTGTAGAAACAGTCATATTTTGGTAAATGTAGTATGAACAAAGTGTATTATTGCACAGGGTCAACAAACAGTTTGTTGCCATTTGAAGTAACATTACTGATTTTATTACAACATTACCTCTTTTGTTTTTATAAAATGTACCAAGTTTTAAATTGATAAGTTTATTTTACTTGTTTTAACAAAAAAAAAAGTAAAAATGTCTCTTGCCAGTATTAGATGTTTTTTCTTTGTCTGCTACTTTTGAGGGGGTTTTAGCCAAAGAGTAAACAGAAGAATATTTTTACTTTGGTGGTTATTCACTGTACTGTGTAAAGTTAGCTTTCTTACATGCTTACAGTTTTACCACCAAAATAAAATTATGTAACATTTACAAATGACAGAGTGGTTTAAAACGTACTGCCTGGGTTAGTACTTACTTATTCCATTACTTGATTATTTGACTTTTTCTGCTCATCTTGAAGATCTTGAAAAGGTGATTTTTTTTTTCTATTATTATTTTTTTTTCCCTGTCACCTTATAGCCAAAGGAAGCAGAGAAAGTTTTTTATCCTGTGCTTGGTTTATGGCTGGCCGGGTAATATTAGCTTTATAAAAATGCTAATTAAGAACTGCCGCTTCTGTTTACCTTCACTAAAATGTGTGGGTGTTTTTCCTCACGCCCTCAGCTATTAATTTAATGTTGCCTTGCCTATAGCTGCAATATTTTGATAACACAGCAACTTCATGTTAGTTTTTGAATGTTTATATCTTGGGATAATGCAAAATGTAAAGCCTTTGTAACCTTACTCACACCATCTGTATCTGTCTTTATTGTTTCACTTTATCCAAGTCCTTTAATTCTAACTGAACACCAGCAGTATTTTTTGTAAAGTTTCATTTAAAGATAAATATTGGAATGTACTCGGGGACTTTAGTGGGGGTGGGGGGAGAAAATATTTGCCAAACTTAAGATGTCCATAGACTTAACTATTGTGAATGTCATTGTTTCATTTTATTATGGTGGTTGACTTAACTCTGATGTTCAGTTTGTATTTTTGGAATTGCCTTTTTTTTTCTTAGAATTAAAATACCAACATTAAATGTGTGTATTTTTTGAGAGAGAAGAATGAGTTTTGATTCTGTATTCTTGTGAAGCACATACTTGGTGGCATCCCGCATCCATTGTTTCTCTATCTCTAGCTTTCCTGTTACTGTTCTGGAGATGCTTGCCCTGCACACAAACGCTAACTAGTGTTCCAGCTATGCTTGAGGGATGCTTTGTTACAAGGTGTCGTGTACTGGAAAATGCTGCAATAGTGCTGCTGAAGATACAGCTAGACTAGTAATTAAAGCACACCTACAACTGCCTTTCTCTCATTTTATGTGAATTTCATTGTATGTAGTAATGGAGTGTCTAAAGGAAAAATACAAATGTTGCTGTACATAACGATTTCATTTTGGTATGACTTGATCATTGTATGTATGCATGTGTGTAAATATATGTAATTCAACTTTGTTGTGGTCACTGATTTAGAACCATTTCTGTGTTTCAGATTTAATATTTTTCCATTATATTATTTGTATTACAGTAGTATTTAGGTAGGTGAAGCCTCTCTTGAGGTCATTCTAAAAATGTAGGCATCACATGGACGAGACAGCAAAGAAATAATGGCACTTGGGTGATCAGAACTGTAAGATAATAGTCATAGCAAACTACTTGTCAAAACATTGTTCTCAACACAATCTTCAAAAGGCATTTTGAATAAAAACTATGGTTTTCTATGCATAACAGGCATTTTGAGATTACAAAGGAATTCTGATAAATCTCTCAGTCTGATATGTGATATGAAAGTCAGTATTTCAATTTAACATGAAGACAGAAATAAACCAAAAAAAGGCCTTGAAGGTGAAGACAAGCAGTTTGTCTGGGGAGTTGGGGGAAAAGATAAGTGGGCAAACTGAAAAACAGTCATGTCTTTAGTAGGATGTTCCAAAGTAATCTTTAGTGTTATATTTTAAAAGGAAAATGGTGAGTTGAGACGGAACATGCCGAGGCTGGAGACAGAGCAATAGTCAGAGCACAGTGGTAAGGATGAACTGGACAGAAGCACCAGTTCTATGTATAGAGGGAGGAGGATGAATCTTGCAAATGCTATGCAGGTAACATTTTCAGGCTTTTAATTGTGTTACTTCTAGTTCCCTCACATCTGCCTGAATGAAAAGTAACAGTGCAATTAAGGGTATGATGGCAGAAAATGATATTTTCTAAAAGTGGAGAAAAGGGTTTAGGATGGTGAGTTGTGTTTGGTCAATGCTCAACTTAAGCTGAGAGCTAAACACCCATGTGGTGGTGTCAAATCTATTGAGATCCTAGTTTTGTCAGAAAAACGCAGTAATCCCAGAGGGGGAAAAATCCAAGTTGTCAAACTAACATATGTAGAAAAGTTGATTTGATTTTATTTTTTTTTTAATTGGATCATCTATAGGTGAGGTATAATGAAGAGGAAGACAGGAGCAGAGAGAGATTTCTTTGGAGTCCCTGAAGAAAGTTGAAAGGGGAATGACCATTTTCTAGGAAACGTAGCACAGGACAATAGGGAGAAAAGCAAAAGAGGAGTACAAGTAGAAGCTGTGCACAGTCTGAGAATTGGCTTGGAATTTGAGGCTTTTGCTAGTCTTTTATAGTTCGGCAACAATTAAACAGAAGATTCTGTGTTGTCATGATGTTTTTATCTGTTTTGCATTTATAAGGAAAAACTGCCTTCCCTGTGCAGGTGCCAGAGCAGTGGCACAGGCTGCCCAGAGAGGCTGTGGGGTCCCTTCCCTGGAGACATTCGCCCCCCGCCTGGACGCGGTCCTGTGCCCCCTGCTCTGGGGGGTGACTGCTCCAGCAGGGGGTTGGATGGGGTGAGCTCCAGAGGGCCTGTCCAACCCCTACCTTCTGTGACTCTGTGAATCCCTTAATGCTCCTCTCAGCTAGTTTATCTGCTATTTTTAATCAGATTTTTTTCATATTCCAGTGTTGAGATCCACATACCATAACATCAACAGTTGTTCTGGTTTTCATGGATACCAAAATATTTTGCCTTGCAGATACTAGTTTTTCAAATACAGCTGTAGTTCATACAGTTTTCGTATCTTTCTCTTAGTCTGTTCACTGATAGTATTTCACCAGTGCGTATTTCTTTTTCACTTGTTCTAATTTGTTTCCTACTTCAGAATTTGACAATATTCTGTTCTCTTTCCTTCATTAGCTATTTTGTGTTTGGCTTTAGTTGACTTCATGTGGTTTTGATTTGCTAGTCGTCTGTTTACTTAATGTCCAGTGTGGTAGCACTAACTTGCAGCCTTGACAGCTGCAGTCTTACTCTAATAAGCTCATTTGTGTCAAAACCTGTTTTATAGCAAGAAGCTAATTCATAGCTCTGTCGTGCTCTAAATAAAGTTTGTTCTTCTGTAAGCACCATTTCAAAGTACTTCAGTTGTGCTGCTGCCATTCCCTAATGAACACTCACAAAGCTGTTGCTACTATTGCATTCACTTGTGTCATCATCCAATGTGAGTGTTATTGCTTTGCTACACTCAATTCTGTCATTCATGAATGTTACTAAGGTTGCCTATTTTGTGTTTTTCACCTGCTTGTGCTAATTTGGTGTTCACAACTTCACAAATCGGCTGCATGAGAGCAGAGATTGGAAAGCAGGAAGATAGTCTCTAGAATTTTACTATCAACAATGGTAGGAAATTCAGGGAAAGGGAAGTAATGAATGAAAAATTGGAAAGGTTTTCAGGCTGTAGGATGTTAAAATATATTCTTAGAGGTAGCAGGAGGAAAAGGTGAGCCTAAAAAGGGGAAGAATGTAAGGTAGAACATAGTTGATTAGGGAGAGCAATGCTTTTCATTGAAAGTCCACACTCAGAACTGTCCTTTCTGACAAACTGACTAGGGAGGCAAACTAGCTTGTGGCAGAATAGTATATATAAATGTATGTAATATGTAGGCGTACATGTAGAAATGCACAAGCCCAAGTAATACAATGAGAAGCAACTTGGACCTATTTAATTGCAATAGGAATTTAATCTTTTTAAGGAAGGTTTAAAGTGGGCTGTGAAATGCTTCGTGAAAAGACAGCCTTGGATGGACTGACAAAAAAAAAATCCTAATTCAGCCCTTGATTTCTTTTCTCCTGTGCTTTTTCTTCTCTGCTTGCGGTGATGACCCCAGGTATTGTAGGTGCTCACCTGCCTCACAGTCATTCAGAGGTAAGTGCTGAAGCTCTAGAGCAGGAACTCTTATTTGTTTGGCGACTTGGTGCCTGAGCCTGCTTCCTTCCTCCCAGTCGTGTGGTGGTGTCCTGTGGGAGAGAAATGACAGGCGAATGGTTTTAGGAGAGGCAACTCTAAGTGAATAATGGCTGCGGCATGCTCAGGGCTTTGGGGGGGGGTGGTGGGCTCTGGTATTTTTTCCTGTCCAGAGAATGTAGTCAAGAGTCTTCTCATTAGCTGTTTGGAACTGGGACTGATTGAACTGTCAGCACCTTTTTGTATGGATAGTCATGGGTATCTTTTGACTTTGATTTTTACTGCTCCCCGAAATCCTCCAGCATAGTAGAAAAATGATGAATTAGATGGTTAATGTCAGGGCCTTTACTGTAACGTTGAAATGAAGATACAGACCACAGCTTTATGCTTTTAGAACTCTTCTCTTGGCAGCTCTGTGCCTTCCTTACACACCTGTATTCTGGTTTGGCAGGTAGCAGATGGAGAGCGAAGGAGGATATCTTGTTTCCACACACATGGTACACAAACGGAAGAAAGGGATTTGTGAGCCATATGGGTTCCAAGCCCCATTAACTGTCCTCAACTATAGCAATTGATAGCATGAGAGAAGATGATGTAATTCAGATGCTTCTGGTAAAACTTCAGCAGCATAGGTGTGTTTTACTATTAATTTTTTAAACTACCTATTACTTTATTGCTTTATTACTACATTTTATTACTTCTGTGATAAAAATCAACAGTTACCTTAAGTAAATTGTTGGTTTTTTGGGGAAAAAAAAATCATACAATAAGGTATATAGCTTTTGAGCTGCTCTGCACGATATGGTGCTTACTCACCTCTCTCCTGGCATTCCTCCTGTATGAATAGAGAGTTTCTGTGGTAGGGTACTGTTAGAGCCAGGGGGAAGGCATGGAAAAAGAAGGGCTCAACATGAGCCATTTCTCAGCCATAACTAAGAGTTGTATGTCTCTTGTCTGCACCAAAAGTTCATAGAATCATAGAATCGTTAAGGTTGGGAAAGACCCTTAAGATCATCGAGTCCAACCACTAACCTATCGCTGCAAAGTCTACCACTAAACCATATCCTCAAGCACCGCATCTGCCCTTCTTTTAAATACCTCCAGGGGTGGAGACTCAACCACTTTCCTGGGCAGCCTGTTCCAATGTTTGACAACCCTTGCGGTGAAGAAGTTTTTTCTAATGTCCAACCTAAACTTCCCCTGGCGCAGCTTGAGGCCTTTTCCTCTCATCCTATCACTTGTTACTAGGGAGAAGAGACCAACTGCCCCCTCACTCCAGCCCCTCTCAGGCAGTTGCAGAGAGCGAGAAGGTCTCCCCTCAGCCTCCTCCAGGCTAACCCCCCACCAGTTCCCTCAGCCGCTCCTCAGAAGACTTGTTCTCCAGGCCCTTCACCAACTTTGTTGCCCTTCTTTGGACACACTCCAGCACCTCGATGTCCTCCTTGCAGTGAAGGGCCCAAAACTGTTTTAAAGTGAAACAGTCTCAAAGAGAATTGTTCTTTGAAACTAAGGAAGGCCCAGGAGGAACTGTTAGTCTTTAAAGACATCAGAGATAGCTCAATCTCCTTAGTTCTGGCTGTCGTAATTAACTGTTGGGGATAGTGAGTCTTTAGGACAGATTGCTGTGTAAATTTTTCCTTTACTTTTTTTTCTTTTGTATGTATTTTTAATTGCTGTGGCTGGTTGAATAAAATCTTTAACCACCGTAGTGCAAGGTTATGGACTCTGAGGGTAGTGCTGCAACCTGGCAAACGAGCCGAGAGAAACAAGGAAGTGCTGCATTGCGGAGTATGTGAGATGTGATGGACTCGGGCCAGGCTCAGGTGCAAGAGTGTTCTGTCGTATGTAGAGGCAGAAGGTGTCTCTTCTCTCAGCGTGCACTTCAAGAGACCGGGAAAGGGAACTTGTGCATGCATTTCTGATGTCTTTGTCCAAAATGGCTTTTGATAGTTTTCCCTGTGCGTGTACCTTTTTCAAGTCGAACCACTGTTCCTTCTACGATTAATTGCCCAATCTGGCAACATAGCATTGTACCTTAGTATTTTATGCTATCTACTTCATCAATTCAAAACAGTGCAAAAAGGAAGTTCCTGTTTCATTATTTGAACAATGTGGTTAGCAGGCTTCCGGACAGGCCCGGGTTTCTCAGGAGTCTCATGAAACGGTAAACAAGCTCGGCTTTGTCATGTGTTATTACTTGATTAAGCTGAAAAAAACTGCTCTGGTTTTGAGCTTTTAGTCTCAGCATCTTGCATATTCTTTTGTGAGTAATGTGAAATTATTACATGCTAATAACTACTACTAGTTTATATAATGGGACACTTAATTGCTACAGTTTGATATTCTGTGATACTGCTTTCCTGTTTTCCTCTTAATTTTGCCTAGGTGTCCATTTTAATATGTTGACTATACTTAATCAGAAAATACTTATACTGTAAAATAAATTACTTCTTTAGAAGAAGAAAATATAAGAATTAATGGAAACACGCAACAAGTCATCAAATGATGTCAGGTGATGTTTGCTGCTGAAAAACACATTTTTTAAAATAGTCTTTTCATAGTTTCATGTGACTTACGTACTGCTGTTAATCTGAAATGCACAAACATGCCCACAAGTCAGAATAATGTAACAAAACAAAGTACCTTCTGTAAATCCTTTCTAGAAAGGGTTTGTGAGGACAGACGCCCATTGGGTAGAGCAGTAGTGGTTTTTGAGTTCAAGTGTCTATTTGCTGCTGCCTTTCTGTGGTATCACAAGTTTACAAATTCCCATAATCTGTTCCTTGGGCTATTTCCTTTCACTTTTTTTTTTCCAGGTGAGAAACCTGGGGCTTGGTTTGGTTACTAACAAGTAACACTCATCTAGACAGTTTCCCAGAGTCACAGGTGCTGATTTAATACCAAGCTATCTTGACTTAGGCTGGCCTGAGGGTCTTACTGTCTCTTGCTTTAAACACAAAATGTTATTAGTCTCAGTAGTGGTATTGACCTCTACTATAATTTTGCACAAGACAGGACCTCCTACTCTTCCTGGAGTTGCTCCTAACCTTATTGCCTGTCTAACTGGAAGCTATGCTGTTCTTTGTGTGTGTATGTGTAATAAACTGCAGGTGGAATATGGAATATAAGTATTAATCAGGGTGCAATCTGGAAAGAAAAAATAATTAAGCCTCATACCTGATATGCATCTGATCACTTCAAAACTAAATATAATTTCTGTTACAAAGATGATAGGTTCGTGTCATTCTGATCTGACACCTATGTGAATCTTACTTGCACTGTATCCCAAAATCAACTTTAGCAATGAATAAGAACAGAATCTGAACACTGTGTGAGGAAAAAGTGAAAAAGCTGCATTATTAAAACCAAAATTCTTGTTAGCTTAGCATCCGTGATCTTTTGCAGTGTTCATAAGTAAAGCATTCTTCCTTATGTAACAAAGAACACAAACACAGGTTTAAACTTAATTTATTGAAAATCTCAAGAGTTTTGCATAACTTTATTCAACATCCGCAAGTCTTAAAACATTTAATTTTGAATAAAAAAGGTAGATTTATATTTTCCTTTGTAAATTTTATACAATTGAAAGCAACCTACTCTTCAAAATCCAGATGACATTTTATTTTGCTGCAAGTTTAAATGCCAGATCTTTCACGTATAACAAACATATTCCAGCTGCCAAAGTCAAAGCGCAGTTACCTTTATAATTATTCCATTTTGTTTTCTATAATGAACCTTGAATGGGGAAAAAATAGTCAGAGCTCTTAGTTGCAAAATATTAATTTCTTCCTGGTGAACTCTGCTGACAATTGTTGCATTATTTTCTTTCTACCAGAGACTGCTATTTGTAATCACAGAAACTGCTGCAGTTCAGTTCTTTGATCAGAGAAGTCTCCATTCAGTAGCAGCTTAAGCTAATACACCACACTGTTTTGCCGCTGGATGTATAACCACTGTCAGAGAGGCACAGCAGAGCAGCGAGGGAACCTACTCTCTTGAGGTGCCCTTGGAAGACGTGGCAAAGCTCATCTGTGGGAGGTCTAAGCTGAAATCTGGCATGTAGTAGCTTTGATAGGAGAGGTAGATGTCTTAGTCACAGCTTCGCAGAGCTGGTTCAGTATTTTGCAGATGGTTTGTAGCATCACACTTAGGTGAGGCAAGTGAAGATAGATCTCCTCTTCTAGCAGAAGGGGCAAAGCCCTAAGAATCTTATTTACCTGTCCTGCAGGGACCTGATCAAAACCTTGGAAGTTGACTTCAGGGAGCTTTGGCTTATGCCCTGACCTAGATACATGGTATATTGTTACTGGGAGCTGTACAGGGAAATGGCAGAAAAGTATTATTTGCCACTCTAGCAGAAAGAATTAATTTTTCCTAGACTTTGTTTTAATCACAGAAATAAGCTTTCTCATTCCAGGCAGTTCAGAATAGAAAGCATCATTGTGGGGGGAGGGGAAGCAGAACCGTTAAGGTAAACATTCTTACTTTGGACACAACTTTGCAGAAAGAAAAAGTAACTCAACAGCCTCTGGAGCCCTCTATAACAAGTTCCATAAGGAATAATACCTTTACTTATAAAAACTACTTAGAAATATTATTGCTAGGTCCCATTGTCTGAAGCTGAAGTGCTGTTTTTATGTACTGTAGCCCTTGCTAGCATCTGCTTCATTTGAACTAAGTGTTTCTTCATGTATCTATTAACCCTGTTTTATCTCCATAAAATAATTTTTAATTAAAGTTTCAAAGCGGCAGTTCTGCTGTTCATACCCAGATGACCCAAGAACAGACAGAACACTAATACGTACCCTTTTTATAAAACACTTTTGTGACGAAATGTAGTTTAACACATTTATACAGGAAATTTCAGTGACTTGGCACATTGTAAAAATGACAGACGTTGAACTATTAAAAAAATGTTAATTCTCACACACCAGGGGTTCTGGAAAAACTTCCCCACACCCTCACTACACCATTAAAAGCCACTTCATCTAGAAATCAGAGATTACTGATTTGAGGATAGCTCTACCTTAGTTAAGTGATATTACATATTCAGTTGATCCTAAAATTTGAAGCCTGTATTTATTGCTTATGTAATTCATGCCTTACCCATATAAATAGCTAGATATAGAAACACTGCTCATAGGAACTGAGTGTACTTACACAGCTAAAAGACTTGTGAGGGTGAGCAAAAAGGGAAAGTTCAGGTGAACAGCTTTGGTTTTTCATGCCTATGTAGGTCATTCTATTAACTGCTGCATTAGTCATATGCATAGTAGACAAAACCTAACAAAAATAAATTGACAAATAAGAGAAATTTTGAGACTACAAAAATTAAAGTTAAGGTAATGCTTTCACATACTGTGACACCCTTCCCTTTATTAAAGGGAAAGAATAATATGAGAAATAACATCTTAAAATTATCTATTACATGAGGTTACAGTAACTAACAGTTTGCAAACCATACTTCAATGTGTGTGTGCATTTGTTTGTATACCATATAGTCACTTGTCTCCTGTATCTCATGTAACAGCCAAAAAGGAAAATAGGGTTGTACAACTACAGGACAGAACTATTTATGAACAGGAATTGCACCTATATTATCTGATTCTTTTCAACACTGATTTAATTTCACATCGTTGATGCTTTTTTAAAGTGCAGATGTTAGTCAGCTATATAAAAAGAGTTCTCATTTTGTTCTCACAACGTTAGCCCAGTGTTTCTCCATGACACTGTACAACAAAAGTTGAGAATTTTTAAAAACACGTGACTTTGAAGATAAATGACAGTTACTACAGACTACCCCTGTGGGCCCCAATCCTGTAAATTCATGTACATTCACCCAATTTTTAACAGCAAATAAACCAATGTTTAAGTTACCATTTTAAGTTTTACGTGAATGTGAAAAAAATGACAGTACTAACATTGCTTTGCATATGCACCAAGCATCCTGTGCACTATGCATAAGTTAGTTATTAACAATCATTAACAAATGCTACAAGTACAAAAAAAAAATATTGTTAGTAGCACTTACAAAAACGGAAGAGCTCGGGGCAAGGCATTCTGTTCGTTTTAAAAAAACAATACCAAAACAGGACCACCACCATATAACAACCAAAAAGCCCAACATGAATTGAAAACCTGCCTGTTCAAAATAATCTGAAAGGTCATGTTTTTCTCTTTTTTTTTTTTTGTCTTTACTGTAATAGTTTATTGCTCCCCCTCCCCCACATACCTGTTACGTTGTTATACTTATACTGAATATTAAGTTCTACTTTTCCTCTTATCTTCAAAAAGACTTTTCAGCATGTAAACCTGAACAGCTGATACCACCACCATTACTCCCAAGTTGACCATGGACCAGAAATTCACTCTGTCAAAGTTGCTCTCTTGTATATTCCGGTCACGAGCCTCGAACGCTCTCAGCAGGGTCTGAATCTGGACACTTTTGCTTAATCTGGCTTTGACACTGTTGATGGATTCCTGGTAAGTAACAAAAGAGTATTTTTAGAAGAAAAAAAAGTACACCTGAATTAAACTTATAGCTTGCAACACATACAAAATATGAATACTGTATTACCCCACCTGTAATTTAATTTCTTGCCATGAAGGCAGTTAATTTCACTTTAAAATATATACTTCATCACAGAGTTCTCATTAATTTATCTAGCCTGTTTATTGTATATCTCCTAAAAAGCCTTAATTACCATAGCGTTATAAGGTTCTATACTAATTTGTTTTTTCCCTTTTACAAGCTAGGGAGCTGAGAAACAAACCAAGCCTAAAATGAGATTTTTAATATTCCATGTACCTTGGGGAACTGTGATTCCACGTATTCAGACAAGTAAAAAACAGTGATCCCTACAAAGCTAGTCCCAAAACAAGTTATGTAGTAGCAGATAAATGCAGGGGTATTTATTTCTGCTGGATAATCAAATTAAGGCACTTTTAAATGCAGACTATCATCAGGACTATAGCTGTAGCAAAAGAAAAGTAGTACAGTAATGTCATATTCCCATCTTCTTTTCATGCTTTCACTGTAACGGCTATAAACTGCTGTCTCAGCTTTGATACTAACGCAGAATTTTGATGATAAATTGTGACTAGGACAACTGGAGGTCCTACAAAGGACACACAATGTGTCTCAGGGAACCAGAGGCAGTACAGGAACACTCCGGCCATAACAGCAGCAGCTTCAGATCCACTCCTTAATTTACATTTACAAAGTAAACACCTGGACCTATAATCTGTTAAAGTTTCATCCATGACATAATAAAGAGTCACAAACTAAAAGCTGATCTCATGAAGTGCTGATTTATGTTCATTATGGGACCCTGAAGTAACTTCTAGTGAGAAATGTGGGCCAGTAACAGGAGGCTATAAATAAATAAAAAAAAAATTTAAAAAAAGGTTAAACTCAGCAGCAACACTTTCTCCACAGACATTTTCTCTGTTTCGTATTTAACAAATATTTCAAAAAAGCTAGTTCTGGAAGCCAAATAACTTTATGATGATACTAAAGTTCATACGTTACACAATAGGGACATCAACGCCATAAAAGAGCTTTAACAATAAGACACAATTCCCCATTTTCCCCCGCAAATACATTGTTTATCTTTAGAAAGTTAAAACTACTAGGTGTTTATGTACATCCTTGCCTTGCAAGTAAAGAAATAACTTGACTAAGTAAACAATAGCATCAAATACTAATGTTAACTTCACAAAAAATGACCTACTTTAAGATGTGCAAGGTTCTCAAATAAAGACAAGTTCTGCATTTCTTTTTCTTTTGGAAGAGATACCAATACGTACACAAGTATCAAATCCATCCAAGTATTGCTTGCGATCAGTGTGACAGGGATTTTCTTCACAATTTCCCCTATAAACTTTGGTTTTTTCTGATTGCCTTGACTGCCAATTTTAAAGAAGATCTGGCCAGCTTTTCAGATTCCATGTTTGGTTTCAACTATTTAAAAGCGTATCACACATCTATAAAAGTTCTTAAACACTAAGTTTGTTTTTTGAAAATCTGCATTTTATTTCTTCCAATAACCAGAACACAAACAATGTCATTCTCTACAGGATTGTACTCAGTAAGTGTTTGTGGGTGTTGGTTTGGGGTTTTGTTGTGGGTTTTTTGTTGTTGTTGTTGTGTTTGTTGTTGGGTTTTTTTTTAAACATGTCTGTTGCCTTTAGCTATGAGCAAACAAACAATGGCTTACTGCATCCTACCAAGCACTAAGAACATTGGTACAGGCACACCAAATGATTCTCTACTTCTAATGTCAACATTTAATGATTATGAAGGAAATAAAAGCTCTGACTTGGCAGTAGCCTTCATCCTATATCAAACAGGGTCAGTGTACAGTTTAAGCAAACACTACCATTCATAGAATGTCTGCAAAGGTGAAGCTGCTGTGGAGTACAGATTAACTCTTGTATATTTGTTTGAAAAGATGAAATTAAATTTTTTAGGGAAAAACCATAATAAAGTAATATATAAATTATTGAAGATAGAAATATTAATCCATACACTGGTTGGGGCACTTCTGCAAAGATGGGAGGAAGAGGCTAACACAATACTTCATTTTCAATCATTGATAAAAATCTGTGCAGTAATTCCAACCATATCACTGGGATTAAGCAATACTTTAATACTATAAATACTCATTTCATTGCTGCTAGGGAGAAATGTCCCCTTTTAGCAGTAGGACAAAAGGAAACTGAATGGAGCGAGGCAGTTCCTCCTTGCTGATTACTGGTGTATTCTGAAAATATTCCCAAGCTTCTGTGTGGAAACAAGAGATCACAGAATCAGAGTCACAGAGGCAGGGGTTGGACGGGACCTCTGGAGCTCACCCCATCCCACCCCCTGCTGGAGCAGGCGCCCCCAGAGCAGGGGGCACAGGACCGCGTCCAGGCGGGGTGTGAATGTCTCCAGGGAAGGGACCCCACAGCCTCTCTGGGCAGCCTGTGCCACTGCTCTGGCACCCTGGTGACAGAGCCATGGTGCCAGGCTTCATTTATCAGTAAAAGCAATATATGGAACTGGAATAGATTCCAGGATGATGCACCAGACCAAGGCAGAACGGCTAAATGACATTGAGTTTTTTTCCAAATGTTCTTACACTGGAAAGTATTAAATATCAAATACTAACCAGAATGTCTTCCAATTTCATATCTAGGAGATCTGTGCCTGTAACGTACTTCTTCCAGTCTTCCTGATCCTGTCCGTCTTCTCCCATATTGTCCAGGATCAGTTCAAAGAAAATCACCTTTTCAGAAATGGTACTGAATGTGTTGTCAAAGCAGAACATGTAATCCCCATCTTCTGTTTCCACCCTGTGTAATAAGCAAAATGTCATTAAATTTACACTTTTTGTGCTGGTTCTAAAAAGCAAGTTTTTGTAAGCAAGTGTATCTCTTTAAGACTGACAATCATGCGCTTAGTAATAACTGAATATGCTTTCTATAAAAAATAAGAACTCTAAAGACACATTACAGATCGCACAGTCACAGCAAAACAATCCCACTGTCTCTACAAGGCTTAAAATAATGAAGACAGCAGCTTACTTTCGTTTTCCTTTTGGGGACGTTGAATCATTGTTAATCGCTACACAGAACACTATGAGTGGAATTCTTACACTCTGTAGCAGAACTACAATAACTACTACATATTTTGGTAAAAGGACTGGAAAAATAGGGGACTTTTCAGCTTATTATTATTTTATGACTGACAAGATCTTTTGACATTAGATGTGGAGACCTTTCTCAACTCCACAATAATTATTTTTGTTCACTGACCATTAACAGCCATCATTGAAACATCCTTCACTTCATGGTCAGATCCATGTAAAAAGCATTCAGTGTGTATAAAAAGGTAATTTGTATTCTCGGACTTTCCTAGTAAAGTCTTTTGTAATACTAAGGAATAAAAAGTACTCAACCTTTATTTCAGTTATATTTGTTAAAGAAACAAGAAAAGTATTTTACGTAACACTTCTAAGTTTGAAGATTTTAAACTTACGTGTGAACTCCATCTGATTTTCTTTCATCAAAAACTAGAGTTTCACCTTTTGGAGACAGCAGATGAAAATCAACATCTAATCCTGCTCCATCTAGAACCTGTGAAACAAACAAAAAAAACCAACCTCCAACCAGTGGAATTCCTGTTTGCATTGCTGCTGGCAACATTTTTAGGAAAGGGAACTGGCACAGAAGGAAATCTGAAAGCTGAATCTGTATGAGTTCACACCAAGTTAATTGGAAACAGATTAAAAACTGGTTTGAGCCAAAAGCATTTTAGCCATTTCAAACCTTAAACTAAATATGACCTCGTCATGCTAGGCTGGGCTTATATTGAACCTTTCCCTAATTGCTTTTAAGAATGCATACAATTTTATCATCGGGCAGGGTTAGACAACCTGTAAGAATACCAACAGATGGCTGAATCTAGGATTTCTATGGCAGACATCATTGATGGGTACGTACCAGTGCCAGTTCAGTGGTGGAAAAGAAACTTTATAACAAAGATCTGTCACTTCTACGTATATACACGTATGTATTTGTACAAGAACACGATCTATGCAGTATCACCCCCACATCTGTTGTATTGCAGAAATTCTCTACAAATAAGGCAGTAACTGCATAAGGGGGATCATTTTTATGACATTACTTAGGTCCATTCTAGGGGATTTTTTTTTGTTTGCTTATTTTCCAGTGAGCTATTTGAGTATAGCAGCCTGCTCCTGCTGAAATCGAGGGCAAAGTTTACACTGACTTAAGGCACCACTGGAGACTTACCAAGAAAAAGGACAAGGAAAATTAGTAGCTAGAGGCTGATCAAATTAAAAACCATACTTAGTGACATACCTTTAGGGATGTGACACAACCTGAACACCAAGAACAAAACTCTGTATCAGCATAGTGTTTATTTCATTACGTGTTTGGAGAATGACTTGCATCTCTACATTAAATATTCCTAATCTTCAGCCACTAACAATTCAGGATAATTTTGTACAAAATAAATCTACTTCCAATAACATACAGAGCTCCTTTTCTACATATTCAAATATAAAGATGAATTGTTACTGTTGGCACTAGTGCCGAGAAAGCTATGCCCAAGTAGAAATAAATTCACTGTTATACACATTTGTTTTCCAAAATAAAATTTTTGATTATGATTAAAATAAAACCCTACTCCGTCAGGGCAAAGTAAACTTCTGTTTTGCTTAGACAGGGCTCTGAACAAAGCTTGAACAGCTCAATCTTTCATTCTTGTGCAGTTCTGCATATAACAGTAATAAGAAAATAATCAGGAATTTCAGCTTTGTATTTTCAGTTGGGAACCAGAGGGGAATAAAGGTGGGGGTGGGGTGGAGAGAGACAGATCCTGGCCAGTTCTGAGGCGCAGTAGCAGGATGGGAAAATATTCAGGGCAGCTTCCCTGCCTGTGCCTGTTCTACGGAAATAAGTCTTTATTTTAAGGGAGGAAGAAGGGAAAAAAGGAAAAAAAAAAAAAAAAAGGCAGAGACCTTTCCCAGAGGTATCTGGGGAACTCAACTCTTCCCAAGGAGGGCATTAAGACCTGCGTGTCAGTCTAGTTAAAAAAGACTGGTTTAGAAAACCTTTCCATCATTGAGATCAAAGGTGTTTAGTACCAAAGATGGGTGAGTGAGGGTTTTGGGCATCAGCGACGATTTTGTTTATGCTTTAGAGCTACTGCACAAGGTCACAGCTATTAATTTTCTATATTTTTCCCGTTTTCAAGGATGCCAACTTGACATTTTGTAAAATAAAATAAAAAAAAAACTATTACAATAATGAAAAAAAAAGTTATAAACGTATTTTCTTTCCTAAAGAGACAGCTTTTAGTAGCCTGTAAGTCCCAGGCGGGTGTGTGGGCGCTACCGGAGGCCAGCGGGGGCCAGCAGAGCCCAGCACGGGGGCAGCCCTCCCCTTCCCCGGGGGCTGCGGGGTGGGGAACCCCGGGAGAGGAGGAGGATGGGGAACCCGGGGAGGGGAGGAAGATCGGGAAACCCGGGAGGGAGGATGGGGAACCCCGGGAGGGAAAGGCGGGGAAGCGGCTCCCGGTAGCGGGGGCGGGCGGTGCCGCCGGCCCTGCCCGACCTGGTACTCGAGCTCCAGCGAGGCCTCCTTGCGCATGGGCTGGTAGAAGCACTCCTTGCGGCCGGCGGGAAGCGTGAAGGTGAAGTCGCTGTCCAGGGAGGGGCTGAACTCGGCGGCGCCGGGCGGCGGCAGCAGCAGCGCGAAGCAGCCGAGGGGCAGCAGCCGGGACCAGGGCCGTGAGCGCAGCGCCATGCCGGCGGCGCGCGGCAGCCTCCCCTCCCCGCCCCGCGCACGCCGTGGGCGTGGCCGATGCGGGGGGTGGGGGCTGGCCTCGCCCCCAAGGCCTCTCCCTCCCCCCCCAATGGCAGCGCTGCTCTCCGCCCGCCCACAGTGCACCGCGGCGGAGAGGTGCGCTGCCCCCTCCCGGCGACGGCCGCGGCGGCTGCGCGGGGACTACGCATGCGCTGCGGGGCCTGGCAGGGGAGGCGGGGCTTGGAGCTGGAGGCCCGCGCATTTTGAGCGGGGCTGAGGGTGTCTGAGGACAGCGGTGAGGGCTCCTGTGGAGGGGAAGGGCCGCGGCGGCTCCTGTGGAGGGGAAGGGCCGCGGCGGCTCCTGTGGAGGGGAAGGGCCGCGGCGGCTCCTGTGGAGGGGACGGGCCGCGGCGGCTCCTGTGGAGGGGACGGGCCGCGGCGGCTCCTGTGGAGGGGACGGGCCGCGGCGGCTCCTGTGGAGGGGACGGGCCGCGGCGGCTCCTGTGGAGGGGACGGGCCGCGGCGGCTCCTGTGGAGGGGAAGGGCCGCGGCGGCTCCTGTGGAGGGGAAGGGCCGCGGCGGCTCCTGTGGAGGGGACGGGCCGCGGCGGCTCCTGTGGAGGGGACGGGCCGCGGGCTCCGAGCGCCGCTGTCACCAACACGGATCCCCGCGGAGCTGTGAGGGGATAGCCCCTCTCCTCTGGTCCCTTCCCCTCGGGGCGGGCGGCCTCGGGCCGCTGGTCGGGGAGCACCGAGGTAGGCGAGCGCCCCGATGCCGGCAGCTCTCGGCGAGCCGGGGCTCCCTCGTTCGGGGTCCTCGGGGTGGCCAAATCCATGCTTATATTTGGAAGTTCAGTATTTCCTTCCTCCTCTTTTTCTACCTCCCCCCCCTTTTTCTATGTGCCTTATTTCAGTACCTTTAAAAGTACCTTTGCAAGCATTTAAAAGCGTTTTAACATTAACTATTATCTTAGCCATATATGGGGTACTAATGGAGTATAGCATGTGGACCCGCTCTAAAAGTGCTGCTGGTGAAGGCCTGCTTGCCGACTTACAGTCGTTACAGAATCGGCTGAGGAGAACTGAAAGAAACCTACAGACTGTAGAGGAAGAGCTTTCCAGGTATGGGTGTGTTTGGGAATAAGACCAGTCTATCTCTTGTAGTCGAAGTCTGTCTTATTCAGTGTAACTGATTATTGCAAGTAGCTCCTTTTGTGTTTTTCTTTTGCATACTCTCTATGAGCCATTTAATGATAATAAAGAAGAATTGGTGTAGCAACTTTTTACTCTCCCTCCTAGCACTAGTACAAGCAAACATTATGGCCACTGCTTTGATGAGGCTGTAGACCTCACTCTGAAGGACCTTGTTCAGCCTAATTGCAACTACCAAGGCTTTTCCAACTGCAAGAATAATGCTGGTAAAACATTTTGCCACGATTTGCAAAGAAAATCTGAAGTAAGTATTGCACTTCATTACTTACTTCTATTACTTTTCTATTCTTTGCTATGTTTATGAATATTTCCTTTGTTTCCAGGGCTTGAGGCTGGTATACTCCAGCATTGGGCAATTATATCAATGGAGCACTCTCAAAGATAATATGATTTAAATTCATTCGTTCTGCAGATTTTCCATTGATGTACATATTACTCACTTATGCATATCTAAGTGTATGTGTATATACATATAAAAAATATATAAAAATCCCCTTCTTTATGTCTAGACTTATTCGGTATCCACAGCGTCTGATAAAACTGTGGAACAAAATGAACGTCTTAAGGAGAAGCTGGATGCCCTTTGTGAGCAAAATGCATCTTTGGCTTCTCAGAACCAGTACCTAAAGAACAGAGTGGAAACAATGAACTTGGAATTGATTCAGTCAAAAACAAGAGTATGTATCTTTAATGTATTCATCTCAAAAAAACCCTTAAACCCCAAAACCGCCCCAGTGACCATGTCGTTTGAGCCTGTAATTCCAAGCAGAACGTACTACATTTTTTGTCTTGTCTTAATCTAATTTTAATATTTAAAGTTTAATATTCTATTTTTTCCTGATATTCAGTGTTAATCTTGGAACAGAATAGTTTGGAATCTATTTCTCCATGAGAAAACAAATATGTTAATTATTAATTCTGTCAATTCATGTCCCAAAGTTTAATCTAAAGCCAGTAAGTCACAAAATAAAGAATATGTTATGTAAGAAAATAGTTCAGTAATGTACTTCGTATTGTATGTTCCTGTGTCTGAGCTACATTAATCTTAATGTGAATAATAATGGCACAGTAGTCATTTGCCTAGGAAATGAAAAATGTTGACATTTCAGGTTGGATTGATATTGCTATTTAGAAGAAGTGTAGGTGAGTTAGAAGGAATCAGAGAACCATTAAGGTTGGAAAAGACCTCCAGGATCATCAAGTCCAACTGTCAACCCACCACTCCCAGGCCTCCTAAACCATGCCCTGAAGTGCCACGTCTACATGGTTTTTGAACACCCCCAGGGATGGTGACTCCCCCACCTCTCTGGGCAGCCTGTGCCAATGCCTGACTGCTCTGGCAGTGAAGAAATTTTCCTAATATCCAATCTAAACATCCCCTGACACAGCTTGAGGCCATTTCCTCTTGTCCTGTCACTAGTGACTTGGGAGAAGAGACAAACACCCACCTCGCTACAACGTCCTTTCAGGTATTTGTAGAGAATCAGTGAAATATCATACCTAATAAATCATGACTGATTTAATGTATGCTTGTATATATAGTTTTTTTCAGGACAACTATATTTTTGTATTTGGTTTACATGCAACATTAATAAAACATAGTTATGCTTAATGCTTTTTGTGTGAGAAATGCTATCTCCAAGATAGTACAGATAAGTAGAAATACAAAATATTTGACTGTTTGACATAGAAAGAACAATTAATGGAGTATAAACTTCTGGGGAAAAGTGAGAGATGAGATCAGCATATAAAGAAATCACTCTGCCAGATGGTGTGCCACACTGGAGTGTTGCTAGGGGGATGGAAGGAAATTAAATGAGGAGAAAACTGGAGGTCAGTTTGTGTAGATGAACAAGCATCTTCTACAGTAAGGTTAAGTGCACTGTGTCATTCAGATGCATAAGAATCTACTTATTCACCCGAAGGTATATACACAAGTGTTAATGAAACCCCAAATACGTTTGTATTTCAGATTTCTTACCTTGAATCGACTTTAGGTACCCATTTAGTCAGCATTTCAAAGTTAAAAGAACAGATTGTAAACTTGGAAGCAGAAGTTTCGGCTCAAGATAAAATTCTGAGGTAATAAGTGTACTTTTAAATCAACGTTCTATTGTGGTCTGCTTGCTAGTCCAGTCTCTTTTTCGGGATGAAAATTACTGGTATTGTGTGGGTCACACAATCTGGGGCTTGAAACTTTCATTTTGGATCTATGTATAGGAGGAGGTGTTTTATTTTGTACTGGTGTCTCATGTATGGGGAATGTACTTCAGGAAATTGACGGGGGAAAAGAAAAAAAGGCTGGTAAAAGAAACTGGTCTATAATGTATGCTAAACATGAATGTGCCCTTGTAACTGACTAGAGTGGTTGTGTGCTACATGGCTGCCTAGCTTTTGTAGTAAACAAGCATACGTATTTTCAAACATGATTATGTAGCATGTTGTGTAAATGATTTCTTTTTCATTAATATATTAGTTAGGCCAAATAAAGCTGATGTAAACAGTATCCAGAGGCTGTCAGGAAGACATACCTAGCTGTCAGTTTATCTTGCCACCTCATGCTATATAATATTCAATTAATACCTCAATAGTCTGTCTTTGCAAAACAAGTAAAAATACTTATATTTAATTTATATTTTAGTGTTGTTTTCCACATGTGTATCCTGACCAGTGATACCTATTGCCAGAAAAACGGTGATTTCTGTGTTCAGATCTCATGACACAAAGTCAGCCATCTGGGTCCTTGGCAGTCATGACACCCGATGCCTCTTGATGAGGTTGGGACACTGCTCCAGACAGCCGTCATGCTCCTGGGGAGCCTGGAGACTGTGGGTGTTCCAAACCCGGTTTTGAGAGTTGCAGCATGTTTGACTAGCAGTTCTCAAGCATTACATGCAGAAAAGAACAACAAAAATATAGTTTCTTTATAAAAAAGTATTTTAAAATTATGCTTTGTTTATATGCTAGAGGTACAGAAGATAAACTAGATCAAAGCCGGAAAACAGGAATGGAAAGAGAAAAGATGTTGCAAAGATACAAAAAGGACTATAAAAATCTGAAAATGGAGTTAATTGAACGAAGCAAGCAAGGAAAGAGGTATCTAAGTAATTTTGATAAATGGAATACAGAAGAATAGTGTGTAAGTGGTTATTTCCATTGGTAGATGTTTACTTTCTGGAAGCAAATTATTTCTCTGCTTTATGACTATGATTTTTTTTTTTTTTTTAAATGGGGAAATTCTGTGTGAAGTTACTTATTTAAATAGGCATTTTAAAAAATCTTGACATTTGCTGGTAGTTGCAGGCTGATATTGTACATTAATAAACAGTTTATCACCTGGTTTTGCCCTTCAGAACAGATGTACTGCAGTGGAGAGTTGAAATACATCCAGAATATATCTTTGACTTTGTCCTGCAAGAACCTACAGTGTATGCTCAGTACCAAGTGCTGTATTTTTTTGGGGTTGGTGTGAGGAAAATGATAGAAGCACAACTTAATTGAGAGAACATTTTTATGTTGTCCTCAATGTTACCTGCTATATGGTACCACTGAAAAGGGTGTTATAATTCCATCCCAATCCCCCTTTCCATTTCCTATTGCCTCTTTTTGCCTAGTGGTTGTGTGGCTGCTGGGATGGTTAGGTGATTTGACTGTGGAAATTACCATATACAATCCTATTGCCTCCAAGATGTACTTTTAAAGAAATGAGAGGAATAAATAAAGATTCCTACTTGCCCAGCTCATTTAACTGCATTACCTGGGGTAAAAATTAACTGAATTAATCACTTGGGAAAGGATTTATTGAGCCTTTTGAATGCAAAACCCTTGTTTTGCTTGCCTGTCTACCCATGAAATTACTTTTACCCTTCCCATAGCTAGGCAAATGGAAATACTGTGGGGCTTGCACAGCTGGTGAAGAAATGTGTTGATTTATGTTCACTGTTCTTTCAGAGCATGTGGGGCTGAAACTAGCTGTACTTAGTTACTAGTTGTAAATGTGAATATTTTGGTACTTTAGAAAAACTGAGTTTCTGCCAGGTGTTAAAGGCAACATACCATGTTATAGTTAGTATTAACAAATTATTAGTTTGCTTTTAATCAGTAATTACAACTATAATCTATTCTTTGGCCAAGCAAACTGAAGTGCTTTAGACTAACGCTGTTTGGTTTGTAATTCTGAAATCCCTTTATCCCCTTCTCTCTGAATACTTTTGCCATCTCCAAATGGGCAGTGGTCTTCCGACTGAGAAACACCGAGCTGAGGGTAGGCTGTACTTAGGTAAGGCACTTGCCCCGTCCCCACGGTTCTCTTAGCGGAAGAGAAACAAATGTTATTGAGCAGCGGTAACTTGTATGCCTGTGTTGGGTGTTCTGAACAGACTGTGTACCTAAGCTCTCCCAAGGTTACTGTTCCAACTTCTTCCCTAGTGAGTAATGACAGGGGATAGTAAGAAAGGGGCAGGGGCACGGAGTAATAGAGCAAAATAGTAGGCAGTCTCGGTTGCTTCTTTGAGCAGTTGCTCACCTGGTATCATCCAAGTCTCAGCTTCCTTTACAATTATTGATGGCATCTCTCCAGTATCCCCCAGATAATTTATCCTTTGATCAGTTCCTCTCAGTCTCACCATAATTCCATCACGAGAGCTCCTTTCAGTATAAAAATCTTTTCTAGCAGTTTGAATTTTGAGGAGCACTGCTATCTTCTGCTTCCTTACCATGCACGCTATCCCGGTCCCTTTTACTGATGGGGACAGGAGGATGATTTGAATAAAACTGTCTTTGAAGTGGAATCAAAAGTAATTCTTTTTACATTCTTAGTCTTATTGGAATTTTGGTTATGTAAATATGCAAAAATGATATTTAAAATTAATTTATGCCTCATGTGAAGCTTTTTTATATCTAGGGCTTGGAAAGTTGGAAGAAGAAAGGAAGTGACTTGGAGCAGTTAATTTAGTAGTTGCTTATAGTAACTGGAGGAGATAGTTACATAATGACTGAAATTTGCCATTTTCAAAATTGGTATGCTTCTTTGCAGAGCAGAACAGCAAAGAAATGAAGCTTTGTTGAACGCAGAGGAGCTGACAAGAGCTTTCAAAAAGTATAAAGAGAAAATAATTGGAAAATTAGAAAAGGTAAGAGTTCTTTCTTCACTTGTTTTTGCCCTATTAGGATTTTGCTTCTTCCAGTAAGCTGGGCAGTAAACAGCAACGGGTTCACCAGTGGGTCAGCTGTTTCTGCATGTTGTTGGCAAATTCTTGAGAGGTGGGATACAGGGCAAGCAACTGTTTAGTGATAACTTCAGTTATCCAGTTTTAAACTGTCTTTGCACAGTCTGGATAGTCTGCATCTTTGAGGTATCCTAATACTGCTGCTGTTTCTTCTCTTGCTTGCCAGCTGGGAATTTTAGGTTTTAAAAGTATATGATCCTTCTTTTACAAAGAACTCTTTTGACTCCATCTGTATTACCTGTTAAATGAAACATGAGCTAGGGAAGGGCTAAGATGGAAATGAAGTCATCTCCCAAAGTTCCAGTGGTCAAAATTGTTAATGCTTCCTGCCTTGTGGGAAGAAAAAATACAGGCCGGAGACAGTTAGCTTTTAGAGAGCGCTTTTATTTGATTAGACTTCTTTCCCTGTGAAAGAAGATTGCCAACCACAAATATGCCCTAAAATATTAAACAAAAATAACATTAAACTTTTTTCCCAAATGACAGAAAAAAAGAAAACTTCTTTGTCCCCCTCCTTTTCTTCACAACAGTGAGCAATAGAATTATCTACAGGCTTACCTGACAGAAATAAAAAAACAAAGAAACAGCACAGTGTTTACAGTATTCTTTTACAGTATTCTTTTAAAATAGCCTGTTAGCCATGGAAGCTTAGATTATTGTTGCACAGTAACGAAAAAAAATGTCTTTTTAAGGTTAAAGCTGAAGAAGTAGTCGTGGGAAAACGTTTAATTAATTGTGAAAAAGAAAAAGAGAAGTTGAGTGAAAAGTGTGTCAGCTACAGAAAGGATCTAGACATCCTAGAAGAGCAAGTAAGGTAACGCAAAGGCTTTTAAAAATTTCTGTACAGTTATTTGAGAAGAAATTGCACGTTACAAGTGTCACTGTGATCGTGCTGCTCAATTCGTGTAGTTCAAATCAGTACCAGCATCAGTGAACACTTAGCATCAGTATCAGCAGTACAACAGACAAACCATAACATTAAACAGGTAAAAAGAAGTTAGCATGCGTGTACAAATTTATGAAATCTTTTCTAAAACTAATCCTTAAAAGTTCTAATCCCACATGCTGCCACATGTTCACAGTAACAAGTAACACCCCACCAAGCCTTCTGGGAGCAGGGGTTCCCTTGCTTGCACGCTGCTTCTGTGGGAGATGTGTTGAGGTTTAACCCCAGCTGGCAACTAAGCCCCACCCAGCCACTCACTCACTCTCACCCTGGGGGGATGGGGGAGAGAATCAGAAGAGTGAAAATGAGAAAACTAATGGTTTGAGGTAAGAATAGTTTAATAACTGAAGTAAAACAGCACTACTAGTAGTAGTAGTAATAATATACGAAGCAAGTGATTCATGATACAATTGCTCATCACCCACTGACCGATGTCCGGCCTGCCCACCCACAGCAATTGCTGCACCCCAGCCAGCTCCGCTCAGTTTATATGCTGAGCATGACATCATATGCTGTGGAATATCCCTTTGGCCAGTGTGGGCAAGCTGTCCCAGCTCTGCCCACCTCCCAGCTCCTTGTGCACTTGGCAGAGCATGGGAAGCTGAAGAATCCTTGACTGGTGTAAGCACTGCTTAGCAACAACTAAAACATCAGTGTGTTACCAACATTATTTTCATACTAAGTCCAAAACACAGCACTATACCAGCTACTGGGAAGAAAATTAACTCTATCCCAGCTGAAACCAGGCAATATGGGTACTCTGGCTTTATGTGTACCTGTTCTGCTGCCTGCAGTCTGCTGAGATACATGCTAATGAGGAAGCCCCTATGAGTTCACTTACCCCACCAGGTGGGAGTCCCTGCTTGTTGCACACAGTATTGTATGTCCCTGGCTGTAATGAAGGATACTCTTGGCATCTGACGGGGAGGCTGCGCTCAGGGCTGTGTTGCTAACTGCTGCTTTTGGAAGTGTCAAACCAGGTTTTGACTGCTGCTTTGTTCCCACTCCAAGGTCCGTTCCCACTGTTAAAAAATTCTTGTATGTTTCTTTTCAAGCAAAACCCCCATTGTTTCAGAATTCTTTTGGTAATTTCCTCCTTACTTTAATGAGGGAAGACAACCATCAGCTGGTTGTCTTTAGCATTATTAGGTTTGGAAAAACACCTAGACAGTTTTGGGTATCCCATTTGCATGCGCTGTCCACCCCCACGTTCCTGTCTTAACAATTGTTCTTTAGGCCATTTTGGCAAGGGCGGGGCAGCGTGTGAGCACCCGTATGCTAGCTTGAGCCTGTTTAATAGCTCTGTGCTGCTTGCTGCTGATGGGGGTCTATCTTCCAGACTGCCCTCTTTTCTCTGCTAGCTTGCACTGGGTTTGGCATTCATAAGGGCTTAGCTTTGCCGAGTTTTGCTAAATCAAACGGTACTTAAAAAAGTGAATAATTTGTCATGGGCTAAATATACAATTTGTTCACTGTACAGTCAGATACGAGGGGAGAGAAGAAATAGGACCCTTCCTTCTCTTGTTAGTAGCAGAATGTTCAACTAGCTCAGTCTTAGTACGTTATCTTCATCCATTGTCATTTTAGGTATATAGTTATTTTATCTTGTTCTTAAATTTCCCTGGCTTCAGCACTGTTAAAGCCATCTAGATCTGTTTCCTACCAGTGGCTCTCCTGATAGTGCTTAATGAAGAATGAGTAGTAGTTTATTCTCTCCTTTTGCTTCCTGATAGGTGTTTGCATCTTGGTCCTTAGGAACAAAGAAAGCTTAGTAAAGCAGTGAAAACTTCTATCCTTTGTATAGAGCTAATCCTAGATTTTGAAAGAGAGGGAACTAGTAAAAGAGTATAGTTACGGTGTGTTCTAGTACTTTTAATAATGAAAATCTTAGTCTGCCTCTCTGCGTTCTTTTAAATGGATATACTTTTTCAGGCAGTTAAAGGAAGAGAATCGTAGTGCAAAAGAAGAAATTAAGACTCTGGAGGCAAAGAACACTGAAATGTTATCAATGCTGACTCAGTCTGATCAGAAGATCATTGAGCTTGAGAGTGAACTTAGTGACAAAAAAATAGTACTTAAAGAGAAAAATGCTCTAATAAGTGAAAACGCAGAGCTGAGAGCACTTAACGCACAGCAACATAACCGCTTGAAATTATGCCATCAAGAAATTGAGGAATCAAGGGAAGAGCTCCACATATTAGAAACCATTATTTTCCAGTTGTCTCTAAGTACATCTGAAGAGGTACAGTAACTGATCCATCCTTACAATTGTTTAAGACACATAATACAATCTGTATCTGACGTGGCATGGAAATCCTGTGACGTTCTCAAGAAATAATCTGAGTAAACTATCTTTGGTTTTCAAGATGCATGGATGAAATGCTTTCTTAATTTAAATACTTTACTTTTGTCTTCTCATTCAAGAACAAGGAATAGGTGCTTTGGAATTGATTAATCAGCAAGCATTTAAAATTAGACTTTCCGTTGCTCTGCTCTATGTATTGATTCTTCAGATGTAGGAGTAATCTCTAAAACATGATGATGTCCTGTTATATGATGCTGAGGTGGTTCTCTGTAGAACAATAAGACGTTTCCCATATGGTAGATACATTGTGTCGCACGGCCAGAGTCGATGTGTCAGCCTCAGCAATGAGAAATTAGAGCAGGACAGATGTTTGTAGGAGCTTTTCTTTGCTGGGAAAGAGAAGGCACACCTTTCATGACTGCAAATGAACTTCTATTTCACTGGGATGAACCCTGGCTTATGAGCCTGAAGCTTGTACCAGTGAAGTTTATCACTAAACTGAGTGACTGGAAGAGTCATGTGAAAAACCCAGAGTTGTGAACTGACTGGGGTTACTGGAGGAACTGTTTGGGAAGTCAGGGTGGGCTAGAGAGACAAAGGAGGTCAGGAGTACAGATTGCATCAGCCATCTTTATTTTTGGAGTATAAATGTGAGTAGCTGTAATGAAAATCAGAAGTATGCTTTCTACATGATTTTGGAATTGGCAAAGTGACCTCTGCTGAAGATAATATAGTAATTTTGTATAAAAAATTATGTTCTGGGCTGTTGTGACCATAGATATTTATTTGGAAGAGCCTTGAAAATTGGTTTAGGGCCTTTTTGGAAAATACATTTACGTTTTCTGGAAAAAATCAGGATTATTCCAGTAATTTAATAGAATATTCAAAAACCTTCTGTATCTTGAGGAAAAAATGGCACTAAATGCAGTCATCAAAATCTGAAAGGAAGCATGATGTGAGAAGTTCAAACTGTGGAATTACTGATAGCATCACCATTTACTTAATTTTTCACAGCAAAAATGTTCATGCTTCAGTACGTGTACAAACGTATCTAAAGGAATGGCCTCAGTTTTGGAGACCCTTAATGCCTCTGATTTCTACTAATGTGAGACAGACATGTGCTCTGCAAGCACACACTTAACTTGACCTTTGAAGTTATTCTTTTATCCAAACTTCTAACATCCTGGCATATGTATCTTAAAATTTATAAGCTACTGCAACATGTGAATTAATCATGCTGTGAAGCAATAAAAAGTCGATTTTTGCATTGATCTTGGTTTTCCCTTAACTTTTAGTTTAAATGGCACCACTTGAAACACCAGCTATTCAGTTCCTCAACAAAAGAAGCTCTCTCTGAATCTTGTTGTGAATCAAATAAAGCTTTGACTGCAGACCTAAGGTATAACTTTCTGCTTACTGAATTATGGCAAGAACTGGCAGATAATAAGGTGGTATTAGAACTAGCATGTATGAAGAATATTAAATAATTGTCTCCTCCTTAATAGTAGTGTTAAACTGGCAATGAAAGAAGCAGAAATTCAAAAGCCTCATGCAAACTTAACTATCTGTAACGGAGCTGAGCATCTTTCTAATGATAATGAAGGCCAAGGAAATAGCAGGTTATGTGGCCTGGAAACAGAGCCTGTCAAATTGATCAGAAGTCAAGAAGGTAAGCTTACCAAAATAGCTGTGCAGCTCTGTCTGATTAATCCACAGCACAGGAGTCTTTTGTTGGGGTTTAGTTTTTATAGTGGGTTTTTTTTTTTGTTTTAATGTATCTCTGTGAGAGGACAGATACAGTTTGGTTGAACAGGGAACATCGTCATGTTCTCCAGGCACAGTGTTTTTTCTTTTGCTAGTTAAGTTACTTGTTCAGGAATGTCCAAGCTATGAGTTGTGTTGCAATAGAACCATGTATTTTTCCTTTATGCAGGTTATGCTAACGTCTCCATATTTTCTTTGATTCTGTTCTCTGTATCCTGCTGTTGCAGAATTTCTGCAATTGCTTCTGTGATTACTATTACGACTGTTCCATGGAATTACTTCAGGGCACCTATATAATCTTCAGTTTTTTGTTTGTTTTGTGGGGTTTTTTTTGTGTGTTTGGGTGTTTTTTTTATTTTTTAATGAGTCGCAGCTTTCAGTTACCTTACAGGGGAAAAATAAACAGCCTCTGAACACTATATGTGTTAGTTCAATATGCTGTTATTAAATTATATTTCTCCTCTCTGGTTTGTATGATTATTTGCCGAGTGCTGGTTTATGTGTTCTTTTATAAACTAATCTTAAATTTATTTTTTCTGCTTTGAGAGAGGAGAAAATGTCAACAGTTGGAACTCATCAGCAAGGAATTTGAAAAGGAGAGGCGAAGATTCCAGAAAGAGGTAGAAGAGTTACATGCTAAACTAACAAAAGCAGATGATGAGAATTCTTCTTTGAAGACCAGCATGGCTCAGAGGGCCAGTCATTTTCAAATCATACAGGAAGACCTACTGAAGAAGGCTTCAAAAACTAGTAGCTTAGAGAGAGAAGTAAGTTTTCAGCAGCACTGAAAAAACACGTCACTTTTTGTTTAGTTCAGTAATCAAAGATAGGTAAGACAATAGTTGTGGAAGAACTGCGATTGCCATGTTAATTGTAAGATCTGGCTTATTGAAGAAAAATTGGAAATAAACTTCTGAGCAAGCAGGAAAACTTTAAAGATATCAGCCTTAATTTGTTAATTGTCAGAAATCTTATTTTAAAGCTACTAATACTACTATTTTTATTTGTTATGTAGAAAATGTGCACAGTCTTGTTGCTTTGGTATGGCTGAATTAATGTGTAATCTTAAGAAATCAATGTTGAAGGAACAGTTTTATTTTTCCTCATGAAATCTCATGAAATATTAGTACAGGTGCCAGAGATTAATGTCGTTACCAGAGAGTCACAAAAGAAAGAAATGAAGCTTCAGCTAGCTCTTCTCTGGTTGAGGTAGTTAAAATGCTAATGTGTTTTTAGAATTCCAGCATAATGGGATTTGCAGTATTTCCTCATAATGGCCTTAAGTGTTATAAATCTGTAATAGCTAATTCACTCATGTGGCACTGATAATTATCAATTGGATAAATTTGAGGTAAATTGTCCTGAGCTCTTCTCTGTAGTAATGAAGTTTAATAGATCATACAAAAATAAACAAGTCACTAAAAATACTAAGAAATTGTAGTAGCTAAAATGGAATCGGTGGTAAGAAAGTATATACAAATACTTGAATAAACCCAAAAGAGTTGTCTTCATTCTGTTTTGAGCCATATTTAATTTCAGATAACAAAGAAATCTTCTCAACTTTCTGCACTTGAGAAACAGCTGGAAGAAAAGACTATTGCTTATTCTGCTGCTGCAACAAGAAATACTGAATTGGAAGAGGAACTCATGGTAAAATGTTCTCAGTGAGAAACTATGTTTATGTAAAATGACATAAACGGAGATTAATGTTTAAGTTAAAACTGTATTATTCCATGTACTCAAGATGGATAGACTTTCAGATCTGCTAAATGATCTGTGCAGTTTTTAAAAACTGAATAATCTTGCTTCAAATAAAACATCCTTTTTTCTTTGCTTTTAAACATGGTAAGTTATTAATGGAGATGTTACTTTTTCCTTGTGATGATATGTGCAGTGAAGATTTGGTCCTACTGCAAACAATAGTAGCATTGCCATTGGTTTCAGCGAGATCATAATTGTTTTCCTCACTATGAAAAATTTCTTTTGGTCTTTGTCAGAGTTAAGACTTTCCATTCTTTGTGCTCGCTCCCTGAATCTCTTTTCAACACCCACTTAGTAAAATTACCCTTCCCCCAGTAGAATAAAACTACTCCTAGAATAGCATGTATGTGATTGGTTTGGTGTATAGGATGGATAGGTCAGAATGTACTGTGTTGGCACTGTTCTCTATTTCTTTTTCTGAAGTTCTAAAGTGGTCTTCCATATGAAATTATTAGGGTAAGAGCTGAATGTTAACTGGGACGTGGGACAAATCACTTCACTTCCCTGTTTCTTGATTTTGTTGTTGCTCTTGAACTGTGTATTTTTAAGAAATACATGTAGATCTGTGAATAAAAAAGTCTTCTAAACGGTAATAAGTGAAGAAGGTGATCTAACACTTGGAGCACTGTAAATTCCGCTCTGGATATTGTTATACAAACTTTTTTAGTTTTGGGAAGGGGTCTAAAGTTGCTAGAAAAGGAAGATATTTGTGGTCCCTTTCAAATGGAAACCTGTAATTTAAAGATTCCATCTATCCATGTGAACATAAGGTTTCTTTTTGTCTTTGTCAGAAGTTCCTTGCTCTAGTTGCTATAGTCTGTGCCAGTAGTCCACCTCGGCAGACACCTTGCCTCTGTGTAGTGGCTGTATTTAGTGGTGGTCTGTACCTGTATTATAGGTGTGGTGTCCTGTGAGATGAAACATGCTGTGTTTTGTAACTTCAGTATTGTCTGTGTTGTTCTCTTATGAAATCTAAGAACTCTATCATCAAACAAAACACTGTTAACTAAATATTTTTAAGTCCTTTTTGTTGTTGCTGTTTCCCAGGGAAAAAACAGGCGCATTCATGAGTTGGAAACAACTATCGGCAAAGAACATGAACAAATAACTTCTGCTTTTGAAAAAGCAAAGTTGGTTCACCTTGAGCAGCACAAAGAGATGGAGAAACAGATTGAAAAAGTAAGACCTTCTTTGTGTGCTGGTATGTGTGAATGATATACTCGGTAACTTTTCTCCTGCATTAATTTCTTCGTCTTTTTAGGAGTTCTGAGGAAGATGTCCAATTAGAGTTATATTATCTTCTTCTGACACTTTCTGATTTTAGTTCATTTTCCATCTGATACTACACAGTCTCATGATTTCCCTCTGAGATATTCATATCTTCTTTTCTGCTCAACTGAAGGGAAATAGGGGATTAGGAAAGATTACTGTTCTTGGCTTCAAACACCTAGCACACACACACACAGACACAAAAAAAGTATAGCTTTTTTGCCTCCTGGGGTTAAAGCACAACAGCTTCTAACAATATTTTCTTGTTTGCTGAACTGCTGCCATCCTGAGGCACTTGAGCATCTGTGTTCAGGGAGAACTGTCAGTAGGGTTTTTCGGTCTTCAGAGAAGTCTGTTGCTTCATGTGATTAGAAGTATAACCGTGGCTATTTCTAGCTGTTAAAGAAGCTTGTCATCTTTTACTAAAGAACATATGCACGTCTTACTGTCTCGGCTGATGACAGGCAATTACATTCTGCCTGCCCTCATTCTCTTGATTCTCCTGTTGCTTTAAAATATTGAGGGTTTGGGATTTCTTGATGTTTTTAATACTGTGCAATACTACTGATGGCAGCAATGTATTTATTTTTCATTCTTAAACTGGTGGGTGTATAGAACTGAATGACATATTTAGATGCACAATTTCTCTGAAAAAGCTTATTAAAATAATAAATCATTAATTACTTACGGACAGCTTCAAACACAGCTAGAGAAGAAACATCAACAATTTGTTGAACAAGAGAAAATAATATCTATTTTGCAACAAGATGTTATACATAAACAGCATCACATTGAATCGTTGGATGGGCTGCTGATAGAAAGCAGAGAGGTAAGGTTGGCTCTTGGCTTTATTTCAATGCAAATCAAACAAGTGACTTATTAGTCATCACATTAGTGATGAAAAATACGTCCATGGAACACATGGAAAAATTGGAGAAAACAAATGATACTTATGTTTTTGCTTCTAATTCTTGCTGAGTAATTGACTGAATCTAGTGATTGTAATCTAGTGTAGCTGCTGCTGCTGCTATAAATTGTACAAATTTTAATGACCTTTCATTATTTTCTATCTCAGCATTCTGTTTGTGCCTCTGGTTTGCCCCTTGGGCTTCTCACTCTAATCAAAGGAAAGAGATCTAGATAAAGAACAATTGCATCTATTCTGCACTAGGTGGAAAACCAAGAATACTCTATTACGGCAATGTTTATTCCTTTTGATTACTGCTGGTGCTGCAGAATATGAAGGGGCACCTATCAGGAACCAAATTAACTTCAAAGTATGATGTACACAAATAGAGTATGCAAGCAAATGTGTTTTTTAAATACAGTGATCTATTTTTTTCCCTGATTCTTAGTATGAGTATTTGTTAGTTAAATTACTGTTACTATATTAACATTTTATTCTCTTGAATAATAATGTGTATAAACAGGAAATGGAAAATCAACATGTTAAGAAAGATCAAGGATTGAAGATGCTGAAAAGTCAGTTAACAGAAGAAAGAATGAAAGTTAGTAAGGTCTTTGTAATTTTCAATTAATAGTTTTAAAGTTTGCAGTAATGATATATTTCCTTTTATCCTCTGTACACAAACTATATTAAGGCTGCTTTATAGGAATTTGTTTCAACATAAATATTTCAGCAGTCGTTAAACTGAAATAGTTTTTTTTGTTTTGTTTTTAATTAAACAAAGTGTGGTGAAACCTGCAATAAGAGATTATGCAATGCATAATTGCTTTACAAAATTGCCATACTTACAAATAGGGCAGATTTGTGCTTGTTGTACTCTTAAAGTAAAACATTGTCTAACAAAGATAATATTATGTAGGTTTTTGCTCTAGATATGACATATTTTTTTAGACATATGTGATATTATAATAGTGGTCATGTTTTTAGGTCTCTGTACCTCCTCCTGGTGTTTGCCTGATATTTTCCATGTAGCACTTGCAACATTGTTTTAATAAACCATTACCATGTGGTGATTTACCACAGTAGGGTTTCACACAGTATTAAATCTTCAGGATATCACCAGGAGAAGATACTGGGACTTAGCTGGTAGCATGCTCTTTCTGGACTTGTGTTGGACCAGTTTTCTGTCCACATGGCTTTGTAGTACTTGGGATGTTTTCCAGTGATTTAAAATTAGGACCTGTGAACACTTCTCTTCAAAAAGCTCTTGAATCAGGTGGGGAGAGGGGTGCAAACTCCAACGTGGTTTAGAAAATTGGTAGCATTGAAAGCAGTAGCCAATCTGCAGCTAAATGCAGCACAGTTATCATTGATGAGCAAAGTCGTCTTAACATTGAAACAAAACAGCTAAGAAAAGTTTAATTACTATGGCTTAAGTCCTCTGGGGCTTTGATCATTGTAATTTTTATCTGTTTGAGGTTATAAGATATTTGTTAGACATTACTCAAATCCAGATAAATAGTAAAAGGGTAAAATAAATCAACAGTGTTGACATTGCTAAAAGCTTTTCCTTTCCCTTTCGGTAGAACTCAGGCACTCTCTCTCAGTGCAGAAAAGGAAAAAGAATGCTGTTTAGTAGCTTCCTGAGAGAAACTGTATTAAGATCTGAATGCTATTTTTTAAAAAGACTTGTCACAACTCACATATGGTGATAGTCCCAAATTTATTTATACAACACTCTATGTAACATTTAATATGTAATAAGATGTGGTAGATTGATGATTTGGTGTTGGGCATATATTTGTTTTTAAATTCTAGCTACTGACAAATACTGGAATATCTTGTCATAACTGGTAGTCTCATCTGATTTTAGTAGAGTCTAAAGTATTGTAATTTAATGTCACAAATAATTTTAATTTCTGAATATTATTTCAGTTTTTAAGTTTATCATAATGTTCCATGCCTGTTTTAATACTCTCTAGATAAAAATGTAGCTTTTCAGACATTTTACACAAAGATGGTTTTTAACACTATTTTTAGACTAGTTGATAAAAACCATGTCATGTAATCTTAAGTAATGTTACGTTTACCTAGGTGAGACAACTTGAGTCAGCACTAGACGTATGTAAGGAAGAAGTTGCACTGTATTTGAGTCAGTCACAAGAAAATAAGGAGATCTTTGAAAATCAGCTCAAAAAAAAGTCTGAAGAGGTAACATCTTGTTTGAACAATTCTTCTGTATTGCAGAGAACACTTGTTAGGAATGATTTAATCTAAAAGTTTGTCTGTGAAATAGACAAAATATTTGCAGCAGGAACTGTGAAGTAAGCTGGGAGACTATGCATTTTGTGAGGATAAAGGGGAAAATCGTAACTAAGAAGCACTGGATAAGCTTAGGGAAAAGAAATACCGAGATAAATGAATTGTTGAGAGATGTAACAAAATCGGAATTCAGTGTAAGAAACCATTATCTTGGAAAAAAAATGGAGAGCGTGCTATTGCAATGTAAACTTAGGTGCACCTAACTGATTTGGGTTTCAAGTGTCTTAATAGGGAAGAAGTCCTGGGCATAAGAAAACTTTTACTTCAGGCCCCTAAACCAATGTTTTCATAAGCAAGTGACAGAGTCACTACTTCTGCTTTGGGGTGAGCAGTTAGTGATGTTGGTTTATTTTAAATTATTTTTTTTTTTTAAAGAACCGTTCCTTTTTTTAAGAAAATTTTTGGCATTAATCACTGAGAAATCAGTCCAACATGTGACAATTTAGGCACTCAGAATTCCTGGTTTTTATTGAAATGACTGTTTTCATAGAGGCAGGAAGAAAAAAGGGGGAGGACTGAGAACAAAATCTCAAGGGGAAAACAAGGACTTTTTGAGAAATAAAGTAAGAAGAGTGACAGACAGAAAAATAGTTCAGTAATTTAGAAATGAAAAATCTGTTACATATGTTTTAAAATATTGACCAGTTTAGGTATATTTAGAAAGCAAGAAGTCAAAAACTGGGGCTGATAAATAATTACTTCCCTCACGTCATAAAGCACAACTCAGTGACAAACTGAGATGTGTTATGTACTGTTGAAACTTTAATGCAACTAAATTCAGAGCCAGAGTTTTATTGAATCATAATCACTGAATCACATTCATAATCATGAATCGCATTGAATCATGTGTGATTCTGTGCTCATTAAGAATGAAGAAAATAGCTGATGCGAGTGCAAATAAAGTTTTATTCTAATGGAAAATAAATGTGTTTTCAGGTTTGTTATTTACAGAAAGAAATAAAACTAAAAGATCAGAATATTCAGGACACAAGTGAACAAAATATTCTTCTACAACAAACTTTGCATCATCATCAGCAAATGTTACAGCAAGAAACTATTAGAAATGGGGAGCTGGAAGATAATCAAATTAAACTTGAAAAACAGGTATAGTCTGGCGAGAATTGTCTACATAAAGACAGATAATTAAATGCTTTTATATATGTTTATGTAATACCTTTAAAATCTGAATGTTTCTTTGATAGTTATTTTAGATATATCTAAAATAAAGCGTTTAGTGGGGTTTTTTTTGGTCTTAAAGTGGGTTCTGTGCTATTAGAAACTCTAGCTAGCATTAGAGTGGCTAAGTACGTGGAAAATCAAGACCTAGACTGCAATTAAGAAGAGGTGTATTGAAATGCAGAAAGTTGAATCTTGTTACATTTACTAGAAACTATTTGTCTTTCGACTGCAAAGTTCTAGTCTTAAATTATATGAAATTTTAGACTGTAAAGAAATCAGTTGTGTTAAAACTCACTATGTGAGTTGCAAGACAAGGATGTATATTTCTTTGGTATGTAGTGTAAAAGTACCAACACTTTTAAAATACCATTTTAAATAGGTATCCAGTTTGGAACAAGAGCTTCAGAAGCAGAAAGCACGTGCAGAAGATGAGCTGAGAAAGGTAGAGGAGAAACTTCGCCTAGCTGCTCAGGAAGCAGTTTTAAACAGACAGAAGGCAGATGAACTTAATAGTACAATCAGGTAGGTTTAGAATAACTGAGAGGTATATTCTTCAGAAAGACATATCAATATGAAAGATTGCTGTCCGAAATGGAATTCAGCTACGTAGTCATACAATTCAGCCTCCATGTGAGCACAGACTGCAAATCAGAAGAGAAGTTTCTGACTAGCAGAGGCATGAGTTTCTGGAACAGTCTTCCAATGGAATTAATATGTTTCCTGGCAACCTCTTTAGCCTTAAGATGGCGCTTCATAATGCAATTCAATTCATAAATATATCCATTTCCTTGTAATTCTGGATAGTAGACTCTAGGAGGGATTGGTAGTCTTAAAAAATATGGTTTTGATTGTGGGAAAAGTCTACTTAATGACTTTTATTCCTATTTTATTCACAAATGCTTGTTGTCTTAGAGCATGTAAGGACATAAAAGTGACATGTGTGTTATTACAAGGTTCATTTTGTTCTGGTTGCTTCTTCTATTTAGACAAATTAAACTAGAGATGGATCAGTGCAAGAATGAACTTACTGGTAGGGAAAAAGAAGTAGTGCAATTAAAACGAGATGGTGAAGACAAAGCAATGCAGATAAATCAGTTGGATATTACTTTGGAAGAAGCACGGTCAGAGCTCAATGAAAAGGCAAATGAGGGTAATCTCACTATTTTGTTTCTCAGGCTTCCTTTCATCATGCTGTTTCTCTGTATGTATTAGGTTAGATGTTTTTCCTTTTTCCCCTGTTGTTTTATAATCAAGTACAAGAGAGTAAAAATATGATAATTTTGGTGGAAGGCTTACACTCTTTTATGAAATGTGTTGGTAATTTAATAGTTTTTAAGAGAAAGAAAAAAACCCCAAACTTAAACCCCAACACCCGCCCCCCCAACCTCAGAAAACCCACACGCTTTTTTTTAATGTACCTTTGCAAATTCTCACTTCTGTGGAATGTACCTTTACCCCAGGTGAAATGAATAAGTAGTTTTCCCTGTAAATTGGTAATGCAGATTCTTATTGTGGTAATCAAAAAAGATTTAATAGAGGCATGTGTTATTTACAAAAATTGAGCTCTTTAAAAAGAAAAATCCACAAAAGAGTCTGGAAATAACAAACTTTTCAATCCCTCCTCCTCCATTTAATTTTACCATTCTTTAAAACCAGAGGCTTACTACCAATTCAGCTTGCATTTTCCATAGCACTACATATGCCGTTAGGATGTTGCCTCTGTACTATCTCCTTGGCCAAATGTTTTTAGATACATCCTCATATTTCAAGTCAATTATAGATTATAAGCTGAATAAAACTGGCAATGACTTAGGTGTCGTGAAAAGGTTGTTGTATAACTTCAGAAGTCACTGGTTGTCCAGATTTTTCTAAAAATAATGATACTGAAAATGGATTATGACCCTAAGTGCCAGTAGGCAGAGGTTTTGCGTAAAGACCCTGACTTACTGATGATTAAGCATTTTGTATTCTGTGTTGTGTGTGTGTAAAATAGTGCAAGATTTAGAAGATAAGCTGCTTCAAAGTGAGACTTGCCACAGGGAAGCCTTACAGAAAATAGTAGAACTAGAATCTGCATTACAGAATGCCCATGGGGAATTAAAAATCACTTCAGCACAGCTTCAGGAATTGCAAGATGCAGTACAGAATGCACAGTCCTCTCTGGAGGAGAAGCATGTTGCTATTATGGATCTAACAACTAAGCTCAGGTAAGCTGGTATCTTTTTCATCATGAAAACTTAGTTATGTTAGTTTTTTCCTTGGCAATAGCAAGTACTTTGGATGGCCTTTTTTATCTTCTTAGCAGCTCTCTGTAATTTTTAGGTGGTTTGTGGCTGTAAGATAACTTGATACAGTAGCTCCTCAGCTCACTTTAAATTTCTAAAAGTGGTGCTGAATTATTTTTTTGGGATTCAGAAAATCATTTTAGCAGATTTTAAAACAGAAGTCCCAAGTGTGAAATAATTGTAAGAGAAATTACTTTCTTTTATAGTGGAATTGTCCAGTTTCCTTTCTGGCAATAAATTAATGATACTTTCTTCTGTACTATTCTTTCTTAAGAACATGTTGTCCTGATAACCTGTTAAATAACTTGAAAAATGAAGTTATTGGGAAGTTTCCACCTGGAATATAGCTAACAGAATTTTTCCATTGGGGTTTGTTTCCTTGCAATCAAGTAGTTGATTTACATTTTTAAGCCAGTAACAGATCTCATGACTTTCAAGCTGGATACTTGAAGCTAAGCAACTGAATGCGCATTAAGCAATTAAACATATGAGAATTTCAGGTATTGCAAGGGAGAAGTTGAAGAGAAAAACCAAGAACTCCTTGACATGGACCAAGCATTGAAAGAAAGGAACTGGGAACTGAAACAAAGAGCAGCTCAGGTCAGATCACTTTAAGTATGTTACTGACAATTATCCTGTTATGTAGTAGATAACTTATAAAAAGTCCACTAGGTTTAATTGCCTTCATGTATTGTTCCAAACTGTACTGTTAATGTAGCCACAGTGTCAACCTCAAAACCAGCTGTATGTTACTGAAGCCTTAAGGTACCAGGAAAATCAAGCTGTGCTCCCCAAAGGGACCACAGAGTGTTTTGAAAGAACAGAAGCCTTGTGCAAACCTGTCATACTATAATTCTTCCTTAGTGATAAAGTTATAGGACAACTGTTGTCATCTTGATGTTAGATAAAATCAAGGAAAGATCTGCACTGAAGTGGGCTTGGAGATGATAGGTTTTCCTTGTTTGCACTCGAGCATATTTGATTAGCTTTAAAGCAGCCTCTAAATATGAAACAGTAACTTTGAATAAATTTCTGTAGCTCACTTGAAATATTTTTAGTCTTTTGTTCTGGCTTCAAGGTTTAATACCCATCATGGAAAAGTCATTCTTCTGTCACCTACAATTATCCTTCTAATAGCTTCTTCCTGCAGGAGTTAGTAGCCTTTGTATCAAGAATATTTGAGGTGCAGAGAGGAGGGGTGGGGGATTAAAAAAAAATAAAAATCTGTTCAAGGAACTGACGCTGTAAGGAGGCCAGACCTTCCGATATATCCTCGCTGCAGTACCCTGTGAGCTGCTCTGGGAATTCATCAAAGCAATAGCATTTTAAATTTTTTTTTGCTTTGGCAAAATATGGCGCTTTCAAACAAGATGGATCAGTATACTAAGCTACCCGTTACATTCCATTTAAAATGAGAACAAGGTTTGTATTCCGTGTATCTGAGGACCAGACATATTCAGTTATGGACTTTTTCCCAATTTTCCCCTTTTCTTTTTGTGTTTGGCCCCAATTTCTTAAACGAGATAGCTAGGCTGCATTTTTATATTGACTGCTTGAGAGAATATTCTTGAGACTACAAAGGATTTGTTTCATTCCTTTTGCTGTCATATTTTGTAATATTACTTCCTAAAATCTGCATACTAGTTCATAATAAAATATTTCCTTTTTTTCCTTTTTTTTTAACCTCTAGATTACACAGTTGGATATGACAGTTCGTGAACATAGGGGAGAAATGGAACAACAAATAATTCGATTAGAGTGCAAGTTAGAGAAGTCAGAGTTAGAAATTAAGGAATGCAATAAACAGGTAATTCTTGCTTAAACTAAAAACCCCATTTACCTAACAAAGGGCAGCTAATTCTATGAGAAAGTCTGGTCCTACGACACAATAGCTGGCCAGGTTTGATCTAGAAGTGTAAAACTGGTTCCTTATTGTAAGGAGAGGGAAGGGACTACCTTAGTAATGTACCAGCGAAAACGCTGGTCAATTAAAACTAACAATTTTGTAGGGATATACTAGTATAAAAATTAAAATGTGGGTTTTTTGCTTGATATGATATAGCTCCCAAACTGCTCTTTTAATAAAGGAAAATGTTGACAAAATAAAAATAAAGAAGTGACAAAGGAATCCAAAGTCAGAGGTGATACTTGACGGTATTTGTGAATTTTGTTTTGGGGTGGGTTTTATATTTTAATTTGTCCTGATTTCAGTAAAATATCTGTTCTGATTTAATTGCATTTTTTGTTCAGATTGAGAGCTTAGAGAAGAAACTCCAGCATTCTAAAGATGAGCTTCGTGAAAAAGAGTTTGAATTGCTCCAGAGAGATCAAGAAATAAATCAGCTGAAGAAAAAAATTGAAAGAAAACAACAGAGCTTAGAAGCTCTTGAAAAGGTAAAATGTTCCTTGGATACAAAACACGTTATCAATTTTTAATGCCATTACCATAACAGCCTGGAAGGAATGATACAGTGTCTCTTTAGAATAAGTGCCATTACTTCTCCCCAAGTGATAGTATTGTATATCCTGGTGTTCGCTGAATCTTAATCCCCTAAAGTTAAACCAGTTTAATGATTTAAAACTTACAAATTTAATGGCACACTCTTAATTGCCTGCTTTGTGGAGAAATTTGAATGTTAATTATCTTTAATAACCTGATGTTCTGGCTATGGACATGGTCCTCCTCGAACTGAAACTAAACAATATGCTGTATGATGAGAGCTTCTTATGACTTAGGTATCTATCTTGTGAAAATAATTGTGCCAAAAGAGCACTGAGGTCTAGAGTGCTAACGGGGACGTGCAGAAGGATATTTTTTTTTTTGGCATAGTGAATGGGAGCATACAGATAGAATAGAGAAAGTAGTTATTTTTGCTTTATGAATGATACAAGTCTTTGGTTTGGAGCCCGAATCAGTCACTACAAGTACAAATGCAGTCTGAGATAAACGAGCTTTCTGCAGAAGTAAGTTCATTAAAATGGTTGCCAGCCATTTTAAACCCCCAAACTGAAATGGCTCTTGCCATTTTTATTATGCTGCATTTGTGTATTATTTCTTTCCCTAGGGTAAGATATCAGCGAAGTCTTCCTTCTGTGTAGTCACCAAAGGCATCTGATGTGTGTTCTAGATCATGGGGGCTTGGCTGTGTCACAGCTGAATGTGAAGGTTCTTCCACTGCCAATTAAAGAAATGTCTGCTTTTCCATCTTGATTTCTGTTAAAGGTTATTTATGACAATTGAGAATAGGACAGTGCCTGCTGCTACCCTTCACGCGTATCATTAACGCATTTCCAACTTTTTCTAAGGCTTTGGGGTTGATTCTGAAGGGGAGGATTTCCTAGCTAGCCCCTGTAGAACTGCTGACTAGACCCTTCCGTTCCAGACCTACTGTCTTGTTGATATTTTTGCTAAGGAATGCCATATAGAGGGAGGCCCAAGATGATATAAGAAAGGCTTTGAAAATAGACCTTTCAAGTTTATTTTTGTCATAGTTTGGTAAAACTGAATTTCAGAAGCATTCTGCATATTGTATATTGCAGAAATATATTGCAGAGGGGTTCTGGCTCCACTTAGAGTAGGATATGGTTGTTTCTTTGTTTAAAAACTGTGTATATTAATATGATTTAAGAAAATACTTTCTCCATTAGTAACACATTGCAGACTGACTGACCAATCTTGCACAGGAAATTTCTGTCCTAGTTCTAAAAACTCGATTAACTAATCTGTCTGGGGAAAAAGGGTAGTGTATTTGTGTGTGTGTGTGTTTTGCCCGTGGGTATAGACTGTCTCATACTTTTTCACCTTAATATACTACCTTCCTTGCTTATTACAGGAAAAATATTAGTTCAGAGAAGGAAATGTCAGCTAGGGTTGATTTCTGTCCTGGTCCACTCTACTCTTTTGGGACTCATGAAATAACCAGGGCACAAATTTTTCAGTTGAGTTGTTCTTTGTTCTTATTCTGCTTTAATCTACAGTGAAGATCTTCTGACAACACAGCACTCTGCTACCCTTAAAAGTTTTAAGTATTACGAATAAAGGAACTGGAGACATCCTACTGAACATTCAGAATGTTTTTTTCATTATTCTGGGAAATTGAAGCAATTTCGTTATTAAAAACAAAACAAAACCCCAAACAACCAAAACCAAACAACCAAACCCAAAAATGCCCCCAAACCCAGATCTGACTTACAGCAAATTAATCTTTTGTGACGACAGTTCCATACTGAAATGAGAAATAAAAAACTGTTAAAAATGGTAGATGAAGTAAGAAAAAAATTCGTGCTTACAAAGATTGATTTTTTTTAAAGGAAAAAAAATGTATGTTTTTGTAAAAGTAAGCATAGTAAAAAAACTTAGTTACTGTAATAATCTTTCATTCATTATCTGTAAGCTTTTATGTGCTACCTATAGATGCCTGTGCTCTATATAATTAGGTCCAGCACATAAGCCGGTTTTAAAGCAGCAATTGGAAAGCTAAACCTCTAGAAAGTAACAAAAAATCCCAAACACCAACACCAAGCTTATTGTTTTTGGCAGCATTTATTTCTGTATGCTGTAGAAAACCCAGAATACTTGCATTAATATGTGTAACATTTTCCTCACTTTGTAGTGGTAGAAATCATGGGCTTTCTTCCTCTTGATACTGTTGATGGGGTTTTTACAAACGCTTCCTGACTTGTTAGAAACTTCAGTTGTTAGGAGCTTAAACAGAACAATACAGTTCAACGTGAAACCTGAAGCCTTACACAAAGGAGTTATTTCAAAAGACAGTGCTCCTTTAAACTGTACAAAATTTTTACAGGGGTTTGTATATGAAGATTTCTTCTCAAAATAGTCTAGTTAGGATTTACCTACATAGCTGCTAGGACGTGCTGAAAAAATTTGTAAATTATGCTCATTTTGGAAGCAAATGCACTTCAGTTACAAGAACAGTGAAGAAAAATCCATTAATAACTTCAGTCTAGGGGGCAGAATTTGAGAAGGAAGCTGCGGACTGGAGACCTGCCGCTAGTTTTCTGGAATTTGTAAGACAAATCTTAATAATGAAAAGTAACATCTTGGTACAAATGGATTTAGAGATGGTAAATTGAGTGCAGAAGTTTAAAGGGAGGTTCTGATCACAGTATTTTGTTTCAGGGGCAAGAACCTTGAAGGAAGGAGTGTTGCCCGCTGGACAAGCAGCAACCAAGGAATGCTGTTGCTGGCAACATAATCGTGTCTTCAAAGGGGAAATTTTAACATTGTATTTGTAAATAATGAATGTGGTTATTTGTACTGACGCAAATGATGACCTTTTTATTTTCCAACTGGTTTTAAGATTATTGCCTTGATGTAATAAATGTCTTAATATATTTTTGAGAAATAAATTTTATATTTTAAGTACCTTGAGTTGCAGGAATTCATTTCAGCTGTCATTTTTTTCCCCTAGGATTTCAGACAGTTTAGTTGTGTTTCACATCTGCTTTCTAAGTAAGAGCACAATGGTGTTACCTTCTTACCAATTTTTGTTTGGGAATATTTTATCTTTTTTTTTACACATATAACGTTGCAGACAAATATCTTATTAAAACTGACCTGCTTGATGTTTTAGGACACCAGTTTGATCATAGATATTTGGCTAAACCTGCTTGCTTTACTCCAAGCAGTATCTTTCAGATGCAAAGGGGCATGTGGGACATGGCCATAAAGCTTGAACTGTTTTTTTTCCCAAAACAAAAATCATACCAAAATTGTGGCTGATTAAAATGGCATCATAACTGTGTGTTCTAAAACATATTTATTTCCAGATTTCCGAAAGTACTACACAATTTAGCTAGTACAAATAGCTAGGGGCCCCGGTTTCTATACTTTTATATTTACATAAGCGTCAGAAACCGCAAGTACGATTATAAGAGCCCTAAATCTGAGCCTGATTAATGCAAACATGATCTGTGTGCATTAAGACATGTGATTCATACTTCAGGAAATTGAGTTAATAAAGTTATTTGACATAAAGCAGAGAAACAAAATTGAATGTATTGCAATTTAAAGATTAGGCCTAAGGTAAGTGTTTTGCGTATTAAAACTGTATCTCAGCCAACAAACCTATTTATTGTATTTCAGCAACTCCGCAGGTGGAAGAGTGCTAAATTCCTTTCACCGCTTATGTAAACATGTTCCACAAATGCAACCGTTCTACTTTAAGTGGTCATACAAAACCAGGCACACGTTTTTCCTACCATTGACAAGGTCAAAATATGCTCATCTAAAGTATTTCTGCAGTTTCAGATTATTTTGCTATTATGAATTTTATGATGTAGCAAAAAATACTGTTTACTTATGGAAATAAATATATAGTGTGTTTTAAATCAAGCTATTTGTTTCTCTACATAATAGTAAATGAAAAACCATTACAATTGGGTTGACCAGCGTAATACGTGGAAAAATATTAAACTATTTAATTCTTTCCTCTCTTTAGGCAGGTCGGTTTGCCTCCAGGCTAGAAATCCATGCATCAAATTTCAGACAGATTTTTTTAAAGCAAAGGAACATGTAAGCACATCAAACCAGGATTTTAAGTGGAAAAATATAACCATTCTGTAATTACAGTTGTATCACAACACTCGTGGAATTCCGCTAATGTAGTGTTACATAAAGCCTTACTTGCTCCTCCTACATGTACTAAATATAAATGTGCATGAGTAGCAAAAGCAATTTGCCTAATATCTGAATCAGCTAAATAGCATTTGCACTAAAATTGCGTATATGGAAACTAGCTTCTCTCGTAAAACCGTGGGTCACACCTGATAAATATGTAGAATCGTAATTATATTTTCTCATTAACATTAGATGCTGTCTTGCTATTTTGTTGCTTGTCTGAGAAGTTAGTGATTCCTCTTGTTATACTGTTCAAGTGAATTTATTTGTTTTGGGAAGGAGGACCATTTTTTTCTAATATCATAATTTCAGTTAAATGTTTCTGTAGAGTCCTGCTTTTCTTGAGTTACTAACCAATTTTCATCTATGCAAATCCTAGAACGCTAAGTTCATTCTTCTGAACTGCATTGCATTAACATGGGGTTACTGAATCTTGGAAAACATTTTTCTGTGTATAATGGCATTGCAAAAAGCTGAATGCTGTTCAGAAGGTAATTGCTTATTAAGGTGATTCTCTTTCTGTCACTCAGGATGGGTTATAGATTTCCCAAGAGACTGATTTTCTTTCTGAATGTAAGTATGCCTACAGTCACTGTATGTTAAATGTGAACTGCACCGAAGTGCCTGTCCAAATGTCCCTGTTTAATTCAGAGTTTGTATTGGTGGAATGTTTTCTCCAAAACCAAAACAGAGTCAGACATCATGCTAGTACTGATTTTTTTTCAACTTGTCAATTGAAGAATAGAAAATGTCCAAAGAGATTTCAGTGTTAGCAAGGATGAAGTGAAGCTGGTCTGTTCAACGTCTTCCTGGCCATTCTCCACTGCCGGCATACTTGTTTGCTTTCTCTATCCTTGGCTGTAAACAGTGCGAAAAAGAAATGTGACGAATCTGTCTAAACAACTTGTCTCTTTCCAAATCCACATCCCATTTTTCAATTTACTTTTTCTGTAAAGCCTATTAGGACTGTTACAATAGTGAGGCATCAGGGAAGAAATCCCTTTGTCATTCTTTTGCAGAAGAATAGAGGACTTGACACTACAGACTGTAACTGTGGCAAGGCTTTTCCTGCCAGTAGCATATAAGCTAGTTATTCCACTATTTAAAAAAAATAATCCATGTATTTTACAAATATTGAATTTTAAAGATTAATCAAATTTTGTATTATAGTCCATGTTGATAATGCAGATTATAAGCTCATGCAGGAGCATCTGCTTCTGTCTTTGTCTAGATGGAGATTATCCCTTAATCATGCAGGGTCCAGGTGTCCATTTTCAGATTTGTTGACTCAGGAAAGCTGGAGATAGCATTAAAGGCCAATGACGTTATACTGTAGCTACATTTAGGTTGTTGCTCCTCTGAACAAGAACAACTCTTTCTTCAACCACCCAGTGAAAAGAATGGCAAGAAGAAATGTCCTCATTACAGGTTGCTCCTCAGGAATTGGACTGGCCTTAGCTGTAAAAATGGCAAAAGATGAGCAGAAAAGATTCAAAGGTAACAATGTACCTGTTATTTATCCTTTTATAAATGTATTTCTCGAGGCAGTACTTTTTCTTTTTTTCCTCTGTAATTTAACGGGCAATTGTATTCAGCTTGACCTGTTTCTTATCAGTTTCCCCCCTCCTACTGTCACGAAAATACAATCCAGTGAAAATATACTGCTTTCTGTAAGCAGATGATCTTTCTGTACCTGTATTGAAGCTGAACAAGCTATTTGAACTGAGTAGTTTACAAAAAAAAAAAAAAACCAAAACCAGAGGAGAGTATAAAAACAAGTAGCTGAAAATGTCTGCAGTATGCTACCTTGGATATACATTCACAGCTGAACTTAGCTTTGCTTCTGGCTACTAAAATCTTTGCTGAAAGAAACGTATGTGCCCATTTGAGGACCCAAGAAATCAATTTAGGAAAACAGTTCTTAAATTTCCAATTTTTTCCTTAAAGTGTGTTTCATTATTCCAACCCTGTGTAGGCATAAGGTGAACAAAGGGGCTCGGGTTTGTCTTTCTCCTGCAGAATGGGGTATTGGCTATGATTGAATATGGATGGCAAAACAAATACAGCAATCGGGTAATTCAGTGTCTCATGCTCTTGCAGTATTTTACTGCTAACTGACTGCATGCAGATTCATAGTTTTCTGGGTAATTAGGCAACAATAATGATAAAACTAATTTCTATTTTGGGGAGTAGCAAAAATGTCTATTTTTGCAATCTAAGGAAGCATCTGCCTTGCACTTTTTAATAAAATTACGGTTGTTCTGCTAAACATGCTAATGGTGATTAGGGGGGAAAAAAGGATATCTGGAGTCTAAAATTAGGTTTTAAGTACCTAAAAATGATTTAGCAGCATAACTTGATACCCATTATTTAATGTTCTGGTGATAATATTGTCTTCATATGCTGCATGTTCTGCATAGCATAGCATAGCATAGTGGTTTAATTCTCCTTTTTTGAATTTTGTGGAGATTTCAGAACCAGACTCTGGAAAATCAGTGACAACCTGTGTTGAAAGTAGATTCTTTCTACTTTAAATTTTTATCTGGGTTCAATCATTGATATTTAAGATAGGGATGCAAAAGCAATATTCTTTAATACTTCTTGGTAAGACTGGCAGAGAAGAGGTTTTCCTAGTGGTAACCGTTGCTTCTGGTGTGTTGCAGTGTATGCCACAATGCGGAATCTGGCCAAGAAAGAGCCACTTGAGGAAGCTGCAGGTCACAGGCTGGGCAAAACCCTCGAAATTAAACAACTGGATGTCTGTGATGAACGATCTATTAAAACCTGTGTGAATAGTATCCCTGACAGAAGGATTGATGTCCTAGGCAAGTACAGGATGTGCATCCTATGAGCAGATACCAGTTTTCTATTTAACATCTTCTCAAATACCCTAGAGAAGTTTTTTTAAAAAATCAAATGTATTTTTTAAATGATCAAACAACAACTATATAGTGTATTCTGTTCAAGGTTCTTCAGGCTTCATGCCGATGTGAGTGGATTGAGTATCACCATGCTTCTATGAAGCAGGGAAGCGTGTTTTCCCTGTTTACAAAGAAGAAACTTGATCACAGAGAAGTGTTTTGGATAAGATGATACAGTTTTTAGAAAACCTGAGAACTTTTGCCTGAATTGGCATCTTCATGTACAAGGCTCTGCCCTATCGATGAAGTATAGCCCTATTTACAGTGAAGGCAACAGTTCGCTCTACTAAGAAAGCAGCAGCATTTGGGAATTAGTGAGTAAAAGAACAAATGCAGAGAAAGTAAGGGTACTTTTATGTTGAGAATTGTAATTGTACTTCACAAATCATTCAACAAGAAGTGTTTTGATACTGTTCTCCTAAAAATAAATATTAATATCTTAGTAAGATGGAAATTGCTTATGCCATCAGCTATTAAATCTTCTCTAATAGAAAATTCTGGACCTGCCTTTATTTTGATTAATTATTAAAACTCTGCTTAACAATCTGCTTCTGCAAACTGTTTTATACTCTAATTTGACATGCTAGTGGTACTGCAGGATGCCAGTTCTATCAATCATTCCCCACTTACAAGTATCTGGGAGGCAAATAAAAATCAATGGAAGTGCATGGGTTTTTTTTCTTGAAGATGTGAGTGTTAAAAAAAAACAAACAACCCCAAAACTAAAAGCAGACCAAAACATAGCCTGGTCTATCAGCTTCTGGAACAAATTGAAGACTTCTGTTCATTTCTTTGGGTACTAACTAATTCTTAATACTGAATTATAAACAAATATAGATAATTTTTGGCTTATTTTCCTGTAACCCTGTTATAACTTAAAAAAAAGGACTAATCAGAAATAAATTAGTTAAAATTCAAAAAAATCAGATAATTTGTATTAAAAGCATGATTAGAAATAAAAAAATACGGAAATGTCAAGTGTATTTGCAAAGCTTTAGTGACAGAATAACGTCTTTTAATCCTTTTTTTTTAAGGATTATTTAAGGATCATTTAATCCTTAATCCTTGTTTTACTTTCAAATGCTTTCCAGTAAAGATTGCAAGTTAATGTTTACAGAGGTTATTGCTCACTGTTGTCTTCCATTTTGTGCAGTTAGCAATGCTGGAATGGGGCTCATTGGACCTATTGAATGTCAGACCATAGATGAAATGAAAACCGTGATGGATACCAACTTCTTTGGACTAGTTCGACTCCTGAAGGAGATTTTGCCTGACATGAAGAGGAGAAAGAGCGGGCATATAGTTATAATAAGCAGTGTCATGGGAATACAAGGCAAAGTTGTTTGTTTTGGTTTTTGTTTGTTTGAACTAAGAGTTCAATAATTCAAAATCTAAAGCTTACCTCATATTCTCTGGGGAAAAAACCATGTAGGAGCTAGCATATCTAACTCTTGTGCTTTGTAATGCTGAAGTTCCAACTATAAAAAGCACAGCACTTAGACCTGATGTTTTGTATGCATCTAGGTAGCGTGTTACTACGCAACTACTCTCAAGATGTTGTAACAACAAAACCTGCAGAGTGATTTTTTTTTTTTGAGTTTTAACTCAAACTAATTATTTTTATTTATTTTTAAAAAAGTTTATTCTTTTATTTTTGTTACCTGGGAAACAGGGCTTAGTAGCATCACTTTCTCTTTCCTATTGCAGAAGATTACAGGAACAGGCGAACAAGCTTACTACACTCTGCACAATAATAATGGAATAAAATCCGATTGTGTCCTGGACAACTGTACCACCTTTTTGTAAAGTGTCTCCTCTCATAAAACTCCACAGAGTCTAATTTTAGCCACAGATATTGATGCCCCTACTCTTGTGTTCCATCCGGTCCCGCTGTATTTGTCTCAATTATTACAACAGTGGCATTGATCTCACCTGGATTATTCTGGTGAGCGAGGCTCCTAAGTCAAGCTGCAAGAGTTGTTATTGTTTAATACAATACTTACCATCTACCCAAATGGATTGATGTAGTGCTTTTTCTAAATGACTCAGATACAATTATGCAAGAGATCCAGCTTGCGTCTCCTGCACTGCACTCAGCTTCTGCGTCCATCTATAGCCTATTAAAGTCTTGCTGATAAATAATGCAGATGGTGGTGTATGTATGGACACTTTCATACCTTAGGCTACGAAATATTTAATATCAGCTAAAGAGATGGCAGCATCAGCTAGGAGGAAAAGCAGTAGTCAAGCATCCTTTCCTAGAATACGCAATTTTGAGAACATATGTAAAAAGTCAGTATTTAGATTCGGTATACACAAGGATTTTTCTAATGTTTTCACATCAAAACTGTAGAAATTTCTGGATAATACAAGAGTTTTTAAAACTAAACTATTAGTATGTTGAATACAATCACATTCTCAGGATGTTTTGTTTGTACCATCAGGTATATTATTTAACGATGTCTATGCTGCGTCTAAGTTTGCTGTGGAAGGATTCTGCGAAAGTTTAGCTATACAAGCACTCAAGTTCAAACTGCAGTAAGTATTGATCCGCTGGTGTAAACTGTATTTTAGATAATTTAAAATATATTCAGAGCTAGCGAACAAACTTTTAAAGCTTGCTGCTATCTAGGAGGAAGAGATTGAGGAACCCATGGAGATTGTACATCACAAAGGCATAGAAATGTCCATGTTCTTCACACTACGTAAGCAAATAAAAAGGTCTAGATGCTGAAATAAACATGAAACACTTCTGGAAACAGACTCTTTCATACCATATCATAGGAATAAAACTATCATATCACCCTGTAGTATTTTCCTTTAGAAAGGGTAATAGACGACTTAGGCAAGTCACAGACAAAAAGAGTTCAAGGGCTCATCATAGAGAGCGAGCAAGTGGAAATCCATCAGAATGGAACGCAGAGTGAGATACCTATCATGGCAGGAGGTGGGAGGACAGTGAGAAGAATATGGTATGCTATTTCTTAATGTTTAAGACAATATTTAAGAGAATGGGCCTGCTCATTGTCTGTGGGACTTTGGGGTTTGATTCATCACATGTATATTCCCATTTGTGTAATTCTGCTACTATTCTTTCTGTGCAGCCCAACAATTGTTAAATATCTATTGCATCTCTGTGCGCCTACCCGTTTAGCCCTTGTGCTGTGGGGGAAGAGACAGCTGCTGTCATGGGATTTCAGAGACGAGGCAGCATCCAAACTGTGGTTTTGCATACTGCTCTGAGAAGTTTGGAGGGATTTAAAATAAATATATTATAAATGATACACAGGATATACCAGAATTCGGAATAAGATTTCAATAGTGTAAGATAAAGCAAAAAGGTTAAAAAAAGAAAGTAGAATGGGAATAGTCCGAGGTCCAGTGTGAAGAGTGATGCAAGAGAAAGGGCTTTATTCCAGCAGTAGGAATTCTGCTATCAAGGTCAATAGCTTGATTTATTTCTAAAGAAGAGCCTGACCAGAACCCAGGTTTAGGAAGGGGTCCTATCGCAAAGAGTGTTTTGACAAACATCGTGGCTGTGAGTAATTACTGCCTGCGAAAGGAACCGGGAAAGGACTGACCACTAACTGTATCAGCGATTTGCTATTATACACACTAAGCAAAATAAAATATTCCAGATTTGGCAGCAGCTAAAATCTGTCCACCCTCAGCAAAATTCTCAATGTTGTGTTTTATTATAATATTGTGGAGGGATCTTGAATTACGTAATGCTGACAGCTTGACAAAGAAAATCCATGTTTGGGCAATTCCTCCCTCTCTTTCAGTACTGCTAGCATGGGAAAGCTGTAACAAAGAAATACATGTAGGATTTTGTCCAGAAATTAGTGAGCTTTGTTAATTATTTTTCTTAATATTTTATAAGTTCTTGTGGATAAACCATCCTTCGATTCCACAGCTGTGAGACAGTAGCTAAAAACTGCACTCACTTCTGCCATGAATTAAGTTACAGCACTTCCCTGAAATTTAAGCTACACAGACTTCTGCTACTACAGGTAGATGGGCAGGAGCATGGGAGCAATCATGTGGTAGGGTTTGCTTTCACAGAATGTACTGTTTAATATTGCTTGTGAACACCGTGACTCTTCGATGTTCCTTTTTGAGAGGGATAGAGAGGTGTATTTCCTATGGAGGGTAGTCAATAAACTAGTATATTTTTGCTTTTTGAACAGGTTAAGTTTGATTGAACCAGGCCCAGTGGTTACAGAGTTTGAAAGAAAAGTGTTTGAAGATGGAATGAAAATGGATCTTTCAGCTGCGGATGAGGAAACAGCTGAGATGTTTACTAATATTTACCTGAAAAATTACAAACAAATTTTCCAGAGCCTGGGACAAAGTGCTGAGGATGTTGCAGAGGTATCAACAATTCTCTGTCGTCTTCTTTTTCTCTTATTGCTTTCTCTTTGTCATTTATGAACGTTCTGGTTGGTTGGTGGGGGTTTTTTTTTGGTAGAAGCATTAGATTTAATGAAATGTAATTGACACAATTTAAAATTATTTTTAAAAACCTCAGGAGAATCTTAAGAGTTTTAAACAAAACCCTTCAGAATATTAAAAGAATGTTTATTTTCAACTGTTGAAGACAACTATGAATTGTAATTTAAATACCACTGAGGTACTTGACACACACATCATCTGGTGAAATCTGAACCTTCTGCAGTGTCACCATACACGTACTCAGGGTTCCCACCATTGGCTACAGCCACTCCTCTCCATCTCGCTAGTAGTCCCTCCGCTAATGGGAAGTTCACTCAGCTACCACAGACCACCGAGGCAGAACAGAAGATACATGGAGGTAGTTTCTGGTGCTGGGGGCTTTCTGCAGGAAGAGAAGTTTAGGCAAGCTGTGGAAGAGGACAATGATTTCTGGTGCTTACTGCCAAGGAATAGTTTCAGGGTCAACTGAAGATTCCCAGATTTTGCTGGAAAGTGCAGTTCTGACCCTTTCCCAGTGAAGTGCAACGGGAAGGATCTACCTATTGTAGGCATACAGGCATAATTTTGGAGGACTGCTCAGGATAGTTAGCTGTAAGGTGCTATCACCATGGTATAAACAGAAATAGGACTAAGAATAAATATGAAGTACTTCTTATGTCCTTAATAATATTTTAAAAAAATCTAATAAAAATACATAAAGGCTTTACATAATTCTGGCACTTCATTCTTCTACTTTTCCTCTGCTTAACTGAAAACTAGGTTTTTACTTTGTCTTTTTGGTAAAGGTTCTTTAATAGTTCCGTTTCTCATTCTTGACAGCATACAGTAAAGATAATTCTTGCAGAAAATCCACCTTTTCGCCATCAGACTAATACGCTGTATACTCCGATGACAACCCTGAAATACGCAGACCCAAATGGAGATCTACCCATTGATATATTCTACAAAATGGTTTTTCATCATGACAAAATCTTCAGTGCAAGTCTTAACATTATCAAATTGCTAAGGTGGAGAAGTAGGAAGAGCTTTGACCTGGGAAAACCTTCACAATAAGTATGAGATTATATAGCGCAAATTGGAATTACTTCTTGTGGCTACTGATAATGCAGTATGTTGTTATTCAAATGCCTTTGCTCTGTAATTATGAAAAGGCATTCAAGATGCGTATCTGAGCTTCGCTAAGATATTCAGCTCAATGCATTTATTTTGAACTTTACAGTTTGCAGAACCTTGAAATTAAAATCCTCTAACAATAGGTTTATTCTACTTAATGTTTCCTCTTTGCAGAGATCTGTTTTCATGGGAACATGAACATTGACTGATACTCACGTGTTCAATATTACCCTGATCCCCTTCACGTATCAGAATAGAGATGTGTACTGTACATAAATGATTTAGATTCTTAATATCATAAAATATTTTTTACTTATTAGAATCTTTTTACTTATTAGAATATAGTAGAATTAGTACAGTAAACCCTCAATCACAAAAGCATTCTCATTTTCAGAAATCAGATCTACTTATCAGTAACATAAGAGAAAGTCTCATCAGTCTTAAAATGTCACAACTAGAATATTTATTATTCAGATATGTATAATATTCTGAATGCTTCCTTTATATGCAATGGTTACTGGCATATTACACATAGTGGACAATAAAATGTTCTTTTAAAAACACCTCAAAATAACACCTCCTTATTTTCTGGGTACTATTTTTTTGCAAAAATAACATATCAGTAAGAAGGAATTTAAATTCATTAAATGCCTTCAGTGCCTTGAGTGGCTGAAGCTAAGCCACAGGCTCTCCTTTTTCAAGGCATACTAATAAGTACTTATTAAACCAAAATTCTAGCATCAGGAGGTCTTTTCCCTGTCTCTCCCACCCTAGTCCTACAAGTCAGCTGAGGCTAAGCCAGGAACTCACTGGGGATACAGGAATCGGCTTTCTCTTTCCCTCAGTATTTCTCACTAAGCCTAAATCTCACTCCGTGCTGGGACCTGCAGGAGGCCTGCCCTGCCCTGCCTCTCCCCAAAGGCTAGCTCCGAGGAGCCAAGCAGCAGCCCTTGCGTAGGCAGTTCCCGCACATGCTACAGGTGACACTTGCTTTTCTTTGCAGCCGTGACCCTTTGGCAAGGCCTGAGGCGTGGAGTCTGCAGGGGCTGCAGGCAGGGGCCTGCTTGGAGGAACAAACACGGCTGGAAGCCTCATTTCTGTTCCACCCCTAACTCAGACCTCCTCCTCCAAAATATCAGGCCGGTGCCTGTACCCCAACACCAGCGTGTGGACGGGGTAGAGGTGGGAATAGTGGTTAGGCTGTAAATGGGAAGGGGGGAATCAGATAACAGTAGAGCACTGGAGGGAGCAGGGCCACTCGCCCCTCTAACCCCCGAGGTGCCGGTAGAGAGGCAGACCGCATCACCATCCGCTGAGGGTTAAGGTTTATGCAGGGTTATGGCTTGGGCAGAGATGTCCAAGGACCAGCCAGGCCTGCTGTCATACACCGTTCCCAGATTAATACCTGCAGCGAGACGGATTCTCTTTATTATTGTGCTTGACTGACGAGACAGCAGGTGGTTGACACATATCACGATTTTATTAAATTTTCCACTGTCCTTAAGCAAGTTGCTTTAACCCATACACTAAGCTCAATACATAATATGACAAAATGGGTAGAGCAAGATACTTGAGATTGGGGGAAGGAAGATATGGCCTCTTTGGTGTTCCAGCAGTCGACAGCAAGGTCAAAGGTGGTGGGGGTCTCAGGCCAGCTGACAGGGAGCTCCACTGAGTTGCTCCCATTCTCTGATTTTATAGCTGGTGTGAAGCCCCTAGTCCCCACGTATCTTTGTACCCAGAGTCTTAATCGCTGCAGCATGCCCTGCTACAACTTTTGGAGCTGAACAGGGTCTGCTTGCGTAGATAAATGAGGGGCGAGCAGGGAGGGAAAGCCTCATGGTTCAGTGAAAATGTTCACGCTTCTATAATTTAAAAGAGCAACACAACTAAACCCTCAACCACGAGTTCTGCTCGTGATTTGTGTTTGGTGCCAGCTTCTTGATTCGGTTTAGATATTTCCCTTAGGGTGTTTTGTTAGAAACTGTCTAGGCTCTTGACATAAGTTTAGGCCTAATTTTCTGGCAGCTGATAAGCAGTGTAGGGAGTGGCAGAGCCATATTATCAGAGTCTGCACACCTGGGGCTGTGGGCTAGGCAAGGGATGACTACCAAGTCTTCACCTAATTCCGCCCCTCACCTTGGCCTTGTCGTGGCGTTCCCCTATTCAGCAGGCCCTTGATGTTAGTCTGGTCCCAGGGTCAGGACCCCACACCTGCCAGCAGTGAAGGCTGCGATGGCAGCATCGCCTTTCCTCTCTGTTGCTTTATCGCGGATGGCTCTGGCCTGCAGCTCAGGGCTAGGCTGCTTTATCCTGTGTTTTTCCTTTGCAGCACAAAGAAACAATCAACTACCAGGACCGCAGGTTTTAGTGGGCCTTCCACAAACACCAGTGTGGTTTGGTTAATTTTGTTTCACACAACCTGTACGCTACTATAAAAAAGGAGTGTAGTGAGCAGGGCAAGGAAGGTTATCCTCCCCTCTGTTCCACCCCATTGAGGCCACATCTGGACTGCTGTGGTAATTTCTGGCCCCCCCCAGTTCAAGGACAAGGAACTGCTTGAGCAAGTCCAGCAGAGAGCTGCCAAGATGATCAGGGGACTGAAGCATCTCCCTTGTGAGGAAAGGCTGAGAGACCTGGGTTTGTTCAGCCTGGAGAAGGCTGAGGGGGGGTTTCATCAATACCTATAAATATCTGAAGGGCGGGTGTCAGGAGGATGGGACTCTGCTCTTTTCAGCGGTGCCCATCGACAGGCCAAGGGGGGATGGGCACAAGCTGGAACACGGGAAGTTCCCCCTGAACATGAGGACAAACCCCTTCCCTGTGCGGGTGCCAGAGCAGGGGCACAGGCTGCCCAGAGAGGCTGTGGGGTCCCTTCCCTGGAGACATTCACCCCCCGCCTGGACGCGGTCCTGTGCCCCTGCTCTGGGGGTGCCTGCTCCAGCAGGGGGTGGGACGGGGTGAGCTCCAGAGGGCCCTTCCAAACCCTACCTTCTGTGATTCTCTAATGATGGCAACCCGTGGATAAATCGGGGACGAAGAGCCGAGCACCAGCCACTCGTCCTGCATCAGGAACGAGCATACCGAGGATGCAAAATCCCCCCCGCTGCTACAGAAATTGAGGTGGGGGAGTGCGGGACCGGGGGAAGCCCGGCCGAGGACCGAGTCCTGCTCCACAAGGAGAGCTCGGGCCCAGCCGCCCGCGCAGAGCCCCCGGCCTCGACGGCGGGGAGCGCTGCGGGTCCCGCCGCCGCCGCCCCGCGACCCCTCGCCGCCACCACCCGCACGTGGCGCCGCCTCACGCCGCCAGCGCTTCCGGCCCTCCCCGGTCGGGAGGAAGCAGGCGGCGGAAGCGTGTCCCACCTTCCGGCGGAAGCGGCGTCCCTGGCAGGTCGAGCCCGTAGCCGAACCGTTTCCGCCTCGCGGCCGCCCTCACCGTCGGGTCGGGTCCGGTCGGGCCAGGCACCGCCGCCGCCGGGGAAGGAGGAGGACGAAGAGGAGGAGGAGGAGAAGGCGGGCGCGAAGCTCGGCCGATCTGCCGGCTCGCCTTCCCTCAGGCTGTTCATAAGTCGGCGGCGGCGGCGGGAGCGCCCGAAGGATGTGGCGGAGGCGGCAGTGGCCGCTGAGGGAGCGCTGAGCCCCGAGCCCCGGCAGCGTTTCCCGCCTCGGCGGCGTTGGCGGCCCCCGGCCCGCTCCGGCCCGCTCCGCTCCGGCCCCTCCTCAGCCTCGCCCCCCGCGGCCCCGCCCGCCCCCCGCCCGCTCCCACCCGCGCTGGAGCCCCGGGCGGGAGCGGAGGGGGAGCCCGTGAGCGCGGGAGGTAGCGGCGGCCAGGATGGCCTCCTCGTCGGGTAACGACGACGACCTCACCATCCCCAGGGCTGCCATCAACAAGATGATCAAAGAAACCCTCCCCAACGTCCGCGTGGCGAACGACGCCCGGGAGCTGGTGGTCAACTGCTGCACTGAATTCATCCACCTCATCTCCTCCGAGGCCAACGAGATCTGCAACAAATCGGAGAAGAAAACCATCTCCCCGGAGCATGTCATACAAGGTGAGCTCCCGGAGGCGGTGTGCCTCTGCCCGGCGCGCTTCCAGCCGCCCCCGTCCCCTGCCGGCTTCTTCCCCTGCGTGGGGTGGTTTTTTTTTTATTCAATTGTAGCTATACAAAAGACAAAAGGCAGGGGTCTTCTGAGGGTCTGGAGGAAAAAGCCCGTGTTGCCTGGCTTGTCAGTCGCATGGCAAGGGAAGGTTGCCTTTGTGTGGTTGGAGCGGCTGTTGCTGGGGACCAGCTCTCATTTTGTGGTTCGGAGAGTCTGCGGTGCTCGGAGTCAAGCCGCCAAAGCCGTTCGTCTTTTTCGCACCTGTGAAACGCGGTCTGCTTTTTGGAATGGCTATGCAGATTTCTTTTACAGCGTGCTTTAAGATCCTGAACTTATTGAATGCCTTTCCAATTAGAGGCTGACAAAAGATGCGTGAATGGGAACGTGGGGCCCAGGCTTTAATCCAGAGTCGTCCTATCTGGATCTTACAAAGACTAAAATATTTCTCTAGGGCTATCCTTGGAGTCCGATCGCTTAAAATTAAGCGTTTGTTTCTGTTATAGAAAGCATTTAAACGTGACCTATGCCCTTGCATCTTTTTCTGCTGTTGACTTCCACTTCCCCTTGCTTGAATAAAGGGAGAGTTCTCCATCTGTCTCTCACTTGCTTTTCTTTAAGTTCTGCCGCAAACAGGGAGTTTTCTTGCCTCATCCTGAAGTCTGCAACAGGCGTCGTTTTTCAGGAGTCACTCACTTCGCTGCTAAGTGAAGGTTGTTGATACCAGTGTCTGAGGCAAACAAATTTACAGCAGTAACAGCGAGACAGTACTTTATTCTGCTGCCTGGCAGAGATACTAACAGTAGCGTTTGCAGTAGAGCTATTTTCAGGACTGTGATGGTATCAAGGTAGTTTAAAAATGTTACGTTTTTTTGGTAAGGATTCTCTGTTTGAAACAAACAAACAAAAAATCTGATTCCTTTAGATTATATCAACTTGCTCTCTAGAAGAGTTTCGGGTATTTGACTGGATCATGAACAGCAAAGAAAATATGTTGCATGTATGAGCTTTAATATTAAATAAAATATGTGTAAATCTTGAAGTTTAGCAAAGCAACTTCATCAAAGAAGCTCAGGATGTCAAGAGTAAAACTTGTGTTTGCATGTGGAAGCATACTTTGAGTATGGTGCTTCTAAATACATGGATACTGTCTTCAAGTGACCACCAAATGTTTGAGCTCAGTTCCTAACACAGAAGTAGACATGATCTTTAGGGTTGAGGACGATAAAGAATTCATGTGTGAAAGTATTTTTTGCTTAGTAGTGGTGGTCCTTAGAAAAGATTTCACCTGTTGCTGCTGTAGGGTTAGTCTGGGTGTTTTGGAAAACAAATTGAAACCAAAGTGTGTGTGTGTATGTTGCGTATGTGTATATACCATGTACACACTGTGCGTGTTCATATCAGCACGTGGTTCCAAACCAAGTATTTTGCTGGGTTCTAGGTGGTTATGCTACCAGATTTTAGGGATAGGAAAAATAGTTTTCAAGTTAGATGCATATTTTTTATTCAGATATCACTAAGGAAAACATTGGAGGTGTAACTGTTTTTGTAATGCTCCGGAGATGGAAGGAATTGTTGTTGGATATTCTGCTGTTCTTATCTCTAGGGAGGTGTGTGTGCGCTATTAGCTTCTTGCAGATGCTGGTCAGTTGGCAGATGTTCCCTCTGTGAGGTATGAGGGTTTAGATGGCTAATTTTGGAAACAGTGGTTATGTGTATATAGCTATAGCATTTCAGCATTTTCATCCATCTTCGTAGATTCTAGATACTGGCTGTGCTGACTGCCTTTTAATGTCGCTCCATGGCAATGATGCTCACAGTTTGAGTAATTGAAATATGTTTGTTGTGGTCATCCAGGTATCTTCTTTCTTTTGAATGCTCAAACCAGTTTGCTTGGAAGTAAAATGAGGCTAACAGCCATCGCATCACACCTGGTCCAGTCTAGACACAGGCTGCCGCTAAGAGGAATCTTTTTGTACCCTCCCTAGAGCTGGATCTAGTAATTGCTGATCCAACTGACCCTGATGCTTTTTGAGAATCTAGGGGGGAGCAGAGCTTTCTGTCAGGTGAGTTTGCTTGTCTGACTGTTCCTGTAACCCAGAAGTTACTGGATTGGAGTGAGGAGCAGGAAGGGTATTTCACTGTGAAGGAGGAAGGGGAGAGTCGCTGTGGTTGGTGACACCCTGCCATTGGACTCTAATAGAGGTAACGCGAAACTGCAGTTTGTCATTGTACTTACGTGTTTGGCAGCAGCAGTGCTTAAGACACCCCTTCCTTTGCCACGCTAGTGAAAATGACTGTGTGGCCACACGCAGAGCTAGAACTCTCTCCCATTTCCACTGGGTTACACTTCACATAGATGAAGTCCCGGCTGTCTTTCATTGTGTGGTAGCACAAACGCTTGACTGTGCTGTCAACAGCATAGGGAAAGGAAAGCAGAGGCTTCTTGCATCCTGTGAGAGATCCGATTTGGTAGATGTACTCAGACTCTGTCAAGCGCTCACTGCTAGTGATAAAACACAAAGTGGCTTCCCTGGAGAGTACCTAAAGGCATCAAAGCTGCGTAATAGTGGAGGTAGTCTCTGTGTTTATTGTTGAGTCCCACCATCAGGAACCCAGTTGTGGGTCTGAGACTCTAATAAGCAAATGAATATCCTTCCACCCTGGAAGAGAAAATAGCCTTGTTCGACAGTTAGGTGAGTCGTGATGAAGCAGGCTTTTAATGATAAATTAAACTTCCGTTGAATTCTGAAAATGGCGAGACGCTAAATCACTGTTTTTATGAGGTCAATTACTCTGATAACTTGGTCTACATAGAACTGTTGTGCAGTAAGGTAGGCTGTGGATTGATGGTTTCTTTTCATAGACTGTTAGGGTATGGGCAGTGTTTACATTAGCATTTAATGTTAAAAAAATTCAAACAACTGTTAATGTTTGGGGTGTTACTTTGGAAGATATTTTTCTTTGAAAGGAGCACAAAAAGTTAAAAATTTTGGATATGAATGACCTGATTATATAAAAAACAAATATAGAACTATTTATTCTTAACTGATTCATCAGAGATCTGCAACTTCATGCAGTCTGTAAGAGTGGGAAGAATCTGGGCAAAGGGTAGTTGTGATTTGGTGTTTGTAAATACAAGAAGTCTGCTCCCTCCCCCCCACCCAAAAAAAAAACCAACAAGCTGTGTTTTGGGATGGTTGTTTACATTTGGTGAGATCATCCTAACCTCAGTAAGATACCAAATTTTCATCAGTCTGGGTAGACATGTAGATTTCAGACTCAAGAAATAGACATTAAATTTTGGTGGAACAGTAGCTCTGCTAAAGTAATAATTACTTGTCGCACATTTTAGCACTGTGCTGGTATAAAGGGATTCATATTCCTTCCACGCCTGTGTTCTGTAAAGCCTTGATGTGTTTCAACAAGATAGTAAATTTCTTAAGTGGTTTCACAGCCGGACAAATTTTGATGCACTAGACCTATGGTGCATATGTGGTTCTTCAAAGCTTTATTATGTTGAACAATTGTACAAATCTGTCTTGGTTATAGCACATGTTTTCTTTTTGATATTTCTTTTTTTAGTGTGAGATATTCAATACATAACTGTAAGTTCTTTCCATTAGTTTATTTTCTTTTAAGGGAAATTTAAAATTTCTGTAAAAGCATATCTTGCTGTTGACTTCAGATTGGGCAGTTGTTCATATTCCAACGCAGCAGATTGCGAGCCCTGATCACTCTGCATGTTCTTTTGACAAACACCTACATATTTGCTATGATGGTTTGTCTTGGTGATGTTAGACTTGTGGAGTTCTTTGGTTTAAAAAGTAAAGTATGAAATTCATTACTTTGGCTAGTTTATTGTATTTTATTTATTTTTATAAACATTATAATGTTTGCATTTTAAAGTTGGATGAATTCTTCAGTATTTACAGGCTGCTTAGCTAACTAGTTCTGGTCCATGAGACATGGATTTGCCTCATATCTGCTGAGGTTGTTTTAAACAAGTTTCTGAAGGTTTTTGATAATTCTCGTAGAAACTGTGGGCTAATTAAGACAGTGTTTCCAGTGTCTGTGTGTGGGCCGAGGCCGAACTGACATACTGTCTCTGAAGTAATTTGATTATCTCTGAATCAGTTTGTCTTCTAACTTTATGTTTCTTAAGAAATAGGTAGTATGTAAATTCATTTCTGAAATGTTATCTGTTAAAGGAATGGTAGTCCTGCATGACTAGACGGCTGCACGGTGCTGCCCTGCTGAAGACAGTGTATTGCCTCCTTGAGTACAGGTTGGAAGTGGAAAACTTAGAGAATGCCTTTAGCTTATTGTTTAGGTGTATGATACAATGGCATGCTGCGGCAATTACGGGTAGGGGAAGGTTGCTTACAAAATGAATGTTAGAATATAGTCTGAGTTAGTTACACCAACAGTTTGTTTATAGCAAGTTGTTGATTGATGTTGTGCAGTTTATTTTAGTGCTTTTTCCTGAATGGCTAGTGACATAAGGTTGAAATAAAGTAAGATAAAGGTTAAACCAACTATCATTCTGTAAAGAAAACTGATTTGTGTGAACAGTGGAAATGAACCAGGTATTTTATTAAACTGATACTTGTTGCTAGCATACCTGGTGTTTATGTAATATTTCTAGCGTATTCCGTAATAGGTTCCACTTTGAGGTGTGTGTATGTGTGGAGGCGTATCACAGTAAATGGTGAATCAGGAAACAGAACGTGCCTTTTGTCACATACTCTACCTGGGTTTTTATAATCCTTCCTGTTACTTTTGCATTCTTCAAAAAAAACTGTTGTTGCAGGATATAGCTGCATTTCCAATTTCTTTGGGCAGATAAAAGTGCAAGATTTTAGTTTCTGAATACGTTTTCATGTGGAGATAGATAAAAGGGTTTCTGTTCAGAAATAAAACAATAAAGAGATCCTACATAACTTTGTGTGAACTATCCATTTTTAGCCTCTTGGCACTTGAAATATGAGTTTAGATATTGATAGAAAAAGCTAAAAAATTCATAAGTCTAAGGCAATATTAATTATTTCTGTCTTAATGAAGGATCTGTGATCATTTTACGTGCATTGTTTTTGCTCTGTTATACGTTGCTAATTTACCTTCTACTGAAGACTTGTAAGACAACTGGGAAGAGAGAATCCCTGAGAGATTAAAGGCTAACAATTCAGATAGGAAGGACTTCTTAGATGCCTGATTCTCATACGTAGAGAATGGGAGTAAGATGTCTTATGAAAAATAATGACCTTCTCTAGCAAGAAAAGTATCTGAAAGCCTTGAATCCACTGCAAGTGCAGACTTCCTTGGTTGTACTGGACTAACCTTGACTTCTCTAGCTTGAAAACACGCACTCTTAAATGGCATAGGAGAAGAGACAGGGAAAATAGCTGTCAGGTCCCCTTTCTGAACACAGAATTTTGTCACCAGATGATAGAAGAGTGATCAAACTCTACTACTTTTTTTTAATTATTCTTTTAACTAAACAAATCTGTATTTATTATCAAAAGCTTTGTAGAAGATGAACAATGTGTTTTCTTTCTTTCTTTGTAGCACTAGAAAGTTTGGGGTTTGGCTCCTACATCAGTGAAGTAAAAGAAGTCTTACAAGAATGCAAAACAGTAGCACTAAAGAGAAGAAAGGCCAGTTCACGCTTGGAGAACCTTGGCATTCCGGAAGAAGAGCTTCTAAGGCAGCAACAGGAATTATTTGCAAAAGTAAGTGAAGCAATACTTGTACTGATGAAGTTGGAAAAATTAATGCTGCAGGTCTAGTGCCACAAAAACACACGCACACCTCAAGAAATATCCCCTTCCTCATGAACTGCTGTGGCATCTAAGATGCTATTGACCTTGGCCTGTCTGAATTGGAGAAAGTAAAGTCAAAATATAAGATGCTGCTACTTGTTACTTCTGTGATTTGAGATATAGAACTTTGTATACAGACAAATTTTATACTCTATGCTTAAAAAGTATGTTTTTATGCTGATACTTAGGTATTTCCATTTTGCTGTAGAGAATACATTAAGAATTACTTGGCTGAGGAAGTAAAAGAATGACAGCTGGTGTTCTAGGAAATTACCAGTTTTGATGCATTAAAAAGTGACAATATCTTTTCTGTTTCTGGCCATCAGTGCACAAATGTTCTTTCTTAGGCTTTGAAAGAAATGTTTAATCATTTGAAATTTCTAATTTGTCCTTTCTCATCTTTCTTTACTCTTGGCAAGACTCTAATTGAGTGAATTCATGCATAAATTTTTAAAGAGGCAATTCAGGCATAGGAAGACCATTTGCCTGCAAATTTGGTGTGCATGCGCGTGCACACACATACACACAGACACACACTCTCCTTCATCCCCACCTTTTGCCCTCCCAGCTTTCCCAGATAGCTCATGAACATCTCCAAGTTTAAATGACTAAAAGCCAATTTTCACCGAATCACAGGCTGGAAGGGACCTCAGGGATCATCTACTCCAACCTTCCTAGGAAGAGCAATTTTATTTATTTATCTTTCTGCACCATCCTTCTCCTCACTACTCTGTTAGTGTGACAAGACGACCATTCTCTAAACTAAGTGATGTGAAAATTTTCTTGGATTTCTCTTTCCTCTTAACCAAGGAATGAGTTTAATTTTCTCAGTTTGTTTAATTTCCTCTGGTGAAAACGCTTATTCAGTTACATGTTCTCATGTCTGATTACTGCGACCCTCACTCCCTTTCGCTATACTTGTATCTTGCCGAAACAATAACTGCTGGTTTTCATATTACTACGTGCCAACTATTTTAATCTTAAATGCATGATGAGTTTTAAGGCATTTAATGTTTCAGCATACCCTGTAGCTACTGTCAGCATGCAGTGAACTAGTTATGATAAATTCTTGTCTGCTGAACTTCTGTTTGACTGTACTAACGTTAGAAAGACCAGTATGGCTGCTTCTGGTCTAAGGGTGAGATTTACAAATAACAGTCAGTTTGACAACTGGTTTGTAATTACTATTTTTTTCAATTAACTTAGCGATTTATACAAAATTAAAAAGCATCAAATAAGGTGTGTTAAGGGAGTACTAGCTCCTGAGAAACATTAAAACAAAATAAAAATGCTAAAACCATGGGTGCCTTACGTAAGCCACACTTGTATCTAAGGAATGACCTGTTGAGGTATGTTCTTTTTTAACTCCATAATACTGTGCCTTAATGTCTAATTAAGGCAATGCATGCAAGTTTGACAAGATTGTATGAATGAATTTTTTTTTAAATACTCTTTGGTAATACGGAAAAATCTTTGTTTAGATTCAAAGATGGCAGTCTCATTTTTCAAAAATGCTAGTTGTGATATGCTGTTGGAGGTGCTGTAATTATTCTTAAAAATACTTACACAAATGCATGTTCGTTTATTTGTGCTGATCGTGTTAATATTCTGGAGCATGACGCTAATGCTGACTTCTTGCTCCAGTTTTAAAATACTTGCCTGTTAATCTTATGAATGTTTGACGCCTATAGTTTGGATGATTGTAAATACCTGAAGTCAGTGGAATGGCTTATCCTGATGTTCATGCATGTCTGTAAGTTTCTGTGCAAAACAAGGGCCTTAACATATTTGGGGTTTTTTGAGGCTTCCTCACTAAATTCATTCATTGCAAAGATGAACGTAAGTTTATCAGATGCTTATAAAGCTGCTTAGGCAATACAGCCCAATGGAATTTTAACTTTTTTCCCCATTTTTGAAATGGCTCAGTGATATCATTATAAATACAGCAGTGAGGGTAGGTGCTGACAAAACGATCCATCCAGTGTGAAGTGCTGAGCCTCTGATTTCTGGTGCATGCATGTGTATCACCTCGTTGAGCGTACAGTAAACTTAATTGTAGCAGGGTCGGTCAGGAGCCCTATTGTTATCTTGTGTGTGATAAATATTTATGCCTCTCCTACGTGTACAGATGCTGCTGTCTTCCTTTGTTTAAAACTTCACAATGTCTTAAATTATTTTCCAACCCTTGTAACTTCACTACCACTTGAAGATTGAAATGTTGGAAAGTCTTAATTGGGAAGAGATTTCTCCCTCTGTAAAAGTATTTTCTTTTCATGCTAGAACAGACTGAGGAAATGTGACGCTTCATATAATAATGAAAGGCTCCCATTTTTTCATTTCGCTAAGTAGAGAAAGTGGTTTTGGTCGTTTTCCAATGCATCATCTTTTAGCATCTTGAGGTTTGCAAAACTGTGAAATTTGCCGATGCTTTGGAACAAAATAGGAAAATTCAGTCAGTGCAATGGGATTAGAAGGGAAATCATTACATTCTTAGTGATGACTTGTGAAAGTAGAAAAGTGAAGACGAATGAAGATTTTTAAGAACTTTTCCCTAAAATTCACTCAAAATAGAAACTGAATTTTTAACTTCAATACAGTTGACGAGTATACTGTTGATATGAACAGTAGTTGCTGAAAAACAAGTGAAAACCCTGGATAGAAACATGAGAGGTCACCAGCTGAACTATTTGAAATGTTTTGTTAGAACATGTTGTACCTTTCAGTAAAGGACTGTGCCTTTCTGTAGCAAAGCCATCCTCAATCTGCATACCCGAATTTGAGAAGATCATACACTGCTCTGTTTGCCAAAGATCGCTTCGCAAAGTAAGATAGTGGCTTGCTTGCTTTGTTTTTGTAACAGCGTGTGTCTTTGTGGTACTATTGGATGGTTTCATAATGGCAAGTTTTAGTATTTGTAATCAACGAAGTAGAGCTGCTCTTGTTTCAGAACTGCGATTAAATGCTAAGATCCCTTGAAATTGAAGCCTAAAATTTGCATTGCTTTGCCTGACTTAATTTTTCCATTAGGAAGTGGTTCAGCACAATCCTTACAATGGAACTTAAGCACACCAGCTCCTGCCTCTTGTTTTTGTGACTAAATCCTCCAAATGGCGGCCTCTTTAGAGGAAGAGAGAATATAGCTAGGCATCTCGGTACAAACAATTAAGGTACTTCTAGATATGTTTTTATAGGTACAAGTAATAAAAATCATACAAAAGGAATCTGCAGGTGCAGATAAAACTGCTTTTAAAGATAAGGTGCTTTAGAGATTCTTCACAAGCTATGTATGGCCTTAACAATTAAATTCATGTCTTTAGGCTAGACAACAGCAAGCAGAACTGGCGCAGCAGGAATGGCTACAGATGCAACAAGCAGCTCAACAGGCGCAGCTTGCTGCTGCCTCAGCCAGTGCATCCAATCAGGCAGGATCCTCTCAGGATGAAGATGATGAAGATGATATCTGAAATTCACCAGCTGAGTTTGTCTTTACTAAGAAATATTTTTCCTGCACAATGAAAACAGTGAAATGAATGCTTACCTGTAAGTTTGTATGCATCATGGACTGGCAATTGGTATTCTAGGGGTGTCTGCTGTTGTGTGCTGTACATGTATAAACTGTCTTTTTTTGAACTCTTGAAGATTTAAGGTTCAGTATCATATCAACTTTGGATTTTTAATGGTGTATATGGAAATTTTAGATAGCAGTGCGTCATTTATTTGATCAATAAACAGTGTTACAATAAACAACAAGTTTATAAAATATAGTGAGATTTATACAAAAAGCTCTAAATCCACATTTGCATTTCTTCCCTTTTAACTAAACTATAAAATCTTACTTAGAATTTTTAATTGTTTTTTGGGGGAGTGGTACAGTAGGCATAATCTGTTAATGGGAAAAAAGCAGAGTTCAGCATAGTAGAGTCTGAATTCTCAGTTCTTTTTAAAATGAGGATGTATATGGCAATAAGTATTATATATGCTCAAAATACCACACTTGCTAAAATTTGAAAATGATACATTTTCACCAAGCTAGGAAAGGGTATGTTTAGTAGGAGTTGTACAAATTCAGTCATTTTTGTATAGGGGTGAAAAAAAGAAACCCGTGGTTTTATTATGGCATCCCTTGACAGTCCTAACTGAATATTTCACTTCACAGACTGCCTGGTTTGAAGAACTAAGCCTTCTGTTATTCCACTCCAGATTAATGTTAACTGTCGTTGATGGTATTTCGTAGTCCAGATCTATTCATATTGTTGAAATACAAAGCTGGAACTTGATGGAACAGAATTGTTGTAGTTCCACTGACGTAACTGGGAATGATTAACTATTCAAGCCTATGAAGGCAAAAGCTGAAGCTAAGAGCATGCTTGCCATAAAAGAGGGAATTTATTTAACCTTGATTAGTCATCGTTGTCAGCATAATGCTAACATTCTCCAGACTAGATTGCCGCTGGATTACTAAGATACCTTGTTGAAAGATAACATTTTCTTCATTTAAATTGGTTCGTAGGTAAGTCCAAGTTTTTGATAAACTATTCCCCAAGGGTGATCAGCAATACATGGAACAGAAATGATGTAGTAGTCCTTTTGATAGTTGATTTGAAAACTCTGTTGATTAATGGATGAGCAGCTGTTCTTTGTGTTGAAATAAAGCACAGTAGTGTCCGTTGCTGACTCTTGATGTGTTACTTGAAGTAATACTGGCATATCTTCTGGTACACTAATCTGAGCAGACTAGAAAAGCCACTTGCATGCTGCTGTTGACGATCCAATAGCTCTTTGACAACATGGATTGTTTTATTAACTTATGTCCTCAGAAACTTGCTCTAGCTGGAAATCTTGGGGAGGGCTGCAGCAGCCTGTTTACATAAGGATGCAAACAGAAAATGGTGTGCCCATTTTTACAGAAAGATCTGAACAAGGTACAATTGGCACATATTCAGATCTTGGTCACATAGTGACTTTTGATTTAAATTTGAGATACGCTAAGTTGCATATTGAATAAATGTGAACACTTCCTTAAACGCATTCATGCAGTGAAAATCAGAATAGCATTTGTTTGAATGTTTAACTAAAAAAAAAAAAAAAATAAAAAAGAAGAAAAAACAAAAGAAAAAAACCTTTCATGGATACTATATGAGCTATGTTAGGCAAGGTTTGACCGAGGAAGGTGGTTTTCTGTAAAGGTTTAAGTACCAAAGGTAGAAAATCTAGTCTAGTGATACAATGTTAATGTGCAGTGTTGGCTTTTCTAATTTGTACTGTAACACCTTCACACTTTATATTTTAAATGAGTCTTTTCCTTTTAAATAATATTAGGTATATTTTCACACCTTTCTTTTCTGATGCAGAATTCAGGTTAACATTTTACTGCATCTGGTATGTATGGTGTAATATGTTTGGATCCTTGTGACCTTTCTTTTGGACAGTCTTGTGCTTTTTCATATGCTGTATTCTTCAAGCAATAAAATTCTGATGTGTTTTTATAAAATTGCTTTTATATTTAATGAATAGTCTGTCTTCTTCATTGCATTTATAAAGAAAAAAGTTAAGACTGCTTAAATCTCTGCTGTTGTTTTGACCCCACCGAACACTTCTTGTGACCAAAGTCTTTGCAACCCAAGCGCTGTCGGATGGCATTGCCATTCACTGGGGTTGTTAATGCTTGCAAACAATATTTCTGGGCTCGACCTGCTCTCTTTCCTCTTGGGAATTGCATTTTGTGTATATGCATTTTTATAACCTGACCTTCTTAACTTGAAAAGTTGGACAAGACCCCTGTAGATCAGGTATAACCTCCTGAAATACTCTCAGTTTAACAAAGTGAAACACCAGAGGCAGAGGCTGGGGAAATAAGGTATGTTAGTCTCCTGTTGAATTCATTTCACATAGGTAGTCTTGTTTAGAGACTATACTTATTCAGCCATTCCACCTCAAGTATGAAAAGCAGACTCTGGCAGTTGCAGGGAGAGAATCTTCACAGACCTTTCAACAAACTGAATTTTGTGTTACTTTCCTGTTGTGCTTCCACGTACTAGCTGTTCAGTGAAGACAAGGGATTTCTGAATTTGTGGTACCACTGATTTTTTTGGTACGCTGGATACATAAAGTTTGGTTAGTGAACTGTATTGTTACTTTGTCTCAGAAGAAACATGTACAAGGATGTGTCTGATTCTTAAATATTGAGTTGATAAGATTATCTGTGGGTTTTCTATAATTATTCTGACGGTCTGTTTCAGAGTGCTTTCACTAAGTGACTTGCTTGCGAAATCTTTCTTTTCTGTTACTTTAATAAAGTGTATGTCTGGATGATGTTGTGGATAATGAATATAGTTGTATTTACTACACTGAGGTACTTTTAAAGGAAGTGTCTTAAGGATTCTATATGTCAAATACTTAAAACAGCATTTGAATTTCACTGCTTAAATGTGGCTGGTTGAGTTTGGTATTGAAACACTGGAAAGGAATTTCTGCAAGAATGGAAAAAGTGTCTGAAAGCCACAATTATAAATGGCACTCTGCAGATTTTGTAAAAGTACCTCCATTAAGGAGGACTCTGTGTAATAATGCCTGCGTTGATCTTAAAATTTTGAAATAGCGCCAAGTCAAGGGCATAAAGTGACTTAATGATCGTTGTGGAACAGCAAAACCCTTATTCCGAAATGTGCACCTCATTTTAGTCTCCTAATGTTGGATTGCCATTTTGTGTAAACCGTGCACAAAGCAATGTGGGAGGAGGAGCGTAATATGAAAGGTTGAGGATGCTGAGGTTAAATTTACTTTCGGTATGGCGCTAAGATGGAGAAGTTTTACTTCGCAGCTTACACAGTGGGCGCACATCCGTGGGATACTGGCCAGCTTTAAGACGGATTTTGCTTACAGATAAATTAGACAGTCTAGCTCTTTGATCCCTTGGACTTGCGGAAAATCTACTCAGTGAATGTCCCATCTGCGACTGGCGTATGCCGGGTGTAACTCGGTGATGGAACGGAGTGTCAGAGAGGCTTAGCGTAGGCCAGTTAAGGTTTGCTGGCAGTCAGGAATGATTGGTTCCGTTTCAAAAGATGTTTGTGCTTAGTTTGAATATTTTTTTTTTCCCCTGATCAAAATGAGTGTTTTTCTTGTCGGTTCCATGCAAACACAGCTACAGAAATGAGTAATTTTGAGAATTTAATAATGGCAATGGCAGTAGTTACCCCAGTTCTTGGGTACGTGAGGCAACAAGTATGCTGGAGCTGTGCATTCCCGGAAGGGAATGCATTGAGTGAATGCTTGAATTGGAGGCTGTTCTTTTCTGTGCCACTGTGCTGCAATGGAACTGAGCCAGTATTTGGGGGGGTGGAGGTTTTGCAGCAGAACGATTAGACAGTGAATCCAATTGGATGTGCCAGATCCCACACATGAATCATTCATAAATCCCGTAAGCATGGGTTTCGCTGTGTGGATGAATCTAGCATAAACTTGAACAACCTAGGCTAGAAATACGTAGCAGACGATGCTCCTGCATATGTTGGGGAAGGGGACATTTGATTTTAATTCTTCACGGCCGTGATTTATTGTCATATCAACTGCAGGAATACAACATGAAGACTTCTGTTCCGCAGCCCGAACCAAACGTTCCAGTAAGGATTGACAGCACTTGCTACAACCTGTTTCCTTCTTCCTGAGTTGTAAATGTGAAGAGCTACTACGCTTTACGTATCTGGGGTGAAGATTTATAAGAGGCATATGAAATTGTGTAAAGATTACATTTCAATTTAAGGCTGAATGTTCATGTGGTTAATTTTTATAGTACTTTAGCAATGTTTTTTTTTCTTGTTTCAAAGAAAGTCATGGGTATTAAACTGGAGGCACTGAACTATTTTTTTCATTTGCGTCAAAGAGAGAAGAATGTCACCATAGCAAGGTCTGGACTTGATTTCTCCCTTTCCCCTTCCCTCAGCCCCCACCTAGGATAACTGATGTTGTTGGAGTAGTGTTACTGTATAGCATAACTTTGAACAGTTTCCACACTCATTTCACAGTAGGAATTAAACCAGTTTTGGTGTTAGTTCAATACAGTTACTAGTCAGTATTCATAAACTTTCATATCTTCAAAGCGCTGTACAAGCATTAGTTAGGCGTAGGCAATGTTACACTGCCCAGTGTAATAATGTCGGTATTCGAACAGTCCATACTGTGCTTTGAAGTTAACACTTTCACATGCTACAGAACTAAAAGGTGGTGCACTATGTAGAGGAAGAAGATGTTATCTTCACGTCAGACTTCTTGGAAGGGTGACTCATCTGGAGAGCCCGTAATTGGGAAAACATACTTGCTACAAAAGTCATTGTCAGAGATGAAAGCATTTATTTGTAATAGCACGGTGCTTGGTTTCAGTAATGTTGTGTTGAGGTTTCATTCTGTCACCTACAGAGTGAAAAACCTCAGCGAAACTAGAAAGCAAATTCAACGTCCTCTTTGTTTCAGGTACAAATTTGCTTTCTCAGGCAGCAGTGTAAGGCCGTGGAAGAGAACTAAATTTATCAGGGCAGTGGTAGCGTTAGTAATGCAAAAAATCTGAGAGTCTTCACCATCCCATCCTGCGGTAGAGGAGACTTCGCTTCTAAAAACGTAAGAAAATATGTATGCTGAAGGAGGAATATGAGCAACAAAGATCTATTTTTTCCCGTACTGTAATGCAAACAGCTAACTGGTACAACTTTTCATGCGTAGATAATTATTTTTCAGGCAGGTAAAATTCAAAAAGACAGTGTCTTCTTAAAATTGCACTTACGTACATCTTCTCTGATGGTGTTATGTATTCTGTACCTATAGTAATTTAATTGTCTGGGATTGCTGGGTAATTGTCTCCAGCTAAACTCACTATCCTTATGTTATAAATAACTTGTTTTCATGTTTTTAATATGTTCTAATGTTTCAAAACTGTTGGAAACAATCATGTTTGAATTTCTACAAAAATTTTACGGTTTTTAAGATGCTTACAAAATGGTTTTAAAAGTACAGTTCTAAATAAAATTGAAACAAAACTCAAGCTTTATAAACAAATGAAATTAATTTATGTTAATGTGCTCTATAATTAAAATGACAGGGGCACTTTTTGACTGATTGTGAAATAGAGACTTATTCAGGATGTGAAAACATAGGGCTGAACTGTCTGTCACTGCTGTCAGTGAGCCATCTTCTCCAAAATGTGGAAAAATGTTATTTCACCTATTTTAGAAGCGTTAGTTGATGCTCTTGAGACAAAAAAATCACCCCTCAAACTTTTCTCTCAGGAAACTGATGAACTGGCTTCCCTTCACAGACGAAAAGGACCTAAGGCATGAGTCACACCGTCCTGCAGGAAGAACTACAGTTGCAGACAAGCCTGGAGGGAGAGGACATTTCATTCATTGTTTTAACTGGGTTTTGCTTTTATGATGTGAAAGAGGGATTGAGGATTGGATGTTGCCCTAAAATTAAATCGCTGGTATTGACTGTGTTATAATAGCCTATTTTACAAGTTTCACCTTTATAAATGCAGAATAGAGCTTCTGAATGCCAAAATAGATTTTTCATATGTACCTGTGTTCAGATATTTTTTTGTAACCTGCCTCAGTGGTGTATATATTCCAATGCAGAGGGGTGGTTTAGTCCTCAAATTCAGTCAAATTTTTTACTTGGTGCTGAAAATGGTGCTTTTTTTTTTTTTTAGTGTGAAAAAAGGTGATAGGAAATAGTAACACGGTAACTTCTTTTTGTAGACTAGCTATTGAAGACACAAAGGTAGTAGCAACACAACTGAAGCCTTACGTTTTGTACATTTCATTTTCAAAAGTTCATCAGCTGAGGGGATCTGGACATAAGGAGAGTACCCAAGGTAGCGGTAAATCCAAAGGGAAAAACCCCGGCTACTGGAAATGGGTGTGCTACGGAAGGAAAAGTACAGTTTTAAGAAACTGTATATTCTCCCCTTTGCATCTCGCCTTGTCTCCAAGGGAAGAATATGCAAAGACAAAGGCGGGTGCGGAGGGAAAGACTCTTCCTAGGGTTCCCTAGGGCTCCCTGTTAGGTTTGATGATCTGCCTTTTAAGTCCAAAGAGCAGGCCTTGGTCTTCAAAATTAGTTAAATAGAGCTCCAAAATGTGATGTCACAAAAATAAAACTCCTTCCTAAACAAGTGATTATTTTTGGGTTTATTTCTTTGGGAATGCTTGAGGCTTTCAGCATTTAGTCTCTGAACTTGGGGCAAATAAGAATGATAAACAGTTGTAGCTATCGTTATTAATGCGAGAGGGAGATGTGGAAAGGTAATTGATTTGCTTTGTGGGGTATCTGTTTTATGCCCCACAGATTTAAAATAAGGGAAGGACACCTGAAATTAAACGACTGATCACTGAAATGAAATCCTTTAAAGGAGAGAAGTCAAGACCTACAGCGGTGTGGAAGGTAGGACACTCAAGGAATCGTTGGCCTTCTCAGTTTCAAATTCATGTAACTCCTACCTTACTCAGTGAAATAGGATCTGATTGACTACAGCAGACACAGGTGGTTGTTACGTGGTACTGCTCGTTCTTTCGCTTGCCAGCAGGCGGCTGTCAAGTTCAGGAAATGGGTTTCAGCTGGATGTGTTGAAAACCTGTTAACTGAGCCTTACAGGCTCTGGTGATAATTCATGAAGCAGTTTTAAATTAAAATTCCTTTAACGAGATTAACCAGTAACCCGGGATACTGATTATGTTCAAATGGTAAGGCAGATTTTGCACAACTGCATATAGATTTGTGTTTCTGATCATAATTCAAAGTCAGATGGTAGTAAAATATTTTAGCAAGTCTGAAAATGGGTGGTGCTGATCCTCAGCTCCACATTCACGCGCTATTCGTTTTTCTACAGCTTGAATTAGTACCGTGGCAGATTCTCCATCTTTCAATATCGGTACAGAATGTCAATCCGTCAGCTCTGCTCGAAAGCTTCTAGCTCATCGATGGCAGATACCAGTTACTATTCAAGTCTTTAGTTATTATTTCAAAACTAATGATCTTTATGCCTGTAGATGACATGGTAATGAAAAATGTTGACTATCAGAATTCACCAAAGCTATACCTAACTCTGTGTATCAGATACAGCTCGGTGTTGTTTTAATGTAAGGAAATCTGCATGGATGGGTTTGTTGGGAGAACGGAGAAGTCATGGCTTAGGTGAACTGGTGATACGAGACATGAAGGTAGCAAAGCCCTGCCGTTTGTGGTTATGGTTTGGTATAAATCTGAAAGTTCATGCAGTTAAAGCAAATGGATATATATTATTCAAGCAGGTAATGCAAGCATTAAAGAATTGAAAATTATATTTTGAGATCATGATTTATGGGCATTCCCCGCTATTTTGTAATTGTCCAGCCTCCAGCTTGGGATACAGTTGTATGTTATCAAAAGGAAATGCTAAGTTATCATGTGATAGTCTTGCTTCATTGGAAAAAGGCAAATTCCTGTGAAATACGAGGCTGTTTGTAGTTAGAATATTGCTAGTTGATGCTGACTGACGCCACATTTCCTCTGCTACATATGGCATGGAAAGATGTGCTCTTGGCTATAGTGCAGGCAAAAAGAGCAAACACAGGATATTTCCTAGCAGATGGAAGTTCTCATTTTCCTCCTATTTATAGCCGGTGTAAGTAGTGTCCTTTCAGTTCTGTTATCCCATCGCTGGTGATGTCTTTCTGTTTTGCTTGCTGAGACGAGAGAAGAAGAAACATACCTTTCTTCTGCATGTCAAATACATTTCAGTACAGACTGTGAAAGATGGCGGGGTACAGTTCTTCCCACAAAAACTCAGAGAGGAGGGGAAAATTGGAATTGGGTCACCCTAAGCAGTGGCTGAAGCTGCATTAGTAAGTCCAGTTTTCCTTCTGCCTTGAAGGCAGGGGTGGTGTGGTCTAACCATAGAGTCTCCTGCTGATTTTCTGCTTTAAAAAAAAATTAGTACTCAGAGTAAAACTGTAAGTTTATTTTGCCTAATAGTTGAAAGAGGAAGTGGAAGTAAGCCTCTAGTCAGATGCACAGCTCCAAACGCTTTGCGTACTGCAGGTTACGGTTAAATAACCGGCCTCTGGGAGGCAGAGGAAATCTGGAGAACTCTGCACAAGTGGAAGTGTCGGATGCTTATTCTTTTGTCTCAAAGTATTTCCTGAGCTGTAAAGGAATTATTATCCACTCACTACATGGAGGCATTATGAACATTAATATTTTTTAAAAATTAGAGCACTTAGACTGCTGGTGATGGGGGAAATACATGTATAAGGGCAGAGGGGGGAAGCTAAATTCTTCTGGTTTTCAAGAGAAAAGAGAATACTTTGGGTTTTTGCGACACTTCGTTTTCTTTATGGAGTAAAAATCCAATTTTAGTATGACAAAGAGACTGCTGGCTAGCAGAGAAAAGGATTAATGGCACATCACACTGAGAAAGAGATATTTGGAAGTAATTTGTTTGGTCCTGCTGATTTTGTGGCAATGGAAAGCTAAGCTGCTCCTCTTTTTAGAAAGTGTGCCCACAGGGAGTGCCAGACAGCTTTTCTGTCACTCCAAATTAATCATGCATATTGTTGTTCTGCCAAGATAATATCCTTAGGTACACTTGTAAACTCAAGTTGATTCTGTTGAGAAGTGAACAGAATTAACAATATTTAACTATTGTAATAACTGGAATGATGTGGATTCAGTCAGTCAGTCTAAAAATAAAATCAGGCAGTTTTCTTTTAAAGCCTGCATTGATTAGTCAGTGATGGGGAAGACAGCTAAACATAAGAGTAAATTTTCTAAGCTAAAAATAAGGTGGAATTATTTTCCAGAAAATGCTAATGGTTTACAAGGATACCAGAACAATGCAATTGATTATTAAGCCTTTGCTGCCTGTAAAATTTACTTAAATATGTCTTTAATGTATTCTTGAGTCCCTATAGTGAGACTTTTCTTTTTCTCCCAAGACTAATATTTTTAAGGATGTAACTAGAAGAATAAAAAAATCTGTAGGGTAATATTTGTTTAATTACTTCTGGGCCTAGGGCCAGTTGCAATCCCTGATAAAGGAAACAATGTCAAAATTCTAAATGATTAATTATAACATTCCCAGCAATATCCTGCAGAGATGCAGCAGACTCTTTCCCTCATCTTACGGCTAGGTCATTTCACATCCTGAGCTGCTGAACGGGAGGAGAGCAGCTCAGTATATAGATGGGAATCTCCAAAAGCAAGTGTGAGCTCAAGCAGGAAAAAGGCCTAACGATGACTGATGCCGGAGTTCTCGCTAAGTGCGCTGCTAAGACTTCTGTTTTCTTTTTTAATGAGTTGAAATTGGACTTGATCACATGGTCTTAATTAATATATTGTTTATGAATTCCAGGTTCTGTATCTAAGTGCTTTTTGTCTTTTTAACTAACTTACAATCAATTATGCTTATAGTTTATTGTTGTAATGAGCTATGATCTTTGCTGATGAAGAGGTGGCTCCTCATTTAGGCAAAGGTGAAATGCACATCTCCGTGTGCATACCTGATACATATTATGTGCTTCTGGTTTTGGAAGAAGTACAGGTTGGAAGCAAACTAAAAATCAGAAACCAATCTTGAAAACAGTTGTGCCCATATTTAAATTCAAACTCTAATAAAGCCACTGAAATCTGTTGGCAAAAATTGGCTTTGCACTTGAACGAAGCTGTATAAAGGCATTATGAAGGTTTTTATCCTACATCACACAGACTTTTAAAAGCTTACATTGTTTTTTTGATGGTTTAAAATAATAATATATCCAGACTAGATTAGGAAATACTTAACTACCTTTCCAGGAATATTGGAAGCAACCATTCCTCCATTTCCCTATAGCGTGTATTATGTTGTCCAGCTCTCCCCAGTCTGTTTCATTTACTTGACCTGAAGAAGCAGTGGCTATCAGCAGTACCGCAGATAACTGCGAACTCTATCTTTTGAGTCAGGTTTTGTGCTAATTCTCCAGGTTGTTTCTGTGATGTGAGCTAGTTGTGAATGAACTGATACAGCTAAACGCTGGCTAAGCTGGGTCCCAGAAACACCCTGTTAAAGTGTACAGCTTCTGGCCTAATCGGCCTTACTTCCCAAGTCTAATTGTTAACCTCTGAAGATGAATAATTAGCCAGATTGCAGGATTGCTCTAATGCAGCGATACATTTTCCTATTCCGGTGCTAGCTTGTTCAAAGCCTGTTCAGTAATGTCTTTTGATTGCTCCTCTTTATAGCATGCACATGCTCTTAAAAGCTACGGGTAGCCCAGAGGCTGCTGTGACAACGCCTGTCCTGTTTTGCACAGGATTTCAGGGCAGCTTCTCAACCTGTTCTGGAGGTTGTGAAGTTACCCAGAATCTCTGCAATATCGTTCAGCTCCTGACGCTTGCTCTACCCTAGGGCTTGTAAAGATGTTCTTTGAAGAGAGCTGCATAGAAAGGAGGAATCCTGTTTGTCCTGGGAAAACCTCTCATTAGCTAGAATTAGGCTTTTTAAGCATTACTGAGAAGCTAAGTATTGTATTTATGTGCCTGTGATACAGGCTGCGGTTTCCTTCTCCTAAAATGGCTAGAGATCTCCATAGAACATTCAATTTTGTTACATTGCTCTGAATTGAAAACAAATCCTGACATGTTCAGAATGTTGGCCTTGCATGTTTTGCAGAAAGAGGAGTTAATTTTTAAATTAAAGTAAAAGAACCTGAGGGTTTATGTATCAATCAACCAACTACAAATATATATATAAAAAATAAAAATATATATATGACACTTTGAAAACCTCTTGATGTATGTTTCATGCAGTGAAAGGCTAGCATTTTAAATTTGAGTGCCAAATAAGTGCCTGACTTTCAAAGCTTCTGGATCCATAGATCCAGAATTTAGGATCATTTTCCAGTAGATTAATTTTCAGCACTCCATTGGGGCTTCTGTGGTTGAAAATGTTACCTCAAAGGTTAGTTTTTACGGTTCATTTTTAGATATCTAAGTTGAAACAATTGGAAAGGTGAGTTTTCCTGAAATGGTCAGAAAGTGAAAAATCCTGGCTCTCCTGAAGTCAGCTGCAAATTTCTAATTCACTTAGACCGTCAGGAGTCTCACCCCCCGTTTAAAAGTTGGAGAACCTTTGTTTCTCAAAATTACACTTAAAAAAAAAACAACATGCACCAACTCAGGCATCCAAACCAAAGGTACCCAGATCATTGGGTGCATTTATAAACTTTGATTAGGACACAGCGGAATATGGATTCTTCTACTCAATGCATGATTGAAGATTTTGAAATCCCTCTTTCTAAAATTATTACCTATGCAGCAAGTTATAGCATAGGCATTAATTTAAAAGAGATCTCTTAAAAAGCATATAAAATAAGCACATTCTTTTACTTTTTGCTCAATTATGTTTTGAACCAGGTTATCTCATTGTACCATCCGATTATATTTTTGTGAAGAATCCCATAAAGGTATGTGGTGAGCTGGTAGCTAAGCAAAAAGTTGATTCAAGTTTACAGCGTTTAATGGAAATTATTTTTTCCTAGTCCTGAAAGGCATGTAAGTTGAGTAAATTTAAATATACATTGTATTCATAGTTTTTATCACTTATTTATTTCTGCTTTATTCCCCAAATCTTCAAGGTGTGTTCTGCTTGGTGAGTATTTCCAGTAATGCACGCAATCTGCAAACTGAGTTAATGTGTCAGAGTTGAAGTGTGCCCAAGTATAGAATTTAATCTTCAGAGCCCAAAATTTGGGGGTTGTATGAACACTGGCTTCCTAAAACATACGTGTAGGCCACCACAGCATGTGGCACACTTAGTCACTCTGTGGATCCCCACAGACCAAACATATTTCTTGTGTAATGTGATTAGCTTAAACATGTCACTGCAGAAATTACGCTGTTGATTTGTGGTCTCATCTGCTGATTTTGATAAATTCTGATGTTACTGTTACTCTACTACAGTAATTTAATACCAATCTAGAAGAACTTCTGTTTCCCTTTCGTATGGAAAATAGGACTAAACCTAAATTAAGCATGATGGAAAGGAACATTACCTGAAAGGTGACTTGGAAATCAAAGAAAAATTGGATTTAAGTAATTTTTGTTTCATGAGATAGAGACTTAAGACAGCAGTATTTTCACTGAGGTTTTACTGCAGTCTGAAAACGATTTTAAGTAAAAATGAGAGGAAAATGGAGAAGCTGACTCCTGGAAAGGGGAATTTGATTTGGGCGGCTTTCAGAGCCTTTGTTTTCTGTTAGTAGCTTCATAACAGACACTTTGGCGGAAATCCTTGTCAAAGATTATTTTTTAACACTCCTTTTCCAGTTGCCGAGGGAACTCACCATTATAATCATTCCATGATATAACTCATACACCTTCTCCCTCAGAAATAGGTTATTTTTCCTCAGGTGTCAGCCTCGCATTTCGTAACTTCTCCATTTACGATTTACGTCCACACCTGTGGAGTAAAAAAATAGAAGAAAATAGTTGTCCCCTGGCGCTTTCTCTTACTCGCCGTCGTGCCGGGTGAGAGGGGTGAAACACCCGCCGGAGGGCGGGCGGGATTCCCGCCTCTCCCCCGGCCGTGAGTCAGCGCTTTCCCGGGGGGAGGCGAGGTGAGGCGGCCGGGCGGGATACAAAGACCCGCGGCCTCGCTGCCAACAGGCGCCCCTTCCTCCTCCTCCTCCTCGTTAATGAGTAACGACGCAGCCGGCAGCGGGCTCCCCTCCATACCCTGACACCCCGCGCCCTCGGGGGCTCCGGGATGCGTGTGGCGCCGCGGGAGGGAGGCCAGACGCCCGTCGACCTCCTCCCGCCCTACGTCCCTCCCTCCCTGCCGCGGCGCGGCGGCCTCAGCCCCAGCCCGTCCCGTCCCCCCGCCGCCTCAGCCCGTCCCGCCCCTCTCCCAGTCTCCTCCGCGGCTCCCCCCCTCCCGGAGCCAGGCGGAGCTGGAGCTGGGAGCGGCGTCGTTCCTTGCCGCCGCCTCTCCCCAGTGACCGAGGGCACCGGCGCCGCCCGGCGGGACCCCTTTCTCCCGTCGCCGCCCGAATCCTAATCCCCCGCCATCGTCTCTGCCGGAGCCGGCGCTTCTCGCGGAGCAGCCATGAGCTGGGGCACGGAGCTGTGGGTGAGTCTCGTCTCGCCCCTCATTGTGTCTGGGATTCGCCGCCTTCCCTTGTCTGCTGAGGCGGCTTTGCCCCCGGGGGAGGCGCGGAGCTGGGGCGGCTGCCGAGGCGCTTTTGTTCGGCGCTGGGGCGGCGGGCAGGGGGGGTCGGGGGGGGGGGGTGGAATGGGTCGCTGGAAGCGGCGGGGGGAGGTGGCGTAAGCGCTGGGGAAGGGGGAGCGGCGGAGGGGCGGGCGCTCGGCGGGGGCGGTGGGTCGGGGAGCGCCTTGTCCGGGGCGTGGGTGCCTGCGCGGCCATGGCGAGGCGAGGGGAGGGGAGCGGAGCGCGGCTCCGCCGTTCGCCCGGTAACGGCGGCGGGTCGGGCTTCTTTGTCCGCGCCCCTCCGCCTTCCCCTGAGGAGAAGGGAGGGGAGGGCGGTCGGTGCGGGGCGGCTGGGGCCGGCGGCGGGCTCGTGGGGGGTACGGGGTGCTCCCCTCCCAAAAACCACCGGACTGCTCTGACGGGTAAAGCCTCCTGAGGTAAAGCCGCCCCTAATTGGAAGCAGCTATTACATACCTTTGTTCCTAAAGTACCCCTGGCACATACCGTGTTGTATTTTATTTTTTTTGAATACAAAGAACTGGCAGCAAGGAGACGGTGTCTGGGCGCTTGTGCCTGCGTTAGACCCTTCCTCAGACCCCCGCCGCCTCTTCCTCCTCCTCCGGAGGGCTCTCGGCCGCGCCGAGGGCGGCGCAGAAGGGGCTTCTCCCCCGGGACCTGGCGGGGTGAAGCAGGGCGATGCCTGCTCGCAGGCAGCCGCGGCGCGGTTTGTTGTCTCTACCAGATTTCCTACGGCTGTGGCTGGAGCCGGCGCTGGCCTTGCGAGAGCTTAAGCGAAAAAACACACTATAGTACCAAGGAGGGTTTAACGTCGCCCTTTTAAATGCTGCCTACCCTTCGTTTACTTGCTTTTAAAGACCAAAGACTGAAGCGCAGACGCTTGCGCTCAGGTTAAAAAAAAAATAATCACAGAAAGCCAAACGTTGCAACTTGAAGTCTGTTCGGGAACTCTTCACTTGGACCTAGCGTGTTACACCTTTTACATTTGATGTCGAATTAAATTCCTTTATCAGTAGTTTCTAGTGCAGGGCTATTAGTATCTAGAGGAGCAAAGATCTGCTCGGCAGCGAGACAACCGGTTGCTGGAGCCAAAGGCAGGCAGTGGCATTGCAGTCGGAGCCTGTGGGTGGGGTGTAGGAGTTGGGCCAGTGAAGCTCCTGAAGCCACCTGAGTAAGTCCTGTCTGGCTATGCAAAATGAGGATATAACATCATTGCATCAAGTGTGCTACGTGGAGAAGCCTCATTTAAAGATACATAAGGGTTTCTTCAGAGTTTTGGACAGTACCTTGTCCTTGACTAGGATTTGTAGAGGTGATATAGAATTCAGATGAAATACACTTGTGAAGGACTGACAGCACTGCTGCAACAAAATGGAAATGTAAAACTGCTGTAATATTAACAGTAAGGGGTAAGTAAAAGGCATGATTTATATCGGCAGCACAAGCATGTCTTTAGCTCGTGCTAAGCTTCAGATGGGGGGGTCAGTGTTTTGGAAGAGTGGGGTTTTGCGTTTTAGGAAAGCACTGAATTTTCTTCTGTAAGCAATTAGGTATATATTGCTTTAGAAAGTGGAGTTTTTGGCTTACTCGTCACTGTTCATTTTGGCAGTCTCTTAATTTTATTTTCTTTGTCCAGCCTGTAAATGATAGTTAAGGTTTTGTAGACTATCTTGTATTTAGTTTTGTAAGGAAGTGTTTATCTTCCATATGTATTTAAGAAATATATACAAAAAGGTGGATTTTGACCTTGGACTTCCTTCTAATGACAGGCATTTCAATCACAGTGTCATGAAACTCTCTGAGTTTTATCTAGACCTACTATATGCTGTTTCCTAAGTCATTAATTCTTATGTGTTATTTTGAAGAAATAACACCAGAATTTCAAGCTAAAAGTTTTACTGCAACGCTTTTATTTTGGCAAAATTTAGTATACTTTTTGCTTGATACCAGGAGATACCTGCAACTCTACACTGAGGTAACTGCATAAAATGGTCTGTCTGTAACTATACAACTAGACTCTGACAGTATGAGTTTTTACATTAAAGTGTGTCTTTTAAGTGGGTTACTTTTTTTCTGCTGAATCTTATTATACCTTTAAAAACTGTGTTAAGGTTATAAAACAAACTTTTCTTAGTTGGAAAAATATGCAGTGCTTCTCTTACTCTGAGTATTGAACATTTAATTTTTTTAACAACTTACGTTGGATGGATAAATAAAGATTATTTTTTTTGGCACAAAACCAAATTTATTAAAAGTTAGCTTAAATCTAGGTTAAAAACACAAGGAAAAACAGTATTTGTGGTGCTCCAAACACAGGGCTCTGAACAAGGAGTAAATGAACTCTTAGGTGTGCTTGTGTTCTACTGTAGCTTTTCCTTCATCGGTCCCTGTCCTAGCATCAGTGCCTACTCAGAAGGCATCCCGGGCCACGCTGGCTTTGCTGACAGCGGCAGGGCGCTCACAACTCACCCTGTTATCACTCTCCAGCTGCAGAGAGCTGTTCTGCACAGGTTTTCTGGAGACTTCGTGGAGCTGGAGGCTCTCCCCCACTAGTGTTTGCACCTTGTGGTCACAATGTGGAATTTTTCAGGATTAAGACTGGTATGTAGATGATAGTTTTTCAGAACATTTGCAAATATGTATGTGGGCTTTGCTGATCCACTGAGGCAAATTTGATGGTTTTGTGTCAGCTGTTTTGATACGTCCTTAACCCTGCCCTCTCAAATTGTATCTCTTTGTGCTGATTATTGGTATTTTATGCTGATACACAGTTTTTCTTCTGGAGCCTTTATGCTATTTCCAAGAAAGTAAAAAGTGTGTGTGGCTAAACTTAGAGGCAAATAAGGAGCCAGAATTAAAATTAAGGAATTAGGAAAGCAACTCGTATCTGGTATTTCTGAGGTACTTATGAAAATATGGCTGTTGTGGTATTGAAACAATAAGTATGCGACTCTTATTTCTTAAACGGTTATATCAGGGACATGACATGGGAGAGATTTTCTTTGATGGGCCAGAATTTTCTAATTCTTTCAATTCTGTAGCTGCTGTTTCTGTTTGTGGATTATGGGGCTGGTTGTTTTTCAAGTGACCATTTTTATAAGTACACCACCATTCTCTGAAGTGGGTGTGCATTGGCCAAAGCATGTGTGTCTTGAGTAGACTGAAGTAGGTAGTTAGAGGCACTTTTTGCTTTTCAGTGTGTCTTGGCCAAGCAGCATGCTCCCTGTTGCGTTACTGCTTCAAATTATGAATGTATTTCCTTTGATAGCATTGTATGAAATAATGTGAATTAATAATAGTAAAACAAATGTTGAAACATTTAAGCCATCCTATTATTAGAACTGTTTTATTCTACAAGGTTTTCTACGGTGTATGAAATGTGTTCCCCTTCTATGCTTTTTTTATCACAACAAAAAATTTTGATCAAATTTGAAAGTATTATTCCACAAATAGGTTGGGTTTTTTTTTTTTCCTCTCATTAGTGCATTTGTCTTTGTGGTCACTCTGCAGCATATTCCTTATGGTATGTCCACACAAAAACTAAGATACTTCAGTGAACTGCCTTGCATGATAGTGCTCTCGTAATGGTTAGAACAAAGTCGTGAGAATCAGGGAGTCTAGTCTTCCGTAACCCAGCTGAAATCGTATTTTCTGAGAATTTGACAGTTGTGTGCTAAATTTTCCTATCTGTAATATTTAACTTTTTCCTAGGTGGTATTTGTAAAGCAGTAATTACCTGATGAAGGGGGGCATATAATTGCAAAGCAGCATTGCTGCACTTCATTGGTAATAGAAAATTGCTATTCTTTCTTTAGATAAAATTTTCAGAGTTGCAACTTTTTTTTAACATGTTTTTCAAATGCAGCATGCTGATGCTCACCTCACGATCAGTAAGAGGGTTTATACATGGAGGTCCTGGGCAGACTTGCATACTGTGCTTAATAAGGTACCCCAAGGCAGGAATAGACGAATGGAACTAAAACTGCCTTTTTTTTTTAGTAACTTCAAATATTTGGAAATAAAAATGATGGATTCCGATATGCTGAAGAATCTACTCAGCATGAACATCTGTTCAGTGTGTATGTTTCTGTACATCTGGAGTTCTTTTTGTGATGGGTGTAAAGTGTACAAATACCAACAACGTAGAATATTTAACAAAATGTATCTGGTTATTGTCATCTTGGGTTTTTGTTCAGTTAACTTGAATATGTAGTGCGTTTGCTTTGACACTAAAGGCTCACTGAGCTTTGGAGACTGGAGGATGGTTGATAATGAAGTTCTTGGATTAATAAGAGGAGGCAAGTGAAGCTCTGTGATTGGCATGCTGAAGCAGCTTCCTTGGAAATTAATTAAAGAGCTTGTGCTGTCTCTTTAAAAAAATCAGGAAGGATGTTTTTCAACTTTTGATGCACGTTCTGTCTTTTGAACCTCTGTGAACCCCTTAATAGCAGTTGGCAGAAGAAGAGTTTGAATACCATGTCAGAACATTTTCAGTCTGTAAAACCAGTCTAACCATCTGTTTCTCACCTCTTGATAAATATTTAAAGCAGAAGTTTTGCTGAGGGCTTTTGTGCTAAGATTTTATGATTAAAAAAAAAGGCTGTAGAAGATTTAATGATACTATTGTTGTGAGCTCCTTGGGGCCAGAAGCACACCATCTTCTATAATTAAGAAACCACTGGCACTGTACAATACTATTTTAGAAATGAGTTACGTTTGACCAAAGAAAGATCAAAGTATATTTGGTGATGTGCTCTTTTTAATCTTTCCTTAAAATTCATTCCATGCCTAAACCCAACTTTTATTTACAAAAATATTAAATAATTTTTAGTTGCATCAGTAGTTTTTCAAAAGCTGTTAAAAAATTTTCTTATGCTTTTGATGCCTGTTTCAAACATCGTTTCCTTTTTGTTTTAAAATCATATATTCTCTTTTTGTAGAAGAAGAGAAATTGTGTGGTGATGTTGCCTAATCTTAAAAGTTGTCAAGTTTAATTATATGGAAAACATCCACAGAATGTAAATATGAAAAAGTTTACTTCAAAAAGTAGCGAAGTATTATGTAGCATATGTCTGTTATAATATTTTATCGTATTTTTGTTCACTAGATTAGAAAATCTGAATTTTTTTTAGCTAAATGAAAGGTTTTTTTTCAAAGCAGTTTGAAACTGAGAAACCTTTCTCTATCATTAATATGACTATGTGGTTCTGTAGTCACTAGCATTGTTAATGCTAATAAGCTATTCTTTTTTAAACTGTTAAACATAGAAAGTAATTCTACCTATCAAACCATATACCACGTGAAATTCTTCTGTGCTTTTGAGTCTTAATCTTTCGTGAACCTCTTTTCCAGTGTGTGTTAACGCATACAGCATTCAAGGCAATATTCTATTTAATACATATATGTTTGTGAGATGAAACCTTGGATGATTTTTTCCCCAGACTTCTCCTCCAGTTTAACCCAAAGATTGCAAGCAGCGTTCTGTATGCATTCTCTTTTCATTCAGTGTTCTCACTGTCGTGGTCTGCAAATGTGTGCAAGGAAGGTGTCTTGTGGCCAAAGTATGACATTACAGAGTTTCCAGATGCATGGGATGGCCATGCGTTTCCTTTGTCATGGTTAAGATACTGGATAAAATGCTCAACCTCTGTGAGGTTATGGTCTTTCACAAGGAGTATTGTGCAGCTTATCTCATTCTTGTGAAGACCTCCAAGATATCCAAATAGAAAGTTACGTAAGGTTCAAGTACTTGATTAGTGAATGTGTTGTTACTTCAGGATCTGGAATGAAAACAATTGTATCAGGTTTTAGTTAGAAATAATATTTGTCCCTATTTTTCCAGCAATTGTGTGCTTTATAAACATCTGACCTTTTTACTGTTTTTTCCAGGAAGGGGTGAGTCATTGTCTTGAGACTTTATCAGCTTGGTTTTGATGTTGAACATAATTTAATTTAAGAATGCATATGTGTTTGTGCCCTTGAGTATCTGTTTAAAAAGTATTTTTTCACTTTTGAAAGCTGTTTTATCACCTGATATCTATTAAAATGGCATCTGTTTTTATTTATGGGCTTGCTTGTATATGTACTTGGAAATGTATGTGCTCTTCAAGGAAGTTTGTACAAAAGTACACAGGCCTTTACTAATCTGGAAATGCTGAATGCTAGAAAAGTATTTCTGTCTTCAAAAATGCATGTAGTATCCTTATTTGTAATACAGAATCTTAAGAGTTGCCTATGTCAAAACTCTAAATGCTACAGCTGGTGGTTCGATTTCCTGAGTAAGAAGAGCAGCAGGTTGGTTGAGATTGCAAGCTCTTTTATCCTGAGCAAGCAGAGGTTTTCTTTGAAGAGCGATCTGTCAAAATAATGATCCTTTGGAACGGCAAATCCATCAGAACTTGGGATGGAGATGAGCGTGAGAAGAAAAAAGTCTGTTGTCAATGTGTTCAGGTTTCCGTTCTTGGTGAGGGAGTCTCCAAGTAGGTATGATTTGTGCTTTCAGCAGTTTGCAAGTAGATACTAGAAGACAGAAGGTTTGTGTTAATGCTTGTGTAGAGTTGTCACTGATGCTTTAGACATACTGAAATAAGTCTAAAGTGTCTAAAAGTTCATTTGTGAGACCCTCTATTATTAATACAGTAGTTAAATACTTCATTCATTATGTTTGCAGAGCAGTTTTTTAGTGTGCTTTTTAAAGCCAGTAATTGAGTAATGCAGGTTTTGGGTGGGTTGGTGTTTTTTTGGTGTGGGGTTGTTCTTGTTGTTGTGTTTTGGGTTTTTTTTAATGGAGGGGAAGTTCTTTAACACATTTCAGATTAAATTTTCATTGTTCATAGCACACATGTGTGTACTTTTTCAGCAACTTGAATTCTGTTTGGTAGAAAAAGAATTCCCCAAAGTCCAGATATGCTAAGCTTTTTCCTTGTGTTGGTGAACAAATTGTTCAGTGAAAGCTGAAATTCCAGTCAGCCTGTTTCATTTTGCCCCAAGTGAGTTTACGTACCCCAGTCCCAGTGCTCTCTTGGCAGAAACTTTAGCGGTTCGTCTTCGGATCCATGTCAGTATTTCAGCTGGATGGGAGGAGAAGGGGGAAAAAAAAAGTATTATGCTAATGAAACCTTCTGGTTTTCGTTAAAATGCTGACCCTCTACACTGACTTTGTTTATGGAATTATCTGCAATAAATTTGTTAGTCTGGGTTGCCGTGTTTTCTCTGCCACAAGCTCTATTCTAAGAGGAGAGTGGCAGCAGTATTGTATTTCCTGCTAGGTGACAAGAATAAGAAAGGGCTTAATTTCAGGTGTACTTATTTTTCTGTTAATTTCAGTAGCGTTGAAATTTGAAATGGATACTTGTGAGATTCATTAATACCTTTTCCTTGATTTTTTTTTTTTCTTTTGTCAGAACTCTGCTGCTGCTTTGTCATTCACAATAAAAAGGACATCAGACTGCTAAAACTGCTTTCTGGCATTGTAGTTTGTACATTTTTCTACATAGTTTTGTTATTTTTTTACATCTTTCAAGGGAAAAGTGCAGTCTTACAGTGAGCTAAACTGCTCATATTGCAAGACGTGAATTTTTCTTTGGCTTTACTGTGGAACTCTGTGTGGTCTTGGGCAAGTAAACTTATTTTTCTCTCTGTTAGTTGGGTTGTAAAATTGGAATAAAGTTTGAGGTTTTAAAATCAAATTAATATTGTAACAATGCCTGCGTTTGTAGAATACTTCAGCATTCTTCAATGTGTAAGTGCAAAGCAGTATAGTGTTTTTTAAATGTTAGACACAAACCACAAAACCCAGCAAATTCTGATAACTTACCCTGATTCTCTTTGATCGGACTGTCTACTTGAAGTAACCATTTAAAACTCTTCACTTGAGCGGGTAAAATCTGCTGTGTACTAACAAGAAAGTTCACCATTTTATCATCCTGTCTATTCATGTAATGCTTACGCTTAGCAAGTATTTGTTTAGGAGGCAGGTACTGTGCAAATCACTTCTTGTCAGCTGGTATGCAAGAAGGAGTACAACGTGCTTTTTTGTAGTTCCGTATTAACTACACAATATTTTTTCAACATTGTGCAGTGAAATGGCGTCGGCTTGATTTGAGTTTGGAGTGTTATTTATGTACTGAAGAACTGAAATATGACAGCAGTTGCACTGGAGAGCCGAGAGGCAGTTGTACTCTTGGCAACATTGGGGGAACCAGATGTGGGTGAAGGAGATAAAGATGGGTGTGTCTTCTGAATCTTTATCTGCTTTGTAAATCCTTTGGAAAAGATAGCATTTGGTTGCTGGATTCTTCCTCATTCATGATGGGTGCCCGACTCAAGTAGACGTGGAAACCTCACTTTGTAAATTCTGGTTGGCAGAGTAATTGAGGGGGTTTTCTTCGAAAGTGGGGTATGCTGCTTGTACCCTTTGTTTTCCCCCCAGATGCTTAATTTCTTTCAAGGAAGGTAAATAATGTTTCATTTTTCTAATAATGTTTTCAAATAAGCATTCGCTCTTAGTGGCATAGGGTGTTCTTGTGGCCGTGAGAAGGAGAATAACTGGTATGTATGAACCCAAGATAATATCTGTGCTACAATACAGTTGGCTTTCTCTGCAGCAGAGGAATATTTTGGTAGAGGAAATTGTAACATTTCTAATACAAAACACTCCCCCCGCCCCCCCCCCCCCCATAAGTGGATAAATTGTTCCCTTTTTTTGCTATCTGTTATGACACCTAATTTTCCTGCATTCTCCCCCCATATTTATATGAAGTTGGTCACAATTAGAGGAATATTTAGGGTATTTGACATTTGTAATCAATAGTTGGAGTGTATTTTATGTTTGTATTTATTTAGCGCCTAGAACCATTAGTCACATAGCAGGCTTGTGTTGTGCTGTGCTCTGTGCAAACGCAGAGTACAAAGACCACCCCTAATTCAGTTAGCTTCCAATTTGAGCAGAAGATGGGTCATTTACTGTTCATGCCAAAAGACAGAGTTGTGCAAAACCAAATGCTGTTCAGCATGATGGGCAGTGATCTTAACTGCATCATCTTTACTGCTTCTTTTGGGAAGCCTTGCAAGGAAAGGGTAGCAACGGGGTAAACCTTGGTCATGGTTGCAGGGATTAGCACATAAGCAATTTAAGAGAATGCAGGAAATACTTTTGGAACATAGAGGGGAGTGTTGAAGTCTCATGAAGAGCAAACAGGAGTCCTTTGGTATAATGACGTAACAGAGCTGGAATTGGCCAGCAACGCCCTTGAAAGTGAGGCTGGAGGCTAATATTTGATGCAGTAGAGAAGGATGCAAAGAAATGGGGAGAGAAAACACTCAAACATACGCAGGTGAAATGATGATCTCTTGATACCAGAGGAGAGGGTGTTGCTTTTAATTGAGGAATGATATGGGTAAAAAGATTGCAGCTATTTGAATGGTCAGAAAGAGCCTGACTTACAAAAATATTTTTTTGGAGGAGGGGACGAAAAGGATGAACTTGTGTTGAGAAGTTCTTCAGCAGGTTGTAATAAAATGGGGAAAACCAGATTGGAATATCTGGTTAGGTCTTGTATCTAAAAAGATGGCATGTTTAAAAGAGGAAAAATGAGTTTCTTGAAAATAAATAACAACTTATCAGGAAAACCTAAATGCCTGGGATTCTTCTACTTCATAAGTAATGCGAGGGGAATGTAGACTGTACAGTTCGTGAAACTTCAGTAGACACGTCATCATGTGAGGCAAGCTGAGCAATTTTCTGAGGTATCCTGACTCTTTGGCTTGATACTCAAATATTTGTTCCTGTAGCAAGAGGTGTGGTGGTCTGATTAAGTCTTTAGGTTGAGACTAAGGAAATAGGGGCTGTGGGTTATTTGTTTTGGTTTAGCTTGATTGCTTCTTTGTTTTGTAAAAGCTGTGAGGCCTTTTGTGTTCCTTGTCCTGTTCTCATTCCTGCTGAAGTATTGATGTCAGGAACCTAGATTTGTTAATCTACCTCCCTCAGTTTGGGACACCATTAATATTGAGTAGTTTTTTCCTGACTGATCTCCCTTTAATAACAAGGGCAACTTCTTTCTAAAGTGGCTTTTTAAGAAACACTTTTACTTGGGTACTGGTGCTAGGGAGTGTAGTGATTCTGTCTTTCCAGGAACAGTGCTGCAGTTCACTGGACACCAGCCTAGCGCTGGAGAGATACAGGTGTGATTCCCCGAGTTTGAGCTTTATCTTCCGCATTCCTGAGAGGGAAATAGCGAGGCAGGAGTAGTTGTGTGTAACTAAGAAGGTTTTACCAGAAGAAACATCCGATCAGTGGATTGGAAGTGGAATCTTGTTCAAATCAGGAGCTGGCTCTGTATGTTAAAACCTTCGTAGGTGCAAATGAAATCAACGCCAGGCTGTGTATACTGGCTGCTCTTTGTGCTTGGATGGCGTAGCACCCGGTGACTTTCAATTACTTTGGGTCTGAGGGGGTGTCCTTTAGATTCACTGTAATTTCAATAGCTGACCTGAAGTCAATGTCTTACAGGTTTAAAATCAAGTCTTAAAGATGAGATGCCAGTGGTAATTATGCTTAGTGATTCTTAGGTAAAATATTTTTCCATGTTCTGTCTGATTTTTACTGCAAGGCTGTAATTGTGGGCTGTGTTACGAATACATCTTGACATCGTTTGTATGAAATGCCTTGCAATTTTTGAGAAACTATGTAATCAACTGAAGGTGATAGTACTGAATGGCCAGCATTCATACTTTTTTTTCAGTAATGAGATACAATGGGATAATAGTGCTTCAAACATAAGTTTCTATCTTGAGTTTTAATTCTGAGAGATGTTGTTTCATCTTTATACAAACCATAGGAGGGAGTACTGCTGTTAATTTATCTGTACGGGATGCTGGGAAACTGAGAACAGTGAATTTCTAACAAGGACCTTAAATATAAATGTTTCTTATGAACTTGATAGACTATTTGTAGTCCTTTGTACTTAGCGTTTCATACTCTTACTCTGCAGACATAATCAGGCTGTCAGTCAGACCTGAAGCTTGTGGCTTTAATGACTGTTTTTCTTCCTTAGGTCATTGGAAAAGAGGCTTAACTTTTTTTGCTGACTTCTGTTCATTTGTGGGAAGAGGATCATACTCCTATATCTCCAAGTTAAGCTGACGGTTGTTTGGGTGTTGCCTCTGATACTTTTAGGACTGGTACCAGTTACTCTCTCAGGAAAACAGCATAGGTTTTCATCATGTTGTTCCTTCCTATCTTTTATTAGGTTGTTAATTCCTCTTCCTCGATACAATGTACCCTCAAACTTGTTAATCGTGTCAGTGGATTTATAGGTGACTCCTCAGTAATTAACTTCACTGTATGTCTGTTGTGGAATAATTTATCTTCTGGTTATATATTTTGTTAATTAAATATTGAGGAATGGGAGATGCATATTTTTAAGCTTCTGTAAATTTTTGTCATGTTATTCGTCATGATAATGAAATACACAGGGAAAGAATGCTTGCAGGCTTCATCCATGCTAAAGCAGTCAACGCAAAACAGTGTTTCATACGTTGTAAAGGGGTTTTTGTTCTTTTAAGTGCACAAACTGTCTAGTCAGCTGCATGCACATAGCAGAAATGCGTTACATCTCTCCATATCTTTAATTTCAGGTGCTGAGTTTTAAAGCATTTCTGCAAGAGCACTTTGCGAATTTTTCATTTATTTCCAGTTGATTTAAAATATCTCAAAGTAGTACAGCATGGAGTTTAACTTCATTGCAAGATTTTTTTTTTTGACACATTACTATATTTTGTAGAGAGCTGATGAGGGCACTTGAAAAATCTATGTATTCCTGTCTTAACTAAAGGGCTTCAGCTTTGCTTGAAGTTGGATCCTTTATCTTTCAATGTGCTCTGCCACTAAAAGTGCTAATGCAGTAGTAAATTTATACCAGCAAACAGCACCTTAACATATTAAGCATTTCTTTTCCTAAAGAAGTTCCTTTCTTCAGTTAATTTTATTCATAATCTTTTCTCTCTTCAGAGTTACAACTAATTCAGTTGCTTCAACAGCATTAGCTTCTGTCTTCTGCTTAGTACTAACTTCTGTTTTATGAAGAAAGTAGAAGAATAAAGCGTTAGCATGGGAAGTTAAAAAAGTACCTCAGTTATGTATAAGAAGGTCTTTTGGGGTACAGCATGCTTTCTGATGCATGCAGCTTTATTCTGGGCTTTGTATGAGCTGTTGTTTATCATCTCTATTAGATGGTATGAAACATCTGCAATATCTTAAAAAGGTGTTACTGAAGGCTTTTGTGTTAATATTTCAGCAGTCTTTCATAATCAGTATTGCCGTATGAGGAACGCTTTGCAGTAGCTGTCATTGCTTTAACTTTTTTTGAGTGGAAACAATGTTTTATATAGTGCTTAAATATGCTGGTTGTGAGTTTATCTTTTGCCTTTAGACCTGAAGGACAGTATATGAAAAGATACTTCCAGTAAAGCTGTATTTAGTACTAGCCGACACAGAAGGTAATACAGCTCATCTGATTACATTCAGCTGTCTGGAAACAGTTTACTGTTTCAACTGCAAGTAGTTTATCTGAATTACATTTGGTGTGCTGGTACCCTACCTTAATATTAGGAATCCTAAGTTACACCTTGAGAAAAACACCTTTGTTCAGTATTTTCTCCATGATTTTACATGCCTGATTTCACCTCAGTGTTTGTGTACTAGTTGTGCATTTATGGATGTTGTGGCCCAGTTTTATTGCTATTCAGTATTCTGCTGTAGTTGCTGGGATTCCACTTGTTTCCATTTGAGTTCTTTACCAATTACATCTGTTTTATTGCAAAAAAGCTGTTACTAGTTTACACATTACAGTTCTAAAATGGATAGAGTTGATTCTAAGATAGATTCAGAGATCAGAGATGACTCTGCAGATGTGGTGGTAAGTGTATTGTGTAATCTCTCCAGTTGTTTGAAATGGGAAAAACTGTTTTGCAGCATGGTGAAAAACATTTTAATTAATATTTCAGCTCATTGTTGAGTTTGGAATCCTTGATCTGAGATGTTTGCAGTACTCACATGAGCCACAAAGTTCCGTATCAACCAAAACACTTTCTATAGGCATAGTTAAAAGTGTGATTATTAAGATATTAGTGTATTGTATTTCAGCATGATTTTAAAATGCAAGTAGAACAAGTGAAACTAATGATGGTGACAACTGTAAAGATGGATGCTGAGAACCATAGCGGTTTTGAGAGCATTACATTATTTTGAAATTGCTCTCGTGTTGCTAGTGATTGCCGCTACGAACTGGATGATACGTTTGATTGTTGTGAGAATTATCCGTTTTGTGGAATGCTAGAGACTCAAGTATTTATTATAGGTTTGTGCTACTGTATATTCTTGAGAGGCATAAAAATTTGGGATTGTTTGTATGTAACAGGGAAAAAAAACAACTCTAATTTTACTATCAGCAGTGCATTTTATATTGTAGCGGCTTGATATCAAGTATTTCCAGCCTAATGGACTAATGCAAAATGTGTAAGTATTACAGCTGGGCACACCTGTCTTGAGTTGATTCCTGCATATATGTAACGAAGTTGAAAACTGAGTTTTAATCAATTACAATAAAACGAAGTCCAGTGTAACTTTCAGAGCTGAAAATAACTTTTATTACAGTATAGGCTTCCTGTTTGCAATTTAAGAAATACTGAGAACTAACTTGTGTTTCATGCCATTGTCATCAGGGTCTCACATTCATTTAAATGACTTGGGCTAATATCCAGTTCTCTGGTTGACTCCTTCAAATGGGAAGATCAAATTGTAGGCAGTATTCTCTCTTCTGTTTTTCTCTCCCTGTATAAATCCTTCTAGACCGTACAAGGTTATTTTCAATTCACAGAGCAGTGAAGTTGCTTCAGAGTAAAGAAATAGAAGAAATCTATTATTCTGAAATGAAAACTTTGAGGATTTAATCGCTCGATGTTTCAGGATCCTGCCGTCAGGTTAAGATAGAAATATGTTCTTGACTGTTACTTGATTCAGTTTTACTACCATTGTTTCAGTTTATTAATTTACTTTGAAGCTGGAGAGTGGCGGTACTTTAATTTTGGTACTAAATACTATTTAATATATCTCAATTTATCAGACAAATATTTTGTTTATGCTTTTTAATGATATCAAAACAAATTTTGCTGTCACAATGAACCTTGTAATTTTGTTTTAATGTGAATTGCCTGTACTGCTCATGTAGAAATAGAATAATTTTGCATATTCTTATCAAGCATTTTAAAGCATCTGGAAAATAAATCCTTCATATGACTGTTCTGTGGTATCGTATGTGATACAGAAGAATATTTAAAACTTAGTCAAACATATTTTGATAAATGATCTTTTGAACACTTCAAATATTTAATATTTTTCTGAGACTCATGGGGGCAATGGTTACAAATAAAAACCATTTATGACACTGTTCTCATCCTTTGCGGGAAACAATACATAGTTGTCTTTGAGCTCTTCTCTTGAGATTTTCTTGCTTCCTTTCCAAATCATTCTCTTCAGAAAAAATGGGTGTCTGGGGAGTGTCTTTAATTTCTTGAATTTCCTGTTATATGCTAAAGATGCATTGAATTCAGGTACTGTCACAGATAAGAAAATGACTAATTGAATTTTTTTTTTTTAAAAAAGATAGATATGGTTTTACACATTGATGTGTAATGATTTATGAAATTAAAAGGAGATACTTAGCGAGGAGGCAGTTCTCTTGCATTTTTTTTCTGCCATGAAATCCTGGTGTGCTTTTGATAAGAAATAGGCATGCTTTAATCACTGATTTGAAAATGTTTTTGCTAGGAATAAAGTGTTAAGGCTCCCCAGATAGGAAACATCCATTTTCAGTGGGTTTTTAATCAAGCTGATAATGTTAAAAATAAAGTTGGAACTTACTTATGCAGTTAGATTGTTTCAGTTTTATAGTCAGTGTAATAAGAAAAGACATAATGGTTTTATTCAGTGTTAAACAATTTTGAGGTTTTGTCATTATTTAATGTTCAATATTTGGGGCTGTTTCTCAGAATATTTTTAGCATTTTATGACAGTTCTTAGATTATTTACTGAGATTTATCACTTATTGGTTAATATTTTGCTGTTCTAATTCCCTGGGGACTTGAAGAAATGAGTGCTTAGTAAAGACATTTGCACTTCGTGTTGAAGAATGAAATTACAAATAATTGAGTTTTCCACATAGGACGGAATGAATGTGATGTGGCAATGACATAAAATAGAGGAGAGGTTCCACGTCTTCAGGCAAGAAAAAGGCTGTGCCACTTTCTTCTACTTACAGGTTGATGTATAGTAAGGAGCGTTAGTTTTATAGGGCTGTTTGGTTAGAACTGGGTTTGGAAGGACAGTACGGTGATTTGTAGTGAGTTACCCTGCTGACCTGCAATTGAATTTTGGACTATGCCTCCAGTATATTGCTAAGCACTTTTTTACTATTCTGCTCTTTATTATTTCTGATTTGATAATACTGAAAAGTCACTAGGAAAGAGACCTACTAATTATTTACTAATTATTATAGTAGCAGTTTTTCTGTGGCTGTCATGAATGGAACAAGCTACTTTGCATGTAGTATATAATTAACATAGTGCTTAAAATGTTGCTGTTAAGTTGGTTTCCCAAAGTATGTGTTGATAGGGCAGGGAGAAGGTTCTCGGTATCTGCCTATTTAGTAAACAGTGAAGTCACACCAGTAGGATAAATTGTGCAAAAGAGGCTTAAAGAAGGAATTAAAAGGGAAGTAGTAGGTGGACAGGAGGTGAAAAATTAGAAGGTAATTAAAAAACAATCCTGAGAAATTATGGGAGGGGAAAAGTGGCCAAAGCACTTCTGTTTCAGTCACAGATAAAGTACATAGATTTGATGCTTGTTTATCTATATCTATACCTTTCTGATCTCTGCTTTATTTCAGTGTGAATACCCATGTGTTTTTATTAGTTTAGTCAGGAAGGAAATAAGTACAGAAGGTAGGGTCCTGTTGGAAGTACCTTTTAATTTCTACATTGGTTGGTTGATTGGCTCCTCAAAAAGAACTGGATGCAGTCTGGGGTCAGTATTGCCAGATGTGACCCTGTTGTTCCATGTTTGCCTCTGTCCTGAAAGTGAGTACTATTTTTCCTATAATGCTGTAGGTTTGCTTGCTTTCAATATCGAACTCCCTCAGTGGTGTGGAATATATTTATGGAGCCCATTGTCTTTGTAATACTGATGTAATTGCTATGCTGGATTACAGAAATAGCATGAAATTGAGCTGGTTTGAGTTTGGGCTTTGCATATATTTTGGAAAGAATGAGAAATGTAGCTATGACAGTTCAAAAATGTGGTTTTTTTTTTCAGTACTTAGAAGTGTGTACTCAGCTTTTTTATATGCAACTTCAATGCCCAAATATGCTGTAATAGGGGTTTTTTACTGTTTCAAAACTGTAACTTTTCTAATGGAAGTGCATATACTTATGGTTAAATTATAACTCTCTGATAGCTTCTTGTAATTTGGGAAGGAAAAATACCTTGTTAACGTGGAAGGGGAACAGTATGTGTTAGTATTATTTGATCTTGCAAAGAAAGTACATTTCTACTAGAAAAAAAGGTTTTATGAATAATTTTAATGTTATTCTTATACAGGTTACGATTCTGAAGTCTATAGTGAAGTATAAGAGGATATTATATTTCTAGGCTCATATCTTAAACTTAGATAAACTGACACACAGCAGAATCGTGTTAAATATTAATGTTATCTGAATCACAAAACCTTGAAAAATTCCATTGTTTGAAGATGCCAGTAATAACATCTGGTTTTAGTTTGAATTCTTTATTCAGTTATGTTAATGTTACTACGAATTTTGCTTTAAAAACAATGACTGCAGTAGATTCCATTGTGAATAGAGGATTATTTTTCTGTTGGGTTTTTTTTTTTTCCTTTTTTTTCTTTCTTTTCCCCATGGAGTTATCTTTATCTGAAATAGTGTTCCAAAGAACATAGGAAGGCTCTAATTTACTGCTAAGTTACTTTCCTGTTAAGTATATGGATCTGGTTTTATAATAAAGTTTGAAAAGTATTTACTGTTTGCAAGATATTCATGAAGGGGAAAGGATGTGGCTTCTATATTCTTTCTCTTGAACACTAAAATATTCACAGGTGATACTGAAAAGGGAAGTTACCTTAGAGTAGGACTTTTTATTAAAAAAATCCATATGTCTATTGGGTTGACAAAACCAAAGAGCACACGGTGAGTCAGGTAACAGACAAGCCACCTGGTTCTGTAACAGTTTACCTAACCAGTCCCCAGTGATCTCTGATCTTCTGAACTATTGAACAGTGTCTGTTACCATTTAATGGGAAGTAAGCATGCTCAGAACAGCGTCTGTGGTGGTCAGTTTTGGTGATATTTTCAGCCTTTCCTAAACAACGAAAGGGTAATGATGTAGTTCAATAAAATTGAGGAGCTGATCAGAATACCTCTGTGTGGGTGTCTTACTCTGAGTGATTTAGAAGAGCAAATATTTGTTGACAATTGGTATAGTAGAGTTGTATCTTTTGAATACCAGTAGCGACAAGTGTAAGGTGTATGCCTTCATCTTAAATCTGTCTGATGCGAGCTGATAATAGCACCAGGAAATAGCTTCTGTATTCCAGTTGCATTCGCTGTATTACAGTGTACCTGCGTTAGGAACAGTGAAAGTGGTCGAAACAGCTTACCAGAGCTATGCTACCTAAGGAGATTCTGTTTGGATCTCTATGTCGGTGTTTAAAGGTGAAAGATTAATGTTCATGAGAAGATGCAATATGTATTATTTCAGTACCAAGTTCTTGTAGATTCACTGCATGTTTTAATTATACCTATTCTGAGAAGTGATCCAAAAGTTAACACCAGGATATGTTTTATTCCTGTGCTGTAAGTTTTATTTTTTGAGTTCATTGTTTACTGCAGTTACTGTTGAGAAACAGTGCCATGAAAGATACTTTGTTTAAGGAACTGTTGATTTGAGTTTAATATTCTAAGTAACGTGCACCTTTATTAATTACGTATGAGGAGGGTTAAAGGGGCTATACCTTGCTCTTTGTGTGTTGAAATGGTGAAGTTCTGCTGCTGATACTCAGTGCTTGGATTCTGTATAGATATTTTTATACTATGTTTGTTGTAATTGTTAGAATGATGAACAGTATGATTCAATCCATACCAAACAGGTTGTTTCTTTCTACTTATTCCACTGAGATAAGGCTTAAATACGTGTCTTTAAATGTGAAACACACCAAATTGACTCTTCTGCATGGGATTTGTGCACCCTACTTGTGTAAACACTTCATGGTTTTTAAGCCAGTTAAAACCAGCATCCTCAGAACTGTCTACTTAATAGCTGAGCCGATAAATACAAGGAAGTGATATTTGGACAACAGGGAAGTTGATGCTTTCCCTTCTTTTTTGCCTCCTGCAGCTGGCAAAAATACTTCCTTGTTTTAAATTTGTATCACTTGCTATGACAGTTGGCTTGGTTTTTTGGCTCTGTTACAGTCCTGAACCATAGTATAGATGCTGGCTGAGTTATATACAAACTAATACTAATAGTTACTTTTCTTCTGTCACATTTCAGTTCAGTAAAATTTCCACAAAATAGTTCAGTGTAAGCTGGGTTCTGTGGTAGCGCAACTGGATATACTGTAATACAGCTTGCACAGAGTTGTGCATGTACACATATGGGATGGAGATATGTAACTTGATAAGCAATGGAGGCAGGCTCATTGCAAGAGCAGCAACGCTGGTGGAATCGTTTTTCTTCTGAATTTGTGATGTAGGGCATCTAGGTGTTCTATAATAATATTCCATGTGCAAAACCTTTAGCTCTCCCCTGTTGTCTCTTCTGCACATCTCCCCTTGTTTTACCTCCAGGGTAATAACGTCCTACTCTCAGGGAACTGTTTGACTTTGTAGCATTGATACCACACACACACACCCACACACACCCCCTTCTTTCCTTGAGTGCAGTGTTCTAAGCTCGCTTCCATAGTGTATGGAGGGGAAAAAAGCAGTGCGCATGCTGCATGTTAGATGCTACGCCAGACTGACCAGAGCAGAAACGTAACCCTCCTCTGAAGAAGTTGGCAGTAGGTAAGGTCTCTTTCCTGTTTCTACAAGTTTTTAGGGAACAGATCCTTTAGAATGCAAAAATAGATTGTTAAGTCACATGTGCAAGAACTGGAGAGTGTCAGGGCTGCTTGCTCATTTGGTCTTCTGTGGATGCTTTTTAAAGAATATTGTTGAAGTATCTATAATTTGTAGAGGTGTTGAAAAGTTTTTAAAGTTTTAAATAGTTTCACCAATGGATTGCTTAGTCATACGCTAAAATATTCACCTTGTACACTGAGTGTCAAACCACGTAATAATATTTTCTAACTGAAGAACGAAGTCATTCTTTACACAATTTTTCAAAAATAAAAATCTTGCAGCATTGTTTTCCAGGCCAGATACTTTGTTCTTGCAGATTTTCTGCAGGCCAACGTTAGTCACGCAGTGAACGTGCTGATTTTGTACAGAACTTCTGCTTCACTTGAGGCCTCGCATGGCTGTTAGTCATACAGCGAATTCAGCATTCTGCTTCATTGATGTACAGCCCCACTGCTGTATACTACCCGTTATTCCAGTGTTGCTGTCAAGATGGAATTTTCTCCAGGTATTTCTTAAAATGAGCAACAGCATCTCTAAGCATTGTACAAATTGTAATATTTTTTTACTGTGATGCATCATATCGCGTTTACTTTATTTATGGTTAAAGTTGAAGTCTTTCTGACTCCTTATGCAAGTGGCATAACTAGGACTAAAATCTACTTGTGCTTGTGTCTATTAACAGCATTCAGCCACTCCCAGAAGACTCGGGAAGTATCTGCTTTCTGGGTTGGCTGTGGTGAAAATAAGATTTCTTGGTGTTGAGGGGAATGGACATGATTATGCCCTTTGTATATACAAGGCAAGTGTAGTGCTGTCCCTCTGTTTAAGTGGCAACTATTGTAATCCAATAATGCTTAAAACATATAAATATGATTTGTGATCTGCTGTTGTCTTGGACAGAGCTGTTTGAAAATGGTCTGATGCGTGCTAAAGTATGAATTAAGCTTAAAGCAGAGCTAAGTGGAGAACTGCTCTTCCAGAATTAAGCTTTTGTTCAAATGCAAATAAGACTCAAGTATTTTAAAGATCTTTATAAAGAGCATATGTGAAAAAACCTGGTTCATTTTTTTGTAATCAGAAGTTGTTTATTTAAACAAATTCCTCCCAATTAAAAATTTAATGACATTAAGGGGCTATTTGGAAGCCAAGCGAGTGGGTTCTGATCCAGTTCTCAAAGTAGGATTTCCTGATTTGTATTTTACGTATGCTTGTATTCCACAATCAGGGGTGTATGGTTAGTGATAACTGCCTTATGTGTGTGTTTACATTTTTCTCAAGTGGTGGTGGTAAGGAAGTCCATGCTATTTGCTTGGGACAGAGTATCTTACCTCCTTACTAACTTGTAGGTAAAGATGTTAAATTAAAGCTGATATGTACCCACAACAAACAACCCATTGACAAGCGCAATGTGAAGAGGCTGTAGCAGAGAGGAAGGATGCCTCTAACCATGTTCTGGCTACTGTGCCCCATGCTGGTAGAATTTCCTGAGGAGGAGGAGATGGTGCATTTAGGCAGCCACACTCCCTGCAGAGTGAGGTAGGGGTGAGCCTGCCAAGGGAAGATGGAACTGGAGTCGCCTGAGAGAAACAAAGCAAGACCCATAGGTAAACTTGTGAAGCACTGAGTTTTTCTTAAGTTTGCATCCTGATACAGTGAGGTAAATATACTGTTTTGGTTCATCTGAAGGTGCCTGTCCGTTAATTGAAGAATTCTGGACAACTAGGAGTGGTGGTTGAGATGCCCTCTGTGGCAGCACATTCCTTTCCTCTCTTGTCTTAACATTGCTCTTAACATTGGTTCCAGCTGTGAACTGTTTCAGTGAATTTGCTCTGCTGGTAGAAGAGTGATGCTGTTAAAATCTAATTGTTAGTCCAACTGATTCATTCAGTGGCATGGGTGAACTGGATTGCTCAGCTGTAATCTCTAATGCGAGTCTCTGATGTCTTTCAGCTGATCTGCTGATATCCAGAGGTAGAACTTGGTCTGTTGTGGTTCTGGCTGCTCATTCCAAGAGTAGTCATCAATGTTTACGCTCCTTTTCTCTCTGTGATAGAATCCTGTGCTTTCCTGGAAAATAAACGTCTGTCACACCTGTGAAGTTGTTAGCTGCCAGACAAGACATCCCTTTTGCCAGACCTGACTTTCCATCAGAAGTTTCCAAAGCAGTTCCTTTGCTGCTGGTCTGAGGAGATCTTTAAAGAGAAAAGCATACACTTTGTATTTCTCTTCCTCAGTTGTGGCTCTCCATTTTTAGCTTCATTTTAGAAACTTGACTTGCTGTGTAGGTTACCTTACAGCATGGCTAGATCTCCAGTAATTCAGTACTACTTTTGAGTTGTTTGCTCCCTTTTATCAGGCAAACAGTTCTCTAATTATAGAAACTGACTTCAAAATCAAAGTTGACAGTGGTATTGCTTTTTAAGAATATATACAAAAGTTTAACAAGCAAATGGATTTTTCGTACTGTGTTCATGCTATTAATTTATTAATACTGTATTCCTTAGAACAAAGTAGTCTTTCATCCAGCTAAAGGTAGTTTTTAAATTCCTATTGTTTTTCTTTTCCATATTAAGCACTTCAAGTCTGCATTTCTAGCAGAATGTCTCACTTAAATACTTTCAAGTTGTGACATACAGTTTACTGTTTACACCACTGTCGCAATTTCTGCAAACAAAATAGCTCCATGTCCTGGACCTAACAAATTGTTGGCAGAAGTTCTTTTTAGGGTTTATTTTTCCTTTTTTTGTCTTCAAAAGACTAGTAGATTTTCTTCCTCCTATCCTGCCTGTACAGGCTATACTGAATTTTCGTGTTAATATAAATTAAAATGCAAAGTACTGTTTAGTTTGTGTATATGCACCTATAGCTTCCCCCCCCCCCAAAAAAAAAAAAAAAAAGCATGGGTACCTCTGCTTTATTTCCAGTGTAGCTAAGGCTTTTGGTATTGCTGCTCTGAAGCTTCTCATTGATATTAATCTTCTAGTCTAGAAAATGCTTAGCCTTTAAGTTCGCTCACAGCTGCATTTTTTCCACTCTCTTAACCTTAATACATAGATTGTTTTCAAAGAGGAATGAGTAATAATTTGCAGGTTGGTCTGGAAACTGCAATCCAGAACTTGTAGGAAGCAGAAAAGCAAGACACTTTCTATTTTGTTCTTGGTATAGAAACAGCTCTTTGTTAGTGTTTAGATCTAAAACTAACAGGATGTTAAAAGAAAACAAAACAAAACAAAAAACCAAAAAGCACACAACTATGTTTAGCTGGAAGCAGTTCTTGTCTGCCTGTTAGGAAGAAGCATGTTGCAGTTGCAAGAAGAGAAAGATCCGAAGACCAAATTGGTAATTATAAAAACAAGCAGGCAGGAAGAGAGAGAAGTGATAATTAATTGAGACAGTAAAATAGAAGAGCTATTATCCTAGGATAGAAAAGGAAGCAGGAATGCATAGCAATAGAGACAAAAGTAGAAAACAAAAACAATTAGGCACTGAAGAGGTTTCAAAGATCAGAAAAAGTGAAAAAGAAAAACTGTGTTCTCAGAAGTAGATTAGCATAACATACTCTAATTAAAAATACTATTTTGTAATCTAATTTGTCCTGAAGACAAGTAGGGAAAGTATACTATACTAGTAACTTCTCATTAACGTATTTATGTCTGATTATGGTTCCCGTAATTTTTAATGTAGTACATCAAGTAGTTCTTTGCACAGACACTGCAAATTACTTTTAAAATAAATAAATTTACCTGGAGTCATCTCATTCCTGTGAAATGTTGAATCGATTGAACTTAATTCAAGGCCTTGATCTTTATTTAAAGAAGAAAACAGCAAGCTGCGTAGTGTTTCATAGAAATACTTCAGATATTCAGGAGAAGAGTTTGATAAAATTTTCATGTGTGAAGTATTGGCTTTATAATGTTTGTAACTTAAAATATTTAACCTTTGAGTAGACTTGGGTCTTTTTGTCTTCCGTGGTACTGCTGATGCAGGAAGGAAGGACATTATGCAGAATTTAAGCTGTCATTTAAATTTATCCATAATTCAGGTTCATTTGAGAAGCCCTCATGGGCTTTAACTGAGTAAACAAGAACTGCTCTGATCAATGTCGAGTTATGTAATCGGCCACGTTTTCTCAGTTGGATTGCTGTGGCCTTGCAGTTGGGTGGTTAAGTAATCTGTTGCTTTTGCTAAAGTGATAATAAAATACAATATTCCTATCCACAAATGCACTGGGGCTTTTTTGATGCCAAAAGTTCTGTGTTTTTTCCTTGAACAAGACTCGATTCCTGCTTTTCCATGCTCTGAACGCTTTCTTCGTAGAATGTTGTTAGGGCCTACTATGTATTTCCTTATACTGCACTGTGTGAGTGTTAAGAACGTAGAGAGCAAAATACAGGATTGAGCTGTAATCTCCCACTCACTGAATTCAAAGTTTAGACTGGCCAAGCTGTGCAGACTGGGGAACAAAGAACTGGGGTGGGGGGGGAACCCTAATCTTGTGCCAGTGCTTCAAGACTGCAAATAGGATCACCTGAGTGACGGCAGACTAAAACTGTCGGATAAAAGTATGGAAATAATGACATACAATTCAGTCAAAAGAGCAGAAAATGATTGTAGCATAGTTAATGTGAAGTGATATGATTTAAAAATAAGGTGTTCAATAATATATTCTAAAGGTACTGCAGACTTAGTTAATTACAGTAATTAATTGAGATTGCTTAAACCTGTAAGAGGTAGTTCTGTGTTTAATATGATTCCTAAGGGTTTCAGCTGTGTTGTCGGAGGTCAGTAAAAACGAGACTGATCATCAGTTCAATTTTGATGCAGTAAACTAGTTTATTTTGAAGGAATCATTTAGTAAAATGGATTTTTTTTTTTTCAGAATTCAATATCACAATCCTAGCTTTTAAGGCTAGTAGAAATGCTGCCCAAAGTTGATAAACGCTGGGAACATTAAACCAGACTGAAATTTTTAATGTGTTGATGCCTTTTATTTGAAAGTTCCATATATAACAGTGTCACTTTAGGAAGAGTAGAGGTTCAGCATTTATGCTGTAGCATTCCCTCCATGCTCATCCCTCTGAAGAGATCGTGCATGTTTTTCTTTTTATTGGTTCTTGAAGGCTTGTTTTGGGGGAAAAACGGGTGTCTGTAAGAGGGGGAGGGCAAATCTTGAGTTTAACCCAGGAAAGGTTGTTTTGTCTTTGGTGCAGATCTGATTCAGCTTGGCTCCTTACTTTGGTGCTTCAGCTGCTGTTATGGTAAAGGTTCCTGGTATCTGCAAAAACCTGATAAGTGTTCGTAATGTTGATTTGTGGTTCCAGTAAATAATCTCGAAGTAGAATTTAGGGAGTTAACATTTCTTTGGGAGTAGTCTATATTGACCTACTACAGACTTTTTGTGAAGTGTCAGATTTGTTTTTTTATAATGTGGAGACTTTGGACTACATTCCAGCTTTTGAGTGGGTGGTTTCTACTTAGGGCCACTATCCATTAGCGGACATTAATCAGTTTAATAATAGTCAGCTGCAGTTTTAATAAAGTCTTTTACAAAAATTGCCTGCTCAGCTGCTAAGGGGTGTGGGGAGTTACTAGACAAACAGCAATATAGGTTTGTGCTGGAATATTGTTGAGAACGTGCTTTGCTATCAAGGTAGTAGACAGCCAGATATTATAGGAGATGTTCTTTTTGTTTTTAATTGCCTTTTGCTAATCTTCAGTTAATGCAGCTTTCACATTTCTGATAAAGGAGCCAGCCAAATTAATACAGTGATATATTTATTTTGAAATTCCAGGCTTAAATTTTATTGCAACTATTTGGTTCATTTTCTTCTCTGTACAGCATTGCCTGACTTTGCACCCTTTTTCCCCATTCAAGCTATCGCTTGGCTTGGCTTGTATCTCTGTGCATTAATTTGATTTCCTTTGTAGCAGTGTGGAAGATTTTCTGCTTGTGTTCCTGGATGAAAAGGAAACTTACTTATTTCACTGAGACCCAGAGCTCACACATGGATGTTTCTGGAGAGAACTTGAAAGGGCCATGTGTAAATGTGACTCACCTCTAGAAACCTTTCCGAAAAGGCCGTTGCTTTCTGCTTATTCATTGATGTTGCCTTCATTTTTTGCTCATTTGACTTGGTGTCATTATTGAGCAGTGTAAGGTGATTTTTGTGACTACGGACTTTGATTCACTGGCTTACTGTGTATAGAGAATTGGAAAAATTGTGAAGCTGATGGGTTTGCTTAATTTGTTTCCTTTATCTGTTAATTGGGAGCTCTGTTCTACAGTACACACGACTTGCAGAGAAGAGAGAGAAGGAACCAATGTTTATGTGATAGTTTATTATACTGTTTTTATTTTACAATCATCTGTAGGGTGGGGTGTTTTTTTGTGTTGGGTTTTTTTTTTGGTTCGTTTGTTTTAGTCATCCAGCTGCAGTCATTCATAGGCCAGTTTTCAAAAAAAAAAAGCTTTGGTTCTTCTTGAAAGTATTACATTTTTTTACCCATTGTACTGTTTGCTTCATTCTAAGATAGTGCATGATATATATAATTGCTGAACAAAAATTGGCAGTGAACAAACTGACGCTGTGAAGCCATCTCACCCGCTCTTCAGAAGAGTGGGAATGTACTACTACTATTCTTTTTAAAAAAAAAATTCCAGTAAATATGGAGTAATGGCCCACTACATTAGGATTTCCATTCCTTATCTAGGAGATCATTAATGCATCCCTAAGTAGTTTCATAGATGTCAATAATGGTGCAGGAGCTGGTCTAATGTTAAAGTCTGCAGAATGGTGAGGATAGCTAACGGGTCTTCATTTTTTTCTGACACGGGATTCAGTCCATTCAGGTTGTTCTGTGTATGTTCTATGCATGCTTCTCATATAGGGAGAGAACAAATGCTTTCCGTGAGGGGCTAATGGATAATCCTACAGAACTGTCTTTGCACAGAGGATACTGGTTATAGAATCAGATAAAGAGGAGGAATTGAGGAAGGGAAGAGTTTTTTGGCACTCGGGTCAGTGATGAAATACTTAAAGCGTGAGGAGAGAATAGCATGTCAAATGTACTCACTTCTATTGCCTTTCAGTTTCATATTAATAGCAGAGAATGAATTTTGACCAGTAGAGTCCTTTTTTGTTTGAACAAAATATCTGGAAAGCCATTCTCTCTGGTTACATGTTCAGAAACATAAGTAATGTGGTGTTCCGTAATGCTAATGAAACCTTAGCAGCAAATGAGAGCTTTGTAGACTAAAGAGCCAAAGTAGGACAGCAAAGGCTTTGTTTTGCTGTGCACTGAAGGAAGTCAGTTCTTCGTAATGGTATTGGATGTTGGCTCTGTGCCAAAAGCACCTTTTTGGAAACTTCTTTTGGGTGCCAGGTTAATGTTGTCAGAGTAAGTACAAAAATGAGTGGAATATAAAAAAGAAAGGGAAGGCTTCTCTGAGATTGATGGTGTATTTTTATGCATATATGCTCAGTGGTTTGACACTGCAGTATGGTACAATTTCCCTCTTCCCACACACAAATGATGGATATGCAGCTTTTCTAAAAAATAATAGCAGGAATGTCACTTTATTTGACAAAAGCTATTAAGTGTGGAAATGTCCTGTTGATGTGAAGTGGGCTTATCAGGAAAATATGAGATATAGGTCATGGCTTCCCAAATACACAGAAATCTTGACTTTAGTCCCTCTCCTTGTCTCTTGGCTGTTTATATGGCTCTCCAGTGAAAGAGGTCAGGGAAAGTAGTTGTGCTTTTGGTGGAGAGAGTGATGCAGAGGCAGGAGCACGTGGCTGGCAGTGCAACAGGATGGGTGCTTTTGGTTGGCAGTACTTAACATGCCACTGGATTGAAGTGTTCAAGGCACTAACAGCCACGGTTGTTAGTCCGTGGTGTAGGATACTAAGAGCCGCAAGGCAAGATTTGAGAGGAACCTTAATCCTGTTATGTTCTTTTTTATTATTCTTGTTGGTTTTGTGTAGTTGTGCTGTCTTGGTACCTCTTCTAGTGAATAAATTTTCCTTGAGTCTTAAGCTCTGCAGCATTTTATGGCATTTTTAATATTTAACTTCAGGGCATCCTACTGCACGTTGAAATTGAACTAAATTGCTAATACCGAAGGTTGACATAATTCATTAGGTTCAGGCAAGTTACTGATTCTGCAAGATAAAGCTTCTGATAAACATCCCTCACAGTTTTCTGTGTAAGTTAAATAAACTTTGTCTTCAAATGCTTTCTTTAGCTTTTTTTTCTTTTTCTACTTTTTATTTTTTAAATTTACCATTAAGGGTATTCTGATTCAGCATATACAGGACAAACTCTGATGTTGCAGTTGCTTGTCTTTTTGGATTACTAAGTAACTGTTAAGAAGAATTTACCGTAAATGCTATTGTAAGCTGAAAATCCTTGATTTTTCCACTGTGGCAGATTTTTTAGCATAAAATACAAATATGTACTGGACTGAAAATATTTGCTAGGCTGTATTTTGTACCATTATTCATTCCTGTCTAATTTTTAACCCCCATATTTCCATGTGTTTTTTGAGTTTTCAACTTGTCCTAATTGGTGTATCTTTCACCTGTTGATCAGCACAGAATACAGTGAAAGATTGGTTTTGAAGATGATTTGATGTATTAAAAATCCTACCTTTTTTTGGAAGTATGGTTTATTTTTGAGTGTTTGTTTTGTGCCTTTGTTTTGCTCTAACTTCTGTAATTGCTGAGGACAGGTTTGCTTTCTTTGGAATCTCTTGCTAGAGCTGATCATGAACTGTGTATGTAGATTTGCTTTAATAAATGTTTTTCATATGTAGACTACACCCAACTTAGTCATGCAGCTATAATTTATATTATTTTTCTTTCAGTGGGTAATCGTAAGAGTGGAAGTAAATTTTTTTTTTATCCAATGAAATTACAACTTGTGTTTTAAAAATGCCAAACAATTCTCTTTGTTGAACAGTCTCATATTTACCTAACACTGATATTTGGTTGTCTCCATTATCTTGGTGGAAAAGATCCACTTATGAATTAAAGGATTTTTAGGGGAAAGACGGATGAAGTGATCAAAGACTGCTTACAACTTAAAATGAAATTATTTGGAGCTGTTTTTAATGGAGGTAGATCTTTGCCTGCACATACAACTTGCTGTTCTGGTATATGGCTGGGGACATATGACTGACTTAGAACATGAATAACTCCTGCCTGAGTAGCAAGCATTCCCCCACAGCACAACTCATAAATAAATTGTGTTGGTTCTGGTGCTGCTGTGATTCTCAGCTAATAGAGGGTATTTTGGTTTGCTTTTGTTTTTAAAGGATCAGTTTGATAACTTGGACAAGCATACGCAGTGGGGCATTGACTTCTTGGAGAAATATGCAAAATTTGTAAAAGAGAGGATAGAAATTGAGCAAAACTATGCAAAACAACTGAGGTAAGGATATTTTTTCTTTTTTTTCCAAAGAATCGTAACAGTTACTTAAAATCGCTGTCTCAGATGATAGGAAAGTATGTAATGTTGTGATTAATGACCATTTTTTATTACAGAGTGAATTAGATCACTAGTTCTTTTCGTGACAGACAAGCTTTTTTTTTACTGGTCCAAAACAGAAAATTATCCTTGGGTGTATGTTTACTTGCTTGTTTTTGCCTTTTCCCTCCCTCTCTTCCCACCCACCCTTCCAATCTTTGAAGTAAAAAGGTTTAGGACTTAAATTTTAAGATTCAAAACAACCGTATCAATATTTTCCACTGCCTATCAGCATGTTTGTTGCAAAGTGCATTATCTGTGCCTGCTTTTTTGTGTGTATTCAACCAGCTATGAGCCTCTGCTGCTAATTAATTTCTTATGTTGAATTGGCAAGAGCTGCACTTCATTGTGTTAAGAAATCTGATTGAAATAATTGAGAAAGTAGCAGATCTTCCTGTCCTTAAAGCATGCCCTTTCTGTAGCTGGTCTTGCCCCTTTGGGTGAGACTGTAACCCAACCACCCTGTGTCTTACCTCTCCAGTTTACTTTCTATTGCTGCTAAGTGAAACATCTTTCAGCTCTAGTAGGATTTTCCCCTCAAGGATCGTACAAGAAAAGTAGCAGCAATGAAATGGCAGAAAAGCACATTCTTCAGAAGACAGTAGGATTGACTTTTACCAAAAGGTGCACACAGTGCTTGAAGAACAAGATACGAATAAGACGCTCCTGTGAATTTGGCCTTGACTAATCTTTGCTGCCATGAATTCCTTTGGGGATTCAGCTGAAGCTGCTCCCTAGCCCTTGTCAGACTGAAACTAATAGTAGCTTCTCTCCCGTGGTGTCTTCCATCGTCTCATCGTTGGCAAACTATATTGTCACCAGATACAGAGCTGAGGAATCCTTCCTCATAAATGCAGTAATGAGGCTCACAGCTGAGGGTGTGGAAGTTCTCTGTCTAGGCTGTTCATTTCCTTCTTGATTTCTTTATCAGTTTCTTTTGGTTCAGTTGTGTGTATTCACCTAACATAATACCCCATTACTTTACTGAAGGAATTTTTTTCTTAAAAGGAAGGAAATAAATACCACTTTACCAAAGCTGGCGTAGAAGAACTTCAGGAGGTAAAGGAAAGTTTGAAGCATGCGCAGCACCTGTTCACAGCCCAGTTTTGATTTGTTTTCAATTGTCTGTTTACAAATGGAGATGTATTTTATTCGCACAGATCTATCCAGATCTTTTCCTTAAATAGTATGAACAAATGCCGTTTTACTTAATTATATTTAAAAGTTAATTCCACAGCTAGCAAGATGAGATACCACGTTATTACTTCGGGATTTGCCTAAAAATAGGAAATTTTCTCTGTTCAGCATTTTACTCTTTTGGGTAAAGCTATTGATTTTTCTCAAAGTGTCTTTCAAAAACAAAAGAGTTATGTCAGATACCCCTTCCATCAGATGACTGGACTGACTGTCCATGTGCTGTAAGTGTGACAGTTTTGGGAAGCACTGGTCTTGCTGCACAGGTGTTGTACAGTGCATGCATGCACTTCCAGCCTGCTGTGCCAGTAAGGGTCTGGACAGCACACACACACGGGAGGGTGGCTGATTTTCTGCCAGTAGACCAGTTCATGAAGCTACTCTTCAGCATTCTTGCCTGTGTGTTCCTTGGGGGAGAATAGATTGTTAGTAGTGAACTGTTCTGTAGTAACAAATTGATTTCATTACTCTTGAGGACACTGACTGGTTTTAACCATCTAAAGCATTCGTGAGGCCCATGGGGAGACTGAGATCAAGCAAAATTTTCCCCTCCAGAAGAGTTGGCCATCCTGCAGCACGCTTCTGCGAAGTTCTGAGAGAGGAGGTCTTGGGGGTGGACTATGGTTTCAGTAAATTTTAATGCTGGCAGCATATGGCTGAGAGAGAGATATTAATATCTCTGACAGAAATTTCTAGTTTATCATTGTTTTTCCTTTTGTAATGAAATGCAGTCTGAAAAATAGTGTTGAGAATCTCTTCATAATGAACTTCATAACTGAGATTTATTTTACTCTTGTTCAGCAGATGTATAAACAGTACGGTGGGTGGCCATCTCTTCATAGTTCTATGGCTTTTAGTACTTGTATGGGGGAGACCAAGAAAAAACAAGTTTAATTAGGGAGATAATGCTAGTGATTTTTTTTTTTTTTTTTTTGGTAAATGGTGATTTGGGGTTTTTTTTTCCTGTCTTGGTTTCCATGTGGGCTGTGAACATTCTGTTGAGATTGTTGATCAATCTTATTCTCCTAGACTTCAACCCAAGGATGAAAACTTGAGTGCCTTTTTCATAAGAGTTTTCACAAATTAGAGTCTGTCTCCTGGCAGAAATTCATATATCCCTTGCATTTTGATTGTTTTTTTAATATGCTGTCACAATTTAGTGATGAGACTTTCCCAGGTGCAACAGCTGTTCGAGTCTTCTAGGAGAAGATGGGCAATGCATGTGCAGCATATGAGGAGCTGTTTGAATGAACTCACTTTATTCTTACTGTATGCAGTTACTGCATTTTATGGTCACTGAATAATTCCAGAAATGATAAATTGTGAGAATCCTGTCCAAATGCTGGTTTTATGTTGCAAGTCATTCCTTGTTATTCTTCTTTGATAGGCAGAGCTTGTCTTGTCTTTATCTGCAGTATACTTTGTTCTGAAAAAAAGCAGCTGTAATTTTTTTTTTTTTGAGCTAACTTAAAAGAAAGTCCAAAGTTTTGTGTAGCTTAGGTCTCAACTAATGTATTGTGGTACCCCAAGGATTGTGAAGGTTATTATAGGGTGTTCCTGAGTTACAGGGATGTGAATAAGGACAAACATGTTGCAATAGACATTGTAGATTTACAGATTTCATTTTAATTATTTGACTGTTTAATTTGTTCTTATTTTATAATGGGAAAAAATAGTTTCAGCACATGCCAAATTACTGGCTTCTTGGCTGAATTTTGTAACTGAATTCTCAGATGCTGTTTTTGATCAGCATTGTTGCTTAAAAGGGGAGAGGTGAAGGTCTGTTTTGTTTTCTTCCACATCATCACACACAAAATAATTCTGTAGGTTTGCTTCTTTTTTATTCTGTCTGAAGCATTATGACACTTGAGAAGGCAGAGGAGTTCCCCTTCCTGTGATGTTAGGCAGTAATACAAGTTATACCTGCAATTACAGATGAAACTACCATGCAGCATAAGATTTCTGAATTTGGCCAGCTTCTCTCTTGTCACTTTAAAGAAAATAGTGATGATTGTTCTTGAACTATTTGAGTGTTTCCCTTTAAAATTGTTCATTGTGATCTCCGGAGATGTCTAGTTAATCCGAGCAAATGTATTTTTCATGTTCCTTCTGTGTACTATTATGTATCAGTGGGGTTTTTTCTAAATACAATATTAATGTATGCGTACATCTAGTCAAATTGAGACATAGTTACCACGTTTTTATATGCAGAATCTTGGAAGCACTATTTAAATTGGTCTAAACTCTAACGTGAAGCTGGGGACATAAATTATCACCATATGTGTTTATTTCTCACATTTCTCTTCCTTTGATTTGAGCTGAGAATTTACGTTGTTGATTATTATCCAAATATGGATTGCGGCACGTGTTCTTTTTTTTTAAATATAGTGATGTTTCTGCAAGCCAAAGCATATGAATTCTTAACTGTTCCAAAGACACTCAGCTTGGCAAACCCAAATTCCATGCTACAATTTTTTCATATTCATCTCTTCAGTTAAAACTTTTTCTGATGACATGTTACTAAGTACAGTTCATTGACATTGTTTTCACCCAGTCCATAATATTGATAGGCAATTACTGAAGCCACCAGAACCCTAGTGAAAGTATTACTTCACATATAAATACGAAATGCCTTTTTTAGTAAGTTACTGCATTTTTTTAGTAACTTACAAAAGCAGACTTCAGTTTGTTCCCAGGCTGATTTGTAATATGATGTAGAGGCTGCAGAGGTTTAGTATAAGCAGATGCTACAGTACCTGAGCTGCTGCCTTAGTACAAATTCTACCATACTGATAATGCCACTCCCGTACTTTATGTTCTATATTAATTGACTGAAGAAAACTTAGTTTTGAGTTCATAAACACAATTTTTGTACATATGTCTGTAAAATTTTGCATAGATGTTTTATGTGAATAACTATAAACAATTTATTAACTAGGGTGCTTTTTGAAACTTCTGGCTATATGACTAGGTGGTACGTCTACTAAAAATCAATAACACAGTCCAGGCTGCTGTCTCACTGGTGTTGACCTGAGGCTAATGTACATTGAGAAGGGAGGTTGATAAAATTTCAGGAGCAGCGTAATTGGATGTGGTTAGTCCTGTATGAAATCTGCTTCCAGATGGCTGTAAGACAGTGTGGTAGAAGGCTAAATGGTACCTCCAGAGAGGATTAAAGAGTCATCAATCTACACTTTTCTAAGGAAGTATACACAGAATTGTATAGGTTGGAAAAGGCCTTTAAGATCATTGAGTCCAACCATAAACCGAACGCTGCCAGTCCACCACTACACCATGTCCCTAAGCTCCACATCCAAATGTCTTTTAAATACCTCCAGGGACGGTGACTCAACCACTTTTCCTGGTAGCTTGTTCCAATCCCTGAGAACCCTTTCAGTGAAGTAATATTTCCTAATATCCAATCTAACCCTCCCCTGGCACAGCTTGAGGCCATTTCCTCTCATCCTATCACTTGTTACTTGGGAGAAGTATAGAGCAATTAACCCTGTAGATTGGGTTCCGTTCTGATGGTCTGCAGTTACTTCTGCAGTTTTCTTTTAAACTACTCCAGATCCATATTTGGGTTTAGGTAGAAATGGTGAAGAACATTTTGTCCCCTTAAAAGTGTCTACTGGCTCATCTTTGAAATAATGTTTCACTGAAACTTCAGATCCACACTCACACTAGCTGCTTGTCAGCCTGTGTGTTTTTTCAAAGACATAAATCTGATTTCTCTTGTTTTTTCTAAGTCTCGGTGGTCCCTTCTTGGAAAACCCATTTATGGTTTAGTGTTCATGTGAACACTGGCTTTTTCTTTGAACTTTAAATTCTGCATTTGCTTTTTGTTTCATAATTATTGACTTCGATTATTGTACCTTGTGCTGTTTTTGAACCTTAAATCCTGATCACACAGTGTCTCAAAACTGTAGGTTCCTGTGATTCTAAGGTGGACAAGATTGACTAATGAAACTGACTTTTTATTAGGAGAAGGTTTATATGATATCTTTGTCTTCCTAGAAACAATAAACAGTTGCATTAAGAAAATGAAACCAGAACAGAAAACAGCATGCTAATAAATAATCTATGTCTGTGACCCTTCCTCCTGCCACTTCAAAATATGTTTTTAGTAACTGGGGTTTTTTTTTTTTCCTCATTTTTAACACCTCTGAAAATCTTCCCTCAAAAGGCTCGTTATGTGGTTGCTTAGCTACAGCATTGTATGCTTATTATGCATTTTACTTTCTGAATAATAATACAGTGAATTTAAGGAATTCTGCATTCGTTAATAAGCACTGAGGAGCAAAGCAGAAGTGTAAGGGAGAATGAAATGTGGGAAAGCTACTTAGTGAAGAAAATTATTCTTTTCTTTTTTTTTTCATTTACTCTATGCAGTTTCCAATATGTCTGTGGTTAATTCCTACCAAGTAGAATGTTACAACAGGCAGTGGATTCTGGTGATAGCAAAAAGAGATTCTTATTTTAACTTCCCCAAGAAAGTTCTTGTAAAATTTGTAGATATATTTTTTTTTAAAGTCAGTGTTTATTCTGTGGTTTTTAGTACGTGTTGATGTAAAAAGGACTTGACTATCTTACCATGGTTGTTCTTTCTGGTTGTAGTGTCTGAGGGTATGGAAAGAGGCAAAGGGTCTAAGCTTGCTATTTCCACACCGACTCCCTGCTCATATTCTGGTATATATTTCATGACTGATCATAGTCTCACTACTTGCACCCTTGTACTGTAGAGATAATATGACTTCCAAATAAATTTATTTGAGAAATTGTGCAAGGCTATTTTAGATTAAAACAGGATCAGCACCATTATTTTAGTGATAAGGTAGTTCATAGTGTGTAACAACTAAAGTCACACACAAACAGTGGGAATGAGATACAAAACATGCATGCAAGATTTTGTTTCAGGCTCTTTTATTCTTCCTCTCCATTTTTTTGTACTGTTGGGGATGTACACTGCTTTATACAGTCCACTTTGCTGCTTTTGGGGAAAGTGTTTTGGGCTATATTAATAATTAGTCTAAGAAGTCAGCAGCCAATTGTCTCAATTACTACTGGACAAATGGAAGAATTATATCCAGAGGCCAATTAAAAAACAACTGTTAAGGCAGCTCTGCTAGGTTTGCATTGTTTCATGCTTAATTTCTTTTTTAGGTGGATTTGTAAAATATAGTTTCATTACAAAATATCGTCTCTTTACCCAATACAGACGTTTGAATTAAGTCTGTTTCATACCAGTTAAAAAGCAGAAGCATCCTTTGCATAATCCAGGTCCACATCAAGAACACACTTTGAGAAGTCTTCCCTGACAAGCTCAAGGCAAACACTCTGTCTCTTGAACGAAATGATTCAGTTGTGTGCACTTGTTTTGTTGTTTGGGGTTTTCTTAAATGGAAGGGAAAATTATTTAGAGATGTATGGGGAAAAAATTGCCGTCATTGTGTTGCTTCTGTTTGTCAGTTGTAAAGCAAATAATTGACATGTGTTATTCTCTGCTGAGACATTAATTCCCACTGAAAAATATTACTTTGATAGTTTCAGTGAGAGCTATCCTAACAGGCAATCTGGTCCACAGTTTAAACAATTACTAGGAACGTTTTGATGAAGTAGTCCTAATGTTTGGAAACTACAGAAATTTTTGTGAGCGTGGGCATTGGTTTTTAAATACTTGTCTATTTAGTTAGAGTAGTAGATCTCTTTAAATCCTGTTTGCTGCTTTTAAAAATACACAGCAACTGAGATTGTTCTGCTTCTTTGACCTCAGAAAATACAAAGGCTGAGGGCAAGCAATTTGAGACAAATCCTGTGTCTTACCTGTTTTTCTTTTGTACAAAAAAGGATTCTTTATTTCTTGTAAAATTACAAACTCTCACAGGGAAAGGAAAAGAACTGTAGTAGGGTTACAATTTTAATTCTTCTGTTTCCTGGGAAAAACTGATGACTTTGAAAACTGCTAGAATAAAATAATGCAACCAGTTGAAGGTATGCACATCCAGCTGCTAAAAACGAGAAGGAAAGAATGGATTTTCTTTTTTTCAAGACTCACAACATGTGTCCTTTTGAATTTCAAGAATTTTAAGAGACCTCTTTGTTGTCAGAAAAACAATACTCTAAGTCAAGGCAGAATACTATGTGGTAAGAAATGTGTGCTCAGAAGTTCAAAGCAAAGGCTGTCGTAGAGGAAGATAAGAATTTGAAGGATCATTGGACATGCTCCCCTCTTATCCCTCCTGTCTGTAAAACTGTGGCTTCATTTCACATTCATCACGGGATTTGGGGTATTTGAGGCAATGTATGTAACTGCAAATATTTCGCAGTTGTTTAAGCAAGCAGTGTGTGCCTGTGTGATTTATGCTCTTAGGGTAGAGTAGGTGATGTGGTTTGTATGGTTGTTAAGGTGCTCTTTCTGCATTGTATGATAAGCAAATGAGTTTACATCAATGTTCTCGGAAATTGGACTGTGATAGCTGTAAAGCGCTGGTCCCATGGATCATCTTTCCAGGACTTTCTTGGTTTTTAAAAACCTGATATTTACAACACTGGTGGTAGGGCAAAATGTAACATCTTTCCTGAAGAGAGATGTTGCCTCTTCTGTTCTGGAAATGTCCTTATGAAGATTTGGAGATACTGTGGTTAAAACCTTCGACCTAAATGTACACTCAAAGCATAATTCAGGCATGGAGTTTTGTGCTCATGGGTGTAGCATACAGTGTGTGCTATCTGTATGTTACACAGTGATCATATGTTTGCTTTTTTTCTTGTCTGCTACCTTCTTTTGCATGTGTGAAAAGGATGGTAAATAAAGAACTCATTATTTCATGTCTAGCGCTGTGCAGTAGAGGTTTTAAAACACTTACAAAGATACTGTTCTAGGTCAGAGTGACTTAAAACTTTGAAAATGCCAGAGATTTCTGTCTTGCGTTATCTAAACGACCCTTGTAAGATGACTGAGGGAATAGATTTTTTTTTTCCTTGAAGTCATTAAAAAGAAATAATTTGTTCATGCAGTTTTCTATATGTATGTCTTCTCAAAAGAGATTCTAAAAAGCATCTTTTTTTTCATTCTTCTTCAATAGAAATCTGGTTAAGAAGTACTGTCCTAAACGTTCACCCAAAGATGAGGAACCCAGGTAAAAATGTGCATTTCAAATTCTGTGTATAAGAAACAAGGATACAGTATGTTCTGTCCTTCTATGGATTTTTTCCTTTTTTTTTTTTTTTTTATAAAATATTTAATGGGCTAAGACAACAGAAGAATTCTGCTTGGCTTCTTATAGATCTGCTGTAATTCTTGGGCATGAAACCATGAATTTACTTCTATTAGTATTTTAAAGTAGTAACCGTGGCAGGTTGTACTTGCTCTGTTCCAACAATCTTTAGTGAGCTGTAAGTTTGAAAGTAGAAGTTTAGTGCGCTATGTACAATCTAGTATTATTTTTTTTACAGAAAAGTGATTATGTGTCCTTAGGCTGTGGGTATTGCTTCATTTAGTAGGGTTTTCCAGTATAATTGTATGGCCATACAAATGCAGCTATACGTTCATATACTGAGACTTCAGCATACACAAAATTGTCCTGTTTTTGGCAAGAAGAGCTCTTAAACTGCTGGCTTGCTTGGACTCTGTAGACGAAATAAGTGAATGTCTGAGTGTGGAGGAGCAATTTGTGCTAAACAACTTTATGATTATTTCAGAGAGGTGTCTGTTTTGCTGTGCACGTACATAGCCATTTTTTTATTTATTTAGAAAACGCAATATTTTTTTTTTCTTTAAGGATAACTCGTCCAAAGGAAAGAAAGTGGGCAAGTTTCAGGTTGGAGCCAGCGCACATGCTGTGCATAGAGTGCCTGAGAAATCACATTAGGTTTTCCTCTGAGTCTTTTGACTATTTAAAGATCCTGGACAACAGGGAATGGGATTTCTAGTGCTAGGGTGGCATTTGAATTCCCCAGAGCCAAGCCTATGGAGAAGGCAGTATTCCACAGTTAAAAGAGAGAAAGATATGTATTTTAATGTGGTGCCTGTTTTTTTTTTTTTCTTTTCTTCCCTTCCACACACACTTTCCACCCTTTGCCCCTCCTCTTCCCCCTTTTTTAGTGCCAGCCATAGTGGCACCTTACTTCCAGCCAAGAGGTGGGCAGGCAAACAGGCAGCTGTCTCCAGAGCTGATAGCAAACTTGTTCTGTAGATCATCCATCGGGATGCATATGAGTGGTATGATTGGCATGTTCCACCCTCAAGACTACCAAGCACATCATCTCTGCAGCAAGCTCAGCCTCCGAGCCTAGGGACGTATGTATCCGTTCCCAAGCTCAGGCTTCTCAGTTGGCAGCTTAGGAGATACCACTATACTACAGGGCTTTCCAGGTAGTATTATGCTTCTTTCTTTTCCATCCACAAAAATCCATATTCTTATAAAATGTATTTGAAGAGGCATTGCAACATATTAGGCGTAATGTAGGCTTTCCCAGCTTGCATTTCTACTATAATTCAGTTAGCATTAAGATAAGGTTTATTGTTAAATATGTTTTGGGGTTTTTAAAAATGTATTTATTCAGGAGTACAGACTATAGTAAAAGTAGTACATTAAAAAAACTGTCTCACTGTATATATGTGTGTGTTTGTACGTGTGTGCTTTTTTGTCAGGTTTACTTCATGTATTGCCTTTTTTAACATCCTTAATGAGTTGAATGACTATGCAGGACAACGAGAAGTAGTTGCAGAAGAAATGGGACACAGAGTGTACGGAGAATTGATGAGATATTCTCATGATCTAAAAACTGAGAGAAAAATGGTAATTTCTATATTTTGATTTGATAATAGGATATCAAAACTGATATGCCTTAAGGAATTATTTGTTTACCCAATTTAATGAACTTGGCAATAGGTAGGTTTTGTAATACATTTCTAGTACACATATTTAAAGTTATTATCTGTTTTTATGCACTGGTTTACTACAGTTACTAAACCTAGAAATTAAGATCTTGGGAGACAGTGCTTACCAGTAACTTTTTTCCCAGTGTAATTTTCGTCTGTGGTACTGTTCTTATATGATTAGTAATGGTCTTCCTTACTGGTACTTACTGGTAGCTTGTGGGAGATACTGCACGTCATAGTGTGTCAACTAGAGCAGGGACTAACTAATGGTAATACTACTAAAAAGATAAGTAAATTAAACTTATTTGTGGTGTTTTTAGCATCTTCAGGAAGGACGAAAGGCTCAACAGTATCTGGACATGTGCTGGAAACAGATGGATAATGTGAGTTTGTTTTTTGTGTTTTTTTTCCCCTAACAAACTGAATAATATACAGTCTGTAAATGGAAATTTTGTCATCTTGCTTGGTTAGACTCTAATGTTTAGTTATGTTACTGAATGTCCAAATCAGGCTTAGTAACAAACAAAATGCAGTTCAATGTATTTGTAGTTCCTTGCTTAAAAAAAACCCTCCTGTAAACAGCATCTGTGTGTATGTTTGAGTGAAGCCTTGCCTTTTATCCAGCGTAAAGGAATCTGTTTTTAACAAGGGTACAGACTGCTTCTCCACGGGCTACTTTTTGTTTAGAGACTAATTAATAATGTCAGTTTATTTATATGAAGATCAAATCTCAAGTCACTGTATTTGAATTGAGTTTGAGGGCTTGTTACATGAGGTCTATTCAAGAATACCACTATAGACTATTACACTTTCAGGAAGTAGAATCACTTTTTGGCACAGAAATGCAGGAAGTGAATTTCTCTAGAACAGATTATAAGCTCCTTTTTCTTGAGACATGCTTTTTAAAGAGGAGAAAATATAAAATTCAACCAAGTGTGTTCAGGATGCGTTCTGATATTCTGCTGGGTATATGTCTTAGAAATGTATTATATCTTTGATCCAGACTATTGTGAAGCAGTACTGGAGAGGTGAATTTCTGTTTTGTTGTTGTGGACCCAGAAGGCGATGTCTTGTTTCAGTATCATGTCAGAGTTTCATTCATGGTCAGAGGGTGAGAACAGAAGCAGATGTGGTAGTTTTAGATGGTGTCACCCTTGACCAAGATAATCCCCAGAGTTCACCTCAATCAATCACTTGTGTTGTATGCACTGTATTTACTTGAGTGCAAAGTCAGTCTTTTAAATGCTTCCAGCCTTTAAGGGACACATTAAGCTCGGTAGCCTGTCTTTGCACTGAAGCAGGAGAGCGGTGCTCACAGTCTCTCTTGCCAGTTTGTCTCTAGTGATACTAACTTCCTGAGCTGCAGCAGTTTTTTCCTACAGCAGTCTTGACAACAGCTGGATATATTGAACATCAACTGCATCGCATACTGTTGTCTGTGTTCCTTATAGCTATGGTATTCGGTATGAATACTGATGATAATGGATGGGTATGCAAGATCTCATAATGCAGCTAAATCCTTCAGACTACCTTCACAATAGCTTAGTTGAACTTATTCAATTATTAATTTATTAATAATTATTAATAAATTAATTATAAATAATTATTAAGTTATTGAAATTGATCACTGAAAAAGGGAATTTGAAAATTTTACTCATACAAGTCCAGGGTTAAGTTTTCTGCCCCCTAACTTTTATTTAGGTTATTGAAAGCAGGCTAGAAAGTAGACTTGTCTGTTGATAATTAACTGCGGAAATGGAAAATGTAAAAAATTTTTAGATTTGGTTTCTGTGAGAACAATGGATTTACTTAAAGGTACTTAGTGAATTTAAGATATTTAAAGTTACTGTACAAAACCAAGAGTGAGTAGTGGCTGTTGAAGCAGTGAGTTTTTGTGGCTTTCTTAGAGCAAAAAGAAATTTGAGAGAGAATGCAGAGAGGCAGAGAAGGCGCAGCAAAGCTATGAAAGACTGGACAATGACACTAATGCAACAAAGGCTGATGTTGAGAAGGTAAGAGCGGTGCTGTTTCTTTACTCTCTTTTTATTATAAAAAATATTTGCACATTTATCAGTACTGGAACAAGTGTCTTTGTATAAAATTGTATATAAAATATGCTTGCTTCTTACGTGCAATATCAAAGTTATGGTAAAATATATGATGGCACAGGAAGGGAGTATGCCTCGTTAGTCTTGAGATTATGCTGTTGAGATGATGACTATCTTCCTTAAACAGGCAGGCTTACTGCTATTTGGTGTTTTGTGGTATATATGTTCAGTCATTTCCATGTTTTTTAGGGTATGTATTTAAGCGATGTGGCTAAGGGAGCTAAAATGGTCTTTGATCTCTCTGTATATGATAAATTAGGTCTGTACACTGTCAGTATATATGAAGTCTCACATTCTTTTAATTTCAATTATGTCAGTTTTGATGACTTGTGATTAGTGGTTTTGCATAGTTGGTAAAATAGTTAAAATAATGCTGTGTGTCATTGAAAAGCACAAGACATGTTTCAACTGATAACATTTCCCTACTAGGCTAAGCAACAGTTAAACCTGCGCACACATATGGCTGATGAAAACAAAAATGAATATGCTGCACAACTACAGAATTTTAATGGAGAACAGCACAAACACTACTACATTGTCATTCCTCAGATTTATAAGGTAAAATAATGAACAGAGACAGTATGTCTGATCTTCTTTTAAGGGACAAGTAGATTCTAAATTTTAAAACTTTTGGGGATTTTAGTGGATAATTTTATCCAGAAATTAGCGTAATCTTCATACAACCTGTGTTTTATCATGAGATTTACTGCTTACAGTATTTATGCTTAGACTTGTAATGAAACTATTCTGTTGCATTTTTCTATGAAGTTTTTATATGTTATAGACTCTTTGTTTAAATATTGCTGAAGAGGTATGGCCAAATAAACATTTGAGACATCTGGATGAGAGCAAACATTTAAAACAATCATTTTAATAAGGTTTGATCACTAATTCTCTTGATATTTGTGTGTGTGAATGCTTTTACTCTGGCAGAGATGAAGGAAAGCGTATAGCCAATGGTGACTGTGTGGTTTATGTATCTCATGTACAGGTATAAAACGGGTGGATTGGAGGCAGAAGCACTCCTTCCCCCCACCCTCCCCCCCACATTGGTCATCACTTCATCAGTATTACCAGCAATCCACAGAACTCTCTAAAATAATACAAAACTTCAAGGTCAAATTAGATTTATACTTTGCATCTAAAAAGGGGATTTCTCAGGGGTGCTTCATGGAACTATTAAGATTTAATTTTTTTTTCCAAGGGCTCTTTCAAAAACAGAGACTTGGCAAAACTAGTTTAAAGTAAAGTAGTAGTTGGTGGGCGTGAGGTGAGGGGGGGTTCAGAAGTGTATCAGCATTTACTTTCAGTCATTTGGGAGAATACTGTGACTGTAGAAACTGATTCTGAGACATGGAGTAAGGAAACGGAAAGTAAAAATACTGACTTAATTTGAAGGTGTACCAACTTAAGAATGCTTGATATTTTCCAGAAGCACAAGGGAGTTCATATTCTTAAAAAATACTTACTAGAAGGTCTAGGATTCTCAGGAGAAAATTGCCTTGGCTTATGAAAGAGTTTTCTAATATTTTAACTGTTAAGCAGCACTATAGTAGATGTGACATGAGCACGCTGGAGAAATTGCAGTCAGCTCCCAGGAGAAAGAGTTCGATCATCTTTGCTTGTAGCTTGGACCAGAGTTTTGGTTTATTGCTTTTATTTCTCTAGGGTTAAAATCCATTATTGTTGTAAGATATTACTTATGTTTTTTTTGAAACCTCCAGTAAGAGTAGAAAAACATAGTCCTACTTTCTCTTGGGACTATGTTTTTATTACTTCCTTGCAAGTATTTGGTAACATTCTAAGGGAAAACCTTGGGAGAGGGATTTAGCATTGACTAGGCTGTTGCTTTGTTTTGGAGAGATGAAATTGGATGCTGTTGGAGACATCTGCCTTTGTTAGAGTAGGTGCAGGAAAAATCCAACTTCTTACCCCATTTTTGATAATCTATTGATGTATGTGCTACTACTTTTTTATTTTATTCTGGTGTGTTGTCCCCCGTCCCCCCCTTCAGTTAGCTGTTTCTCTTTAATTTGTTCTTTTTGTTGTGTTCCAGTATGCTTTCATTACAAATCTTATGTAATGGTATTTTTTTCTTTATTTTCTTGCACACTTCTAAAGGAAATGGTTTGTATTTCAAATCAGAGAGCATGTCTAAATGGCATATAACTTTAATATTTATAGTTTTTCCTATTCTTTAAATTGTTGGTATTGGAAAGTAGAAAAGCAAGATAGAGATATTTATCATAAGAGAGAAATTATTTGGAACTAGAAGGAGATAGTGAGGAGATGTAGAAAATGTCTTTACAGTTGTTTTTTTGCATTAAATATTTTTAAACGGGTGGCTGTAGACACAGTACACATGCTTTAAAAAAGAATAAGGAAAAGAAAGTCTGGTCCTTTACATAATTTATTAAAATTCAAAGAGTATCAACTCTTCGTAATTACCGTTCTGGGCATCTTAAGTCTATGTCTGAAAGGACTTGATTTTTCGTAAATTAAGGTCTGTTTTGTTAGAGAAACAAAAATACCAGGAAAGCACAGAAATCCTGTACCACACTGTGGTGACCACAGTAACTGCATACATCAGGACTGGGGGGAAAAATCTGCAAACAAAAGCTTTATTTTGTCTTTCTTTGTGCTTGCAGCAACTTCAAGACATGGATGAAAGGAGGACTATCAAGCTTAGCGAATGTTACAAAGGCTTTGCTGACTCTGAGCGCAAGGTTATTCCGATTATCTCTAAATGTTTAGAAGGGATGATCCTTGCAGCAAAATCAGTTGATGAACACAGAGTAAGTAGAATTGAGCAACTTTCTAAATGTGCGTGAGCAAAATCTAACTGATACAGAAGCGGTGGAGAGGGAAAACACGTTCTTACCCTGTACACTTATCTTTCCATGGTCAAATATTTGTCTGCTTGAAAAGTGTTGTGACTTCATTTTTAGCCCAGATTGTCACTTCCACTTTCAGCGTCTGTCCTCTTCCTGTTTAATTGCTTTCTTGTGATCTGAAGATCTTTGACACTTTCTCACTGTATGTGACTCTGGACACATTGTTTTGGTTATCCTGAAACACCCCAGAGTACAGGCACGGTTGGTATTTTCTCCAGGGTGCAGCATTAAACAAGGTGTAGTTCTCTGTGCTGTTTGATTGCAGCTATTGGCACTTCTTTCTTATTCCTTCTGATACGGGTTCTTCCCTTTTATATCTTACTACATCTAGTTTCCTAGCGTTATCTTCATCTCCGTGCTAACGTTGAAGGCTTAGAAGGTGGGGTAGTAGTTTTTACTATGTGGGACATGCCCTAAAGCGTGTCCTGCTTCAAATTTGTGATAACCCTTGGGAAGTATTGGCTGGGTTCTGAATAGCAGGGTGTGCTTTGATTTACGCTCATGGTAACCCTGCTGAGAAGAAAGAACAGACGTTATCTTAACTTGATCTATCCAAAAGCATGCATTTTGAGCACTCTCTCACTTTCCCATCTGTGCATCCGTGCAATTAAAGGGAAAATTTATGTCTCCGTGTGTTTCTCTTTCCGGTTCTTGATGGGTTTGCTTGTTTTGCTTTTTAAACTCCTTAATGTCCTATCTTTAGGACTCGCAACTAGTGATAGACTGCTTCAAATCCGGTTTTGAACCTCCTGGAGATTTTCCATTTGAAGATTACAGTCAGAATATTTACAGAACTATCTCTGATGGAACCATCAGCACACCAAAGCAGGAAGGAATGAGAATTGATTCAAAAACTACAGTGGGCAAGGCTAAAGGAAAGCTGTGGCTATTTGGAAAGAAGCCAAAGGTAACAATAAAGAAATTACTATTTGGAAAATTAAAATGTGAAGATCTAGAGTGCATGGAAGCAGCAATTTATTTATTTTAAAATAACCTTCCCCTTGCCTGCCACTGTCTTTTAAAATATGTGCAAGGAGATCTGAAGGTTTGAGTAGGGTTGGATACATATATTAAAAGGGAAGTTCTCGCTGGGGAAAGTTTTCCAATTTTTCTTCTAGTGATTTGTATCTGGGAATGTTTTTACTAGTTACTTGATAAAAGTAGCTTCCCATTTCTGTGACATTTCTTAGTTTCCATAAAGACTTTTTGCAATTACATAGAGAAGGTGTTAATTGTGAATGTAAAAATAAGGGGAGGGGAAGTGTGCTCTGGAACTGGGCAGACTTTCAGGTCTGTTTTATACTACAAAAAGCAGCCCCCTTTTAAACATCACGTTTTGTAGATGCTTACATATGGGAGTGTTGTATAGATTTTTATTACAGCTGCTGCTAATTTTGAAAACTTCTCAGGTTTGTCTGAAAACCTTAAAATCCATAGTAGCTCATTGGTGAAACATACTGTTGAAGCTCCATACAGGCAGATGTCCCAGAAGAAACAATGCAATTAAATAGGTAAAAATATTCCTATGCTCAAGAAAAAAATGAAAGCAGAGAAATTACTCCTTTCCTGTATTACCATATGAGCTTCAATTAACACTTTCTGTGCCAGATGCCTTCATGGATCAGCAAACAAGATTATCAATGCATGCGTTAGCTATGTAAATGCTAATGAGGCATATACATATTTAAATTTTATGCTAGGTCTTTATTTAGTATTGGAGCATATCAGTGAGTCATTTTAATGATTCCCACAAATTCTAAGAGGTTATTTTAATGCTCCAAGTCAGCTTCTGCCATTTATTATAGGAAACTATTAGAGCTTGTTAGTGGTAGGATTTATTTTCCATTTGACAGTATTCCAGGAAAGCAGATCTTTACAGAAAGAAAGGATGTAGCTGATTCTTTATTCCCTCCTTGGTATATTATGTAACTACAGCTGCGTGTTGAAATGAAAACTGATTGTTTACTTTTCATGCAGTATAATTAATGATTGATAATAGTTTAAATGCATTAATGCATTAGCATATTTCTTGTACTTGGCTGCAGAGGTGGGTGAGATTCAGCCTGTTCTGAAATGAGATCATGCTTACTGGTTTGACGACAGGACATCTTTATGAGAATTTTGGAGAGGGAAGCTATGAAAATCTGCATTGGTTTTCAATCCAGACCTTTGTAGTTCTAAGAAATTCCTTAGTACAATGACAGCTGAAGGAAGCTGACAGGGTGTTCCCTACTCTTTCTTCTCTCCAGTTTGTTTGCTTTGTATGTAGCATTCAGAGAGTCAGCCTTACTGTTTCCTGTATGGAATCACAGATATACATACGTGTATACATACTACATGCATCTCTTTGTTAAGGAGCTGGAGGAAATGGAAGATTATGTCCCTTTTTTTCACCTGTTTTTGGGGAGGATGGAGGGGTGCTCTACAAAACAGCAGCTGGGAGCAAGATACTTACCAGCATATACATATTTAATTCCATATACTATTTACAGGTTTTTAAAGATACACTTCAATTAGCTAATATAAAAATATGCTCATTTATTGTAGCTGGGGCATCGGTGGCCTTTGGGCCTTCATTTAGCTGAAACTATGGCTGGTCTTGACTTCAGATACATATTTACCTCTTTTCTGCCTTTGACAACATCAAAAAGTCTTTTGGAAAGGGAATGAGTTGTGCACCAGAGGAATTAGTACAGAAAAATCGAACTGGGAAAAAGCAGCAGAGGTTTGAGAGACAAAAAGTGAGAGAAGCAATTTGAATAGAGCGGAGGAAGAAAGTGAAGGAAGTTCTTGTGATGATATTAAGAATTCCACGCAGCCATTGTGTCAGCCCAGCTTGGCTACAGAGATTGAGTATACTTCTTGTTTTAGTCATTCTCTGTAGATGTGCCTAGTATTTCTAGTTGAGCTCGCCTGGTAGGGTACATCAAAACGTAGGAAGGAGCAGCGAGCAGGAACGCACAAGCTTCTGGAATGGCTGTTACTGAAGTTGGGAAAAGCAGAGCTTCCTCTTTTAGGAAAAGAGACAGGCAGCTTCGGGATCTTGTTAGGACCTTGTGGAAGTGTTGAGTCTAAACCTTTTTTGGAAATTCCTTCATTCTCTGCATCAACCTGTACCTCTGAAGATGAATTCATGGTCGAAACCTTTTAAAACCAAGACAGTTATAGCATAAATGTGTCTGGAACGTTACAAGCTGTTTCTGTGTTGGATGGAAATTTAATTTTTGTAAGACAGAATTTTCATTTTAAAATTACTTTGAACATTTGGCTTATTTATTGCTTTCTTTATTTCCACATTAGCCACAATCCCCACCCCTAACCCCTACTAGTTTATACACATCCAGTACTCCTAATGGGTCCCAGTATCCCATATTCTCCATTGAACCAGTGCATTATTGCATGAGTGACATAAAAACAGGGAAGCCCAGAATTCCTTCTTTCAGAAGCCTCAAACGAGGGGTAAGTTCGATAACAAGTTGAAATGCATGATGGGCTATGACCAGTGTGTTTGTGACGTGGCTTTTCTAATGCTCTTCACCCTCATTATAAGGCTTCCTTTTGTTAAAAGTAACACTTCAGCTATAAGGTCACTGATAGGGATCTTTGCTTCATATTACATGGAAGTTACCAACAGGTTAACAATAAAATAAAATAGAAATGCTCTTTATCGCATTCCAGATACTTGTGCCTACAAGAAAGGTGTTATAAAGAGGGTGCTCAGCATGTGTTTGATGCCTTTCTCCATTGTTGTTCACATTCACAAATGTTTTCCTGCCATCATGTAACATATTTTTGCAGTAATTTATCATTGGGTATAGAGTCACCACAAAAAAACCCAACCCTGATAGATCAGATGTCTCATTTGCTGACTTTTAATTGAAATAATAGTAGTTGATTACGAGACACTGAACTAAGAAGCGAGAAATTTAATTTCTTTTGTACATCAGATGCTATATAGCACATGGTGCTTGCAGATTTTGGAATACTGCTTTTTGAAACATTACCATTTTAATGCATTTTCTGATTAATAAATTGTTCTTGTTTGTCCAAGGTTCTTTTGGGTTAAATTATTGAAAAATTAATACCAAATGCCACCTTCTGAGATTTTTCAATTAATTTACTAATTTATAGTGGCATATCCTGCAAATAGAATTTGTCTGGAAGACAATAAAAGGGAAACGTTAAGTGGTTTCCTAGCAACATTTATAGTACTAGTGATAAATGTACTGGTGCTTTCCTGTGATGTCAGTGAAACATAGGCTGCCCAGTTTATGTACATTTTATGATATTTATTGATCCATATAATGAGATAATTGGATGCTTTTGATTATATATAATTCATGATTTTCTGATATTTGAAAAACAATATTGATGTGCTGTCTTCATGTGCATCAAGAATGGTTGGCATAATGTGGAGATCAAAGCACAACAATGTTATGCTGCTGTAAAGTTAGGATTTAGAGGCTCCCTTGCTGTCGTTCTGAAATGTAATGAGTTACACTTAAAACTTACGCTATTTATGTCATGTTGTGGCATCTTATTTCAGGCACCCAGATATCTTGGAGATAGGATTTTTTAGAAAATTCTTGTGGGCCTCTAAGTATTTTGGAGGACAGTTTATCCTTTCCCTTCTGAGTCACGTATATAATAATTTGTTCTGGTCACAAAGATGATGTTCCTTCTTTAATATTCCGTGAGGAAGTAATTGGATTAGATAGTTGAAGTGGCACGTGTCTTGATTATACCTCCTTTTTGTTGATCACTGAATGTGCTGATTCCTGGCTTACAAATCAACATCTTGTCATATCAGTAGTTCTAGAACCTCTTACCGAAGCAAAAGATCATCATCTAAAAACTACAGAATGCCAATGGAAAACCATATTTTTATTTAATATTTTATCCTTAAAATTCATTGTCCATGTTGTAAAAGTGAATGAATTTAATATAGACTAGTATTCCATAAAATGAGCAAGGATCACTAGTGTCCTAAAGCCTGAATTAACTCCAGTATCCCACAATACTTGAGGATGAACATTTTAAGTTTTATATGTTTTGAAATTCCTTGCAAGCATTTTGACATCACGTTATCACATGTTGAGTGCTTTTTCAACTTAAATGTCTACTGTAGTTCTAATAGATTTTATTTAATTGATCAGTGTTACCTTTATAATATATCTTGATTCAGTGCTTAATAGTTGCTAGTACGTGATGCTGTTTTCCACAGTTTTGTCCCTGGAAAATGATGTCCAAGTGATATTGACATGCAGAACTACCAAGTGGTATTTAATTGGCTTCTGCTTCTACCGAGATTTAGCCATGAGTTGGCAGGTATAGGACAGTAAGCACACCGGTTATCTTGTTTAACATGTACAAGATTTCACTCCAGGCACTGGAGGTCACAAAAGCAGACTGCCCTCGTTCTGTGCGTCATGTGTTAGGTTCTCCTACCGTGATGTGTAGCGAAAGCAGCAAACAGCACCTGTAAAATAGGCTATTGAAAAAAAGTCTTTAAGTGTAAGAAGGTGTAACTTGCTTTATTATTATCCTTTGAAATGTTCACATTTCCAGAGAGTGTTAGTGCTTATGAGAGGTCTTTGCTCGATGCCACTTGATACATAAATAGATAAATCAGCAGCAGCGATGCGTAAGCCTTGCTTGTGTTTTCTGGGAAGACTCTTTGTAAAGGGAACAAGAAGTTTATTCTATAGCCATTTTACAGCTTTGGACTTTGTCGAGGTTTCTACCAAAGCATCATTTGTTAAGGTGCTTTACTTTCCTCATTGCTAGAAAGTCTGATTTTGTGTGCGTGTGCCCCAGTCGACAGCCCTAACAGTCTCTGATGGTCATTAAGTGATGTCGGGGATATGTATCTTTTAAGTTGCTCGGTGCTTCTCCGAAAGGGTTACCCAAAGTCCTGAAGGCATGGTAGATCTTCAAAATGCTGTGAATGTTAAACCCAAGATACAGCAGCTGGCATCCCACATTTTATTTGCTTCCTCTAAGGCTGAAGTTTTTACTCTTTAAAGGTCTTTATTTTTATCTGGATGACAGCATTTCTAGGATTGCAGCAATGGCCCCAGTGCTGTTTTCAGAAAGTAAAATTACTAGCTTCTAAACTTGAAAAAGATCTTTGCTTATTGTAGTTCTACTATGATAATAAAGTAAATACATTGTAAAAATTACATTGGCAAAAGCGATGGTAGTGGATTGTTAGCTATAATTAACAAATTATTTCTGTATGGCTGACCAGTCCTTCATCATCATCAAATTCTGCTATTTTGTGCAGTGTTGGCTGTGTGTTTGTTTCTTCTACAGTAGAAGTTCTTTAGCATATTACTCAAAACATTAAAACTCTAAAGTAGTTTAATGAAGTTCTGTATTAGAATTTCATAGGTTCAACTACCCATTATCACCTAGTAATTTTTAAATCCGTAATTCTTAAAGCAGAAGTGCATTTCTGATTATTGTATCGTGCTGTTCTTGTGCTCATAGTAAAATGTATTTGTTTAAGAAGCTAAAGTTTTAATCCTTAAGTAGTGTTTTAAAGATACCTTTTTAGGCATTAATCACTTTCATAACTGGTCGTTGCATGTGAATAATTTCCCGTTTCTTTCTGTTTTCAAATGAACTGTGCAGTGGTCGGTGAAGATGGTAAGCCCGTGTGCTGATCTGTCCGCTGTACTTCTGCTAAGATAGCATGAAAGTGATCTTTTGGAAGTGTTTCCATATCATAACTGCTTTAAGTCAGGTGCTGAAATACATCTTCAGATTTTCCACTCATGTACACAGTCGTCTTAATCATCCATGCTTAAGGTCAGATAATTAGACTTGTGATCTGGCTGCAAGTAAATCTGTGATTTTGGAATTTTAGGGTTGACCAGTATTCACAAGCTGGTCATGATGGAAATGCTCGGTGGTTTCTCTTTGTCAGGAAAACTGTTAAAGCAGTGTAAAATAGGTATATGAAAAGAGGACAAAACTTGTGTAAAGGAGAAATACTGAATGCTGCAAAATTCACTCCTTTGAATTTAACCAAAAATCAGCGGGGGAGATGATCCTTTAAGCTTGGGAGTATTAGGAAGCTGTTACGTTAAATGAAAACCAGACCTTCATCAATATGGTTGTTTTGCAGACTAAATCAGTAAAAATTCACTAAAAGACCTCTGTTCTTCTGATCATTTCAGTAGGATATCCTGGTTTTAACTGGCCTGTAAGGAAGAACGATACAGAGGATGTGATTGTCTTTTTGTTTCTTTGTAGTGTGTAAAAACACCTGAAAGGACTTCATTTTTTTTCCTCTAGAAAGAAACGCTTCTGCTTTATTTTGGAAACCTCATATCTTGATTTCCCTCCTTTTATGGTGTCTCGTATTCCCTTAAAAAGCAGTGAGATTATGGTTTTACAAGTGCAAAAGAACCAAGAAGTTGAGGGGCGAGAAGACCTTAAGAGGAGGTATTAGAAACTTGGCACCTGAGCCTAAGGCTGCTTGTGCCAAAATCTCAACAGTCGAGTTTCTTCTTGACAGAAGAAATGCTGTCCAGTTGGGTTTGCCTCCGTGGAGGGTCACTGTAATGGCAAGTGGGTTTCTTGTGCTAAAACCAACTTTCTTGGGCAACTAGGGCACAAATAACTAACTCAACTTTCTGTTACTAAGATGGGCACCATATTTCCTTCTTAACACTGTTGGTGTCTGTCACCCGGGAGGGAAGAGTTTTCACAACAAACTCACAAGATACACAAAAATCTCTTCCCATCCTTTTCACACCCTGTTTATAATCTTAGCACAAGTTTGCAGTCAAACCTTTGCAGGTTTGGGCTCATAAGAGCAGTGGTCTTAACTTTGGTTTGGGTTTTTGTTTTTTATATTTGGAAAGTAGGAGGTTTTTTCCCCTCCCTGAAACATTACCTTTTTTATAATGAAGCAGGAGACTTGGAATATTTGAGTAAGTTTTGATTCAGATTAACAAATTTAAGTCAAAATTTATGAAGGCTTTTTCTGTGCTCTATGAACTAATTTTAGTTGAGGTAAAATGAATCAAAACTTTCTAAGTTCTAATATGTTTTCTAGCAAGATTACTGAACTTTCGGAAGAGAATAGTACTCTGGAACGACGATCCAAAATACAGTATTTTCCTTTTGATAGCATCTAAATTGACACACTACGCACACTCCAGAGAAAAAAAAACCCAAATTATTGGCATATTATTATTGACACATCTTAGATTTTTGTTCTGACGGAAATTACTCTGTAGTAATTAACTCTAAATCTGCTTTAAGTGCAGTGGATGTAAGAGGGAGGTACGTGCCTCAGCTTTTCAGAAAAATAATTAAGTCTACAAATTTTGAATTGCATCCATGAGCCAACTGTTACAGAAGGCAGAAAGAGCCTTGAATGACTTGACTACGATCTGGCAGCAAGAACATGGCGTTTATTCTGTTGCGGTCTTTTATAGAGCTGTGTGTCAAGTAGAGTTTTTAAGAAGCTCCATCCTGCTTCCAGTGAGCACTGTCCGTCTGTGGGTATGTCAGTTCAGCTGTCCAGATCCGTGTGTCGTACTTGTTTAACAGCATTTCTACTTGCAGGGCCCAGCACTAGAAGACTTCAGCCATCTCCCTCCAGAACAGCGGCGCAAGAAACTACAACAGAGAATTGATGAACTCAACAGAGAACTCCAGAAGGAAACAGACCAAAAGTGAGTGCACCTTTCGGAGTTTTGTCAGGGTTCTCTCTCTCTCTCTCCTGTTTCTTTTGAAGTCCTCTACTACCTAAGCCAACAGCACTCGAAGCTACGAGGGAATATGCTGGTCCAGGCTATTGAGTGTTGAGACTGGATAGAGAAGAGTTGACAGCTGGAGTACTTGTGTGCTTGTGCATGACGCAAGCAAGGAAGGCGAAGCGCTGAGATGACAGAATGGCAAAAGGACTTAAGCGTGGTGTGGGGAGCAGGAGTTCCTCGTGTCTGTGCTTAGTGTCTAGTCACGGGTCAGGATCTCACACGTTATTTTACAAATACACAAAACACTATTTTAATGAATCAGCACCATCCTATATAATCTTTAAAATTCTTGTCTGGTTTTGTACATTTTTAGAGATGCTCTCAACAAGATGAAGGATGTTTATGAAAAAAACCCCCAGATGGGTGACCCAGGCAGTTTGCAACCAAAATTAACTGAGACTATGAACAACATGGACCGTCTTCGGATGGAAATACACAAGAACGAGGTTAGACTCTAAAACCACTGGTATCGTGGTGGTAATGAGTGGTAAAATTGTAGTTTGCCTTATGGGTTATAAATATAGCGCCCAGGAAAATGATTTAAGACAGTACTTGATACAATTTTTTTGTGGGTTACTCTATTTTCAAGTACGTTCATCTAGCTAGAATAAGGATGTGTATTATTAAAGATGTAAACTGTTGAGAAGAATTTCTTACAAATCACTTACTCTGAAATGCATATCTGATTAAGGATTATTTTTTCCCTTAAGACCAGCATGGAGCTTAGGCTAAGCATGAGGGATAGCTTCACGCTTCGTGTGGAGTAATTGGGAGGCTTCACGAGCGAGTGCAGTCTCTGTGGCTGGGTACTGACAAGGAAGCTGCATACAGTCAAGTGCTTTTGTTAAACGGTATTGGCTGATTTAGAATGAAGTTTTCTTTGACACCAGTATTTGTCTTTTTTTTTTTCCCCCCAAAGGCCTGGCTCTCTGAAGTTGAAGGTAAAGTAGCAGCCAGAAGCGACAGGCGGCACAGCAGTGATATCAACCACCTTGTAACACAGGGCAGAGAGAGGTCACTATTCTATCTCTTCTGCTTTTATACCTTATGCTCGAATCGGTACATCTCTTTCATAGGTAACACTAGGTGATGGTTGTTACTTACCCTCCGGAAGTTTATGTCCTGCTAAAGGAGAATCTCACTGGTTCTGAATTTCAGAGGTCACTTCATGTCATTATGGTAACGTAAAAAAATAGCGAGTCTAATCCAGACATGCGCGCATTAAATAGCAGCGCCTTTCAAAGCTGCCTTACTCACCGCGTAAGGCTCACCAGTTTTCTATGTTCTGTAGAGACTGGTATGTCACACTTACGTTTGGTTTTGTAGCGGAATTCAGTCCAAGCCTTTGTTAGATTAGCGTTTTCAGAAAATCATCTCCAGCAGTACATTTAAAACCTGCCAAGAGGCATTCCCAGAGCGATAGTCGTGGTCTGCCCTTGCTGTGACGTGCCTAGGTTCTGAGTTCTAGAGCTAAGAACTCTTCAGAGTCCTCACGCTCCAATCGTTGCATTATAGCCCCGAAGGGAGTTACACGGACGATGCCAATCAGGAAGTTCGAGGGCCACCACAGCAACATGCGCATCCAAATGAGTTTGACGATGAGTTTGAAGATGATGATCCGTTACCAGCTATAGGACATTGCAAGGCAATATATCCATTTGACGGTAAGGTTAACGACTGGCACTGCAATTCCTTGACTATAAGGCATGGGTGGTTGGTTTTAGAGAAGACAGGTAAAATTATTTAAAGCAAATGAACTGTATGAGCAACTAGTTACTTATAAGATCAGTGGAAATATTTTATAAATCAGTTTAATTCATGAGCAGTACTTCTGTGCTGTTCTAAGATAAATATTAGCACAGCTATTGGCAAATATTCAGCTTTACAAATTGGACTAGGTTTTTGTCTGTAAGCCTGTTTGACCATATGTTCTCATGCACAGATTTTTTGTTCTTCCTGTTTATATATAATCTGGAAACTATGCCCTGGGAAAAAGATGACTTGAAATTCTGTCTGAATACTGAGACTTCTTTGCCTCTTGTTTTCCCAGGTCATAATGAAGGCACTCTGGCAATGAAAGAAGGGGAGATCTTGTACATTATTGAGGAGGACAAAGGAGACGGGTGGACAAGAGCTCGAAGACATAATGGAGAGGAAGGCTATGTGCCAACATCATATATAGATGTAACGCTAGAGAAAAACAGCAAAGGTGCAGTAACCTATATCTAACAGTAAACTGACAGCTTTCAGTTGTACATTCCCCAGGAAAATAGTGGAAAAATAGCAAGTTACACAGGTTCATGGAAAGCAAGAGAACATCAGAAGCCAGCAGTGGTCTGTGGTTCGCAACGTGAGATGGCTGTAGGCCTTTTTTCCAGAGACGACCACTTTAAATTATGCCTCTTACACTGGTCTGTAGTTTTGGCCCGATGTCTCCTGCTTTAACTGATCTAGTGTTCCTGCTTTACAAAGCACTAAATCCAATTGAGCTATTAAACTCAAAAAAGACCAGGATTCCTGCTTTTTCTATATAGAATACTTTGTTTTTAAAGAGAACTGAAAAATTAGTCTTAAAGATCTCCAAGATTTACTGTTCCCACTTTTATGACTTAAACTATATGCTTAAAGCAGAGGGTTTTTCCTCTAATAACTAACTGAACTCAGTTACTGAAAGATATTAATTTCCTTCCTTAGCAAATATTTGGCAGCTTTCGCTTCTTAAACAGGAAAATGTTTTCTGATTCTGAAAGCTCAACAAAAATACTCAGGAAAAAACATTATGATTAAGAAGGACAGAAAGTCCACTGACCTGCCTCTCTCCTTCCTTTTCAGTACTCCTAATGTAGAATGTTGTGTGTGGGACACAACTTTGTTGTTTTAACTCTAGAAACCATGAACAAACAAAAAAAGAGACCACATGTAACGCTTGATGTCTTACTGAACCCACTCTCTGCTCCTGAAAAGGGAATGATTTTACATTCTTAAATCTGTGCCTGTAAGCTGTCTTTTAATTGCATCATGTTTAGTTTGAAATCAAGGTCTTAAATGTACAGTAATTCCCCTCACTGTTAAATGGCTGAGGATTGCAAATGGCATTGTACTGCTTGATTCCTAGGGGGGGGAAAAAGCTAATGTAAAAGCTGTGGCTCGTATTTCTGATGAGAGTTTGTGGAATTAAGTACAAGGCTAATGTCAAGCCACTGAGAATGGCCTGTTAGAACTGAGCACTCTCCTCTGTCTTCTAAAGGCCTTCAGTAACTTTCTTCTTTTCTTTTTCCTCTTGGACTGCAGGTTCCTGAAGCGGGTTTCTGAGAAAATGGGCGAGATCTTGAAGGAGGTTACATGCAGCTGCTGGGGGGTGGGTGGGCGGGGGGTTACTAGACTGGGAGGCCCAAGGGGAAAAGCTAGTTGCATGAATGCATGCAGACATACATTTAGTCACTAACATCTTAGCATCTCCATACATAGGTAAGGATGTATTACAAATTCTTCAGTTTGTGCAGGAAAATAGAGTTCCATGACCCAGAGCCAAAAGGCTACTGCTCCTAGAATTGCTTTCTTTCCGTTGTCCCAGACGCACAAACTGTATTTCAGTTTGTGCTGTGTTTCGGTCATCTCAGTCATTCTCTTTTCCAACTCGTTTTAACCGGCAGTTGTTTAGAACCACGTGTCGGTTATCAGTCTGCCTGTGCCACCTCCATGCTCGCCCTTAACCTTCTCCTGCATGCCTAGGACAGTCAGGCATATCTGCGTAACACTTTGCCATCATTGCTTGTCTTTATTTTGTAACAAAATCATTTTGTTTAAATACCTTCAGCACTAGAGTTTCATCCCAGTATCCATGTATGCTGCTATAACTATACCACTGCAACCATCATTACATTCCAGTTCTTGGCATAACTGATAAGAGACCATAATGTATTTGTGTTGATTTGGGGAATAACACGGCTCAGCTCTAGCCTACAATGCAATCAAGAGAAACTCCTCGAACTGTGGTCCATCTTCAGCACTTCAGTAACCTGTTGTCAGCACTGGAAACCCGCAACACCACCAGAGAGATTCACCACTGCAAGCTAATGACTGTTTTTGGAAGTCAACCACTTGCCATTCAAATGCTGCCTTAAACTAGAGTGCCTAAATCTGTTGTTTGCCAACACCACCACAGTATCCCACAAAGGGCTTTGTGTCTCAGCTCTTCTCACAGTGCTGCAGCTGCTGAGGTAGCCACGGTAGGTGTTTTCTAGAGCTCTACTTTACTGGATACATGGTGCATCATGAATTTTTATACATTGAAACGCGTATCTCTTCTTCATTTAATATTTTTTTTAAATATTTTTATGGAAACTGTCTTTTAGTTTTTGACGATGAGGTTCCAATTTTAATTACCGCAGTGCTAGTCCATTTCCAGGTGATGCGTCATTGTATGGACCAGTTGAAATTCGAGTGATACTTCGTAATGATCTATGTGCACTTTTACTTGTAAACAATTGAAATTTGGATATGTTTATACGTGTAAATATAGTTGTCTGCAGTGCCCCTATTGCTTATGTTGTCTTGCCTCCCATTTGTGGTTCTATTAATAAGTACATCATATCTGATTTAGTAGGGTGATAAGAATTTAGACTAGCGATCTTGAGGGGAGGGATACTTGTGTCAAAGCAAGCTTGTCAACCCAGCCACCTGCTGTTCGGGGAAGTGAAATAATTATCAAAACATCCTGTTTTTCTGGGGTCTGAAGCAATATTTGGATGCAGCAGCGCTGGATTCTTCTTAATTTCAGTGTTATTAGGAACTGTACTACCAGTAAAACTGCATTTGAGTGACTTGTGTAGAGGTTTATTCCTTTTGTTATGTATACCACTATTACACAGCTCGACCTAGTGTATTATGGGGGCTATTAAACTCTAAAGTTTAGATTTTTGGAGCTTGTATACAGGGTTATTTATATAATAATGTGACATTACTCAATACTGACAAAACTACTTAGGTAGTTTTTGGGGTTTGGGTTTTTTGGGGGGGGTTTGTTGGGGTTTTCTGTTTGGTTTTTGGTGGTTCTGTGTTTTGGTTTGGGTTTTGTGTTTTTTTTTAATCTAGTGCTTTTTTTATTTTAAAGTTAGAGGAAAGGAGGAAATGTGATCTGTGTATCTTCTGGTAAAGGGCCTGTGGTTTGCCTGGCTAAGAGCCTTGCAGGTCAGTAATAACACTTCCTGGTAAAGGACTAAGTGTTCTTTTCACGCTACTGTTTGTTTTTTCTAAAACCAGGATTTGCTTCCTTTGGAGGCAGGTTGCTTTCACGAGGGATAGTGCAACTTGGATGAGGGTTATTAAACATAGGAAAAAAACATTTGTACTTGCACAGCTAGTTATAAATCACTTATTCTAAAATTCTGAACGTGGGTTGTCTTAAAGAATCTTACACTTTCCAGTAATTTTTAATCCTTTTTTGTGCACATGTTGATTTCCTAAATGTTAAATGCTTTGTTTAAAAATAGTGTTCTCTGTTGAGAATATTTTCATGGAATAAAAAAATCTTTTCATGGTCTAAGTAATCAGCTTCCCCCTTTGTCTTCTGTTCAGATTGACAGGGAGCCTTTCAGCATGAGGCCTGTAACGTCTGGTTACAGTGGTGGAACCTCTGCTGTGATTGTAGACGGGGGGGTACAGATAACAGCGGGCTGGTGTTAGCTTTGTTGTGAGTCTGCTCTCCTCAAATGCCTTCAGATGCTGTTGGTAACATCTCACTCCAGAAACAGGCCTCCTGACAGCGAGCACAGGCGGCTCTAACCATTCTTGCTTAAATATTTATCCAACTGCTGAGGATAATGCTAAAGCACTCTTATATAAACACCGTGCACACCGATTTCCTATAGGAAGTGCTGACTGCTTATGCTTTGCCTTCAACTCGGGGAAAAAAAGGCCCAACCGCTACTTACCAAAGTGACTCACCTCAGTAAGTGAAGCAAGTTTAACACATACATACACCCACATTTACTCATATCTGAAAGCATTTTAATTATCTCTCTGGATTGTTAGTTCTTGCCATTTCATCATTCATTCCTGGCAGCGTAGCTGGTGTGCAGCTGCCAGCAAAAGCCAAACTACTACAGATGCTGTCATAAATAAACCCCCTAAGTTGTCCCAACACATACACAACTCATCGCCTGCTTTCGTGGGCGCAGTGATATTTGAGCCTTCTGTTGTGGTCACAGATAAAGGATCATTTCTGCAACCTGCAAATACGGGAATCGTTTTGCATAAAGATACACTTTAATTCACAATTCTATGTACAGTGTTTCATAGTCGTTAAGGGAATATTGTACAACAAATTCTCTGCAAAGTCACATACTTAATCATTTTATTTACACTATTTGCTTCATTTTAACATTAAGATGACGATGCCTTCGCTCCTAGGTGTTAGCAGAACATTGCAACTCTGGGGAGGTACAGAAAGCTGCAAGACTCTCTTACAGGGATAACCTATCTGCTTAAAGGGAGCATTAAATGACTTGGTGACACAGTAAATAAATAATTTGTTTAGAAATCAGTAGTTTTAAAACAAATGTGCATTGTGCTGTTAAAAGTTCTAACCATCTTGTGAAATGCAGGAAGTTTGAGCAGTATCAAATTGCCAAAGGGAAGCTGCGGTTATTTCAAGTATATAATTTCAAGCGTGTTACAGTCTTATATACTTAATTGTTCCACCTGCTTCGCTGGAAAAGGTTCCAGTTTTCGGGAAAGTACAGTTAAAATCTGGTCGAATTTTTCGTATCTTACATTTTGATTAACTTCTGCTCCTTTGCTGCCCCAGAGCACTCTCATTTGAAATTCTGTCTTGAAGATGTCACTCAGCTCTTCATCTGGCTGGAAACCTAGTAAGTTAAAAAAAAAAGAAATCTCACATCAGGCAAGGTTTTTATTCAGAAGAACGGGCTTCTAAGCTGTATTCTCTCCAAATACGATAAGCTTTAGTGTGCTGGCTTCCTTTTGCACAATGATTTTAACAAGCCAGTAAAACGGAAAATCCTTCCCCACCTGTGCTGCTCTAGTAGCACACAGATGGCTCTGGGGGTGCTGGGACAGGCTCGCCTTTGCTTGAGAATTGTCAAGATAGCCTGACCTTAAACGTACTGCCTGCTGCGGACATGCTGCCTGCAGCAACACTTGCATTTTTCTCCCCTCCCTTAACTTTTCCACTGCAAGTTTTAAACAGAAAGTCACCCTAGGAACATGCGGCTGCTCTCTGGCTGCAAGCAGTCGAGGGCTCAGTGTTGTATCTTGCACTGCTGTAAAGAATTTTATTATGATGGTGGTGGTTGATTTGCAAAAATCAGAGTAGGAATTCTAAATTGTACAGAAGGCAGGAAGTTATCCTCGGTCTTCACTGTACTTCTATTCAGTTGCTAGAAGGGTTGGCATGTTAAGTCATGAGAACTTTGAGTATGGTTAGCAAAAATGTACGCTCTGTTGCCTGCTGGAGAACTACAGTGATGAATAGCTTCCTGTCCGCTATTAAATAGTCTGGGGACACCATCAATGCTGAGTTTCCTTACGGGACCCTTGCTACTACCTCAGCTCCCATGAAGGAGGAGAATTCCTTGCACTAACTTTTAGTGGCACTTAAGCCGAGACCTTATTCTTCAGCCATGAACCCCCACATTCTGTTACGTGCAGCCATTTCTCCCGCCGGCGCTCCCTACCTTCCAGCACACGTTCCGCAGCCGCGCGGTACGTTTCCGCGTTCTGTGCCATCTGCCGAGCAGTGGCCAAGTGCTTGAGCATGATTTCGCAGCCTTCGTCGCTGCTTTCCCACAGCTCCGTGCTTTCAAACACAACGGCTTGTCGCTCCATCAAGGTAATGAGAGGCATCATCAGTGGCACTGTGACGTTCTGTGGAGCGCTGATGGTGTCTGGGAGAGCGTAACAAACAAACCATATCGTCAGAGGTTATAAAAATGGCTGATTGAAGAAGTTACAGTAACTGTAGCTTTCTTTTTCAAAGTTGGAAACTACTGTCTATCCTCCATCTTTCAGATTAGCACCTTGCCTCAGCTACACCTGTCCTCCCAGTTTCCAGTGAACTGGTGGTGGGAGAAGGCCGAGCCAACTCAGTGGTGGAAAACTACCTGATGGAGAAGGCTCTGCTGCATTATGAGACAGTGGCACAGAGATTTTAAACATTTAAAATCTGGGTCATTCCAACAACTTTTGTGAGGCTAAACACTTCTCTACCCATTCTCGTAGAGAACCGCTCAGAGGAATGTTCTCTTGCCCCCTGCACTCCCTCAGAGGGTGGAGCTGCACAGCAGCTGATGTAGCCACACCTGATGTGATCAGAGGAATTCCCTGGCTAACCTGTTCTTTGTATTTGAAGATTCATCCTCTGAGCCAATAGGCAAAGCAAATAAAAAGCAAAATCTGCCAGAAATAACTCTCCTCTGAGGAAGGAGGAGATTTATTCCTGTCTTTGAGGCGAGATGATGCAGCATGTTTCAGTTTCTGCTCTACGAAGAGGGAGCGTGGCTTCAGGCAGAATGTCACATCCCGCATGGGTACCTGCACACGAGCACGTACTGGTGTGCGGCTGGTGGACAGTTTCTTTCTATTTCCCTGTCTTACGCTGCGTTATGCAAGTTCACGTAGTTATTTTAACATATGATACACAGCTGTTAAAACAGCAGCTGCCTCCTCTCCCTACACAGGAAATTGGTAGTGGGAGAGTTAAAAGGCTCGATGAAACTAGCGTCGCTCATACTCACTGTTCCACTCATCCTGTCCTTCGCGCAAAGCTTTGCTAAATGGCTTCAGCTGTTTTTCATACAAAATGGCAGTCTGGGTATAACGATGTCTCAGGGAGGTCCAGGTTTGTTCTAACCTCGTGACCTGTTCAAACAAAATGGAGAACAGCCATTACTGACTCCGTAGCTATTCCCAGGCGAAGTACACTGCTAGCCCCCCAGCTCCTGTTCTGAGGATCGCGCTAGTCTTGAAGAAGTCGCATACGTTACATTAGCCATCAAACAACACCATGCTTTGGACCATAGAGATTTTTTTTTTTCTCCTACCTACCGGTGGCATTTCCAGTGCTTTCATAATGGCAGAAAACGCGTACAGATCCCCCAGTGAGTCCTTCAGCTCCACTGCGACTTGGATGATCCTGTTTAACGTTGTCACTCTATCTTCTAGCTCTCCTGTGCAACCCAAGATATCCACAGCTATTCCTATTGCCATGGTATTGTACCTGTAAGTGGAACAATTTATACTGCTGGTTACAAATTACAAAATTAATAATACATCATGCTGTGCGTGTGTTCAAAGAACATAAATTCAAAGGTGTAGTTCGATACCTCGGTGTGCCCAGCAAACTAACTCTCACCAACATCTTTATACCAAGACCCGTAATGCCATTATATGAAATATCAGTATACACACATTAGCTTTGATAGTGTGTTTAATTAAATTTATTAAATTTGTCTAAAAGATATGACTACTGTATAAAATTCTGCTTAGGCAATGAATGGAAAACTGCCCCAATTCCCTTTGTCCTCCACACATGACTCCTGGGACCCTCCCCTGAATTTCAGCACCCAACCTACTGGAACCTGAATGGGAAAGGCTCAACCAGGGATAGAAGGCCCTAATTGTTCCCCCTTAACTGGTGTGCAGGTTTTAGAAATTTTTTTTTTTATTATTTCCATTCCTAGATCCTCTAGCCTCTTCCCCAGCTGCAGAAGGCTACTGCCTTTAGCCCTTTCCACCCACGCTTCCATGCTTAGATGACAGCTTCCCCTGAACTGCAGTTTACCTGAGCTCTTAAAGGCGAGCTGAGGGTGCTCAGCAGCCCTGAGGCCCCTGCGTTCAATACAATTCCCCTTTCCCTGCTCTCCATGCATGGAGTTGCCCCATGACCTTAAGGATTTTTTTTTTTCCCCTGTGCAAAAAAGAAGTTCTCTGCCAGCTCACTAAGTCAGTGTCTGTGCACATGAAGTCAGAAAACGTGCAGGGGCGCATTCTTTGAGGAAATGCCGAGTACAAGGTAGCAATGATCTGATCTGGCCACCTGCCGTGGAAATGAGTAACAGGAACCTTTACCTTTCGATTAGGTCAAGGCGCAGTTGATGACCATAAGGCAAGGTAATCAGTTCAAGACCAGAGTTCACTCCCATACTCCGCCTCATCTCTTCAGAAACATCTAGTATCCTCGCCACCTGTCAAGTGCAAAAATTGGCACGTGAGTTTTGAAACTAACTTCAAAAAAAACAACAAACCCAACCCAAGTCCCTAGCCACGTGGAAGCCCTCAAGGTTAGTGCACAGTGTGCACTTAATTCATGCATGTTCAGCCCATTTCACAAAAAGATCAGTAAAGTGGGTGTTTTGGTTTTTTTTTGATGATTCAGCTATCAGAAAACATACAAAAGGTGTGACCAAAACACTTCATCCAATTTTTGCCCTCCACTTCCAGAAAAGTGTCATGTGCAAACTCCAGGAAATCAGAGTCACAGAAGGTGGGGGTTGGCAGGGCCCTCTGGGGCTCACCCCGTCCCACCCCCCGCTGGAGCAGGCACCCCCAGAGCAGGGGCACAGGGCCGCGTCCAGGCGGGGGGTGAATGTCTCCAGGGAAGGGACCCCACAGCCTCTCTGGGCAGCCTGTGCCCCTGCTCTGGCACCCGCACAGGGAAGGGGTTTGTCCTCATGTTCAGGGGGAACTTCCCGTGTTCCAGCTTGTGCCCGTGGCCCCTTGGCCTGGCGTTGGGCACCACTGAAAAGAGCCCGGCCCCATCCTCCTGACACCCGCCCTTCAGATATTTATAGGCATTGATGAGATCCCCCCTCAGCCTTCTCTTCTCCAGGCTGAACAAACCCAGGTCGCTCAGCCTTTCCACACAAGGGAGATGCTCCAGTCCCCTGACCACCTTCATAGCTCTCTTGGCCTGATCCTTGTCAGGGTGGCCCTAGAATGTTTTTGGATTACACCATGGGGGCCTCATAAGGATTAATTAGTAAAAGGACCTTAAGGAGGACACCTAATGTTGAGTGAGTGCCTCACAAAGTATGTGAAAGCTGACACTCACCACTTTGCTTTTTAACCCTATGGTATTAGCTACTGGTTATATCAGTAACAATTACATATGCTAATTAGGAGCAAAACCAATTGATATGATAATGTGAGGTTACCTGCTGGTTTAAGGCCTGTATGTTGACACATTTACAAACCAAAGTGCCTGCAATTTTCCAATACACCCATCAGCCAGCCTTCTTGGTTTTGAGAACATGAAAGCAATCTGAGCCACACAACAAGCCTCACTGGTACAAAATCTAGCACTAGAGAAACCTGTTCCACTTCCAGAGACGGAGGAGTGAGACGAAGCCCTGGAGACACACTGATTGCTGCTCCTTCATCACAAACAGCCCTCTCAGGCACGCAAGGGGCAGACATTCACTCCACCGCTTACCACGTGGGTGCTTCACTCAATATTATAAATGTCATTATTTAAAAGGCAAACTAAGCTACTGATGCCACAAGAAGACCTACGCACTTCAGCCGTATCCCAGAGCTGAGTACGAGGCATTTACCCTGGCCCAGTTCACTGCCCATCTCATTGTATCACACAGTTGTTATCAGCGCAGCAGCCTGCAACACGTTACCAATGAATGACAGCCATTGGCGCTCAGCGCTGTAAGATAGAGATAAAACAGACTTCCCTACGTGTCCCAGCTCGTTACTCTTCCTGCTCCAAAGTCCCGAATCCAAAAATCTGTTTCTGTAAAACACTTCGGTGACTCTTAATTAATTGCACAGGCTCCCACACTTCCAGCAGGCCTGTTTCCGTGGCCCCGTTCCAAAGTTTGTAGGATTTAAAATAAGGAGACTAATAATGAGCTAATTGAATATTTTATATATATATATATAACCCCTTACTACTTCTCTAAGGGATGCATATGCTACGCCTTCAAGCAGCATAGTCTTTAACAATGTATTAAAAGACATTCTGCTTAGTGTTATTAGGTGGAAGGAGGAAAAGGTGAACTTCGGAACTAAAATGTTAAGAGAATGCTGTTGCTGCTCTTGGAACCACAGTAAAGAAGCCACAATCTATCACTTCTGAAATGACCAAGGAGTTCCAAGCAGGAGCTGAGTTTTCCCGAGTCACCATGTCTGCATGATGCCTGGCTTAGCAGCAGCCAACACTGCTACTGAGGCAAGAAGCCACACTTGCTGCTGGCCAGTGCCCAGCAGCTGGCAGGCACTCACACTCATCCCATGGCTGCTCCAGAGAGCTGCCCCTTCCCAGAGCCACGGCGTGAATCTGCGCGGCAGCACCAGAAGAGCGCTACGGACACGTTTCTGCTGGAGCACCACCATTCCTGCTGGAGCACCAGCGTTCCCGCTTCCTTTCTTGTCTGCAATTGAGTTGCCCAGTAAGTAGCCACGTGTGTTGCTTCTCAAGCTGCTCTTACAAAAGCAACCAACCAAAAGCCCACAAAGCCCATGACACTTGGTTCCTGCAGCTGCTCTGCGGCAGGTACGGCACTCGGTCATCCCCAAGCGGTGCAGGTTCAACTGCAGTTGCGTTTCTTTTATTGCACAAAGTCATCAACTCATAAAGGAGATGACTTCTCCTATCCTTCCATATTTCTGATCCAACAGCTGGTCTCCACGCCCTGTCAGCTGAACAAAGTCCACATTGTGAAAAATAGTTGTGTTTTTATGTCTTTCTAAACAATTCCACTAGCAATACAGTTCTCTCACAGGATGAGAAGAGCGGCTAGTTTTAGGAGTTCCACTGAACGTCTTGCATTACAGCAAGCAGGTAACGCCTGGCTACTGTTTACCCTTGCCAGCTAACTAGCTATTTCCCGTCATGAGTAGTTCTTTCCATAATGATTGACAGCTTAGATAGCTCTTCCTCCAGTACAGAAGGCTGAATCACAGATATACAGCAACTGATAGGAGATTAAAAAGATGTATGGAACACTGAGAATTTGAGTCTAAAGTCAAGAATGGTGGGAGACCTTTAGTCCAAAGGGTTTGTTAACATTCTTGTTCTTCAAATGGAAAAAAACCCCACCACCTTAAAAATTCCTGCAAGTCAATACATTTGTTAGCTGCAAATCTACCCATTAATCTTTTGAAATGAGTTCTTAAAAATGTTTAAACTTGCACAACATAAAATAAAATGCAAGAAAATTTTTTTTTTTTTTTACCTTGCAGTCCATTTGAAGAATATGCTGCGCGATGATCTTTGGGTTGTTCTTGGTGAAAAGCTCCTTAATTCTTCTTAACATTGGTCTTTCCAATGGCTTGTTTTCGGGAGGAAGTAGTTTGGATTCAAAATCATTTGGTTGAAAACTAGACACAGTCTCAAACACAGGTGCAGAAAAGATGCTGTCTTCTTCAGCCATCTCAGCTGAAGCTTCCAAAGGATCTGCAGAGTTCACTGGAGGGTCATCTTCCAGGATCAAATAGTTTGTTTCAGAGTTCCTGAACGAGTGTGTTCCCCTCTCCTTCCATGTCAGATGTTCCACGTAGCTGTTTTTCTGACATAAACGTTGTTTTGTTCCTGCAGGATCTCTGGCAGGGCTTAGTTCACAATAGTGTCCTTCTGAACTGTGGAAAGCCGAGGGAGAATTTGGGGGCTTCATCAGGGGCGCTTTGCTGGGTTTAGGTGGAGGCTTCGGGCAGAGCTGACTGTCTGATCCTCTAAGAGCTTCCCCTACTTGTGACTCAGGCGTGACTTTCTGAACCACTGTGGGGCTCAGAGAGGGTTCACTGCCTGTTCTAAATGCAGGAGAGCTTGGGCAGGAGTCTGCATCTGCTTCAGGTAGTCGAGATGGATGTCTTGAACCTGCAGGGGAGAATGGTCATTTAGAAGGCCAAAACATACACAACTCCTGATGCCTATCCCAGGGTTCATCTCTTAATGGTATTTCCTGAGGAAAATACTGTCAGATCATGTCAATTATTTGCTGACAAAAATGTATATGAAATGATATTTTGAGGAATGAGCTAGCCAGCAAATTCCGTTCACTTGCTGGTCCTCCCAAAATCCCAAATACACAGAACAGCTGCACCATAATACTATTCTGTGGTAATGCTGACAATAATTCCAGTCCCTGCTGCATACATAGGCTATACTGTCAGAGCTGGATGGTCTCCATGGCTTGGAATAGGAGGTTTCTTTGTAACCTGATCTAGGCTATAAAAACAGAAACTTCCAGTCACACGGCATAAAAGATGAGTCATTTCTGAGAATGACAAGTTTGAGATGAAAGAAAAGCTTCCCAAAGTCAAGCCTGAACCTGCAATAAGGTATGGAAGGAATGAATTTCAGGGATGCTAATCTTTTTGCTCAACAGTACCTGATTTGAAGAGCTGGAGAGACACATCCATACAGTTCTGTGGATGTATCCTGTACTCACTACATATGCAGTGCAAATGCATATGCAAATGCACTGCATATGCAAACCTCGGCATCCAACACAGGCCAAACCCTCTATCAGATGTTCCCAATCTGCAGCTCTCAGTGCATTTGCTGGTATCTACAGCAAAGTGGCCAGCTGCATCATGTGGGCTTTACTCCTTCTATCCAGCTGGCTCTCAATTTATGAAGACAACAGAACTTGCAGATCACAGCCTGTCACCACTCATAAGCAGTATGACACCAGAACCTGCTCGGAAGACCCCGTGACAAAAGGCACGGCAGCGCTCTTCAGGATAACTGTTGCAGTACCAAAAGAAAAGTTTTTGCAGCCACGGATTGGAATAAAATAATCAATTCAATTACAGATGGACAGAAACTTGCTTTACATATGTCTGTCCAAACACAGGAGCACACCCTTTCTATCAAAATACAGTCTCACTATGCAAACACTTAATATTATCTTCGTCTCAGGAAGACTTTCCACAGTAGGTGCTATAAATTTTAACAGTTAGCCTACTCAAAGTGACTAGCAGCCCTGGAAGTCACCGTGCAAGTTTCCTTACAGAGTAGGTTAATTTGGAAACAATTGCTTAATCCTCTGAAGAATCTGAGAAAGAAAAAGCCACGATGAACAACTGATCAAGTGTTGGTACACCTTTTGTCACTGGAGGAAGACGATGGTGGTGGCTGTGGAAACAGACAGCAGCAAAGGTGTTGAAAGGATCGAAAAGCAAAAGGGATGGGGGTAGAGAGAGCGATTGAGACAGACAGGAGGACAGGACCTAGTACAAAAGCCATGGTAGTGCTTTTCCCCTGGTGAGGAACACTACCACATCTGCATACTTCACCCTGAGAAAAAGCAGTTACCAGTCAACAGTCTCACTTTGGTCCGAGCTGTAACGGACCACCTGGGCACACACAGATTCTAAGCGTGAAACATTCAATTACAAAAACATACCTATTAGCAGATAGCTCTCTGACTGGTGAGCCTTTAGAGGGAATCTTTTCTCCAGAACGTGATCCAAACTAGCTGGCTGGCTGCCACTTTTTTCTTTGTTTCTAGGGTGAACAAAAATGCAAACAAAAACATATCAATATATCCAACACTCGTTAGCATACGCAATTGATTTCCAGAGTATATCATAAGCAGGGCAAAGATCATTAGCAGCTTATAAGAATAAAAGGTACTTCATGCTGTTGTAGTGGCAATGAAATAGGCTATGATATATGTGACTCTGCAGCATTGAAAGGGTGTTTCTTTGAATGTTGAGCCTTTTTAGTAGAACATTTGATTTGGACCCTGAAATTAGGATCCACTATCCCACATTTGGTATTTTTATTGCAGAAGTCAAATATGGAAAGAAAGACTTCTCTGAAGCAGCAGCAAGATTTTATTTTAATCCTTTGTCTTATAGTAGTCAAGATTTGCCAAGACACTGAAGAACAAGTTGCACTGCTGTTGTGCTTCCAGAGTCTACATTTGCTCTCGCTCTGTGGATTTCAAGAATCCCTTCCCTCTCCCCAGTATACATCCACTTGCAAGTGGAGAACCAGAGCCAAAGCCATCATCATCTTTAAGCAACTCGTCCCTTTGGAACTGCAGACGTGCATCTTGTTTTTCCAAAGATACTTTCAGAATCCGATTATTGCACTCAGTTACCAGTCTGCTAGAATTCCTTTCTTTTGCTAGGCTAATCAAGCGGCATTCAGGAAGCAGTGTTCTGTCACTACTGCAATGCAAGTATCAGGGGTAAGAGCCTCCCCATAAACCTGGGGCACGCTCTGGGCCACATGACGAGCAAAGGCTATGTGCAGCCTTGCCACTTATATCACGGCTTCACCCATCCCCACTTATTCTACCTCCTTAACGTAGCTTAAATTTTCTAAAGATCACTCTGCATAACCGCAAAGTAGTTCGCATCTTCTTAACAACGTCAGGAAGTTTCAAAAAACGTCAGGAAGTTTCAAAAATCAGCCCTTGAAAAATCCTTTGCTACAAACCAGCAAATGCTCACACCCAGAATTCCAGCTAAAATCAGAGTGAAAATTCACACCACCTACAGCAGGAGCTGATAGGAGTTTCCTCATTTCCCTCCATAAGGACAGCAGAATTAAAGTACCTCAAAAGATTTCCTCTGGGTGTGCTCTGCTCCAGGGACTGCACGCTGGATATACCCAGACTCAGCCTTTTTGCGGTTTCTGTTTTCCCTGCAGGGATACTTGGCTCTTTCTGTCGGACTGGAGTTACACCGTACTTTTCTTCTAGACACCTGAGAGGCACAGTCCTGTTGATAGGCTGAAAAATAATTGCTCCGCTCTGCTTTGATATTGGTGTGCGATTCCCAACATAGTATCGAACTAAGCCGGGGATACTGTCGAAACTTTCAAGTTCAAACTGATACTGAACACGGCAGTAGGCTTCATTGAGTCTTAGAACTGTTCTGTTGATTTTAAAATGCTGAGAGGTGTTTTTCCACTGACAGGTAAGAACAAAGTTCCCAGGACTGGAGAGAGAATCCCTAATCAGAAAATCTCCATCTCTCTGAACCAGGCCTTCTGCCACCTGTGAGGAAAAAGAACGATACAAAAAAGTACTTTGAGAATCAGAAAACAAGTAGTCAAACAACACATGGCCACAAAATATTCTTAGACATAGGACTTAATTGGGCTGCTCTGGAAGGACAAAGCCAGAAATACAAAGCAAAGCATGAAGTGTGGTAGAAGAATGATGTCTCCAATTCTAAAATTAAGAGCTTATCCCACAGAAGAGATCAGGAGGGGCTTCTTGGAAAATCCCAGCAGCATGACCCACTTTTGCATATCTATTTCTTCATAGTTTGCTAACAGAAAATAAGGCATGAAGGGAAAGAAGTGACTCAGGATTTTAAAATGTAAAGTATCTGAATAGACAGTCACACTGAAGTTTAGAAGCCATTACTACAGGACCTGAAGTGACAGCAGCTTTCATTTTTTATTCTTTGTGAATACTGCGTAGTACTAGGAAGAATCAGAAAAAAATCTGTTCTGTCTTGAGTTAGTCCTTTCATGTGATAAACACGCACTGAACAGTTAAGATTAAGTGCAGGCTGCTGTGCCTGCTGTCCTGATTTAGGAGGGCAGCAAGGCAGCTCTGGTGAGAGCCGGGTACGCACATGAGGGAGGCCCGCAGGGGGAGCTCCAGGTGCTCTGGCAACCTAAGCTCCAACCCAACGACAGCTTTAATGTTTTTAACTACGGCTGTAAGGATCAAAATGAAGTTATTGCATAGATTTTGTTGTGTATTGCATAAATTTTTTCCCGCCCCCAAACCCCAAGTGCAAGAAAGAAAATAAACAGGAACATTTTCACTTCAGTTAAGAATAGTGAACCAAATTAACGTCTGTGTCTGAACAATATGTGGGGAGAGTATGCTCGTATAAAGCTTAAATTTCATTTCTGCCTTTATTCAGCGCACACAGATCCTGAAATATCTGTCTTTTCCACCAGTGTCTGCCCTGAATCTTTCATCGGTCTCATTTTATGCCAAGCTGTGATAAATACCATAGCTTTTACATGAATAAGCGTTATATTTCTACTAAATTAAATTAATGCAGATATCAGAGATGTGTACAGTACTTTAGTGCAATTCTGCTTGTCTAAAAAAGCTCAAAGCACATTTGGCAATGCAAAAGCCACGTACCTGCCGAGGAATACGTCCATGGTACCAGGCATGACTGCGCAGGTCTTCACTACTCAGCTGCAGCTCTTCCTCTAACTCCTTCTTCAGTTTTTCTGGGCTATTGTCCATAACTTGCCTCTCCCTAGAAAACTGCAATAAAAGATTAAAAGCTTCAACTGTGCCAAGTTTAGTGATTAACATTTTACCTGGGTTATAACTTCCACCACGTGATCTCCACTAGCCACTGGAATGCAGGTGCTGCTTTTAGCAGGCTAGCTTGGCTTCGCTCTCCAGATCGTATTTGCAAAATCCAGCACTCAGTGAGATAATGTGTGATTGTTATACACTGCAAGAACAAAGTGTTCTGTCTGTACACCAAGCTAGTAACGACACACCTACAAAGTCCCTTCTCTTACTTCCTCTTCCCAGTAAGAATTCTAACTATACTCCAAAAAATGGAGCTGGACCCAAATGCCATGCTCCAATATTCTTCCTCCTGTTTAAACCTCCATTTTAAATACAGTCTTCCCTCCCCCCCCCCCCACCCCCCTTTTGAACCCACCCAATTAAGAACATCCCAAATGCATCAAGACAGGCTAACCTGGACATACACAGTTGTTCAGTATTTCTGTTGCACTAAAAAAAAGTTTGCCAAAGTAAACTGCCAACCTTACAGGTTGACTTCTTAATCTTGGAGGCTTACTTCTAATGGTCATTAAATCTGCATGTCCAGGATGTTCCCTTCTTAAGGGAAAAAACCCCTTGTTGCCCCTTAGCACAAAAAGCATGAGATCTGCTTGGAGATTATCTCCATCACCACTATACAACTACTATAAGTTTTTCTAGAAACTTCCAATTTCCCTCTCTTCTTGGAGTACAGCTTCCATGCTGGATAGCTGGCTCATTAGCGCTTCATGGATGCAGTGCTGCTCACAAAGTAAGGTGCGGTATCTTGTCTCAAGAGTTGCCAGGTTCTCTTTCATAAGCACTCAGTGGAGAGAAGTTCTCTGGACTTCCTTACATTCTCCAAGGGCTGGGGACTCCAGCCCATCTTTACTGGTGCTGAAGAGTTTCAGAAGGCTAAGATACCCAAGAGACGCAGGCTCATTACAGGAAACGTGTTCTACATTGATCAAAGGAGCAGAGTATACCCTCTCTTAAAAGAAAATACATTTTAAAAAGAGAGAGGGGCATCCACCTGGAGAGCAGACTAAAACACAACATTTCTCCCCAGTGCATTATGGATTTTTTTTTTTCCTTAGCTCTGGATATGAGCCAAAGCTCACAGGTTCCCTTCACTGACACACTGATGTAAATATGCAACACATTCATTATTTTAAAAAGAACTGAGAATGCTCGCCCACCACTCCCATTCTTTCTGTGAACGCTGCATTTTCTTCTTCATATTGAATACTCACAGCACCTAACCGTGGGAGCAGGTGGCACACATTTAGCACTTCTTTCAACAATCCTCCCTGCAATTTCAAGCAAACTGAATTACAGCAGATTACTAGACAGCAGATTTCTGGTGGAATAGTGCCAGAAGAGGCATTCTGCTGCCAAAACTATTTACACATGCTGGGAGCCCAGAGAAATTCTGAGATAAATTATCATCTTCTCTCTGCTTTTCTCAGAGAAAACTAAGGCTTCTCTTAGACAAACACAAATAAGTGTAGTAGCTTATACAGGAACACAACAGATAAAAACAACCTGGTAAAGAATAACTTTCCACCTCAGTTTTACTTCTGTGAACCATAACAAGGTGGTATTTATCCACACAAATGTGGTTCAAAATGGAAATAATTTTCAACAAGGAGTAAATCCTTTGTGCTTTTGTACAGTCAAGGTCTTCCACCAACTGCTCCCTAGCTTTATGAGAAAAAAAGCCTGCAGGGACAAACCGTGCCACAAAAAAAGACCTTCGCTGCAAGGGCTCTTGCATAAAACCATGTACAACATGAAGAGATATAGTTACTGGGTGTAGAAAGAGTCACAGAAGAGGCTTGGTGAGGACTCAAGCCCAAAAGCCTATTGAAGTATCAAAACAGTGAAGCAAGGCCAAAAATCCCCCCTCCACTCCGAACCTCTGTGCCCAATCAGACCGACACAGCTGAAGGAATAGTGGCACATGCCACCCTCATTTCCCAACTCAAATGGCTGGGTACCCATTTAAAGCTGACTGACACCACTTCCAGAATTAACAGTTAACCATTTCACTGCCACATCTTACAGAACGATAGCAAGTATTATAACATTTACATAAGCTGAAGGTAGAGTGAAGAGCACACAAATGGAAAGTAGACTTTTCAAGAGCACCTTCCCCTGATTGCACAAGGAAGTGTCCGGAGAACTTTTAAAGTATTCCCTCCAATCTGAACAACAGCTTTCAGTAGTAATGGTATACAAATCTTTTACATTCATGGCTGTGTGTTTTGCTGACCTTCTGAAAGGAACTAGTGCTTTTAGGTGAACTGTATTTAAGTTTTTGAAACATGCTTTTGACTGAACAGAGATCTTAAAAATCCCCAAACTACTGTCCAAATTATTACCATCATTCCAAAACCATCTCAACTGTATCTCAGTGGTAGGCAAAGCTACTGGAAATGGAACAGACCCTAGCGTATAAATGCAATAACTGAATTTGCTTAGGAGAGCTAGATTCTTAGCCAACAAAAAGAGCTATAGGTCTTTGTGTGCAGACTAATTTAATCCATTGTGCTGACACAAATTATCTTGAGAAAACAGGCTGATCAAGTTACAGATACACATGAATTACAAATACGGAAGAGAAACCTAGAATTTCTTCTGGTGGTTAAATGGATTTTTCACTACTTGTATGAACGTAAAGAGACACATTGCACTTGAATTACACCTAGCAACACAACAACATTTAAGGAATCAAAACCAAGTAAATTGTTAACAATCATGATTATTGGTTTGTTAAAAATCCTCTCCACCGTGGTCTACCACACTGCGCATACTCTGATTGCCAGAGGTCAGACGTCTCCTGAGATGGAGCAAACACGCTTAAATAACCCTTATGCAACTCGGAACTTAGTGGAAGAACTCCTGTGGCTAGCACAAATCCCAAAATACCCAGGGGGGAAACTGCCTAGGTAAGCAAGTTTAGTAATAGCATGTCTTGCTGGACAGTTTTTTGTTGGCTGATTTCTTATACAACCTACATCCACTAAAGGAGAAGTGTGGCCAACAAACTGCCTGTAATCTTACCACGCTATACCTTTCTATTCTAAATGATATGCCCAAGGCCTCTGGTCTGCAAGAATCACTGCATACACTGAACTTCTCATTAAGGGCTCAAAATTCACTCCAGGCACAGCCTACACAAGCATGTTAACCTGTAAATAAGGAAGAGCGTAAGCTTAGAACAGCATAATTAGCTATGTCAATGGACTTTCTTTTAAAAGGAAAGGTGACCCATTCCACACAGCATGATGCAGAGGCTTCAGCTTCATTTCCCAACAGCACCCAAAAGTTAACGGACAGTAATGGTATGCTATAAATTTGCACTAACTTCATAGTGACAAACTTTCATTTAGTAGTATGTCCTCAATTTATGCCTTTGTCTAAGATGCTTTGTTGGCTCCTACCCAATGACAGAAAGAAACCTTAATTTCTTAATTTAGAGTTAGATAGTGAAGCAGATGGTCAAAAGAAATTAAAAAATAATCTACGACAAAAATTGAAGACTTCAGTATATTCTGCAACAAAACATGGTTGAAGCAACACAGGGAAGCTTCCACTTTAAATTCTTTTAAGATTTCCAAATAGTATCAACCCTGTCAGAAATCCCTGGAATATAAAAGCAAATTAAGTCAGCAGAACTCCTTACCACTACAGATGCTTTTCCTGACCTACAAAGAACTCACCCTAAGTGTGTGCTTTCCAGAACTGTTCCTTCACATTTTAGTCACATTGTTTCCAGTCCTGGTGCTATTTTAAGATATTCCTGCCATGCTGAGTTTTTGTGAACAGGTCTTTAGAAGGAAAATACAAAACTATTTAGCAATACAATATTATCAACCTCCAGCAAAAGCCCTCAAATCCTACTTATACACCCAATGAAAAACCTAGAGAGCCCAAGAGTTCGGGGGCGGGGGGGGAGGAATTACCAGTCAGTACAGTTATTTTAGTGTTTTTAATAAATGCCATGCCAGTTTATTATATTTCACAAAGGATTTATACTTCAGGGCCATTAAACTAAAAGCAGGCTGTGCTTACAGATGTAACAAGCTACCTGTGATGTTACATATTATTTTACTTTTTTTCGGGCAAATATTAATCTAGCATACCAAAAACTGGAAGTATCAAAGTTTAACAAAGTAAAACATCAAAATACGATCTTATTCAGGGTAAATTTGAAAAGGACCTGACCTACCACAATATGCTTTACCTATGAAATTTTTAAATACATTTTATTGGAATTTCTCATGATAATCTATTGCTTGTGCATCCAAGGAGTTACTTTCATTTGAGTGTTTGGCACTCTTTAAAGGAAACTCACCATATTGAGCTCTTGTGTGTCAACCATCCTAGCTGAATCTACCATATTAGATTAAAATAATTTTTAATTGTGCTGGATAATCTACTGGGTGAGTTTGGTGGTAAACAAAATAGAAGTCCCACAGTTATTTCTGTTGCCTACTGGCAATGGATTCTTTCTCCAGCTTGTATCTGCAACAAGTCCAGTGAAGTACATGTATCAATGGAATATCAAAATAGCAGAGAGGAGAATCACACAGGTTTCCACATATACACCCAAGGTTGCACTTGACTGTTCTATAGCTTTTGTGGCTTACTTCAACTGTTATTAATTCCTCTCTAAGGTGATAAAATGGGGAAGGGGGGGGTTGGAAAGGAAGGTGTTGGGTTTGTTTGGTATTGGGTTTTTTTGTTAGTTCTGTTTTTTTTTTAAACAGCTTGAATTATGAGGGAAAGGCTTTTACTTTTTAGACACGGTTTGGAAGTGGTCCAAAATCTGTTATGCTAGATCATCTGCTTCAGTTCTGTTAATGTGGAATTTCATATCCCCTCTCTTTGTATCCTTCTGGCCAAGTATTTTTCACTTATAACACAGTCAAGGACTGTTACATGTACACACGACTAAAGGTGGCCACATTTCCATTCAACCTCAATTATTTCCTGATGCTTTGCACAGCTCTGCCAGCTGATATTTAAGTTAGCCCAAAAGGTAGCCTTGGAACCACCTTATTTCCTGATGCTTTGAGATTTCAAGAAAGAAAGAAAAAGGAGAGAGAAAATCATTAGGGATAAATGAGAACAGCTCAGTGAAAACCAAAGCAGGATCTGATTGAAGAAGTAAGTCAAGCCAGTACCTTTCCTAAACTTTTAATAAATGCACTGCATCTATCTAAATAAAACCTATTATAGCTTTCTCCACAATCTATCTTTTCTCCAACACTGGAGGCCTTCTGTTTTTGCTTAAGTGTACCGTGAACTCTGAACTACAACTTTCTGACCTTGTAACATCACTAGGTCTGACAGAATCTCCAAATGTATGAGGAGATACAGGAGATACTTTGTCATTCAGCAAAAACTTAAACTGTGTGAGATTTACATAGCTTTTAGCCAAGTAGATAATTTAACAGAAAGACCAATGAACAGAAAATGTGGAGGGGATGCTGGGGCAGGGACAGGAAATACCAAGAGGGAAGACAAAGATGTGAAACGAGAAAGAAGGGAGGGGACGCATAGACACAGGACACTAAAAACATCTGGAAAAGTGAAAAATCCATGAAATTCTTTTATTTCCAAACCACTGGAGAGCAATCCACTTGTGCATACAGAAAATGAATATTTTATTGTCAAAGTTCCAATTCTGGATTAAGATATACTTCACTGCTGCAGAGATCCCTTAACTCTCTAAGAGCACACTCTTGTGATCCTGATCAGACTGCCTGCCTGGCACTATGAGTACAAGCATTTTAAAATATACAGTTACATCAATTTATGTTTTAATTTTATTTATAATGAGTACAATGTATTTCACTTATAACTCTACTAATCAGCCACCAAAACCAACAGACTTGTGCTAGGCATTTAAAAGAATACCCATGTGGGACCTGACTCTCCATCTTTGTTTGAAAACATGCTTGTCAGTCCTTATTTTCTCCTCTGCAAAAAAAAGTAGTATCACTGGCCAGGAACTTACAAAGTGACAGGAACATGCAGACAAAGTATTTCTGAAATAGTTATTTTGAGAAAGAACTAATGGGAAAAGGGGAGTTTCTAAATTCAGGAAAGCATTTTCTGATTAACTCAGACATTCTGAACTAAAACTGTGGCAATGTTCTTCACAGGCAGTTTTACCTTCCAGAGAGCACAAAGTTCACACAGGACTATAACAAGTGCTATGTTGAGTAATGGGTGGTACAAAACGGACGATAAAAGTCTCTTTGCATAGATCACTGCCAACATCTGCAGGATTTTATTTTTATTTTCTAGTGGCTTGTAGTGGTTGGTTGAGCCATATCAACGAAATAATATATAAACTTTTGCCACGCCCAAGATGCAGGAGAGAAATCTTGAACAAATCAGAGAGATGAAGTAATAGAGGAAAATGGCAATTTTGAAGCCACAGGATTTGCACGCTTGTAGCAGGTGACAACTTCTGAGATTACTGAAGAAAAGATAACATATCACTAAGAAAAATTCCATCACAACTGTTATGGCTCTTTAAAATCAAACAAACTCTATCATGTGCATGTTCTTAGTCTGCCACTATGAACAACATAACCTGCCTGACATTCACAGAGAAGTGGCCTTGTTTTATTAACTAATAAGTGAGATATTTGTTTGGGAGGAGGAAAATAAAAAAGGCATTTAGTACCACGTTCAGCCTAATGTTAACTGAAGGTAATGGTAAGACTTAATTCTAGTGGACTCTGCATCCACCTTCCACTACAATACTTCACTAACAATTCCTTAATTTTCTAGGTGACCGCATTCAGAGCTAGGAAGACAGGAAGACAGCTTCATTTCTGGAATATGGATCCTGAGAAATCTTGAGTTTAGAGTTAGCCTAATCCTGATCTCCTCTCTAGGTGACCCCAAGGATTTTGACTACCAAATCTAAAGGATTTTAAAGGTTAGGTAAGTTTTTTGTTTTAATCTGAGAAATACCTAAATGAAAGATATTTCCAAGATGTTAAATGCATAAATATCTACTGGAGAATGTTCCCATTCCTATCAAGCAGGAATTGCTTATAGAGCACCAGTCGTCCCTCTGCCATCTATATAGGATAGAGAGTATATTGCAGTGAAAGTTTGATAAACTGTATTCAAATCATTAAAATCACCATGGGAAATTGAAAAAAGTTATATAGTATACGACTCATCAAAACTGATACTCAGTGGCAAGACAACGGGAAATCAAAGTTCCAGGAGCTATACAAAATTTCAATTCATTTTGATAAGTCAGTCTTTTCCTGTCTAGCCCTCTCCAACAACAACAAATCTAACATCAAAAAGGCACTCATAATGCTGGCTGGTGATGACTTGTAAACTCACGTTATCAAATCCAACTGCCTCCACATACATGCTGAAACTGGATACATGAAGCCCAAGGATGTCAGTGAAACAGATTTAGATCATCACATACTGAAGAAATATTAATTAAGATCCACTATCTATAAAAAGTACGTGCAATTCATCTAAGATAAGAGATGGCACTCGCAGTAAGTGGTTGCTTATAAAAGGCTTCTTACGCATGCCACATTCATAGCATGAGTACATTACCCAGTAATGAGCTAGATCAACATGCTGGAAGTTTCAAAACTTGGCAGTCCTGATAATTTGAGCGGCTTTCCCCTTTTGCGCAGCTTCAGCTGAGGGTGAATCATATCAGAGAATGAAGAATGAAAATACTTGGAACTTCTAGGTCTTTCCCTCTGATCACGACCACCATACTAGCCAGAACTAAAAAAAGAAGTCTTGTGGCAAAGGTAGCTTTATTAATGTAGACCTCTTCATTTTTCAAGTCACCATTTATCACTGATTTAGTCTTAACTTAATTCTTAACTTCCAAAAAAATATAAAAATTGAACAACATTTTGGCTTGGAAGTGGTATAAGTCACAATTTAGAATTTTCTCTTAACTTTCTTTTTTTAACCACGAACAGGAACCTCTTGCTTTGAAGTTTCCCCTTATTTTCCTCAAATGTAGAAGCTGACCCTAACTGTAATCAGCTATTAAAACCAAATGGGATTGTAAAAGGTATCGACACAATGACTGAAGAATGAGTTGATCCAAGTTCAGATCTTCTGATCATTGTATTTTCTATCAATGTATAGGAAAAGAAACCAAACATCAGCTATTGATATCCTAATTTCACATGCTAAAATTGAGTACAGCAAAACATGAGTGCTCAAGTGCTGTACTGTTTCCCGTGCTTTGGCAGGGGACATGACGAGGCATCTCTGAGCTTGGCCACATACCGTTTTCAATTAAACTGGACAACATGATTACAATGAATTTATCTTGGTGCAGCAAAAAACCTGAATCTCTCAGAGGTAGCTGTGGACTTTAGCATGCTAATTTATGGATCAATTTGGTATTTCATTACAATTGTAACTACTATTAAAACTAAGAATTAATCTCATCTAATTACACAAACTGACTTTGCTTAAGGTGGTATTTTTTCACAAATTAGGCAAGACAATGACTTGGGCTCAGGTGTTCACACCATCCTAGGCACTTTGGCATTTCACGGAAGGTATATCATTTGGCCCCAAGGTGCAGACCTTACTTGATTTGACCACCAGCTGTTTCTATACCTAGAGTCACTTTCTCTTAGTAAATGCACCCCAGTTTTCTACCATCAGAACTTCTTAAAATAGCAGTTCATCATTCAACTAATGCTAAATCTGCATGCTGGAACACATGCATTCAAATCTATTTTAAATGGTGCAAATCTCTTTAAATAGAACCTTATTTTTGAAAAAGCCCAGCTGTAATTTGTTTCTACATAAAAGGTTTTATTTTTTACCCTCCATACAGCAAACACTATTAATGTTTCAGTTTCTCTAGAGACTATATGGATTAGACTAAATGGAAAGTTGCCATGACAACATCACCGTTATTTTAGGTATTAGAAATTCATGCCAAGTTAAACAAAGGACATGCATGGTCAAGAACAACGGTTTTATAACTGTTCTGACAGCCAACAATAAAACCCAATGTCATTTTTAAAGTTTTAGAACAGAGGAGTTAAGCCTGATGCTTAAAAGTGGAATGAAAATTAAAATTAATTACAGTAACAGGAGAACATCTTTAGCTCGCTATTCTGATGATAACTGCTGACATTTGTCCCACTGAGAAAGAGAAGACAGTCTGATCAGAGTCACTTTTCCAGGGTGTCCAAAAGACTGACCCACACAACCCCACTTTCAGAAGTGGACAGTTAAAAGGCTAAATCACTGGAGGAGAGAGAAGGGGGGCACCTGATCCCAACTTTCAAATGCCTCCATTAAAGTTTGAAAGCCAACAGGCCAGAAGGTAGCAACCTTCACATCCTTCCTCATTGCAAGTGCTCCAGAAAATCTATATGCATTACACAGTGACTTACAGAGCTGACACTTTGTTATCCAAAGAAAAAAACCAAGCATAAGTCTTAAATGAAAAGATTTAAAAGCTTGGGCATAGGTCGCAGATCCTCAAAATCTCAATCCTCAAAATCAGGTTAGATACCCCACCTGATTACAGTTCAATTCCCAAGTCACTTAAGAGACTTCCATAAGTGTGGCTCAAAATGTTTTATAAAGGCTTTTTCTTTGCATATAGTGCAAGATATCCCTGCCCATGGCATGGTTGGAGTAGATGATCTTTAAAGGTTCCTTCCAACCCAAATCATTCTATGATTATATGATTTGGTGTACTTTGTAATTTTAAAAGTTCTAAAATGTAAGGACAAGTCCAAAATTGTCTGAAGCATTTTAAAAAATTGAGCTCCTCAGCACAATTGCCTATGTTTTCAGTAAGCAGGTGAAAAGGTCAGGGAACAAAGCGGTCTCCTCAGTTAAATTCTGAAAGCTTGGAACTTCGCTAAAATTCTCATCAGCAAGTCCCAAACCAGGGCTTTTTTAACTTTGTGCCTAAACAAAAAGACAGTCAGCTTCAGGCTCATAAAACTGAAGGTTGTTCAAGCTTTTCTCTGAGACAACAGTGAATTCTAAAGTTGTTCTTTAGAACAGAAATATACACTACCCAACCATCATATAAAAACAAACACTTCTGAAACAAAACCCAAAAGCCTTACTGACGAGCACACTGTGTATTTACTGTTATTGAAAACGGGCACCTACCTTGACTCTGATAATAGACTTACGATGATAAAAGCAGCAAAGTGCTGCAATCAGCATTTGAAAAACATTATAATCCTTCGGCATTTTCAGTTCTGTTGTTTGTGGTTCCTCAAGACTGAAGATAAACAGTCACTATTAGCAGTTTTCAGAGGTTTAGCAAGCTCTTGAGTATCACCACCGCCTGCCGGAGCTGCTACAACCCCTACTCACATATCAGTCTGGGACACTTTCCACAGCTGAAGCTGATACTATCAATTCAGTGGCTGCTGGCATGCTTGCTTCCAACATGCCATACAGAGTGCCAGAATCCTCATGTGATCTGTTTCACTCACCAGTGAAATTCTAGCTCCTCTATCTTGGTATCCCCCCTGGTTCAGAGATGTATTTAAGCCACCAGCTCAAAGCAAACTTCTCTTCTTGATGAGACACAAGACCTGACTGTTTCCCTCTGCTGATAAAGGCTTAATTGGTTGCTCCAGCTCAGTCATGCAACATCTCTATCTGCATCATCAATAATATACACAGAACATATAAAAGAAAATAATGAAGAGGAAAAGCAGTTGATTACTGTTTGATGACTGTTACTCCTCATACTCAAATAAGAATTATATCCTTAGAGCTCAGGTAACCAAGGAAAATGATAAATCTGTTTATTTTTAATTAGGAAGCTCCTGGCAAGCAGTCCATGGAAAAAATAGCAAGAAACCAACACTGTCAGCATAGTCAATATTAGTGGTGCAACCAAGGTACCTTTAATATTCAAAGCTATCAGTGGACAGCTTTAGCTTGGTCATAGTCCCATGGGATTGTGCAAACGACTAGAGGAAGACCGAACTGACTTCAAGAACACCTCTGATTTGGCAAAGTAAAAATAAACAGCAGTGGTTTTATTTATGCTGTGATTGTGTTCTCCTAGCCAGCATAGTCCATAGCTTTCTGACCAGTAAACCACTCATCAGCAAAGAATCTGTCCTACATACCTCAAGGCCCTCTCAAGAACGATAGCAAAAAAAGGCAAATGACTTGGCTGATTACAATAGCTGTTAAGAGACAAGACCTCACCTCCATAGCAGACCGGTTAACAGACTCAGTGAAAGGAAGCAAAATGCCCTGGAGTGAGTGGTACAAGAAAGCCTGTAACACTTCAGAGAGAAACTTTGAAGAGATCAGTCATTTGCGGTTTGGACGGTACCAAAAAGTCCAGAAGTCACAGATATTTCAGATCTCAGATTAGGAATAAATTAGTTGCAAGGAGTGGTTAAAAGGAAGAGTTACTTGTCTTTTTCATCAGCAACAAATATATTCCATAATTAGGAGGGCACATATATTAAATGCTTATTGATGCCCTCAGGTATTACTTGCAAGGCAATACTTCTCACCTAATAATAGAGTACTTCCTTCCCACATTGACTGAACAATGTGAAGTGCCCTCAGCACCTGCATCAAGCAATGGGACTTGGCACATAAACCAAGCAGCAGCACTGAGCAAAGAAACGACATAAAATATGCACTGCTTTTCAAGGCAAGTGGGACGGAGAGCCTAGCCAAAAGAAAAGGAAACCTCGGTCTTGATAACAAGGAAAAGGAAGGGTGACTCTCACCTGTTGGACCATCTGAGGTTTGCAGGTACCTAGCTCCAAGTTAAGGACTAAAACCAGAATGTTCATAAAGCTAGTCAGACTGCTGGGCCATGTGTAGGAGATGTTACGCCTGTGACTCTTGAGAAAAAGAAAACTGTAGGAATAATCACTTTTCAGACCATTAAATGGACTGAAAAGTGATTACCCTGGCAAAAAAAAAGGATGAAAGACTGGCTCAGAAAAGGAGCTGAAAATAATGACTTTGAAGATGAAGTCCTGCTCTAGCTGGGGAGCGGAAATGCCTCTCCAAGTAGTTTATGACAAACTCAGACAATGAATGAGTAGGTGAAATACTAAGAATGTGAAAGTATCCTCCTTTTCTCTCTGCTCTACACTGCAGCTTATTTTAATTTGTTTTTCCACTTTGAGGAAATCCATTGGATTACTTTAGCAGGTAGCCAGAGAAGATGCAAAGATACCCTGCAGGACTCCAAACACAAAAGCTTCAAACTATGACTTCTTGTCTGGAGTTTTTTCGTACTGTGGGAGGACAACTCATCAAGGACTGCATTTCTGAAGAACCTTCATCAAGAAGTTCTTATAGTAACATCCTAATCCAATTTACAGAAGGGAAATGAAATTCAAGAATGCATCGGTCAAGGCATTTCTGCTTTGTAATGGTGACAAAAAGTATTAGAATCACTGCACCATACACTAAGGTTTCATGTAGAATACCATGAACAGAAACTATCAAGACAAGTAACTCAAAACTACAGCAGGTGATGAGAAGGGCTATTAGGACAACTGTCTATTTTTGCAGCAGAAACCAACTGGTTTAGCAATATGAAATAAGGTGGGCCACTTCTGCTCTGAAAAGTGTTAGAAGTAAGTTCCAAAAAGGAGAGGACTTCTTTATGTGGATAGGGAAAAAAAAGGACAAGAAGTATTATGACCTAGCAATAAGTAAACCTACGCTGGAATTTAGACAAAGGTCCTCAATCGTCCCCAAGAATAAAAGCCCCCAGATTTTAAAAAAAATCGAGGGTTGGAGTGGCGTTTCTAATACAGCTCAACACAAAGCACTTCATAAAAAGCAAAAACCAACACCCAAGTCCTCGTAGTAGCATGATACAGTACTTGTGACAACAGAGAGAATGCAGTATCCTTTATATAATCACGTTTTCCTACTTTGTCAAGTTCTAGATTGCAAATCCAGCCATTATTGTAGTTCACTAGCTAACACACGCATATCTCCCCAGGCCTCGATAACTTTATGTGTACATTCAAATCTTATAGAAAGTCCTATTGGTTTTGCATCATCTTCTATGACTCATTTACCCAGGGATACTTACCAGTATAGTACTATTGATCTAGTTTGAATGATATAGTTCTCAATATGGCTCCTTCCCCCCAAACAAGTAGTAAAAACACAAGGGAGGCAAAGAATGAAGTTTTTTGTATATGAATCGTCTTCCCAAACCTTTTCAACAGGACCTAGATTCCCCGCCATGTCTTTTCCCTACTGAGAGCAAAACGACATAATGGGTATATCTTCAACAGATTCCCTGGATTGCAGGCACAATCTACCCCCTTCCATGGGAATAGAACAGCTCAATCTGGAAACTAAATTTGGCCTCATACGTATTCAATGTGGGCGTGTCTATTTTTCATTTGAAAGGCTTGTTACTAAGCAGCAGTGAAAAAAAGTTAAGTGTTACATCCACAGCTCAACATGAACAGCAGGGCATAAATTACAAATGGTAATTACCAGTTCCTTCCTTCCTTTCTGTAATGGAGCAAGTAAAGAATCAAAAATTATGTATGCTGTGAGAATGCCAGAAATAATGAACCTTAAAAAATAATACTGTACCATTTCATACAGCAGCTGCTGACACTTTTTATCAACAGTATAACTGGCAGGGAAGAGGGTGCTTTATTTAGACAGTAAATCTTTTTTTAAAAAAAACAAAACTAATGGGATTTTTGTCTTTATTAAAGGTTAACATGACTTCTGCACACATAGTTCAATGAATGGATGACACATTCTTAACAGCCTGAACCAGAACCTTTGCATGACACTGTGATACAGCAGTATGAAAATTAAGACTACTGGAAGGAATCTCAAAGAGTATGTGAGAAAGCTCTGGAGGACAGCGTGATAGCTCTGGCACTGCAGGTTTGCCACTGTTATTTAGTACTACATCAATAAATCGTTTAAGCGTTTAAATCAGCCTAACAATAATCAGTGAAATACATGTAATCTTTAGATTTCTCTCCACTAAATGAAAGTAAACAATCCAGGCAGAAAGCCAGCTGTAAACGACAGACAGCACAGTGTACCATACAAGGGTCAACAACATCAATCTGATTCGATACAGCACGCAGCCAATCCAGAGCACACTGCTCACTGTCGCCAGACTAATGACATCATAGGAGTACAGATACGTCCTGATTACACAGTGAATATGCACAATCGAACTATGGGTGTGGGTGCCTATGGCTATAAAACGCCACCTGTAGTGTAATGAAGTACAATACAAATAAAATTTGAAAGAAAAAATCCAAAAGAAAACCAAAGTATTTAAATCTTCAGACTGAAACATTCTTCATTTTATACGTAAGACTCTTCTCTGTAAGTAGTTATTTGTTCTTTTTAACATAAGAAGTAGTCAGTAAACAGGGGTCAACAACTGATAAATTGTCCATGCAGACAACATCTTCACAATGCCAACTACCATCTAGTCTTAGCACTTCAGACCCGGCTGATAGCCTCTAACAAAGTTGGGTGGGCAATGCCTCCAAATACAGCTAGTGCCCAACTGTTCACAGCCGAACACTTCTGAAGTGCAGAGCAAGTGGAAGGAAGGGGATGAGATGACAACACTGTCAGAAAATGTTGCTTACTTTTACCTGTTCCTAACTCAACTGCCTATAGCCACATAAAGTCCCACCACCCAGCTCATGTCCTACCATTCCCGTGCCAATTCTTAATAGACCTGACTCTTTCACGTTCTCTTCTAAAACCTCACTTCCTGCAGGCTGTTGCTGGTGCAGCTTCTGATCACAAATCAATAGATACAGCAGCTGGAACTGTAATTACACTTGTTTGCATTGCACAGGTGTGGTATGGGAGAGGTCAACATATTTTCTTCTTCCTCTCTGTCACAGTTCTGTGAGGCAAAGTCAGAAATAAGCTGCAGCTGTACAGGAATAGTGAGAAATCAGAATTTGCATCTATTTAGTTTTCAATGCTGCTTGAATAAATCTCTTCGAAAATCTGACTCATAAAAACCCAGATTGGCAGCTACAAGAAATTAGTGCCCAACCTGCTTATGAGCTTCCTACTAGGTCCTAATTTGTACTTTAGGACATCCAAATACATTTGAAAAATCTGATCTTTTATAACTGAAACATACAAATTTTAATATCATCTGGCAATAGGCCTGGTTTTCCTACTAGCCATCTTCCTATTAAAAAGCCACCAGTAGGTTTTATAAACATATAAATATCCTATCAAGAACTAGTATACGCATTCTTGAGCTCCATCTACTGTCTGCCAACCCATGTACAAACATGAAGCAATTTTGTAATACGTCACCCGTCTTTCCTTCAATTTACTCCTCGGATTGGGGGAAAAAAAAAAAAGAGAGAACATATGAAAAGGCATAAATTTCCTTTTGTTCAGAATTTGTTCACAACTTGTGCCTCTTATTTTCTTCTCTTTCCTGCTGACTTAGTTTACTAGTTACTAGGGACTTAGTCACTAGTCTAACTTTAGCTTTCCTGGACAGTGTACAAGAGCTCTTTCTCATTAAGCAACCACCATTAACACAATCACTAACTTTAGATTTTTGTTTTTTAAAGCCTCCCCAGTCCTGCCAAAGTAAAGTGTTTGTTTGTCTGAGATTTAAACCAATTCAAAGACGAAAAAACTCTGTTACTTCACGGGGGTAAGTGGAGGCATTTCAAAATCAGCTGTTTATCTTAAACTCCTGAGTACCCTAAAATACTGCAGTTTCATACAAAGGGAGATTTTGAATATGTAGCACTTGAAAATAAAACTCACAAGTCACTTGGGCTCTGTCAGAGCTCAGTTTTTCAAAAGTCTTTAACCAGCACATATGAGTTTGAAGAGGCCTGTCCCCCTCCTACATTTTTGCACAATACGCTTTGATGATGCAAAAGCAGCAAAGCTCACCTCAGCTCATACATCTCCCTTTCCACATTTTACTAACAGAAGGATTTGAGGGCATGGAGGCAAACGACCTCTGTGTATTCTAGATAGTCAACATAACATTATACTCCCCCGTTTGTGTAGGTGCTTAGTTCCTAATAGTATCTGACACACAAAAATCTCAGACAAACCTGCTCCTTTGACAGCACATGTTCATAACTTGTGTCCCAACTGAAAGGTACTGATTCTCCTTCGACTGCCCTCTCCACAGGCCAAACTGTATCTCAACAGTCCGTCTCCAAAAAAACGCAAGATGTACAGACATACACAATGTACCAGTTTTACTCTAATTATTATCTATAAACACAGCTCCAAGAGATTAGGAGCTTTACCTCCGTGGGCTTTGTCAGCAAGAGTACCCAAAATACTTTAATAATCTGCCTTCCACGAGCTATATACTCGCTCCCCCTTGTGGTTCATATGCCTATATACATTTTAAAATCAACTTCAGTACGGCATTCCTGTGACAGAGTTAAATATAAATATTTTCATGTCTCAGTCAGCTTTTGTTATTAGTCCATCTTCAAAATTACAAAAACGATCCAACAGCATCAGTAACCATCATCTTTAAGGCCTAGTTCCTGTGGAACAATACTGAAAGCCCAAAATGAATAGAAAAATAAGTATTCCGCACAAGAGAGACAGCTCAGCAACAGTTAAGAAAAGATCAACACAAAAGATGGCAGGCTGTAGTCAGATCTCTGCTGTTACTAACAGTTTAAATACCTCACATAAAAAGGAATAAAATTCTCTGTGGCACTCATACCTTTCACATACATACACACCTACTCATATATGTATATAAAAGCCTACTGTAAGCTGTAAGCATTCCAGCTGATGCCATCACACAGACAAAAAGATATATCCTTTTCTTCTCTTTGTGTCAGTTGACACAAGTATTGGCACAGAAACTGAAAAAAACCAAACTCACTTTACAAGTAGATTAAGTTTTATGCTATTTACTGCTTAGTTTCCACTCAAATCTTCAAGTATTTTTCATTAGGCATGGGGTTGCTCTTACCAAGATAGATGAATGTTTACTACAGATGAGGTAGAAAAAATTAGTCATGGCAATATTATAATTCAGCACCTCTCTTTCTTTCTTCCCCACAGGTACCACTTTTATGGAAAATGGCATGTTCTTTTCTGGCAAATGAGGCAAAACAGCGCCTACTGCAATGCAGTGGATTGGGTCCAGGATTACACCTTGGCTTAATTCAGTGCTGGAAAGCACTGTTTGTCAGAAATGGTCAGTCACTTCAACAGTCACAGTATCTGACAGAACATACAATAACTCTGTTTGCAATGAAAAAGGATCACAAATCAAGGTGAACCAGACAATGTCTTGAAAGTAAAAACCACCTGTTTTTTCTCCTTTTTGTGAAAAGTAAACACACATCACCATTTACTAGTATTTCCATTCACTGACACTGTAATTTTGACTTGGGGATATTATCAATGTATAATTGTCAGTATTTGACAGCCACAGACATTAATATTTTAGGCAAAAAATTGGGTAATGGGGGGGGGAAGGGTAATTCATTTAAAGTTTCACAAAATCACCGGAGACAAAATAAGAATATTTCTTTGTACCTCAAAACTTCTAGCCTGTGTTTCAGATTCAGACCTCTCCAGCTTATGTTCCTCACCTGTGAATAAGGCTTGATAGTAGTTACTGATCATCTAACAAAGATTTTGAAAAGATCAACTAAATATCTACCGCCACTAGTATTACTACTGGTGCCAAAGAAATTAGTGCAAAGTAATTTTATAGGCAGTTTTCAACTCAAAGCTCAGTGCAATCTTAGTGCATGTAGCAACTTTTGATGACTCCAGATGCTATTTAAGGGTTAATGAGGAATAATACAAGAAGTAGAATACTGACATTAACAGGGTCAAATTCATGATAGGACAGACGTAAGATTAACACTTAGCAGGCTGCTAAGAGAGAATGCATGCTGCTCCAAGAATTATCAGCAGTTTAGATTTATCAAAGCACACTTAGCATTACAAAAGATGCTCCATAAGCAAAATACCCTAAACTCAATTTCAGTATCAGAAGGGAATGCAAGAGCCACTGCTAAATGACTTCACAGCAAAGGCCAGAATAATCAGAAAGCCACTATCCACCTGACTGAATTCATATGAGGATTATCATACAAAAAGAAAAAAAAACCTCTCTTCACAGTATGCTTTAAAACAAAAGTAAAAAACACCAAACCAAAAAATCAACCCACAAGCCCCCCTAGATCTTAGAGCTAATCACGGCATTCAAGAATCAGGGGCTAGGAAAGAACAAAAAGCCCCAAACAGTAACAGGCTAAACTTGGGCATCTCTCTTCCAGGAAAACATGAACTAGGACAGCAGACTGAAAAGTGCATTGTCTTGCAGAGCTGTAGAATTATACTTCCTGCATATTTACTGCAAACACGAGCTTAGATTTTATTCATCACTGTGTACCCAAAAGGTTACAGAACTGCTGACTCAACAATCTTTTCAGTACTAGCCTGTTGGTCAAACAAAACTCAACATGAGAAAATACTGACACTTGGGTGTGAGATTCCATCATTAATTACGGATAGCTGTATTCTATCAAACAAAACAAGTTTTCATTAGCTCCAAATAAATAGGGCAAGATTCTTGTAATTATTTTAGGGGAATTAACTACTTGAGAGCTGCTGAATTTCAACTACATATGTAACTCCTTCAGTCTTTCTTTGCAATTTTCCTGAGCTGCTGAAAGCTTTTAGGAATAACTATCAAAGATACTTAAGGAAATAGTTGCCCCTTCTATGTAAAGAAAGGGCACATGTTGTAAGAAATAAGCCTGGTATAAGGCTGAGGAAAAAATTCTACTACCCAAAACTTGACTACTAACAAAACAGGATTTTAAAGTACAAGACAAGGTGATTTGTCCAACTTATTGCAACAGCCATAACTTATCCCACTAGAAAATTAAATCAAGGTAACAAAAAGAAGACAGATGGACAAAAAAACCCAAACAAACCCACAAACAAAGAAACAAAAAAACCCCCCAAAATAAAAAAACTCACCTAAATCACCTATATGTGCAAAAATTATTATTTATACCACATTTGAGGAAAAACTTTTCCACAGTAACAATGAAAAGACTGTTAGACTAACCTAGTTTGGGAAGTAGAACAGATTATCTTGGGAGGCTACGGAATCTCTGCTGGAGGTTTTGAACACATCAGAACATCTATTCTAACAATCTCAGTGACACCCCGACAAAGAAAGTTCCCTCCAAGACCTACTTCTGTTAACTTTACGGTGGTGGTGGTGGGAAATCTTTCCCCTCCATTCTGTGCCTCTGGAAGAAAAAAAACAATCAACTTCCAATAGTCAGGCTACAGATTTTTTATTACTATGAAAGTTACAATGAAATTATTATGAAAAATGTGATTTTAATAGTCATGACTTGACTGAAAAAAAATTATGTTTTTTTCTCCAGGAGAGGGCAGTGTATCACTAGCAACTACCCAACAAGCATCAAAACTGAGTTTTCATTGCGAGACAGATAAATACATGTATTTAACATCAAATTATCTCTAACAGGATCTTATCTTTCTGAATTATACAGCTTGTATATAAAAGTCAACTGCTGTGGAGTGATGCTGGTGAAGTTTCAGTTCCTACTAAGCAGGGAAACATGGAAAAAAGGTAAGTATCACTGACACCAATAATGATCTTTGAGTTGGATGTCAAATCCATAATGACAAAGAGAGATCAAAGTCACCTGTATGGGCATACTCCTTCCCTCCTAAACAAAATACATTCCGTCTGAGAATCCCACCTCCTGTGATGCTGTTTGTCCTTGCTGCAGTTGCAAAAAGGGGTGGGGAAAAAAATAAATTAAAAGCTACAGATTCAGAAATAACCTTCTGATCATTTGGTGCCTTAGTGTCAGGCATTCCTCCAAGTTCAGATACTTAATGTATAATGCTGTCAGACAATGCTGGAACCCAACAAACTTTCTGCTCACAAGTCACAACTCGCATCCCAACAGGCAAGTCTCCACAGGAGAGTGATACGCAGCAGCTCATTAACAGGTATATGCTGTTGCTGGCAACTGTTCCAGTAGGGCAGGGATCTCTCTAATATATTTCCAGGTCTAAAAAAGGTTCCTTGCAATGAAACGTCAACATCATCAGGAAGAAGTCTTTCCCAAACTATGACTACTTGTCATGCTGACACAGATTTTTTTCTAAACTTTCCCAAACATACATACCCACATACAAACTTCTTTTTTTATAGCACCCTTACCATGTTACCTTCTTGGCACAGCCATTAGAATGATGAGAGAAACGCCCACTACTGCATAGCGATTGGCATCCACAATATTATGAATTTGTGCAATTAACTATACAAACTGTATCAATAAACCTCATCACCTGATAACAGTTCCCTAAAGTTGAATTAAACTCACAAAATACTCTCTTATCTTGCAAAGATACAGGTGATGACCAAGACATTGGAATGTCGTCAGAATTTTATTTTCAGTTGCAACTCACAAAAGCCACCATAAATGACAATAATGTCTATGCCAGTTTGCTTTCTAACAAAATCAAGGAGGAGTAAAACTAGGGAAATAATGAACAGTATGGGGCTGAGACAAACAAGAATCCTTCAGTAGAACTTCGTAAGGGAATAATGTTTTTCTGCAGCTGTAACCTCCTTAGACCAGTGACAGTTTTTTCAAGTCTGAATCTAAATATAAACGTCCTTCATGACCATGCTGAGCAGACAATCAGTCATAACTTTTGTAATTTTTCCCCTAATGGATTAAAATACAACTCCAAAACCGCAGGCCATAATAATACTCATCAACTCATCACTGGTAAGTATTTCTTTAATTATTAGCATTATTTCCATGGGAAATGCTCAAAAGGTTTCCACGAAAGGAGGAGAAAACCCTGGTTTTCTTTCTTTCCACCCTGATACAGCCTTAATGACTACAGCACAGACTTCTATTAAAAGATCCTAAAGTATTTATAGTGAATAGGAATGGGACAGAAAGCTATCTTTAGTTCACACGAATTTGATCAAAACGTCTCACAAGAACTTCCCTGACACACTCAAAGCTGCCAGCACTTGATCCTTTCTCCCCTGCAGGAGTCTGTTCTGTGGATGTGCAGACTCAGGGTGTGGGAAGGACCTGCTGAGACTACCAATGGATCTATTATTTGGCTCATGAAACTTGTAAAAAATCTCACAGAATGTACAACGTGCTATTGTGTCTGTAAATCTCTTTCATGGCTTCGTTAGCAGCCTGACTCAAAGCAGTCTGGCCTGTTTTCTCTTCTACCATAAAAGGGTTTTTGAAAGAGCCATTTAACTGTGACCATGGTTTCAGCACCACTGTGAAGACAAAGGAAGGGTTGAAGCCATATGGACACTTCAGTACTCAGACTCCAGCACATCAGTACTTTTTTTTTTTTCTTAGAGCTTGCTTTTGCATAATTAGCTCTCTTTATATAGTGAATGAACTAATACGCCAATATTCAAAACACAGGAAACTGCCATTTGTGAGCTATAGTTTAGATTCAAGTATTAGAAATGACAGTTCATCTATACAGGGCATTCTCTTAATAAAACAAACACCTTCAGAGGATTAATTTTATAACCAGTGCTTTCTGTGTTGCATCTTGAACAGAATAAAACAGGAGGAAAAAACCTCATTTTGCCTTTCTGCTGTCCAGAGGATTTTTAAATACAAGGAATTATTTAGATAACTTTCAGTCACCAGATTCCAGCAAGGAAAGGTTTGTATAAAAAGCAAATTGATATAGTCAGCTTCTAAGTTTATCATCGGTGTCTCTGCCCTATACAACAACGCCTGCTAGTAGTCACTACTGCCACAATAAATGCTATGATATTCCTTTCACTGTGAATCTAGCTAGTTTAAAACTAGCTGCTTCTCTTGGAGTTGAAGGAGGTGAGGTATGCCTGAGCAGCCTGATAAAGTGAAGCAGTTATGAGGATGGCAAATATTTGATCATATTGAATCTTTCAAAACAGCGAGCTACAATTAGCATATCAGGGAGCCGCAAGAGTGGGGCTGCTCCCTGAGAGAAGGTGATCTGGGAGCACAGGGTGAGCAATGCACTCACCAACAAGGTTCGGTCCCACGGCACCAAGACACAAGCACGCCGAGCAGGGTAATGACACCAACAGGTCCTACCACAGTCCAGTGAGCCTCGGGCAAGGCAGGGTAACAGGCCAGGTCCAAGGTCCACCCAGGGCTCCCCACACAGCACTTCAGAACAGGGCTAGGGGCAGGCACACCTAAGACACAGCTCGGGCAGTGTCTGAAGGCCCCAGCCTGAGCTTAAACGGAGCTCTTAGTGGGTGTGGGTGGAGGTCCCAAGAGAGGCTGGTCAGGACACTTAAGGCCAAGTAGTGCCCTCAGGGCCCTGACACAGTACACTCTGCTTGGGACCGTAACTCTTGGGTAGGCAGCAGCCAGACTACCCTAATACGGTGCTATGTACTACTTTCAAGATAATGCAATTTTTTGTAAGGCAAATTAATCCAAAGTCTCTCCTCTCTTTACAGTCTGACCAGCAAGATGAGAGAAACAAGAATGAATATCAAGACTCTGTGCACAATTATCTTGTTCTAGTGTTAGTTTTTATGTACTCTTGATACATCGTGCATGCTTAATATTCAAGTTTATGTATGTTTTCAGTCAATCAATACTTCTCTGCCTAGAGACAATACTAACTACATTTTCCTGTCCATTGGAAATATTCTGTCTCTCAGAACTTTGGTATCTGAATCAGCAAAATAGGATTCCTAAAAGTACTCGTGTTCTCCCTCTTCTCTTACTATCTCTTCTTCATTTAAAGGTATTTTTTCACCACTTAAGCAATATCTGTCATAGTCTACCCAACTGGCACCAACCCTGCTTGCTCAAACTAAATATGCACACATTATATGTCAGACTTGTGCAACTGGCAATGCTGGTACCAGTATAGTGAGCTGCTACAGAAATCTATTCTTTCAGCTTTGTAAATTGAGTATGTCAGCGTTCTGCAGTTTATACCTGACTTAACACTGCCAACATAATTTATTCAAGGAGTTAGAAAATTTATTAACATTAATATAATAGTTACCATAAGGTAAGTTATATAAGACAATGAACACATACTTGCTGAAGCTTATGCCAACAAAGGGGATTCTAAGATCCTGTTGTAATGAATTCGGGCACATTTTTTACAGTCAAACCGATCAAGAAATTCTTGATGAGAGTTCTCCTTTATTCGGCATTACTGATAATTTTTTTTGTATAAGAATACATTTCTGGAATCAGTTTTGTTAGTAATCTGGACTTTTACCGCCAAAAAATGTTGGGGGAGGCTATATTTATTAGAAAGCAATTTCTGTGTATTTTTCAAAGTTGTAGTTTAAGATTTCTTGTCAAGAATTCCTGTTATAATACCACTGAACTGGGGACCAAACTCACAGTTCAGTAAAGGTAGGGATACAGACAGGAAAAACTGAAAGAGGAAGGAGAAAAGAAGGGGATGGTAACCCTTGTATTCTCCTTCCTAAGTCTCTTTTCCCCAGGCCTTCCTCCCCAACATCAAAGTTTTAATAACTAAGCTTAGCACCACTGCTATTGACAAGAGTCCAAGACAAGCTTCTACTAGAAAAGTTGAAAAGATCAGAAACCACATTTATAATATAAAACTTGCTGCAACAAGACAAGACACACATATTGATGAATTGGCACATGAAACGTCTCCTTTCTACTTGGCCATATTATTAAAACTGTACAACATACTCTGTACAGCATAGTGCAAGATACACAGTAAATTAAATAGAGCAATTAACATGTCCACCACTTTGTTGCCGTTGGCATCCCCTCTTCTTACAGTACTCTTCAGAAGGCTCCTGGCTTTCTCCATCTCTGCTATTTTACCATATCCAAGCTTTAGGCTGGGATTGAGGCCAGGGACCCTGCAACACTGAGCTAACTGTTTAGAGCAGAATTCCAGCAGCAGTCCTCAGAGTCCTTTGGCAGCCCCTTTTCCATGGACCTTCGCGTTTTGCTCTTCCCCTTCTCTTCTTCCAAACCACAATTGCTACCTTCACCCCAATCCTAGGTAGAGAGTCCAGCAGAGGACCTTCCTTTCAGGCAAATTAATTCTCAGCATTTTGGCAGTCCCCTCTCAACACTGCATTACACTCTCCTAGTTTACTTCTTCAATCAGCCTGAACCCTAACCTGGGCACCTCTCCATTTCCCTCAACTATGAACACCCACAGAGGGAATTCTAGCATCAGTGTCTTCCTCACCTGAACTGTAACCTGAAGCAGAAATTCAGGTGTCTGAGAAATTCAGGCTGCCTGCATGAATAGCTACACAAATATCCTACATTCATGGATAACTTATGTTTATCAGACGCCTCTCAGAAGATTACGGTCTTCTGAAAGACAGGAAACATAGCCCAACAATTAAAGCAGCCCATTGTTGAGAGACACGGCATAGAAGCCAGGTTCTTTCAATGTTCTGAGAAATGCTATTCGCTTAAATGAAACGTGTTGAAAAGTACTAATTCAGAGGAAATTACTGCATTGCAAGAGACCCTCGGTACAGAATCACATCCCTAAAGTTTCTTCCAAAGTTTTACATTGCAAATCCAGGACTGACTTTTGGATAAAATTTATGAATGCTCCAGAGTATTTTTTATTTACTCTAACAAAACACACATTTGTATATTTTTTCAGCACTCCGGTCTTACACAAAAGGAAAGCAGAACGTACAATTTTGCCAGGATTCCAGTTAGTTTTCAGGCCAGAAATTCATTTTTAACTGTAATGTTAGTAAGTATATTGCTAAATCTGACATTTCTATGATCTTTTCAGATGTGTTCCTTTACTTCCCCAGAAATCCATAAGCAAGAAATATGGATTCTTTCAATCTGTTAACAAAGGCAAGATCATAGGTAGTCACCATGTAACTGACAAGAGGCCCAAATATGAAAATGTGACCTAGCCCCAAAGCACAATGCCCACAAGTATTTCACTGAGGCATACAGAAAACAGTCAGACATATATAATTAGTTTTTCTCTAGCAGAAGATAGAAGCACTATTTAACTGCAAATGACTGTAAATGCTCTGGCAGTAATGGTTACATACCCAGTAAAATATTTTGAGGGTAGGAAATGGTACCTTACCTTAACATATTCCAAAGCAGGATCCAGAATATTCTGATCTCTGGACGAAAATGGAGCAAGGAGGGAGGAAGAAAGGACACAAAAACAAAAAGTCAAATGGTGAGTCCAAATATAATCTCACACTGAAGAGATGCATTCACATAAGCAATAGGCTATTAGGTCATGGTAAAATCCTTATTAAAAGCTGTGTGTTAGAGCTAGATGGCCTATGCTATCTAACTTTTAACAAACATATAAATCACTAATTTCTTACAGAAGGTCAGGTAGTGAAGCCACTAGTAATTAATTTGGGAAATAAAATTAATTATAGAGTTTTAAGCAAAGCAAAACCAATCTTGACATTTCAACAGATGTCTGAAAATACCACCTAAAACATTTGAAATAAATTTGAGAGCTCTCCCAATGGCTTCCAAATTTATTTCTTTGCTTGTATGTTTTCCCGTTTAAGCTACTCTTACTGATAGCATTGAGAGGACATTGCTAACACAAGAAAATAGAAAGTAAAACATTCACTTGTTATATAAACAAAGCAAAGAATTCATAGATTTGCAATAGTAGAATGTTTTATTTTACATTTGGAAAAATAAACATGGTTCTTGTACTCTTTTAAAAAGCTCTCAAAATTATAAAAATTTCAACATTACAGTTATCTGAAAGCCAGATAATCAAGTCATTGCCCTATTTTAGAAAGAAAAGATCTCTTTGCAGGTCTTCTATACATACAGATGGCAAAGGGCACAGAAGCCTAAGTGAAGAGCCTTGTGATCAGTTACAGCTCCTTCCAAAACAATAATTAAAAATAAACATATATTTTCAAAGGTTTTTGTATATTTGTTTTTGGTTGAGAACTAGCAGGCTAACACAGTTTGCAGCACACGATTGGATGCTTTCTACAGAACTTGCGATGACATATTAGAAAAAGAATCCTCTTTGCTGAAAGTTGTTATGATGATGTAACACCAGAAACCTAATAAACAGCTTCAGGAATTGGATTACACTGGAATCAACCAACCCAGAATACAGTCTCTGAACTCCCTGTGTTGTTTTGAACATAACTGGATATCACCTGAAACTAAGTTATTATTTTATACTCAGTTTTTAGTCTGGTTCCCTAACAATTTTTAATCCAGAATACCTACAGAGGCAAAACAGAGCCCTCCCACTTCTTAGCGCTGCCCATAAGTGACGATACTGAGCTGCTCAGGCTGTGTCATGCCTTACTGCTTCACATTATCCCAATATTCATCAAGGGCCAAGTTCCATTCCCAGCTTAGTTTAAAAAATAACAACAATGCTGCCAAATTCAATGGATATGGAATTTGGACCATTTGAAACTCTTTCGTAGGCAGTATACAAAAAAGGGGCAGCTTGGTAACAGTATGCACATGAAATACATACAAGCATATCAGAAAAAAATGGGTGAAGCACAGAGAAAAAAGAAAAAGGAAGTTTCTAAACAGGAAAAAGGTCTCCTTTCTCAACACTTTACAGTTTGACTGGGGAAAAAAAATCCCTTTCTTAATCAGTTCAGTGAAGTCATTAAGCATGGCTGAACTCTTCTCATATTCAAATGATCTGTGGGAAGTTGTGCCAGTACCAAATGCTTCTGAAAAACCGTGCAGTTTAGTTCTTTGCTTGCCCGTGGAATCTTTCCAGACAAAGGGTCTACCAGCACTGTATATGCAACACAGTCCAAAAGAACGAACCTGAGCAATAAGGCTAACAACTGTTTTGCTTGCCTACTTCGCCAGTGAGAACATTTTGTTACAGTCTGCATTTACAAACTCCACTCCTGCAGACTAGCCTTGCTACAGACTCTGCTGTTCCCACTGTCAGGTACAAGACAAAAGGTCTTTAGGACAGACCAAGCCAAAGCAAAATTAAAGAGGTATAAAAGCTTTAAGACAAAACAGTCTGATTACTGCTATGTAAAGCAGGAAAACCAGAGGACGGGGGGAAAAGTGACCTACATTTCCTTCATCATCCACATGACAAAAGTGGTTTGAAAATTTTGGCTTTACAAAATGCGTGGTGTAACAAATCTCTTCACAAGTACTATAATAGTTAACCTGGTAGGGAGCTGCATGACAAAATGTAGGAAACCCTGAAATTCGCCACAAGCGCAGGTTATACATAAAGATTTATGTTGTAGCCCCATTCACCTCAAATACCTTTCTCCTACCAGATCGACCCCTCCTGCCCTATCTTCCTTTACTGCCTAAGTCTTCATCTTTGAGCAAATTTTTTGAAGTTATTTCCAAGGAATGGTAACTGCTGTATAGTAACTAACAGTAAAGATTAACTACTGCATTTTCCTGTCGTTTGATTCCTCCATAATACTGCCACATTATATGCAGAAAAACAGATTAAGGAGGTAGCCCAAATAACTAGGAACTATCCAAATAACTAAATCACAAAACTAACTCATGATGATGATGTGCTCTTTTATGCCGTATGCTTCCAGCAAAGGAAATCTATAATATCAGGAATCTAAGAATACAAAGCATTTATTTTCCTCTCCATTTTCTCTCTCAAAGAATTAAAATAAAAATGGTGAACCCATAATCTCACTTCTTGTATTAGATGATCCACAGAAAAAAATTAATACTTTCAGGTAACTTCCAGATCAGATGAAAAGGACTTGCAGACTCTGCCATCTCTCAAAACAATTCAACTGAAGGTTTGCTGCAGTAATATTAAGCTCTTAATCTTTCATCAGATTTTATTACATTCAAGTAATGTTAACGTTTATCTTCATATTAAGTTTGACTTTACAGTTGTGTTCATTTGCATCTGTTTACCTACGATACGTATGTATTAGAGTCTGCACATAAGTCAACCATTGCTGTGTTAACTGTGGGTTCACAGATCAGGTTTTAGTATGCTTTTTGGCTTCTCAGTAGTCAGATAAGCCCTACTTCAGTTCAGAAAAAACCCACATTTAATGCAGAAAGATATCACCTGGAATAGGGAAGTTTTCAGAACACCTCAAGCTAAGGGTAAGGGCTGCAGTAGGATACACAGTATTGATTTCATGCTCTTTTAAAGTTCTATCACAGAAAAGAATTTAAGGGATGCAAACATACTCCCACATCCATTTGGAGTATTCCCATTGCTGCCAGACTATCACCTCATTTCATGACAAAACAAAATCCCCTTCCAGCATTTCTTTGTTTATCGGGGTGGGACGACACACGACACGCCTGACTTGATACATGTAATTAAGCCATTCTCCATAGTGTAAAGCCCTCTGTTGACCCTCCTCCACAGGCATAAGGTCTGTGTGGAAACTGTAGTAGCATAAACATTCCTCCAGTAATAATTCATCACTAAAAGAAAGCAGTTAGTCATCACAATCTATCTTCTTAACCTTCACCATCCTGAGGCTGTCTTAGCCAGAAGCACATTCTTTCTAGAGCATCCCTACTGACATCTGACAACACTTTCCTCTCTGCTGGCTGATCTTGCAGACTTGTAACCCTTTAATCTCTCCCTACTAGTCCTTGGAAATTATTTCAATTTCTTTTCAGTCCAGCTACAAGATTCTTATTAGAATTATGGGCTTTTTTAATGTATGTGTTTCTTACTGATATTGCCAAGAAAATACACAGAGCTTCAAAGTCAGGCATGGAGCTCCAGCAACCCCACAAAAAGATAACAGAAAAAGTGGAGCTGCTCCTTTGCTTCCCGTCTTCTTCCCCCAAAATAAAACCTGTTGCAACAACAAAGAGATTGGTGTCATACTGGTCGGAAGTGACTGTCTATGAGCAAGTACTGACACCTTTGAACCCTGGGAGAACCAACATAACCTCAGAAAACAGGGATTAGCATTACGTGTAGACTCCTTCAAGATACAGCTAAAGCTGACTGAGATGACAAAAGGGAACAGAAATCAGATGTTACTGGATGCTATTCTTCCACTTCCCAACATTCTAAATGTCAGCGAAATGGCCAAATGTGTGGGAAGAATTAAAAAAAATGCCTTTTGAAGTTGTCAACCTGTACTTCCGGTATGACAAACTAAATACTACCAAACTGCCAACTTCAAATCCTGCATTGACTTGAAGACAATGAGCAACCAAATATGAAAATCCAATAAAGAAAACACTGAAGTCTGAGTAACTAGTCACTCATAAAAATATTTGATAAAATTATTATGTACCTATAATCAATGCTACAACTGAAAAGCCGAATCCTGAAGTTCAACCACAACAAAAATTATTTGGTTCAATGGGTGCAGAACAGCCAGAATCTCAGTAACTCACTGTCAGTCTTTTTTTTTTTTCCAGACTCCGAGGTTTGTGCAAAAGCTCTCTATAGGACTGCTTCAATAAAGAACCTTTAGGCAGATATCCTGGAATCTTTAGCTGTTGATTCTATGAAAAACTCCATCTTTCTGCTAACAATTGTACGTTACCTCCTCTCATCATTGATGCCGTAAAAGAATCCTGCAACATACAGACCTTGACAGACTAAGTCATAATAAGCATCTGCTTTCTCCAGGCCTCTGGCGTCTTCACAGACATATCACTCACAATTATAAATTAGTTGTGATAACTGTAACAAAATTTCAGCATAGACACAAGAGTATTATCAGAGATGCCCAAATTCTCACCATCATTCAACTATCATACAGATATTCTTACAGCGATGGGAGCTGCTGACTGGCCCTGAAGCAGCTTTGCGCTACTCCACACGTTTATAAATGTACTTGTGGGAAAAACATTAGGACCCATTGCCAGTACTTGATGTATGAAAGTATGTTTGTTTATTTATTTTGAAGTGACCTTTGTTGGGGACATTTTCAAAAGCATCTCCTTTCTACTATGTTGAAAGAGTGATCCTGAGAAGAACAATGTTCTCAATAGTGCCAACACCAAATCAGAGTGAAGACAACACAAGCTCAAAGGGAGGCCAAGAAACTGAAAATGTACCAAGCTGCATGGCTGCTTACACAGAGAGAACGGCTATAAAGAGACCAGATGGGATCAAATGCCTTCCTCAATTTGTGTCTTTGAAATCTCTCCATCTATGTAGATTAATGAAATACACTACTACTAAAGTATGAAGGTGCAAGTTTGAGCATGCTAGACATACTGTGTTTAGGTATATGTACTGCAGACTGATGTTATTTGTACTGTAAACTGGAGTAAAAGACCCAGTGATTTTATCCGCCAGCAGCTCCTGCTTCACACGCACACTCCTACTACATTCCTAAGGCCATTCCACCCTTCTGTCTACAGCTGCACAACACCATGGACATGACTCATTCAAACACCAGTGGAAACAAGTGCAAACTGCCATGACTAACTGTGTAATGACCTGCAGTTCACACAAGAACAGTAGAGATTCTTCAGTAATTAAAACTCAAGAAACGATACAATGTACTTTTCTCCAAATTAAATGAAATCTCAACTCATTTGTATTTGTTCAGAATGCCCCTACACAGATGTTTCAGCCATTTACTTTTACCACTTCAATATACTGCATCTTCCCACTTGCTCCATTTTTAACTATCACAGGAGGAAATCTACCCCATTTTTCTAAAGTTTCCAAATCAATTCCTACTTCTGCACCATGTACAGTACTGGTCTTTACAACCCGTTCAAAAGCTCAGACTAGGCACCCGCATTCTTTTTCCTTTCTTTTCATTAACATTTTGGACTCCCAGAGCCAAAACTCTATTCTTCAAAGCCCTTCTTAAATCTTCTCTTCCCAAGACTGTTACAATGTTGTGAAAATAGTGGTTGGGCAGCAAGACTATTGCTTACCCAAAACGTCTGCTGTTTGTACAAACTTCTCTACAGATGTGCCACTGTCTGTCAACTTATACCTTCAGCTGGCAACTCTGTACAGCCAGTGCTTTAGTTGCCGCGGTTATTATATATATATATATAAAATATATATTTTATATATAATAACTTAACCTTGCAAAATGAATATGCACGTTCCCCAAAAACTGACAAATACTCAGTAGAATCACAGAATACATCAATTCATTTGAAATTCATGTAAATCTAGGAGTGGTTTATTGACAAAGCACGATTGTCACTTGGCTGATGCATCTTTCAGGGATGTCTATTTGGACTGAAGCATAGGAAAGTTAATTCTTTGCCTTAATACTGAAAAAGACGATGGTGGGAGGAAGAACTGTCCTCCCTGTCTATTCCCTTAAACCCAATTTGAGAAGCTCATTACATCAAACGCCTCTCTACACTGGATATGCAAGTGAGCATTAGAAATATATCCTCCTATGTGATATTTAACTACACTGAAGATAATCTACTCAATTTCACTGGCTTCCTCCTAACTAACAGCAATTTATAACCCTGTATTACAGTCGGTCACTCAGCTCCCCTCCCCACCTCCCATCATGAAAATAAGACTGTATTTTGACAAGTTTGCATTGGTGAGTTCCAACAAGCTCCGAACGCAACTCTGAGAACATGCAACCTTAGCACATAAAAGTGGCAAAAAGTGGGCGTAGAAGAACCGTTCCTTTACTGAGGCTGTTTAGCAAATGTCAGGGATACTTGATTTTAATTTCACACGTCTGTATGTTTCTGTGCTAAGTGAACTGGCTTCTGCAGTAGTAGCTGAAATGCTTCAAATGCTGAAGTGTCAAATTATTTTCTTGCCAGAACAGACGTGAAAAATCCACTTTTTTTCAGCTACGGAACAGAAAGACCGAAAATACCTTTAAGAACAACAAATTGTGAAGTGTAACAAAGCAGTTCTAAGGTATTAAGAAAGATAACAAGGGTATGGAAGAAGAGAAGGTGTGAAGAACTGACTGCAGCTTCTATAATACTTTCAGAAGCCAGCAGGTATCTCACAACCTATCATAAAAATACGTATCGGACTGCAGCATAGGAGAAATTGCAATGCAGGATATCTTTTGCTAACAAACACACACTTCTTGCTGAAAGGAAGAAGTGCAGCTACAAATGGTAGTGCACCCAAAAGGCGACAGTTTAACAGGTGCCTGGCAGTATATATATAGTTGGTAAAACTTGTGATAGAGAAATGGTCTATCATAATCTAAATATATAAGGGCTGTTGTCCTAGTACAATATTGTCATAACCTCTTCTATTTACTGTGTTTTTAAAAAGAAGGCCTCTAAAATGGTCACTGTCCTGATTAAGAACAGCGTTTACTAGAAGCAAACACCTAAGTGCAGGTGAGAAAAAGGGTATTTTAAAATTGTAGTTGCCTTTTTGCTACATGCTTTCTACCTGTCTTCATTCAGGGACTGAAAACAGTCACTTTCACATTTATCTGCAGGATTTTTGGTGATTAGCCGTAGGTACCAACATACTGCTGTTATGCCCTACAGTAGTCATGGAAAGTGGATCTTTATTTAAAGCATAAAAGGGGCAGAAAGGAAAATAAATAGCCACATGTGGACAGGGGGCAAGCTGAGGAAGCAATGCAGTACGTGGTACAAGTGAATAGGGCTCTCCAGAATCTTTACAAAATAGACCAAAAACCAGCAGAGCCAAGAGAGGAGCTTTGGGTGTGATGGAAGGAGTAATTCAAGAAACTTTCCGCTACATACATTGTCCTCTGCCCAAATAAAAAATGGCCTGAAAAGACAGAGGTTTTCAGGATTTTTTTTTTAAATAACTTAACACTCATTTTGGTTGGGCTTTGAGGAATTTGGGCCCAAGTTTACCTAGCAAGTAATTCATTAACAATAAGGTCCAGATCCCACAATTAATTTCAAACAATGATACAGCTGTGTCAACCCCATATAGTACTGGGGTTTAATTAATCTCTGATACTGCAGAGATGGTCTCTCTTTTTGAGGCATTTTGTCCCGTTCCCCTCATCTCCCTCCCCCAAGATCCCACATGGGCAGGTTTCTGTTAATTGCTGCTTGTAGCCAAAGTAGCAAGAAGTGAAGCTTTGCAGATCTCTGTCGAGCAAGCAAAGACAGCAGATGTGAGCATCAAATAGGAACAAAGGGATGAAATGTTGAGTAGAACTTCTACAACAAAAGAACCTGACCCCAGTAATGGACAGAGGGGCTGGAAAGGCAGACAAGCCAAAACAGAAATGACCCCCAAAAGTTAAAGGATAAGAGGATTTGATATTGAACGTAAGCAGAGAATGTTAGCTATTCTCTGCTTGTACAACAGAGCGTTCCTTTCACCACAAACATTTACCACTTTAGTGGGTAGCTCTGCTCCACCTCTGAGACGGCAAGAGGTCAGATTTGCATGTGCATACGTGAACAGGACAGATCAAGGGAAAAAATAGGAAATTCTGGGACAAAAAGAATGAAGCTCTGGGAACATCTGAGGAATCCTTCCTTTTGAAGAACCATTTGTGAGTTCACAGAAGAAGTCAATGAGATGCTCAGTAGCCCTAAATTCACCACGCTTGTCTTGCGCCTATTAAAAAACACAACCACAAACAGCCTAGTTCAGGTTTTTTTTGGAAAACAAAACTCACACTAAGAGGAAGTTTCAGGCATCACACCAAAACCATACTATTTTCACTTTAAAAATTCTGTGGTTTTATAAAAATTCCCTCCCCACCTTATCCTAAAATTTAAAGGGAACCGAAGGTATCGATTTTCTTCCTATTGATCTTGCAAAAATTTTCATACCTGAAGAACCACATGGCGTTCTATAAACCCAAACAGTTATTATTTACTTTTCACCCCACAGCAAACATGTAAAATACTTATTTTACTTGATGTATTCAAATCTTAACTTGACAGAATTTTATTTTTATTTTAACTTTCAAAGCACGCCTATCCATATGCTCTAAGCACATACACAGCATTCATAGAAAAAAAAAAAAGTAACATATATTCAAACTAAAATTATCCAACAAATAACATTTTCAAAATCACTAGTTAGAACAAAATAAATGCTGTCTAAATACCCGACCCAGAACATTCTCAGAACCCAAAGCAAAACAGAGTTTGCAGCATCTGGAGAAGCAAAACAGGCTGCAAATTCTGTCAAGGAAGAAGCAAATCACTGGATAGTGTGTTTCTCACCAGTACTGCCCTGCCAGCTCTTTTCCCTTATAAATCAACTATCCACTCAAGGACCTCAGGAGGTCTCATCTATTGTGGTAATACAAGGAAAGGAAAAGTTTTAGGAACCCAGAATCCAACCATTAATGGCTTTATACCTCAAGACTAACACCTTGCTAACTTCCAGATAAACTGCCCTCCAAGGACAAGGTCCTCCAGAAGACAGTGAGTCTGCTTAACTGTACGCTGATAAAGTTACCCTATTAATGTCAGTGGTACGAGAACATATTTCTATTTTTTTTCCTGGACAGTTACATAACATGAGACAAGTATGCAAGTCTCACCCAGCTAAACATGAAGAGCCTTGAAGATCAGAAATGTTGAAGAGCACAGAACATCTTAAATGACCAGATAAACTAATCTACTCCAGAATAACCCTCTGCTGCAGCAATGGAAAGTTCAATGCTAGATGATAGCACTTTATCTGAAATAATGGGGGGAAAATGCTGACACAGAAAACCACGAGGGAAAAAGTCTCCTGACAGTACTCAAACTAAGAGTCTGAAGTCTAGCTAAATATACACTTGGATACACCTATCATACTTTCAGAACTACAGAAACTAAGTGTATTCCTAGCATCTGTATGTAGATACTTAGGTTTAATCTATAACATACATTTTTAGTTTACACATTATTTGCCACATTTTCATCTTTTGCAATAGGGTTCAGTGAGCGTTGGAAGACATTCGAGCTACTCGTTTGTCCATCTTCTCAGTGGAAGAACCAAGCTAATCACAGTCTGCCCCTCAGCCCTCCCAAACCCACCAGATTGAATTTTTCTTCCCCCCCCCCCCTTATTTTGCCTAAACCACATTAAAAATTGTTGGATATGAACAGTTTTTCTCTGAGATTTTGGTAGAGTAAAACGAAGCTGTTATGCATTACCTACCTACATAAAGGTACAGTTTGCAGCCACATCAACAAAAAGAGAAGTAGGGTTGTAGCTACAATCACATTCAAGATGTAGTCAGGAATTTACAGGACTTAAAAACACACAATCAAGACAGGAGAAAAGGAAAAAAGATTAAAATTATAGCTCTGTAGTTACAACTCCGCTTCTAAATATAGACAGTTGAAAGTAAAGCTTTAAAAGAGATGGGGGCGGAATCTAATTCTGTCCAGCTGGTAGGCCAGAACCTCTCATGAACAGTGATACAACAAAGCATCCAGGGCATTATATGCAATTTAGAGAAATGTACAAAGTATTTTGATTCCAAGCCAGCTCCAACAGTATAGCCCTTCTGTTTATCAGTGACTATTTTTGAAACATCAGTATAGAAAAAGAATGGAATTTGAACAAAAAAATCGTCTTTGCAAGCATGGACAGATGAAATGGTGAAACGGTCACTGAAAAGACAGCTAGTAAACAGGAATAAGACCAGCATATATTCACAAATATCCTGTATAGCAGGAAACAGCCAGTGTAAATTAATGTCAACTCTGAAGGCTTTAATTAGCATGAAAACTTAGAGCAATCATTTCTGGCAGATGGTGCGCTTCAACACTTCCTAGGGGAAGGCTCAGCAGAGGGAAGACAGTGATTTAATGTCAGTGTGTGACCATACAGTCTCTCCTAAAATATCCAAAGCTCTACTCTTTGAAGAGTCCTATACTATACATACAGGGCAAGGACAATATTAACTCATCTTTCTTTCCATCAGATGCAAAATTTCTCATACACATACTTTTATCAGTCAAGTGCCTGTACTAAAAAGTCTGAGTTGGACACACATGAAACACTAAGGTCTTTAACCAGGCACATTACTCTACAAACTACATAAAAATTAATAATTTTTTTCATAAGAAATTGTGTGCAGCTTTAATTTTACTACTGTGGTAGATGATCTGTCTGGAAATTTGTATTAAATTCCTTCAAAGCATCTTGAAGAGAAAAAAAAAAAACCACAAAACAATGCCAACTTGGTGCTAATTTGGATCTTATTTCTGGCCTCTTGACAGTTCACAGTTTCACACCAGAGCTGTTATTAAACCAAATTTCACTTAATTTTGCTGCACAGCTTGTTTGTTTCAACAGGAATACAGGCTGGGGTTTTCTCCCGTTATTCAGGCAACAGACTAATTACCGGTATTGAGAAAGTTGTACGTTTTTTCTTTCCTTCATTGTGCTTTAAAGTGATTGTGAAGATCACAGCTTTATCTGTCTAATTCTCTAAGAAAACAATGTTGAAACAATCATACCACTTGCATTATTTTTCTCCCCACAACTTTGGAACTAATGACCTGTTTGACAGTGGGGTATCAAAAATTTATTTCTTTCTTACAATTTCAAAAAATAAGTGTCTAGAGGCAGCACAGGAAATTACTTCCTCAGTGACAACTTGCTAAGAGGAAGACTGTGTCACGAGGTTCAAAATTTATTAGTCAGAGAATCCGCACAAGAAGGAACACTATGAATATCCTAACCACGGTAACAGCCTTTGCTGATGCCTATTCTATACTAAGTACTGAAGATTACATGGAGCAACACTTATAACTATGGAATGGATTTTTATGTGTCTTGTAAAAGCACTAATTTCAGTTCAAAACCTCAACTGGAGGAAAGACCTTCACGATGTGTCTCGTGCTTCTCTTTCTCCTTCTTTCCCTCCTATGTGGATTGGCTTAACAATAATGGATAGTATAGATGCAGCCCTACTGAGGTTCAAACAAAACATAAGCCTTGTATGAGAAACATGTCTTTTCGAATCAGACTCTGTTAGTGTTTATGAAACTGTTTGTTAGATATTTATTTTATTAGGAAGGTTAGGAACACAGAATAGTATAGCTGTCAGCTGCCAGACAATCCAAGAAGCAATTACTTGTTCTGTGATCATTGCAAACCACACTGCCTCATGAAACAGAGAGCACAGTATCAATACTGGAATCCACTTTTGCTGTGGAATATTTGCAAGAGATTCTTTGCAGGTGTCTTTGCTCCATTCCATCCTCTCAATACCCCTCAGAAATCCACTATACTTCTACGTTAAGGAAACATTTAAGTATATTCATATCAGAGCCAGTACCAGACCCACAGAGACAACAACTACCTTAATCCAAAACTACACGGGTACTATTGACATCCAACTGCAATGGTGTAGAATGTCGAAAGAGGTGTTTGACAGCTGCCTTCATCACTACGTTCAAACTTGCTCTAATTGTGCTAGTTCTGCACTGGTTTTAGGTCTTGTTCACCTGAGGGATATTTGGCTGCATTAATGAAAAAGCATGAAAATGCCACAAGTCTGTTAAAAGTGGAATGTCAGTCAGGCAGAACCATAATCATCCAAGTGCACAAGTAGTTCCAAATGACACCATTTCTTCTGTTAATCCTTTGTAAGTTCAAGTTTGTGCTTTTAACAACACGAGGTTGTGACTCATCATCTCTCTGATTTTTGCCCAAATATATGTACATGACAAATCTTCCTAATAAGGACTGCAGACTTGTGATGTGCTCGGTCACAGAAAAATTGAAGTGAGTTTGACATTTCCAATATTCATTTATTTGAAATATGCCTTATAAGTTCTATAGTCTAAAATTATGCAAATAATTGAGCTAGCATTGCCTGTGAAAACTGGGAGAGTATTGAGGGCGGGGGGGGAAGAAACATTTACCCTTCCCAAAACACTAGAATAGGGAAAACAAGAATTATTCTACTTCCTTGGAGGAGATACTAGTCAAGATAACTGCACAGGACCACGAGCGTTCAGCACAGTGAAATGAAGCATTTGATACAGCAAATACAGCCAGGTACTCTTGGCCTCAGTAAGACGAGCAAGAAAGATGTCTAGGCTGACCCCCTTCTTCATCCACACAAGCGTGAAACTTTACAAAGAGCTTGGAAATTCTGGGTTTCCTGATGGCAGCCGCAAGACGCAGGCTAAAAAAAACCAACAGGTTCTAGCAACAGAAACGCATTTGAACAATTTTTCTTTTAAATAAAGGTATCATAGTATAAAGCTAGTTAAACAAAGCTCACCCATGGACCAGGTGACAAAAAAAATATTCCAGTTGTGCTTTATTTAGGTTTAATTGTCAACATCAGATAAAGAATATTACACACAAGCAGCTTTACAGTTTTACAGGCTAAAAAATAATTCTCTCTTGAAAGCAAAGAACTTTCATTTATTTTAGCTACTTTATTTTAGCCAATAAAACTAACTTTTGAAGACTTTCAAGAGCTCAGCAACTTCTAACTTTGGCCATTTAATTACTTCCAAGAGACTCTACAAATCAGATATAGGCTTTCTCAAGCAAACATTTTTTCCCCTCGAACTAGCTACCACACATGTACATTCCCAAACCAAACAGAAGAGAACACAACCTTATTGTGTTGAAAGTTGACAAAATTTTGCCGAGTTTTAAGAAGTGACTATCAGGTTTGAAGAAACTTCATCTCTTGTGTGTTTTGTCATTTTGGGTTTTTTCCCCCTGAAACTGCATGAATTAGTTACTGCAACATTAGAAGAGTGCTTTGGTATATTAGACTTATTTTTCCACGTTAATCCAGAAGATAATAGAAATTCCATAAAGACATACTATATCTGGTCATATAGATGTAAAAATCCTGACAGAATATAATTCTTCAAATAAATTACTATACGTACACTTCATCTTGGCTGCAGAGTAATGCAATTAGGTAGCTGTAATATAAGACAGCAGAAAAGTTTCTGGAAATCAGAAGAGTTCCATTAGGGAATGACACCATTCCCCTCGCTTTGGTTTATTTTTTTGTCCCACAAAATTAGGTTTTGCGTGTTTATATATTAAAGACTATATTACTCATTTTGAACTACTGAAAAAGTTATCATAGTTGTTTTTAAAATTAGAGTTAATCAAACTTAAACAACGACATGCCTGAGTCACAGTTCAGTATAATCGGATCCATGTGCACATGAACACTGTAATCCTAATGACTATTAGTTCTGGTCTACTGACATCAAATACAGCACTTGGGTTGAACAATGCATCATGAAAAAGTTTGATTAAAATGTGTGGTCACACTTTTAATTTTTGTAAACAGCATTAGAGCAATGAAAGACTAATCTACTCCTGAATGAGAATATCCACATAACGTTACACTATCTCACAAGTGCCTACATTGAAATAAAAATATTACAAGGCTTTGTAATATAACGCTGACAAGGTAAAATGGACTTCCCTATTCTGTTAGTACCAACTAATTTCAATGTGAGTGTAAGCATTAGAATATATACCTTAGCATATAAGGCAGAATGCTTGCCACAGGAAAACTAGACTTGCGCTCTCAATTGTCTTTTGCGTATACTAGATGAAAGGTGCAGAGTCATCCCAAGACAACTCAAGAAGTGATATATTTGCTGACTGTTGGTAGTGTCTTCTGCTGTAATACAAGTGGGCTGCCAGGTCATGGTGCAGAACATATAAAGATCCATTGTAAAAATTAAAGAAGGCTAGAGTTAGAAGTTGTTACCATAGCATTCTCTGTGTGTGTGCTATTTCCAATAGTAAAGCAACTGGAAGATCAAACACAGGAACGGCACTTGCTACTATGACTCAAGACACAAATGCTATTAACAGGCTGCACTAACAACATCCTTTGAATCTCTTATCATTTCAAAAGCATCATGCTTTAATTCTGAGCAGGCAGAACTTCTTGACGTTTTCCTCTCAAGCATTCTGTTCTTATTTTTATTGCTTGTGCAAAAGTGTTCTTCACAGGACATGGAAAGTTATCAGCTATGACTATAAACATATTTAAATACAGGAGGCTTTTGGTCTCTCAGGAGAGCATCTCTTGCAAATCATGTTTAGTAATTGCTCTTGAGAAGGAAGATGTAAGATAGAACTTCACTGTATACCACCATATTCTTTTTATGGCAGCAGCGCTGGCTGCTTGCATTCTCTAAAAGTATGCAAATCGAAGAAGCAAATTATGTTAAAAAGCCAGTTCATGTAAGCAGGTACAGCTCAGAGATCAGTGACAGAGGAATACTAAATACACTGAAGCCCTTTCTTCTTTCAAAGTGAATGGGGTATAGAGAAGAAAGACTTATTTTTCAAGTGAGAAGAAAGCTTGATCGTGTATGCTGCAAGCAAAAAGCATACAAAAACCACTCTACACACACAAGCCCACGTAATTAGAGCCGTCCTTCCCTCACAAGAGTTGAGAACAAGAAATCTTAGTGATGGACACAGCAAAACTATAAATCCTAATTCAGAAGTTGCCATTTGGTTATCCGCTCTCGGTGTTTAATTCTGTCACCCAGGCAACCTAACACTCTCTCATCTTTGTGCCTTTAACTGATCCACTGCGTTACACTGAATTTTTCTTGTGTTAGCTGGAAAACTTTTCCCATTTTATAGACCTCAGTATGAGAACAAAACGAAGCATATTTACAAAATTAATTAGTTTTTTGTATGACATTAAATATCAGTGATGATAATAGATTCCCAAAAGAAATGCGAGCTATGAAAGTGTAATTCTTTCTCAAGAGTCATGGATGTTGTAACCAGGAAGTCAGGCAAAAATAATAAACAGGGATAATTTGCCATTAGCTCAGTTGGGTTTCACCGAGTCTTCAAGAAAAAGCAGCTCACGTGTAGCTCTAGGTTGGAAGCAGCTGGAACACCACTCTCCCCTCTCACTCTGCACTCCACCATATAAGCACCAAATCCAAATCAAAATTGAGTTTGAATAGTTTTACTTTCTGGTTAAAACTGCTCTGTCAGAACAATGCAAAAGGTTGTTTCAAAGCAGTTCAATGACTTTTAAGTTTCCTCCATGGGAATAGTACATGCAGTGTTACGCCTTTTAAACATTCAGAGGCAAGACCTAGTCCTTAAAAATTATTTTTAAAAACTACACAGATTTCAAAAGAAAGACTAAAACTCCAAATCACTAGATCCCACAGAAAGAGTGGTATAGAAGGACATTTTAAACAGGCTTGAGTATTTAAGAGCCCACATACTGACTGATCTTATTGCAAAAGGAAAATTATTTTGAAGCCTGAGCTATTTAGTAAGTCAAAAAAAAAGAAGAAATTTGCAGAATTCCTGAAACCCATGCATCAGATTCACTGGTTCCCCTCCCCACCCTGCACAGGTTTCACACTGTTTTTTGTTTGGCTTCTTCCAGCAAAACCTAAACTGAGTACTAGGGAGAAAAATCAACCTCTGTAAAAATGCAGTTATAATAAACAGCTGCACCTATAACTGGACATTTAGAGGTCTAGAAAAATACATAATTCCTATGCAACAAACATATATAAATTAAGGTTTTACAAGGTACCTGGCATGAAGTTTGCTGCTTTTCCCATTCTGCAGAGGGTACTCTTCTATAACATCCTGTACAAAAGGCGGCTGCTGCCGGTGTGTTCTGGTGCACGGCAGTGTTCCCATGTGGCTAAACGTATCGCAAGACCTAATGGGAATTGTCCCCTTCTTCTTTCTGGGGAGAGTGCCATGGATAGAGATGTCTTGAAAGGACTCTGAGCGATGCTCAGTTGGCGAAGGTTTAGTGGTCAAAAGGTCCATGGAAGCAGCTAATGAGAACTGGTGGTTCACTGAGCCATTTCTGGGAAGACTTGAAAATTTTCCTGCAGCTATCATTTTTGGTCCTGGAAAAACAAAAACGAGATTTATCATAGCATATCAAAATCCCTACTTTAATGGAAGTTAAACAACATGACCAAGAAAGGCATCTAGAACTGAACTTCTGCTTTGCTTTGAGGCAGCGAGATACCTCAAGATGTAGCCTGTATTATAATCCAGTCACGTTGCTCCCAACTGCATGTGAAGCACTCATGTATATTAACTTTTATACATGTGAAAAGTCACAACAAAAAACAACCGATCTGGACACACACACACAGGAGCAGGCCCTGAGCAATTCTCCATTTTTATCCAGAAAGTTCCTCTTCCTTGCTCCTTCACATCCTCTGAAGACTCAGACATCAACTTCAAATCACTAACAAACAGCAAAGTTTTAAGAACATTTTGACAGAAAATAAAGGACACTCTATATCTTGGTTTGGAAGAATATGTTTCTAAACCCAGTAGTTGGCACACTGTGAGGAAAAACTGTATGTCAAGAGTCTTTCTCAGGTAATAAATCTAGCAGAGAACTGGTCACATATTTCTAACAGGCTGTAAACTAAAGGGCTCTACCCAAGAGATAAGGGCAGGAGCAGATTACTGGAATTCTCTTCTTCAGCATGCACACCCTGCTGGCTCAACTCGTTGTTGACATTAGGGATTTGCATAGCTGTCAGTCTCTTGTACAATCAATTATAGCCTGTCATACAGTACAGGTTTTTCTGTTACGTGAGCAAAAAAACCTTCAAGAAACACTTCAGGCACATTAACAGATTGTTGTTCTGTTCCTTCAAAAATGCTGCTCAGCGCTCACTTTATGGTGCTATATTACAGAAGACAGGCTGCTTTATCCTATCCAGTTATATTAGCCTGCAAAAGCCACTCTATGGAATGTACAGATAGACCTAAAGATCAACCAGTCCTACATTATTTAACCTGGGTGGTAGTCAACCAGGTGCCTCCTAAAAAAACTGTAAAAGCCACAGGAGCAGCAGAGATTGATATGAAATCAGAAAGCAGAAGAGCTTTTGGAAATAACAGTTATGGACAGGGAGAATCTGTTCTGACCTTGGTCCAGTTCCATGCTGAAAAATAAGAGCAGTACCCTGAAGGGCCAGCAGCCTGGAGGGCAGCTGCTTACAGCTGCACAAGAAATACTCCGGTTTTGGGGAATGCGCAGGTGTGGGAAGAAAACAGAGCTAGCTCTGCAGTCCTCCTCCTCCAGCCTCACTATCACAGGTACTATCAAAGTGTTGCTTCAGTGAAGCTACTGTTACTTCCACTCAGAGGTTATCATAAAAGGCTTAGTTTTACAGTAACTCTAAAGCTCATTTCAAATTTATGTTAGAATTCTACTTCCAGTCGGCTACGTTGCAGAGATTCACAGGCTGGATGATGTTTCCAAGCTTCAACAACAAATCCCTTCACACTTCTGCCTTACTGAAGGTCCTACAATAAATACGCATTAATTACAGATTATAAATAATATTTAGGTTTTTTTTTTTACTCGTCAATTTGCCAATGCTCTGTCTGAGCACAGCTACTACGTACTATAGTAGAAAAGCCTCTGGAAACAGCATCTCTGCCCAGAGAGAACCTGTTTGACTTTGGTCAGGTTTCGCATTGAAAAGAGTAGAAAAGAGTTGAGAAGTTAATAAGAACTGACATTTTTTTTGTTACACAGATCCAACGGGAATTCGAAATCCCACAGAAACTAAACCACACCCTCACAAAAAAAAGCTTCCAAAAATTATCATATGGGCCCTTGATGTGAAATACTAAATCACCTCTCCATTTATTGTGTGGTTTCAGGACAGTTTCTGCTGGCTAGTATTAAAAATATCACATAATTATTTTCAAAAGAATAAAACAGTGCTGTAAAGTCAGTTTTGCATTACTGTTGTTCTAAGCAAAACAATTGGTCCAGAGATAGAAAGGTCTAAAATGCAAATGCTTACCACAAAGCTACAGCAAACTGACAGAGCTTGCTTCCAGTAAATTCAGCTTTATTTTGAGAGAGGAAAGATAAAAATTACTTTGGACAATGGGGGGAAGGGGGGGAGCTTCTTAAAATTCACATGTTCATTTGGAAACTCAATTTTATATGTTACTGTAGTAAGGCAACAAACACCAAGAGCCTCAAAAATTGGAGGCTAGCTTGCTCATATTGCAAACATGTTAATTCTTTCTGGGGCTGCTGAGGTTCTGTACTTAAGAATCATACTTTCTTATTGGTTTATAAAAAACACTTCCAAATCTCTGAATTCTGACTATCTAAGTGCAGGTTATCCAGTCAGAGAGAGTTTCCTTAAGTTTTCCTGCAAGATTACCACTATGCTGAAATGGAACACATGACATTCCATGCAAATGGGTATCAAAACCAAGCAGGTGTAAATATAACCAATGAAAGCTTCAGTTCAGTACTTGATACCAGTTGAGTCCACAACAAGCTTACAATGACAGTAAACTGTCAACCACTTCATGTTTGAGAATCCATTAAAAAAAGCTGAGCATTCCCTCTCCTAATCAAATCACAGGATTATTATTATAGCAATCCATTAGGTTTCCAATCCAACAGTCTGTGAATTTTCAGCAAATAAACCATGACCCTCTGAAGTACAGCATTTTTCATTTAACGTCCCCTCCTAAGAAGCCTTTTTTAAGAAAGGAAACCAAACTCCCTCAGTTACGTCTTAATCATTGCACCTTTTAAGTCACACTCAGTAACATTCCATGACTTACAAAATCAATACTCAATCCTCAAATTCACAGCTGAGTTTTGTTCCGAGTCATCAAGTTAGAATTCCAAAGTTAGAAATACCTACATTCAGGAACTGGCAAGACACTCAGCCACAATTATGTGAGCACAGAAGCTCTGATGATATTTCAAGCAATCCTCCTTGCAAGACCCCCAAAACAAAACTCCTAAACCAACAGGTCTGCTACCTCCTACCCATAAATACATCTGCTTGCCTATCTGCTGGTGCACTATGTATCCTTCATAAATGTAAACCAAGAACTAAAACAATTAGCTCAATAACAGAAGTCCTACCAAACTATCCATACATTTTTCTGATATTGAAGGTAGACCCTGCAAGGAGGGAGCCTCTTCAGCTGAGGACTCTGGAATGTCTCAAATACTTTAACATATGATTCAAAGACTTTACTGGATATAGAAACCCTGAAAATTTCACTCCCCAAGAGACAACGTGCTTTGAACATCTGCCATCACGTAATCCACAATGGAGATGGTAGAAATTACAGCAGAACAATAGCCCAAAAGGAACTGAAATTTAACTGTACACACTCCCATTTCTCAAAATGCCGCATCTAACAAAACAGAGCACCTTGGAAGTCATACAAGTTTCCTCTAACTAGACGCAAGCAAGATTGACTCATGCCAACATAATGTTAAAAACGATAGGTGAATTGTGTTTATATGTGGAGTGGCATTTCTTTTTCTTCAGTCTGTAATTTGGGAATATACATGGGAATGGAATTGCCAGGAGTCAGACTGTGAATTCAGAGAATTGGAGGGCATGAAAGGTTTCCAGGTATCTTCTGACATGTCCTGTTTTTTTGTTATGAATGGGGGCGAGTACAAACGAAGTAGTCTTTAAAATCAACATGGCATTTAGGGAAACAGTATGAGATTGGACATAAAATACATATCTGGTGGGCAAAACCAAATGTCCACCAAGCTCTAATCTGATGGGATGTGCATCTCTTCACAGCACTTCTCAAAACAAAAAGGAGCCATATGAAGAATGAAACAAACAGCCTTCGCTTCCCCAAAACAACATACAAAATACTCATCTACTCCTCTTGGCTTTGGCATGCAAATACAAAGTTGTCGGCTCTGCTTGTCTTCATGAAAACTTTCTGATGTTCTGAAGAAATGTTCTGAAGTTTCATTCAACCTGATACAGGTATAAGAATAAGCGTCCCTTCCATACCACAACTAGTGCCAACAGCTGCTGCTCCCTTGTTTCAATACATGGGAGGAGGGGAAGTTGCGAAAAGGGAGATCTCCAGTTTGGCCTCAGAGGCTGATGAATGGCATAATAAACAGCCCAAGGCTGTATATGCTCATGCTAATGGAAACCTCATAAATGGAAACAGAAAAGAAATTTCAGAGTTCCAAATCAGACTCTCAAGCTATCTCAAAACTCTTGAGTTACATCTAAAACAGTTTTGAACACCAAAAGATTCACACTTCTCTCAAAGTTATTGATCCGCAGCCTGGGTGATTCTCCCTGTTAGATCAAACTTTCTGAAGTCTATACCTGGTGTTACCACATGGTGCAATACTTAAAGTCTTACCATATCTTTATCATTATACATGCTAGGAAGCTAAGGGGGCTTGAACATGGTTTAATTACATCCAGCTGAAGAACGACTGCCTGATGTTTTCAGGTTTTTACAAGATGGAGTCAAGTTTTGCGAACCCCCCCTTCCTTACTTCTGACACAGCAAATCTCCTCACAACCTATTCCCACCCACCTGCCCTCCCTCCCTCAAAACCAGTAACAATAAATTCCAATGAGTAGGAGATACATTACGCTTTTCTCCCTGCTAAGTTACTTGGCACATTTGCATGCACTATGCAGATGCACATAGGAAATAATGAAAGGGATCAACCTTAATGGTGAGGAAAGTCAAGTTCAGGACAAAAAACAGAACCATTTTCTTGGATTTATTTTTTTGTGTAGTAAGAGAGTAAGCTAGGGAAACAGAAAAAGCATGACTGAAAATCCACTGAAGTTTACATATCATGGGAAGAAATACAGTTAAAACTACAGCCACTATAAACTCAAGGTAGAGTACACGTTAATTGTCTCCCTAGAAGCAATGTAGCCTTCTACATTAGTAGAACAAGAAAAAAGAGGATTCCTGCTCCCAAAATGGCTTAAGAAACAGCTTTCTACTACCTGCATTTTCTGCCCTCCCCCCCCCCCTTTTTTTTTTTTTTAAACATGATAAACTGATGCAGGAACTGCTACAGAGACAGGTCGCAGGACTTTGAGAAGAATATTAAGGTTCAAGAACCTACAGCCTGATAAGGAGAAATAGATTGAGAAAGCATACGCAATAGTTCAAAGGCTTTACGCTACTATCAGAAAAAACATGAGTCTGTCGAACATCAAAAACTCCCCACAAGATTACAGCCAGGTCAGTGCTTCCAAAGGGTCTTGAAGTGCTACCAAAATGTTTGTGCTCTCTTTCTCTGTCATACAATTTCCACCCCCCCATACATCCTTGCACTGTAATCAGACAATCTATTTAAAATGTTATTTTTAACTATTGTTCTCAGGCAACAGAAAGCACACAGGCCAGGATAAGTGATTTTTTAAATTTCTCTGTTTCGAGATGAGAGAACCAGATAAATCCCACGCTTCATGAGTTTTCACATGTAAATGCCTTGATATCTATAAAACATGCCATGAGAAAGTGATCACTGAAGAGGATTCAATAAGTAAAGACCTCTTTACTTGGCCTACACTATTATCTCAGAAACTGAAGTGCCCAACCAGTGCGCTCCATAATCCTGAACGGTATGAAGCCTTGACTTGATAAAACATTCTCTCCCCATTTTGCTGGCAGAAATAGAGGACTTCACCAAGGTTACAGTCAAATCTAAGCGTTTTTCAGCTAATGCTTAAAAATACAAGCTTTTGTTCCTCCTCTAGCATAGGAAGTCATTTATTATTTTGCCTGCTCGTCTGTTCCCACGATGTTACTGAGAAAAACCCTACAAACCAACCCACTCTAAATGAAAATTAAGTATTTAAAAAAATTCTTCAGCACTAAGCACGCAACTTAATCATTTTGAACTAACAACCGACTTGGGGAAATTGCAAATCTGGACAGAAAAAAACGCTTTTTTACACGCTCCTCTAACTAACAACAACAAAAAAGGACACGGCATTTCCTTTCTCTCGGTATCTCGGGTACGCCGGTACTTTATACTTCGATAATATTTAAGGTACTTCCACGGGATCCGCTCCTATGAGCGCTGGATCCGGCGCCTCGGCGCGGCACTGCCAGCAGCCCCGCAGGTCGCCCTGCGCCCGCGCTCCGACAGAGCCGGAGGGACAGACGGACGGACGCTCCCGCACCCTCACACCCCCCACCGCCCCCAAGCTTTCCGTTCTCTGCCCGACAAGACAACGCTGTTACCGGTCTGATCGCCGCTGCTTCTCTCCGGGCTTTCCGGGGATCCGTCGGAGGTTTTGTCCCGCCCCGGTGCCAGGGAAGGGGCGGCCGGGGCCGGACCCGCAGCCGCCGGCGGCGCGGAGCCCTTCCAGTAAGGGAGGCCGGCTGGGGAAGGCTGAGGCGAGCCCGGGGTACGGCCGTGCCGAGGCGGGAACCGGCCTGCCCTAACGAAGAGCAATTCGCGATAACCACGCAGAGGGTGACTCAACCGGAGCCTTCCGAGAGAGCCTTTATCGCTCGCTCCCGGTCCCGCGGCTCTCACCGTTTCCACCCCACCCAAGCAAACGAGACCGACTCCCGGGCGCCAGTCACCGCGTAAGCGCGGCCCCCACAGCCCCCCGCAGTCCCCGCGGCCCCTCAGGCAGGGCGGCGGTGAGGGGCTCCCCGGGCTGGGCCGCCCCGCCCGCGCCCCGCCGTGCCTCACGCCGCTGCGACCACACCCCTGGGCAGGCCGGGTCCCGCCGAACCCCCGGCCCTCACGCCCTGTACGTGGAGTGACCTCGCCTTGCCCTTTTCCGTGGATTCAATAACTCCGTTTTCATGCTTTCGCCTCCCAAATTAGCGCTTCAGCAAAACCCAACAGTTTCCTAAACCCAGCCCGTTCGCAGCCACCTCAGAGTCCATCGCCCACACCATTCCCTTACACCAGCGGGCTTCCCCCTCGTCCCACCGCCTTACATTCAGTTTGTGCAACAGGTTGGTGGTAAAAAACGCGTTTTCTAAAACAAAGAACCAAATAGCCATAAAGGATCGGGAGCTACTGACAGAACAGATGGCTAGTTAACCTCCTCTTGTAAAGTACACCCTTTACAACAATCAGATAATCACAGATAGAACATTCATTTTTAACAAATTACCTCAGGCACCTTCGGCTGTACCACTGACTCATCCAAAGTGCTTTTGCTCAAATAGAAATCAAGGCACACTCACTTGACTTTTAAAGCACTGGCTAGTTCAAATTTTTCTTCAACGTTGTGTTTGTCCCTTTGCTGTCAGCACAGCCTTTCGGGCTGCCTGGCCAACATTTCTCTCGCTTTGCCACAGTTACTCCAGTTGTCCACAGCGATTTTGATAGCACTGTTCTTTCCCCCTTGTCAGCGTTCACAAACCAACATTCTGCAAACCTCTTCACAGCTATCCTATTAGCATCAGAGGCAATTATTTTTCTGCCTAACCAAACATTTAATTTATTTTGACGTAAAAAATTTGATCCCTGAGTTGTATGGTTCTTCTGTTCTAGGAGATCCTCTTCAAGCACTACTTTCATTTCACTTTAATGTTCAATCCTTTCTCCCTCTCTCTCTCCATTTTTACCAGGACTAGTTTTAATAAGCTGCTTCTGTTGTATCCACTTCAAAGCCTGACCACAGGATGTTGCTGAAGTCATGGTCCTAAACGATCTACATAAGTGTCAGTAAGGAGCAGATTATTCATCTTCCAGGACCTCTACATATTATCAAACCAATCGCCAAAAATAAATGAAACTGTGGTATTGTCACTCCAAACAAGTTGAGCTACATCCAAGGGTGACAACAGCAGGATTAAAATTCCATATGACATCCACAGAGACATCTCTGGGTATTGGGTAGAACTAGGACATCTACCTTTTTGTAGTTTGGGGGTTTATGCATTGTCCAGAACACTCAATTTTGCAATAAAATATGTAAGGTAAAATATGTAAGGCAAAATACCTGATGGCAAAATGAGTTTTGTTTTTGGTTTGTTTTTTTTTTTTTAATGAGGCAATTCAAGACCAAAAGAGCACCGGACCTTCCACTGAAGTCTAGCAAGAGCTTAAGAAACGTTTAGCTCAAGACGAGACTCTTTAGCCATCGTGTATATTGTAGAAGTGGGAGAGGAAAGGTCTTGGAAGAGTCTGGGAATTCTCATAGATATGAGTAGAGTCTTTGCATAAGAAAGCTCAAGTAAGACGAAGTTTAGTATAACATTAAAGAGAAAAAATTACAGGCAGAGGGTGCTGAAATATGCAGTAAGGGAAGAGGAGGAGACAGAAGATTGGAAAATTTAGTTTATCTAATATGCTGAGGTAAAGGAAGCTCGCAGTGGCATTTCTGACTGCTGCTCCCCTTCCCACTGCAACACCACTTTGGTTCCTTAAGGCAGGCATGAGCAATAGGAAAGCATGATCACTGTTGGTGTTGCCAAGCACCTGTTACAAAAACAGCTTCCAAAACAGAAAAGTTGAGGTAAATGTGGAAGACAACAGTCTCCCAAAGGATTCATTCACTGGTGCTAGGACATAAGTCACCACTTATGGCATGCTGATGGATGCAGACTTCCACACTTACATAACAGAAAATGGTAACATCATACTGACACTGAACAGAACCTTGAAGCTAAGATCAAACTTCAAACCAATTTCACATAAAACGAGGCCTAAATGCACAACAGCAACTCACTCCAATCTTTTCCCAATTAAATTTTTCCCCAAATGCAGTGACATTTGAGCTACTGATGAAATAGGAAAGCTAGCAAATCTTGAAGAGCTGATGGCACTCTGCTTTTGTCATTGCTAGTTGTACAAAACCAGGGAAGTATTTATAACAGAGAGGCACCAGAAATGTTTCAGGCAGTGACAGATTCCAGAATTTCACTGCCACAAGTAACAATCTACGGAGATCTCCCTTAGGATATTTCTGGCACAATCTTTCTTCAAAATATACCTGGGGGAGGGAGGGGAAGAGCAGGGGGAGGAAAAAGGAACCAAAGACCAACAGACTATGATTTCATCTTGGACACCAAAATGCCTCACTAACGACCTGTGCAAGAAAAATGGAATTATGGTGAGAATACAGAAAGAGGAGGTGAGATAGCTGGATTATACTTTCAGTTCTAGTATTTTTACCCACTTACTTCCTGTATGACATATATTTTTCTAATACACATCAGAGTGGTAGCTATTTTTCACAGGAAAGACTGTATAGTACCTTACCAGCTTAGCAAGGGGAAGATGGTACAGAAGCGCATGCTATTCTTTTCCTCACTGCAGAAAGGAAAATGTCTTGCCTCTGTATCTAAACCATAGGTTCCACAGTTGAGGTAAAAAAACATCTAAAAGCATGCCTAAAACTCAGACCGGTTAGGACATCAGATGGTCTTATTGGCTGATTCTAAAAACTCAGAAATTTTTGGCACTGTAATTATATAGGAAGTAATGTCATGGTTCATTGTCATGTTTTATGAATAAGAACTAGAAAAGGAGAAGTAATTTCCTTAGTAACATGACTGGGTGCTAAGTAATGGGACTGGTAGCTGGGCAGCCCTGCATAAACTGTGATTACTCTTGCATGAGTCATTACATCCTTTTCCTACCAGTTTTATTCTGTTTTCAGATGAATTTGAAAATTGGTCTTTGTCTTCACATATGACAATTTACACAACCCATCCTTGTACACACCTGATGCAAAGCTGTTGAAGAAAATTTGTCTGCAACCAGTAAGAATGAGGAATTTCCAGGACTGTGTACACTAGCTATGTTAGTTGTGAGTTTCTTTGATTGAAGCTAGATCAGATTCCTGGTTGCAAAAATTTTGTTGTTTTCATTTTATATGTACTTTGAAAACAGGTTTACTGAGATGTGGGATGAAGTCTGGAAGCACCAATATCTTCAAACAAGCACAGCACCTCTGTCAAGCCCTCTCCATCAGTATTCCATGTCGACCTGCCATCCCCCTTAATCATCTATATTGCATCACGCTGTCTGTGTATCACCTTGCGCTGTCCTTTGTGACATCGGCCTGGGGGGGGCTGGGAAACCAGCAGTGCTGGCCACCACTGGCCAAATATCACACACTGCCGCGACCTTCTATGGTCACCCTTCTGCTTTGTGGAAGAAGGGAGTGCAAAGTGCAAGGGGAGTGCCACCTAGTGCAAAGACACCTATACAAGCAGCTACCTAAACAGATGAGTGAGGAGGAGCATAACTGGGACTTAGGTCCCCAGATCTGTGATGCTGTACCTTGTGTACCTTCATTGTGCCAAGAGTTGGGTACTTGCCAGTTCTTGACAGACCATTTTCCAAATGTGCCTAGCTTACGGTAACAAACAAGATGATGGGACAAAACAAGAGGATTCACCGGAACTTTTCAGTTTGACCTTAAACATCACAATTCCAGTCTTCCTAAAGTAACTGGGAGAAAATTAATCTACTCTAAAAGCACTGCTATGCAGCTGCAATGATAAAATGCAGAAGTAACTATGCAAGATGAGGACATGGTATGCATGGATTGCTCACACAGCAGTTCTTGTAGATTTCCTGATAAACAAAAGTCAAAGCAAGTTTCTACTGTAGACTTATCCTAAAAGAAAAGGACCCAAACAAACAAAATGCTGTGTTCCCTCAACTCCCACAGATGCCACGCAGAAAAAAATAATGATCAGCATAACTGTAGGCTAGGAAATTGAGTTTATTCGCTGGTAATTTTCAGATTAATCAAAGATATATCAGGCCAAATTAGAATGACAATACAAAGTGAAAAATGCTCCAGTTCTTGAAATCTGACAATATTTAAAAAAAAACCAACCTATGAGCTATCACAACTGTGCTTTTAAGCCCCTCCCCAGCTGCCAGCTGAAACAGACAAGTTAGTCAGCAGCTGACCAAACCTCTGTAATACAGCTACCAATGTCCAAGTCTTGCTATTTGATCTGACTTAGGTCTGGAGACACAAGGGCTTTCACAAACTCCCAAAGAGCTATCTGTTACGAGTCAGAGCTAAGAAGCCTCACGATCCCCAGCCTTAGAAAAGTTTGCAAGCAGAAACAACCCATAGCTGATCATCCTGGAAATAATGCTGTAAAGCAGGAGAGTTTGAGGAGTTACATAAACCTGAGCTCATTTGGCGACAAACTAGAGCATGAACATGCTCCGGCTTGCCGGAGTATCTGGCTACAGCACATTTAATTTTTGCAGACCTAGAAGAGTGCAAACTGGGTACATATAATACCAGATGTCTGATCTTCATTTACGATGGGCTAAAAACTTTAGTTCAGATAAATCAGTATTTTCCAATAGGAATTGGTTTACTGTTAAACTCTTCTAATCGGCAGCTCACTATTGTAAGTCTTAAGTCAGAAAGAAAACAAAACTTTTGTAAGGGTTTGGAAAAAATTTTCACTGTAGCTATCAGAAGTTCTTAGAGCTACAAAATTCCATATGTTTCAAGTCAGCTAGTATCAGCCACTGCTAGAACAAAAAAAAACCAAACTAAGTACAAGCCCTTGTCAGGTATAATAAAACTGAGTCTCATCATTAACAAGAAACAATTAGTAATAAAAAAACTAGTAAAAAAAAATTACTGCACATATGCTGTGATAATAACATATTGTGTTCCTCCCCCCGGCCTTCAATTTGGTACTGAAAATCACATTGAACAACTCGTGCTGCATAGATTGACAGACCTGTATCAGTAGTTTTAAATACATGGCTAAAACTGCACTAAAACACGCTTTCTTTTTTGACTGGGTTTGATAAATGACATATTAAACTGGAAAACAATACCAGAAAGAAGCTGGACAAGGTTTTATGGGCTTTACCAGGGGCGCTATCTTCCTCTCTTTGCTTCTAGCAGTGGAAGAACTGTTCCTACAGAGCTAAGATTTCCTTGTAAGCTGCTGTTTTTCCATGTTTCTATAAGAAGCCTCAAATACAAGAGAATCAACAGCCTCTCTTTGCATGTGACAGATGTTGGGGAGTTCTTTTATTTAGAAGATAACTGATGTAGAGACAAGGATAAACAGAAGGCCAGAAAGCCGCAATAAACGAATTTGGAACTTTCAACAGATTAAATGGCACAGAGGTGTACGTTTACAATGTTGTAACAGTGTCTATATTTCTAGCCCCCTCAAACAGAAATGGCAAAAACCTTCACATCCTTGTATCTCTCAGCAAGAGCAAAATAGACCACACAGGCAGCCACACCACCTCTAATTGTTACGCAGATGAAAGGGTTCAAAGCAGCCTCCTCTCCATCTATTGGCAAAGCTACCAGAATACTTTAGCACTAGTCTGGAATCTGCCAGGTTGACACTACATACCACTGCTCCAAAGCACTCTGGTTGTGTCTGTAATGTTTCAAAGAGAAGAAAAAAAACCCAAAACAAACCCAAAATGAGTAAAAGGGCTTTATCTGAGAGTGACAAAGGCAAGATATTTGGGTTTGACAAGGCAAAACCAGTTATGGCTTTATGCTAATTATTTTGGCCATCTAACAGAAACACATGAGGGAGTCCCTCAGTTATTTCACACGTTCTTTGAAGATGGGCTTGTCTCTATTTATATTGTCCCAAGCACAAGCAAGGATCTGTACTGCTTGCTCATCTTCTTTCTTAATAGCACACATCTCAGGTCTTCTATGTAATGAATGACAAGGAGAAGACCCACATGGCAAGAAAGCACTTTTAACTTTACACCACTGCAGCAGGGCAAGAAATACAACATATTCAGAAACAGTTATTTAAGAATTTAAATGCCAAATCTTTTTTCCCCACCAAAAGCAGGAAGTTATGGAATATGAATTACATTTAATCTAATTCAGGTTTTGCATATTACTTTATATTCACCCAAAATAAATGATGTCAATGCATATATTATTTAAATCCATTAAGGCTGGCCTTCTTTGTATGACAAATAAAATTATAAAAGATCTAAGTATATATCCTATTAAAACTGCAATCTCTCTGCATAAAAAAAACCTGTGCAAGACAAAAAGGAAAGATTCTTTGTATCTTTTGCCTCTCAAAGGAAAACACTCTAAGATGGTAATGAAATCTCATTAAGACATAAAATGCTACTTAATCAGAATTCAGCTCAGTAAAAGAAGGTACTGGAAAAACAAAGTTCTAGCTCTTGGAACACCTCATAAAAAGCTTCCTGTCACTTAACTTTCTATGTATCTTTCCACTCATAACTCAACCAATGACGTAAAATACATTATGCATGATGTACACATGAAAATAAATAATTAAATGTAATTAAATGTAATCATGAAATATACACAAACATTTTAATAGGCTAATGATAGAACACTTTCCAAATTAATTCTCTATTTAAATTCATAGTTACAAATGAACCAATAAATATCTTCCATGTCTGGCAATATTCAATGTATTTTTTTATTATATCAAAATCGAAATTTGCATTTATATACATATTTACATTACCCTCTCTACAGGTAAACATTTCTACCACACTGAAGGAGCTGGTCACAATATGGTGGGATTCTTCAACACATCTGAAGCACGATTTATTCTTTTACTCTGGGTCATAAGAAATAATAATAAAACCACACTCCTTAAGACTGTAGCACGATAAGGTAACATGATTAAATATCATACTGTCGCAATCCCACATAGCATCAAACCCTGCTTTAGTCATGTTGAGAAAACCACGGTTCCTTCCTGGGGCACTACTCTTAAGTACTGGGCTAGAGCTTTCAGGATGGCTGTCTTGAACTGCTGATTGTTACAGGACACAGCGCTATGCCTCATGCTCTGGGAGAGAAGACCTTTTTGTGTAATACAGGAGTCAGATTACACCTAATTTGTCATCAGTTTCTCACATACCAGAAGAAGCTACTTCTAGAAGAGGATATGTAATTTCCTGGCTTCTTTGCAATACCAAACAAACATTTCTAAGACTACAAAAAGGTGCTAGGTAGCTGCTGAGAACATTCCTGTAAGCGCAGACAGAACCGCAGCCCAGATTTTGGTTTACCTGGGAGTGGTTTAGTACTTGAATTTTGGATGCACCTTGATTCCACATTGGGACAAGCCCAGGCAAGCTGCAGGCCCCACCCTCTGACTCCTCAATTTCCCTGAAACAGAAAACAAAAGGTGCATCTCAAAGGAGTCACAGCATGCCATGAATACATGAATGGATACTGGCCTGGATGGCAGGACACCAAGATCCAGAATGTGCTGCAGTGCACATCAAAAGGTAAATCAAGATACTGGCAAAAGGATTGTGGCAAGAGTATTTCTGGCTCTTTACACTCATACCTTTTTGAAACTTAGTTTTTGTTAGATTAAATGCTTAGAGAGTATTCTGTGAAAGCACCACTATGGGTTGGTGTGCTCTTTCATGTGTCACTGGACATCTACTTTGCCACTACCTGGTACAAGATCCTGAACTTGAGCAACTATCATGCTACACAGCCGTGTGGTCTTCTGTTCATGAAACAGTGGTAGGAAGAATGTTCAGAACTGGTAACATTTTTGCACTTCAGAAAAAAGTGTGCAGATATTGGGGACGTTTTCCACTTGCGTACTTCCATTTGCAAGGAAATGAAATATAGTGGTAAGCCCTAAGCAAATATTTGACATCATCAGGATTTAAAGAAAAGGGACAAATGCCTTCTTGAAATTTGGAAGGCTGCACTCAAGAGATGAAGTGTTCCAGGCCAACTGCAGTTGTAGCTTTTAGGCTTAAATTCATTCCACCAGCTGTCAGCACTTGCTGAGTGATCTGCCTGGAAGTCAGGCATCCTGGGATATCTCTACAATCAACAAAAAAAAAAAAACACAGACACCTACATAAGGTAATTCAAATTGAAAGTTGACTGAATTATCTGCCAAATTAATCTGTCTCTTTTTAATACCTAGAGGGAGCACAGAGTGACTTGCCTCCTAATAAAACGCCTTCAGCTGTGGTTTCACTTCAGGCACCAGGACTCACCTCTGCTGTCTCTTCCTTGGCCATTCATACTTCAACAAGCGTTTGTGCAGCTGAACAGTGAACCAGCATGGGGACTTGATCCAGATGAATACGAGGAGGGGGGTGGAAATAAAAGGTGGTTTTCAGCCAGATAAATTTCCCATTGGGTTCACCATGCAGCTGCAGGATAGTTTTACGAAGAACAAAAGGAATGATACAGAGATGGGGAAAAAGCACCTAAAGGAAAGCTGAAGAGGGCACAGACTGCTTAGGTTGGCATTTTGGAACCCCAGTTTCAATTAAGGTCACAAGTCGATCGCACAGCAGCCTTTCAGTTTTCTAATACTGATCAAAGATATCAGAGCCCCACTATTCAAAGCACTGATCCACTATAAAATTAATTCTGCTGGACTGAAGTGGTTTAACAAATTTGAATGGTTATTTTTCTGATTAGCTAATGCCACTCACGTCAAACCAGTTATTCTAATCACTTCCCTACCACTGGCTGACATAAAGCTAGCGTAAAAGCATAAAGGTGGTGAACTTCGTATTGTGTACTCTGCCTAATCCAACAGATATGTGATCATGTGCACATATTTGATCCAGGTCAAATGTGTTGCTGGGCATTATGTCAATGCACAGATCTTGGTATTAATTACTGTGGAAACGCAGCCTGAGTAGCTAGAGCTAGACAGGATGAATCCAAACCTCAGTGTACTGAGACACATTCTGTTCAAAGTCGTTTCAGAACCAGGTAACATTTTAGCGAACAGAAAATATTTTGACAAAACTTTCCAAAACTTAACTTCAGTGTACAAAGAAACGCTTAGTCCTATAAAATTAGCCTTGTGAAAATGCTTACATATTAAAGTGACTTATCACATCAAGCACTGTCTGGAAACTGCTGAACCAGAAACAGTTACACTGCTGTTTAAAGCTCAAAATAATAGCAAATGGAATATTATAGCCTGGTACTCTGTACCAGGTACTACAGTATTACCACTAGTACTATAGATACTCTGTACTGGTAAGTACATTAGTATTTATTTAACAGAAGATTTGGGTTTTTTAAATAATTTTTCTAGTGTCTGACTTCAGCACAGTTCAGTGCTGGAAAACAAGCATTTCTGTGTAACTGATTAGGCACTTTGCTCCTAGACACAGCATTCTGCCAAAGACAGACATAAAACAAAACCATGTCATAATAGACTGGAGACTAGATAACAACCATTAGTCCCTACTGTGAAAACAAAACAGTCTGCACGCATGTATGACTGACTGATCTGATCTGTTTTGCAGCCTTCCCAGAATTCTTTAATACAATAGGCAAAGCTATCTAGCATGTAAATAGCCTGGCGTAAACAGAACAACTCAGAGATCAATTTGGCTCTATTTTTTCAAGCACATAATTCGATTATACACTTAATTGTTTTCATTAGCCAAAAGCAGAGTGTGAACAAAAGCATTGCTCACCAAGATAAATGCTCATAAATATATGAAAGACCACTACTTCTACTAGAACTTAGCTTAAAGAATTCTAGCGCTTAACAGCCAAAAAGCAAAGAAACAAATGGCATCATGCTGTCACCTTGCAAGACATATGTCCAGGGGTCAAGAAATACATACAGTCCAGTTTGGAGATAAAATGTCGGACTCGACCTCAAATTCCCTGTAATCACCAGCAGTTCAGCAAGATTAGATTTAGCTCAACGTATCTGAAGCTGAACAATCATGAGCTGTAGCTATGTCAATAGAATTTGGAACATTCCAGTGAGTTGATTGAAATATTACATAAATATCTGTAAATCCATTTACCATGTGAATGACAGTTTGAACAGTCCTTTCCTCTGAAAAAACATTGTATTGAGAACTATAATATATTCCTCACTTCAGTACCTGAAGAGGTTACAAAATGCAGCCCCAAAGCCATGTGAAAATAGATTCTAACTGAAATATGTCTAGTTTCACTGCAGTAATCAAACTGAATAATTTCCTAATCTGTTCATAGCAGCAGTTACAAAAATGTCACATTTACACTCATATTTTAAGAAAGTTCAACCAATCAACTGTAGAAATTATGTTACTGTTAAGACAATTTTGAACTCCTCCAGAAAACGCTGAGAAAATACACTGATCTACTTATACACAACCAGTTCTAGTTTCTTCTGAAAGGTTAAAGTAGCTGAACACATTTTATGAATTTGATCTCTACACATGCTCCAAAAGCTTTCTTATCTTGATGAAGAGAGGGTAAGGGCAGGAATGTTAGCTAAGTAAATCACTGCTTCACATTAGATTTGTAAAAGCCTTAGGCAGTGATCTCTAGAATTATTGGGCAGACTGCACAACACTCATATCTTGTTATCTTGCGAACTATTCTCAAAATACCCTGCACAGTCAGTCATAGTTGACTAACATCTCACTATATCCTTCCACTCAGAATGCCTTACAGGGCTTGTTCCAGCTCTCACAAACTTGAGTTGAATTTTGATACTGAACTGATAAAAGCACCATAAAAGCAACAAAAGATGCTGTGATCAAGTCTTAATTGATAGCAAAGTCCCAAACTGAAAAGGAGGGTCAGGACTGCCTGCGTAAGCACTCCTCTCTTCTCACTAGGGACGAGGTGGCACATACACAAAATAGCTTGGTTTAGACCTTTTGATGTGATCTTTCCAAGTGAGGAAGACATTCACGACAGCGTCTTCTGTCAGTTACGGTCTTTTAACCTTATTGTATCTTGTTAAGCTGAAGACCATAAGAGCGGTAGAAAGTGAGATGAAGGTGAAGCCTTTTCTCAACGACAACTTCTAAAAAAAGTACAGGTGATATTATTTTTTAAAACCCTACCAAAAGATTAATGTTTAACTATTCTTATTGTCTTTGTAAAGTACCTCTGTAGTCTGTATTCATGAAGTATCCTAGGCTGAATCAGAGCGTTAGTTTGTCATCTCTTTCTGACAGGAAAGCTCAGGTTGCCTTAACTCATTCTTGTAGTCTTTAGGAGACGACATGGAAATCTTACCTCTTTTTTTTTTTTTTTTTCAACCTCCTGAAGCAGCAGGATATCAGAAATTATGTGTGTTCTGTGGGCTACATTTTCAAGACCTACTTTTCTAAGATCAGCTTCTATTGGATGAAGTAAGTTCTGTAGCAAATGCCAGAGTAAGGAACATACTATACCTATTAGTGCAGGAGAATTCAAATTTCTGTCAGAGAGGCTTGCTGTTTCTGATACTGTAAGCTGCGTAACAGCAAATGTGAGTGTATTTATGCGTTATATGGAGTCCCTTTGTCGTGATAAGCGACGTCACTGAAAGGGATGAAGAATTTTTCTTTCAAAACGTTAACTCATTGTCTCGAATTTTTTCTCAAAACAAAACTGGTCAAGATAGCTGGACAGCTTCTAAAAGCTATTACTCCTTTGAATAAGAAAACAAGCCCAAAAGTGCTAGCACCCCAACTGCACTTAAGCTAATGAAGGAAGATAAATCTCAGAGTGAACTGAGGGGCATAATAATATTGGAAAAGAAGCTTTTGGGTAATGAAGAGGATAGTCACTGTAATTAATAGATAACATGGTTTGTGACACTGTTTTGAAGAACACGAATTTCCAGATAATATATCTGGGTAATCAAACCTGAACTGTTCTCTTTTATTCTCCATTCTCTCCACAAAATCATTACTCTCTTACTTTCAAAATAAGCAGCTGAATAACTCAAGGCGTTATTTAAAAAGGGAAAATTTCAATTTGATGGTGATTTATTAGTATGTACAAGATTTCATTTGATGATGACATCTTTCAGAGCAAAAAGAAAACACATCCAGAGCATAAAAAGTTATGATCAAATGTATTTCTTTTTATTTTTACTGTTTTGTATCTTCACTGTAAATCAGATAAAGAGAAATCCATAGGATGTACTCCATTTTGTTACTGGCAAGTCATATTACTGAAAGTGGCCTTTTCTAATGAAGATTTGACAGGTCAGGCCTAGGACCCTAAAATATAAAATCATGTTGTTTCCCTGTGCAAATAAGACAACCGACACAGGTTTCTACTCTTAGAGAGCCACTGTTTTTGAAATCGTAAATTAAAAATCTTTCTTTCAAACTAAAACCACTGAAAAAGCATGACATACTTTGATTTAGACTGAGTAGTCCTCTAATTGCTGAAAGCCTCATTTTTTTGTGTCACTAGCTATAAATGTTTCAAAAGCTCCTAGGGAAATTTAGCCATGCCTGAAAGTGTCATAGTGTGTTTCTCAAATGATACCTCATACGTATCTAATGACATGAAAGAAGGGAGTTGAATAATTATTTCCTCTTACTTTATCACTTTCTAGGTTTACCCAAATGCAAAAATTGGTAGTAATGATGAATTCACATTTCAGTAGAAAGGATTTTTCAGCTTTGGCAACAGCGACAGAGGCTCCCTCTGCTTCTCCCAAAAAACCCCAACACCCTCCATACCAAACCCCAAAATCATCCTCCAAGAAAAACCACACCCAGAGGAAGTACAAATGCAATGTGCCTGCTCTTCAAACTTTAGTAAAAAGCTTGTAAGGAGGAACACAAAAAGGGCTGGTGTTAACTCGAGTACTGAACAACCTATGCTCAGGGTAATGCAGTGGGAGCTTTTATAGACACATTTTGGGTTTAGTTTTTTAGTAGCTTTAAAGAACTTGCTGCATTTTCCAGCAGACAACACTAATATGTGGAAATTTTAATTGCCAGGGATAACAGTCTCCTACCTTGAAGTTTTCTTTCTTCATTCAGGACCATAAGCACTTTCTGGTCTGGCTTAAGAACTGGCTAAAGCAGTTGACTGAAACCCAAGAACAAGTCTTCTACTGCCATGAATTTACTACTTTAGCTAAGAACAATTTAATTCAAGAAACAGTGCATCACTCTCCTCCTCAGCAAAATGGATATAATCATACCTTCTACTTCAGAGATAAAAAACCCAATGTAAATAGCTATTAGTAATTATTTTTAAAATTAGAAGACATCAAAGGCAATTACTTAGACTTTCAAGAACTTAGAAGCTTGGTTCAACATGGTTCTTAAGTGTATGCCTAGCATTACGCAGGTTAGTATGTGAAGTCAGGGTAAGTCAGGCGTTTTTTCAAATTAAAGTTTTGTTTCAGGAAAATATTCAGTTTGGCTGAGGAACTAAGAATGATATAATGCTTCTAACCTACAGATATTGCAGAACTGAAATTCTGACTCATGGGCTTGAACTTAAAAAAGTTCACTGTATCAACAATGATGCATTAAGCCTATTTTTAAGTTTTGCTCTTCAGCAAAAGCTTTTTACAGGCAGCTTTCAGGCTCGGTAAGCTGTAAGCTATCTTTGCTGCAGGTTTTTGTTTGTTTGTTGACTGTCAAAACAACCGTCCCATGGTTCTGCATTACTGTCTTTTGTGTTACAATGATAGTGCGACTCACATAACAACTTTCCAACCTGCTTCTAAGTCTTACTGACCGGGTCCATTTGGGAAGGTAGAAGATGCTGACCTTTTCTTAGTTGTGACAAATTCTACTTACATTTAAAATACTTTCATTTTCATTTTGCTTGGATTATGATTACCATGACACCCACTAAGAACTCTGGTATACAAGCAGCACAGATGTGACACAGAAGCCAGTTTTAAATAAACTTTAGTGCTACTTCATGAAACTTTGATTAGCGACAAGAAGAATTTGTTTAAAAGAGAATCCAAGGATATTTTGAGTTGATGAGAATATTCAGTTGCATTTTTCACATTTACTTTCTGAATGAGGCATATAGTGATACAGAATTAAAGCGTGTCAAAGCTCCATTTAATTGATGATATAGTATGCACGTGTCAATAAATTTGTACATGGATGATAAGAACTGAAAACACAAAACAGACAATAAAGAGCAAATTTTGATAATGTAAGACCTGTGGGAAAAGGGCTACCTAAGAATTTCTAAATAAATTTATAGGGATCTTCAAGATGACTGATGTAAGGTCCTTCTGTTATGTGGTATTTGCTCAATAGAGAAGATTATTCTTAAGCCACATAGTATCAATTTACCTATAAACAACTTTATATAACAATTGGCACATAAGTTTGTTTTATCTAGTTCTGAATTTTAAGAAAAACATATTTGTTAACTTTTGCAGAACCAAAGTTATCTATGTGTTCTTACTCTGGTGAACATGCCCATTTGTTACAGTCTGAGACAAGACGAATATGAGCAGCATTAGAAACAGTAGAATGTTCATTTTATCTAGCTCACCTGTGACTATTTCTCTGTCAGTTTTAGTACACAGTTACAGAAGACAATGGTTTTATTTTCCCCTTTCTAAGACAAGCGCAAACTGTCAGCCTTTAGAGTTTTTGCTCTAACATTTTATCATGGAACATTAATCACTTGCATTATATCATCTTGCTTGACATTTTCTCAAGAATTTCATTGAAGAAGCCAATTCTTACCTCTACGCCGTCATATTGGTCAAAGAGCATGCAACATTCTGCAAGATCAAGCTGGGTCAGCCGGTTAGAAATGGGTAGGTACTTCATTATCTATTCCCTCACCTCACAATGCCTTTAACTCTGAAAAACAAAACCAAAACCCAATTACAAGTACTATTGCTTAGGAATGTTAAATGACTGAACAACTCAGAAAGCACTTAATAGCATGGAAGTTCTACCTTTATGGCCAAAGAGATGAATACTTTCTTGGCCGTTTGGTAATAGGTAGTTACCTACGAATTAAATTAAGATTATTCCATTTAATTCATTGTTTCATTGTAATCCTCATAAACAGGGAATGTTCAAGGCTATATTTTGTTTAGCTCTCACAGCTGAATCAATCTTTTAGAAGATGAATCAAAGTCATTCATTACTGTAGCATCAATTAAAAAAAATAGTCAGCCTTTGTATTCAATGAGAATGTTCCTCAATATGCTCATTCAGTGATAATGCCATTCTTACATGTGTAACACATAAGATGATGTACAAAATTACGCTGAATAGCAAAAGGAGCAGTGTTATCTGTAGGAATATGGAGGAAATGAACGAAACTGCATATTCTATAAGACAGACAAAATGAAAAAGATTCTGTGGTGGGTGTTTGTCTAAGATATGAACATAGCTGAAGCCAACCTGTTACGGAGTATTTCTACAACAAAAGCAACTGAGAGATTGTTACAGTTTGGTCTCCATAATGATGTAATCTGAATTTGCGTTCTGTAAAAAAAATACTTTTCGTTACTTTTTTTCCAGTTGCTAAAATGAAATAAAAGATAGACATTAAGATGGACACGTGATAGACATTGGAAGACAAAAGTCAAACACAGAAAATAGTCTCCCAACATCACTGCTCTATGTAAGCAGTTATGTAAGACTGACACAAATACTTAAGCTTCCAGAACTATTGAGTTTGCGAAGAGGTTTCTATTTGCAAGTTTGAGCATATCCTAAATATATGCAAGGATGCCCAACTCTAAATCTATAACCTGTGGCCTGAACACTTCCTGTCAGAGCACTGATGCCAGAAACAGGAAATGCTCTTGTTCAGACATGTGGTGTCTTTAATCACATATATTTGATACATTTTTAAATTTGAAGACTTTCATCTCACCTGTACTTCAGGAAAAGTACTTGCTTATTAGCTTTGCGTAACTCAACTGGAATTATGACTTTTCAGCCACAAATCACTTGTTCCAACACATCTGTCTACTCTGAACACATGACAACAAGCTGCCCAAAGGCAGCTGACCATGTTATGTGGTCAGCAAAGAGCCAGTGTTGCTTTCTGTCAGAGAGAGAAAGCTGGTTAGCATTTTTTAAATTCTTGGAGTATTAGAAAAGCATGGAAGCTTTTCTCCTCTTCCCCCCCACCCCCCCCACCCCTTTTTTAATACAAATTGCAAAACCAAAAATACTGTCCTGCAGAAAGGTAGGCCACAGTAGCAGTATTACCTGTGTTAAAGTACAATACATTCCCAGAAATACTTTGAAAGCATTTAAATTAGAACAAGTACTGTAAGTAAGATACACAATGTTTTGGACCAGACATGGTTTTGGAAGCCACTATGAATTTTGCGTCAGTGGTCAACCTTGGAAACAAGTCAAAATGGTTACGCTTCAGAGACACATACACCGTTACACTGTGGAAGCTGTAATCCTGGAATTCGTCACTTTATGATCTATTGATGAACAAACCTGCTAATTTGCAAATTACGTTGGGAAATCCCTCAATCCTCTGCCGGAATATTGCACTATATTACTTGCTTTACTGCAGGTTTTTTATTACCCTGAAAGTATTGCAGGAAATGGATGACACGCATACATCTAAAGAATGGTGGTATTACAGTAACTAAGAGCATCTTGTGGAGTAACATCGATCAGAAAAATTTCAACATTTAACGGACATACCACAAAAGAATGTCTGAGGAATGTTAAAGCCACAGAGAACATTCTTATGTGAGGCGAGGACAAGCTCAATCTTTCATTTATTAGCTTGAGTTAAACAGGTACTTTCAGATTGCAAGATGGTCGGCATGAAAGGCATACGATTTTCAGGGAGATAAAAGGAAAACACAGCTAATTGGTTAAGACATTAGTAAGACCATGCCTGGTTCATATACTTCTAATTTAGTCACAGACTTCATTTTTCTTGTCATAAAGGAACTTGTTTTCAAAACTGTTTAACAGCTTCACTAGAAATATATTTTTTTTAAACTAAAATTTTCATATTTAATTTTGAATATTTAGCTTCCATACTAGTACACAACAATTAAAAAATACCTACAAGAATTGGTGGAGAGTCACCACACTTGTCATTCCAGAACAAAGAGAAATTCTGCACTAAGCATGAAAGGAATCCCAGAATTTCCACAGAGCAACATTCTCTTTAAACAATATAGCGATAAACAGTGGCTATCCAATCTTACTTGGCCAGCTGCATTTGCTCTGTTATTAATTTCTACGAAATGAAAAACAGAACAAAAACCCCAGCAACCCCCCACCTCCAAACCCCCATACCAAAGGAAATTCAAGTGAAAGCAGAAAATGTTAACCTTATATGAAAAGATACTAAGAGATACAAGGTGTATTGTTTTCAAATGAACTGCACTTACACCTTTGAATGTGATTATTTTACAGCATGCTTTCATGTGCTGTTAAGTCTTTGTTGACACCTGTGTAGACTCCTCCGTACCGTTTTAATGAAAACTTTTTTACTACAGCTGAAGGGGGGGGAATCTCCTTTCTCCCACAAGATAACTAACTGCCTTTCTGATCCTTCTGCTAATGGTAGTTTTGGTGAAGAAAGGTAACAGAAACATTAACTCAAATATCTCTTATTTAACTAATAGCACACTGTTAATAGGAAGCAGGGTACAACCTAGTGGTCAGGACACGAGATATATTCAGAGCCTGCTCAAGAGTAAAATGGAATTACAAAATAAATTGTAGAAGACCCTAAATATATCATTATGAGAACTGGTTTTAGGCACATGGAGTTTCCTATAATTCTTTTACTTCTACAGTATTTATTTTCATTTCTGAAAACAGGATTAACTCTTGCTTAGGGCAGGTAATGCCAACATTTTTTAACATCCAAAATACGATCATAGGTGCACCAGCAAGGCGTATGGCAGATGTTGGGCACATATTTTTTCCCCACTGAGAAATAAATATCCTTCCTTTCCAGAGGAAGAAAGGAAACAAAAAATATAAGATGACAGACAGCGTGATCAGAGGGCAATGAAGATCTATGTTCTATTTACAGTCTAAACAATGTCACTTCCTGTACATCTTGGGTTTCCTGCAATAAAGAGATCGTCAGGTTTAGTCACATCACCATGTCAGATTTTGATGGGATATAACCCTGGTCGCTCCATGACTTGTTTCTATTTATTGAGGCTTTTTCTTCTGTTATTACTTAACCAGCTCAAGAGCGAAGTTACAGTATTTTGAAATCCTTATGTGGAAGGTCTTGCAGTATTACCCGCATCATGTATACAATTTCAGGATTTTTTAATATTAAAAGAACCCAAACAATTCAAATGCAGCCTAGGTTTCTACTGTTCTGTTTTTGAACACCAGCCTTTCAAAGGCTTTTATGAAACAAAGTTGCTGCCAAAAAGGTATCAGGTAATAATGGGAGGTTCCAATGGCAGTACTCTGATCTATTGAACTGAACTTAGCTTTTACTTTTGGAATGCTTTTCTGTATTATCTTAAAAACATGCTCACAGTTACAGTCATACATATTAGGGCATATTTGAAGCAAAAGCACAGAGAAAAGCGTTTTATATGTAGCTTTTAAATCCAACTGTTCATACTGCAATGCTTTACTATATTGATAATTTATTAGTTTTCTTCTTTCCCTATCACAGTATCCCAGAACTACCAACAGATGCTGCTGCTGATGTTGGCTTGTTATACCCCAGACACAAGGTAAGTGATAGGTAATACCAGATTCTTAATTCAGCTATGGTTTTGTCAAATTAGCTTCACTGTAATTTTTGAAAAGTCAGTATGTGTGTATTAAAGACACCAAGGTTAAGCAACTCAAAAATCACTGTCTGGCTATAGTAAGCACTCCAGGGACAACCATTCACGCTCCTTTTCCAGTCTCCCTTGTAATATGACAAGGAGTAAGCCATGTATCATGGTGTCGTCCTGTCCCCACCGAAGCTTTTCAGGTGAGCCAGCAGAGCCAGCAATTTCATCTCACCTCAAAAGCCTTTTATCTTATTGTGCCTTTTCTACTTCAGCAAAATTGACTGGTATTGTACTTCCAAATTAAGACTGGCTTCCTGCTGCGATGCAATCATTTATCAGGAAAAATGGATTTATTGGACACCTGCACAAGTAAGAGTTTTCTTAAGGATTTTAATCACTTGAACTTGGCATGCCTTCCTTACTAGCTGCCTTGAATCAAGGGCCCATCAGTTCTGTTTTCAGATGCACTCAGATGTACTTTCATTTTCAGATGCACCTTTATTTTCCTCTGGCATCAGTGAAATCAACAAACTCTCTAAATTACAGTCTCAGTAGAGTTAATCTTCCCATGTAACATTCTGAACACCTCAGGTCCTGTGTTGTGGCACTATGTGGTAACACGGACCAAAGGTCTGCTCTCTTTGCTGATCACATCTTAACTATTTATGCTTAACTAAGCAATTTAGACAAAGTATTTCTTGAATGTTCTATTGCAATGCATATTTGAATGGCAGAAAGTTTCTGCCATTGGAGTGCCAGTTTCTGAATGCAGTAGAATGAAAAACTAGAAAAGCTGGAAGTGGCCATCATGCTTGTGATGTCACCTCTCAAAGATTTTACCATCTTAATGCAAAAGAACTACCTTTTCTTTTGCAGCCCGGGTCATAATTCTATTTCTCCTCTCCTTTCTTTAAGCAATTTGCCAAATGTAAAGCATGTTGCTAGCAGTATAGTTTAAGGCAGTAAATCTGTGTATTTTGGAAGAACTCAGAAGCTGACTGCTCTGTAAAAGCAATACTAAATGCAGAGTGGGAAAGTCAGAAGATACCAGTCAATGACCGGAAGCTTGCTTCATCTTTATCACTGCCATAACATCTTAGTGAGAAAAGTAATCTCCTTCTCCAGGGTTTGTTAATACAGAAATGGTAAATTGCCATAACTTCTGAGAGATGTGTTCTAGCCTAGTTCCTTAAATGAAAACCAAAAATGTGGTAGGTTAGAATTGAGCATGGTTCTCCTCATCTAATGAGGCTATAGGTTGGTAATGCACTGATCAAAAACAGCGTATTATAAAGCCATCTCCATCTTTCCTGCTAGCAAAAAGGGAAGGGCATCTGCAAGACAGGGCAAGAGACAGAAGCAGCAGAAATACCTGAAAAACAATTCATCAGGAGAACCAAAGTGTCACTGATCAAACAAACACTGGCACCGTGCACTAGACAATCCAGAGAAAGCACTTCCTGGGCCAAGGACTGTGGCTGAATGGGGTGGGAAACTATGACTAAAAACCCTGTTTCCCCTACTGTGTTGATCATCCCGTATTCACAGAAACAGAGCTTTGTACATTGTATATGAACTGGATGACATCAAAGATAAGCTACTACCTTTTTTTTTTCTCCAGATAGGAACAATTTGCAAAACCTTCAAGTTTTTATTAACTCTGCATGAAAAGGAATAATAGGCTACAGCTAATCATGTAATAATTACTGCAATCAGATTCCACCTCTAGACTTCCATCACAAAGCATCTTACAAGGGAAGAATTACCTACATAAGAAAATGCCATTGATGGATATGTGACCAATGTACAAACCACATGCAGAGGGCATCAAAGGTGGATAGGGAAAAAAAAGTATAACATAAAAAAAGGCTAGTGTTCTTCCAATGATGGTGGCTTAACCAAATAAAACAGAAATAAAAGTGATCAAAGTAGTACTTCTGAGAATCACAGAATCCCAGGTTGGAAGGGACCTCAGGCATCATCTAGTCCAACCTTTCTAGGAAGAGCACAGTCTAGACAAGATGGCCCAGCACCCTGTCCAGATGACTCTTAAAGGTGTCCAACGTGGCCGAGTCAACCCCTTCCCTGGGGAGGTTATTCCAATGGTGACTGTCCTCACTGTGAAAAATTTCCCTCTCGTGCCCAATCGGAATCTCCCCCCTTGTCCTCTCCATGGGACTCTGTGTAAAAAGGGAGTCTCCATCTTCTTTGTAGCTACCCCTTAAGTACTGGTACATGGTGATGAGCTCCCCTCTGAGCCTCCTTTTCTCAAGGCTGAACAAACCCAGCTCTCCCAGCCTATCCTCATATGGCAGCTTCCCAGTCCTTTGATCATCTTGGTGGCCCTTCTCTGGACCCCTTCCATCCTGTCCACATCCTTTTTGTATAGCGGGGACCAGAACTGTACACAGTACTCCAGGTATGCCCTGACAAGCACTGAGTAGAGAGGGATAATGACTTCTTTATCTCTGCTGGCGATGCCCTTTTGATGCAACCCTGCATCCTGTTGGCCTTCTTGGCTGCAGCAGCACACTGTGTCCAGATCACAGTCTGCACGCAAACATACACCTTTTAATCCATCTTGGACTGTGAAATAAAGCAAGTGAGGCACAGACTTTCTTATTTCTGCCAACTATGTTGCAGAAACAACTACAGCAAAGGAATTGGGAAGACAGCTGGGGAGCAGCAGCACTGTAAGTCACTGTAGCTGTTTGATTTAGTGCAAAAATCAAGGCCCTTAGACAAGAGAAATAGCAAAGCTGCATGGAAAGCTTCAGATCTGGTTTGTGATACCCAAGAGGTTTAAACATCTGTTTTCTTTTGCTCTGGAACAAAGTCTTTTAAACATATCAAGTTGATGTATGTCTTAAGCAGTCCCCTTCTCTTAATGAAAGGACAGGCCTGATTAAGGTTTCTGCCTCTTTAACCCACAGGAGTATAGGCAGAAGCTGTATTACTGAAAAACTACCAAAATATACGTTTTACTAGAATCAGATTTTATGATTTGATGAAAAGAGATGAGTACTGGAAACCAGTACAAGAAGCAAAGCAAAATTGCATACCGCCAAGCGCACCACTGTCTTGCAACGCTAGAGTGGCAAACAGAGCAAAGGAAGCACTTAAATCCAAGCAGTAACTACATTACATTGAATTTAAAACACAAATGAAAGCATGTCCCATCAGAACTTCTAAACCACCACATTTTAAAGTCATAATCAGTATTTGCAACTGATTGACAAAAAACAACTAAACAAAAAACCCTAAGACTCTGCACATAGGAGAATTAACTCCCATCCCCTTACCTCTTTCTTGGGCTTTCTAGACACCCTGGCATCTAATTTCAAGCTTTTCCCTTAATTGTGACTACTAAAACATAATTAACTTGAGAATTTCAGAGTTGTAATCACAATATTCTATGGAAAACATGAAATTCAAAATAAATTCTAATCTCTAAGAAATGCATTCAATTTTTGTATAAATGCAAATGACAAACATGTTTGCTTGTAAGATATCAAAGCTGCAAGCTTCCTTTCATATTTATATTGATACCAATTAGCAGTAAGTACAAGCCAGCCAGATATAGGTGAACTTCAAAGATATTTCACATTGTAACTATAAGTAATTGTATTTTCCATCAAATTAGTTGAATAATTACAGCACAAGTCTGATACTCTTAAGTATTAATATGATGACAACTCCTCCTAGTGGAAGCACATCTGACACAGCAAAACTCAGAAAATACAGATTTCCTAGGTATAATACCAGCATTTGCTGGTACCAGCTAGCTCTGCATTTTTTCAACCCTCTTCACAGATTTAAACTAGACTCATCCAACTTTTCAGTACTACAGAAAAACACCTATGGGCTTTTAAGGAAGATGAAAATCACTTCACTTTAAAGTTTGCTACTGCAATGTTGTAACATGGTTTATTTATACACATAAATGAGAATCAGGTTTCAAATGAATTTAAAGTAATCTTTTACAATAGGACTAAGTCCCACCACTTAACACTGTCTTAAAACTTTGGGTGAGACTGGTGTAATGCAAAGTAACTCACACGTATTGTGAACAATGAAGCTCTGCTGATTTGCTGGTGCTGGGAGCACAGCCCTCTGTGGCTCCTTTTTGTTTCCTCTTTCACTCATACTTCATATCAACTGTGCCAGGAATGATTTCCATGTGAATGAATCCCCTGCATTTATCTGAATAGACTACTCTGTTCAACCAGTTCCATCTCCAAGGGCTCAGTCACAGACATTACACATGCTCTTCAGCCTGAGCCTACAGGAGTGGTTTTTACAATAATAGCTCAGAGCAGACAGAGATAGGGGGAATATGCAGTATCACACAATGTACTGACCAGACTATCAATACTCTCATTCATTTATTTTAATCCCTGATTTGCTTCATGTTAGTTGTTCAAATCATTGTTTTAAGCTATCACAATCAAAATATTTTGGTAAAATTTTGAAAAATTGTTGTGAAGGACTTCAGGATAGTGAATTCTTTGAAAAGAAACTATTTGCATAAATATTGTTGGCAGGCTAGTGACTGAAGTGACACTTCTAACCTGGATCTTTAGTTCAGTCTGACCTTTAGCAAATCTATTACAGACTACAGAGACACAAACACAAAACATTACTCCACTTGTATGTGCTGTTCTGGCCAATGTTTATGTAAAGATAAAGAGTCTACAAAACACCAATCAGGACTTAAATACATACTGACTGAGCAACTCAGTAACCACACAGCAGATTATCATTCATAGCTAATTAAAGTGTATGCCTTAACATCTACTCAGACTATTGTGAAAGAACAATTCAGTTATATGGAATATAGCTATTTGGTTTTCTCCTTGTGATACAGTTCTGTTTCCAGATGTTTCACAAATAATACCACAAACATTGAGCTGCTTTATCCTTATGTCAGGCGTCAAACCGGGTATTTTCAGTTGGTAGGTAGCCAATACCTATCACCAGTAGCTTACAAGAAACAACTAAGACAGTGGTTTATCACCCTTTATATACTGCCTTATGGAAGGCATAGACTAACCACCCTTCATTTACATTCCTTCCATAACTGAAGTGCAACTTTCTCCACTTCTTAACATCAACGTATTTTTAATTATTAAGCAGAAGTTTAAAAACAGAAGAAGCAGTTTTTCACACAATCTTATTCAATGGGGAACACATGGACACAGATGTTCTGTGTAGCAAAAGTACAAATGAGCTTAAGAGGCAGTATGTGCAAAGAAAACAAAACAACAAAATCAAAATCTGTTTAAAGCAAAGACACAGAGACAATCAAAATCTCTGAAAATCCTTACACAACGAACTACCAGCAGCTGTGGTGATATCCTGGGGTAATAAGTACCCCCGTATACTTATGTTCTTACAACACTTTTTTAAGCATAAGCTCATCCTATGAGGAGACTGATATACTTTTGGTCTGACTGCATGCAGATGTCCTCACCTTTCACTTGGATCACGGATCTGGCATGAACCTGCTCCACTAGTGCAAAATAGTTAAAAGAATTTTTAAAGTGTCACTTTGCTCTTGTAGACTTCAACAATACTGGCAATTCCCTAACTCTATGCCCAGACTTGTTATTGTACATACTCCCACAACTGGCCTAAAGTCAACATGAATAGTGTAGCGTGTATGCGCATTGATTGACAGAAACGGTAAATGTCCGTACTTGATGCAGGTTGGAGTCCCCCACAGGTGACCTGATCTGACAGCCATCAGGTGGTCAAGTATTAATAAACCTAGCACTTCACCAGAAAAGATGGTAAAAATCTCCAAATTTATTCAGTACATGCAACTTAGCAGATATTTTGAAGACTAGGGCTACTTTTAAGTGTGTTTATGTGATGCACACTCTAGTTAAATAAATAGAGCTAAGATCATCAAGCCCTTTAGCAGCAAGTGTTGATCACTACAGTCTACTAAATCTTTCCTCTTTCTGTATGTCTACGTGGTCTTGTGTAGCTAGATGGGAATTCACTCTACCCGCACCTGAAGCCAATCACAAGCAGCGTATTAGTGCAATGCTGAGCTTGAGCCAGTATGCACTGTTGAAACGACTCCACAGCTGCTTCTCAGCTTGAGCAGCCAGAGCCTATAATGTACCCAACAGTAACAGACTGCAAATGCATGTGCCATATAATCAGAAATCCAGTTAAAGCTAGCATGCTAAGCTCTCTGTGGGGAGAGGGGATCAAGAGAAAATGAAATTACAGCTGTGATTCCGAGCTAAAATTTCACTGTAGAGTAATCCAATTTAAAATGTTCTAGTCCTTCTCCTATCAACCCAGAAGTCACTAACCTCCAGTGCACCAAGTCTACCATTTGCATGGTCAAATGCTAAACTGGATATGTGAAATATTGCAAATGAAAATGTGAAATTTTACTCTTTTGCAAAGCAAACAAAACATCTGCCCCCCACCCCCCCAGTGTGCATTTTTTAAAACATGCAGATCCAGGACCACTCAAATAAAGAGCTTATCTCAAGTTCTTTAACTACTAGTTACTACAGTGCAATAGGTTTCTGAAATGTTCTATCATAGAGCATAGATCGGTCTTCACCTCTTCTGCCCTTCAGAATAGGAAGGGGATAATAAGACTGCCATATTTTTTTAATAAGGCTGCTCATACACGATATTTGACTTCATACACACAGAACTCCTGACTCAGGCCCCACAATTTTTTGTTTAATAACAATATGCTTTTTATTTGCCATCTGGTGCTTGAACTGTCATGGTAAATTTAGGTCTTTCTTTCAAGTTGTTCTACAAATAGTGTAACTTTTTTTAAAAGCGGCGATACTCACATGAACAATTAACTCTAGGAATTGAGTGCTCTCTATTCTACCAAATTAGACTTGTGATAAGAATCAAACTGGCAGCAGTAATAACAACAAAATAGAGCACAGGTGTGTGTTTGCTAAATTATGACCAAGGGACAAACACATGCTCTCTTTTCAAGTTATACTCCATTATGCCCCTATATTGTAGTCCACTGCAGCGTAACAGAAGAAAGGACTGTACTGGCACTCCCCACATATGCCAGTGCTAAATCAATCTTTTTAGCTTAAGACACAGATAAAGGTGGTTTAAGCAAACGCAGCTGATTTTGCATTGAAATGGATTAGAACAAGTCTCAGTTTATCTGAGCTTAGTTTCTCCTTTTCTGCAACAGCTTAGTGGTCTTCGGCCTCTCTACTCTGCAACCTGCCTTTGCTCTCACGTCCACGTGTTCTTACTGCCTGGCTGCTCTAACCTTCTGAACTGCGTAGTTAACAATGGGAATTGTCTCCTCCTTCCCTCTCCCTCCTCCCCACGACTCTGGTACCCCAAGCTACAAAGCCATGCCTGGCACATTTCCCTAGCCATCTACGCACTCAGTTTTGTTGACTTTTATTTTACCATTTCAAGCACAACCCCTAATGTAAACTACTTCTATTTATTTAGATAATGGATTAAGAGGAACAGACACTAGACAAAACATTTCATATTAATTACTTAGATTATAACTGTTCCAGTTATGTACTGAATCTCACAAAACCAACAAACGGAATCCTAGTGACAAAATATACTTAATGATAAGATCTAAGAGAACAGGAAAAATAAATTCCTGCTAAGCCATGGTGCTGTCATGTAACATAAAAGGCTTATTTTGTAACTTTTTACAGTAAACTAAATTACTTTGAGATAAAAATATTTCTTCCTTATACAACATAGCAAACCAACATAGTAGCAAATTATGTTTTGTTAGAAAAAGTCCTGGTATTATTTCTAAAGCAAGTGAATGGCAAAACCATCTACCACTTAAGATGTTACCTAGCAAAGATAATGAGGTGATAAGAACCATTTAGGGGTTTAGAGCAGAACATAACATACTGGTGGCTACCTCCAGATATACTTCATAAAGCTTCATAATAAGCAAGAACAGAAATAATTAACTTTGTCTGAAATGAAAAATAATTTAGTTGTAAATTCAACCCCCTCAGAAAGTAAACTCACTCACTGATTTGTTTATTTTAAATCAACCTATAATTACACAGGAAAAGAGGAAGAGTGAATTTCCTGAAGATGATCAATAATCGTAGAATCATTTAGGTTGGAAAAGACCTTTAAGATCACCGAGTCCAAATACGCAGGCTTATTAAAATAAACTATTTTATTCAGTGAGAATAATCTATAGAGCACTGGGCACAAAGCTGGAAAAAATGTTGTTTTAACCCAAATTCTATTTTAATTTTAGATTTGTGTTCTCTCGCTCCTCTAAACTGGATGTCCTTGCATACACAACATTTAGGGCTATGACTCACAAGACCAGGCAACTTGCACCGAGATAGCTAGCAATAAAAAAAATTCAGAGTATCATTAAAACTTAAACAAAAAATTGCAATGGTCCAGAAGCTGCTTTATGGGAAGCTCAGCCATAAGGAGCAGTATGTGTCATAATCTCATCAACTTTTAGTAAGTCAATCTGCCTGTCGGCGCCAGACAGGGCCTTTACTTACTAAATTCTAGCATCTGCTCGCATCTGCAAAAAGCAACAGCTTATTTTTCTACTACACCTTTGGACCCAAAGAGCTAGCTAGCAGAAATGTTAAGATATTTTGGTTCTAGTTAGAGAAAACATTGGTGGTGAGTCAGGAATTTCTTTGAATCAACTGAGTTTAGTTGCAAAAATGCTACCACAGTTGTATTTTTGTGAACACAGGGCAAGACTGATAAGCAAAGAACTATTTCCTTTCTCTTTGAAGATATGGTAAAGGCAGTGCCAGGATTCCTAGAGCCAGATAAAAACCACCACAGGTAGATAACACAAAATGCTGAGCCAGTCTAAACTTGCGATGCCAATTCAAATTTGTTGCAAGTATTTTTGCTTAATTTTGTGTTAGGAAACTTCATGCTTTACCAAGTCTGTCTACACAACAGTTTTATTCATCTTTCTGCAGACAGCCCACAGGATTTCTTTTCAGTCCCTTCCTGTTTCCCTCCTACTCCTTGATGCAGTGTTACTGCATTCAAGCCATGAACCACCTTTAAATGAAGGTTTGAGGGTAGATTCTACCAATTCCTCAGTGATCACCACTGAGCTTTCCTTACCTACCGATCCCTGTACTGCAGCATTCCTCATAACAAGCTTCCATCAACACTGTGCTGTACACTGAGCCTCTCCATCAGAAAGCCCTCCAGCCTTGCTCACCATATTGTGTAGCAATCCGCTGCAATAATATTGCACCCCTGCAGAGCCCAGATGATCCATACTGCTGCAGTATAGGACACCATTAAATAGAACTTTGGTTCTCAAATGGAACTTACAGAAGCTCAGCTGTGATTCAGAGCCAAGCTTGTTGCTTCAGCCAAGCCCTGAATTTGCACCAATATCTGAACACCTGTGGACTGCCACAAGTGTATCTTAGATTGCATTAAAAACCCAACGCACTGCAGGTGAAGCTTCCACCTCCAGAACTACTTTGCCTTTGATTGTGTTACATCTGTAATCTTGCAATTACCAGATAAACTCCTCATCACAAATTTTATGCTGTATCAAGTACAGCCTGAAAGGAATCCTTCAGTGCTTCTGAAGTCTAACTCATTAAACCCTTCCTCTGGTATCTGAAGCTTTACCTATTCTTATCAGTAGAGCAAAAGACTACAGAACAGCTCATTTACAACTCTGCGGTATTAACAGCAGCTATCCTTTGATATATTTACCTTCATTTATACTCCACCAATTTCAAAGGCATTCTAAGTGCTTACAATACAGCAGTAAATCTGCATGCAAAAGTAACACAGACTTTTACATCAGCAGTAGTAGTCCACAAAATGAAACTAAAACAGAACCTAGCTCAAGTCCTGTCCTGGAGGGCTTGTTTAAATAGGCAGGCTTTCAAAGGGAGCCCAGATTAGGCTCACTGTGGAGGAGGGTCTGTTCTCTGTTGGAACAAGAGGGTAAGCAAGTTTCAAGACTGACAGCATTGCATGTTAAAGCCTGAGGTTTATTAGCACAAGTATCCATGTTGATCTTAATAGTCATGCTAACATTAACTGATATATCCAGAAATCTGATGTACACCAGTCTGTAACACAGCATTGTACTAAGTGTGTAGTTGTGGGAGGACTGTATTAATATATTAAAAGAAATATTTCTGTAAGATACTTAACATCGTAAGGAAATTTTCTGCTCTCAGTTCTAACGATATGGCTGGGCATGGGTGTACAAACAGAGCTTGTACACAGACAGACAGTGGAACACCAGTCAAGAACACTGCACTTGAGGACTTCTGCCTCCTGTCAGTGTGAAAAATGATTCTGAGAGCCCTTCCTTCCTTCACTGAAATGTTAGGGGTTATTGATGTTTCCCAAACTGCACGGACAGAGTAGTGTGAGAAGTTTCCTAAACTGTTTTGCCTAATTCTGATCTTTTTTAATTTTAGTGAAGTTTCTCTCAAGTCATCTCTCTACATATAAGTGAACAACTCTATTTTATCCCCCTCCTCAAACCATCTTGTCCTTTTTACTTTTCACTTTCCCTCTTACAGGTTCCTAGACATCTCCACTTCTAGAGAAGTCTTTCTAAAAGTATTTTTGAAAAGTAGGAAATAACTCCATATCAATAAGAAAAGCCCAGACAGAGAAATATGGGATGCAGGAAAGAGGAAGAAAAACAGAAGCTAAAACCAGCCAGACAAAAAGACATCAAGAAAATTTTAAGCTGAAGCTCGTAAAGACAGAATAGAGAACAGGAACCTAGCACAGACCAAAACAAAGATCTGAAAGCCTGCAGTAAAGCATGATCAGAGAAAACACTGACACACAAGAATTACTAGATTTTTCCTTGGGTTTTTTTTGTCCCACCATTACATACGCAATAGCACAGTTTTACTAGTGGAAGAGTCTGTAAATGCGTTAACTCTCTGGAAGTAGATCCACCCTTGGCTAGATAATAGGCTTCCATTTTTTTTAAATAAAAAATTTTCCTCCTCATTGCTAAAATAAACCCTCCATACTTGAACTGCATCAGTTGGTATGCTGTCTTTTGACTGAATCCCTGTAAAGTGATGCCTTCTTCAAGGCAGTTTTTTGATTAGCTTTATTTTGTCAGGTCTTAATGGACAGTGAACAGCAGAGGTGTGAGATTTTTTACAAAGTGTTGATATTCTGAACAGTTGTGATGTAGGGTAAGAAAAAGACAGGAAAGTATACTGCTGAAATACAGCTGAGGTTCAGACAAGCAAATGGATCATAGATTTAAAAACAACAGATCAGTCTAAAAATGTATCAATCCAGTACTTGACAGTGACATTTAGGATTAAAAATCTCCCCATTTTTAACCTTTTAACTGTGTAATGAAACACTGAAGTTTCTGCTACTTTTTCCAGGTTATACAATATCTGCTGTGTCACAAAGCTTCCTATGGATTTTCACCGCTTAGTATGTTCCAGAAGGATGAGTTATGCCATTTTACAATTGCTTTAACTAACTGGTTTAAGGTCCTTTGCCAATGCAGTAAAGAATCAGCCAGCTCAGAAAAATCTGAAGCCATATCTGGATTATAAATCTTGTTAGTTGTTTAGAGATAAAACAATCAGACTTGATTTCTAAAGAAATCACAAAGACATCAGTCCTCACAGATATGGGTACATAATACTTCTAAAATACAAGCATCAACCAGAGATGCCAGTGGAAATTAGGGGTTCTGGAACAGGGATTGATATTTCTAAAAATCGTCTTGGTATTTAGTATTTAAATGTTTATTATTCAGAAGCTCATCATCCTAGATGTCTCTCATCCTGGGGGAAATAGGTACTGTTACAGAGATCAACACCAAAGATTTCTGAATGGAATATTCAGCTACCATTTTAGAGAACAGATGCAGCTATTCTATGGCCAGTGTTACTGTCCCTTAATAACAACAGCCCTCCCTTCAGGTGAATGTCAAACTTTCCACATATTCCTCTGTGCTGACTTTGTTGATGCTCCTTAACTCTTGTTCTCAGATTGAGACAATTACTTCACCTATAGGTCAGTGATGTGAGGTGCAGAGATGCCCCAGTGAGCTCATACATGCAGTAGAAGCATAGTGATATTTTGGAACTCTAATTAAAAAAAAAAAATCAAACCCAAACTTTATGGTAAGTAATAATAGGTTTTCTTTAAAGTTACAAATAACCATTTACTCTAATAAAATCAGTTAATTAGGTTATAAAACTATACAGATTATAGCCTTGTCATTTCTTGGATAATTAATTCAGGAATGAAAAATTGTAGAAGAATTTATGCTGTTCTCCCAAAAACTATGTCTAAAAAGTGCATTCTGTCAAAACAGGGTTATATTATTTTCTTAGCAAGCTTTCCAGACCTAACAGGAGGTTAATAAATACAAGGCAATTCTGTGATGTAATCCAGTTAAAGATAATTGCACAAAAGATCATTCTTTACTACAAAAAAAGTCTCATGTATTCCCAACTAAAAAATGTTTGAAATGGAGTTTGTTCCTTACTCTGTTAACAAAATGTGCACCAGATTAGATGTTTACCCATATTTCCGGATCTTCACATACAAATCAGTGTACTTACACTATAAATATACAACTTAAAACAGAACCTGTGTGCAATTTCAATGGTCTAATTGAAATTACCCCCTCTTGGGTCTAACTATAAATTCAAATCAATAATATTTAAAGGAAAGCTTTTTAATAATGATGTATAAACTCTTATCGATGTGTCTTATGTGTAGTGAACAAAAAAGCCATGATCTATTCCAAGGAATTTCCTATCTCCTTGATTTGGCAATCAAGACAGCTATATTTAATAATATTATTTTTCTTCTTAAATGGTATCTGCCTGAATACAAAGTGAGTCTTTTTAAAACAAACAACCTACAAACACCCCAGCCCACCCCACAAAAAACCACAATGCTTTTCAGTCTACTATACCTTTTATATCAGTGTTATGATAATATATCAGAGATAGCCCTAATTTCAGCTGTTTCAGACAAGGAAAACACAAAAAGAGACCAAACTGAAAAAATACAGACAGTGTCTGGAGAAAGTGAAATTAAATTATTAAAAATACATTTTTTTTCATTCTAAGATACAAAATGTTTATGATGATGGAGAGCTCCAACAGCACCATACAATATTCAGTAAATGTTTGCTATTGTTCAAAACCACTCAACTTCTGACTCTCCAAAACTACCACTAGGTTCTATAGTTGAAAAATATTCGTGCAACAGGGAGCTGCTCTAGCAAGCCTAATGATGAGGGGATTAGAATGGAAAATGAGAGCACTGGACTTTCTTTTCTGGCAACATAGTTCAAATCCCAAGTGAGACAGTAGGATAAATGAGCCAGACGGCCTTCATTCATTCTCCAGCAAACAACACACCACAAAAGATCCATACATTATGCCAGGAAAACACTCAGCAAGAATGAGAAGCCTTGGAAACAGAAATTCTTGACTCAAGAGTCTGGTTGAAGGTCACTGCTCTAACACTGCAAAGTTCACTTGATTTGCATTTTATATATTGATATGTAAAGGAATTTGAGTTGTTTATGATCTTTTCTTTCCCGCAAATGATCCAAAGATGGAGGCAAATATTAACCTTTTCAATTCCAGAGCTTAGTGGAAAGGGACCAAAAGAAACACTTCACATTATTGAAGGAGCTACTGAAAAATACACTGACAAACTTTTTTCTCATTTCTGTTGAATTAAAAAAGAAAGCATCTGTACAAAGGAAAACAGAGATTTAAAGTTTCCAGTTTCCACACCAGCCCTTCCCTGTAAATTAATAAGCCTACATCCAATTTGCTAGTTCAGATCCTGCTTAATAGCTTTGTAAAATCCCTGTTAGCTAATTAAACATGATGAACTGATGTTTACTGATTTGCTAAGTGCCCCTCCTTTATTTCCTAACAAATGTATGCTACATTGATTTTTTTTTATTCCATGACACTTGAATCAAATGAGACTAGACACAGTTAAGAAAGCAGCACTAATCTGATGATACTACTCTGACAAATAAAGTGACAGGCCTTTCATTAAAAACATATAGAAAAGACTCCAACAGTGACTAGATTATTTTCCTTCTTTTCAGAAACACTTTTATATGACAAAAAGGGTTCTTAGCCTGGCATCTAATTATAATTCTAATAATATAATCCACGGCAAAGGATTATGCAATCCTTGCACAATTTGGAGGTGTAATTTACTGCAGAAACCAATAATGCACTTAGACATGTATCTTCAATGCAACAAATCAGGTAGGTAAGTGTCTAAACATTGGCACTGGTTGTTGCAATCAGCTGCTGGGGCAGGGAAAAAAAATTAATGGTTGCTTTCAATAATTTTGGACTTGGCAGTTTATTATTTGAACTCACTTTATTACTGAGTGTGACCAAAGAGGAAGACACAAAGCAGCATTTGCTTCTTTACAAGCACTTGATCAAATGCACATGCACACAGAAGGCATTCACTAATCTGGTCCACTGTTATACTGATTGTAAACTGCTGAATGATTTTCCTTGACTCAAGCCTGACACATACTGTCTGAGAGTATTCTTTAGCCAGAGACATGTATCTTCCCCTAGATTTTTCACGAACTAAAACCAACTTCAGAAATACATTGCAGTTTTTCAGCAGTAGGGACTATAACTAATGGTATTCTTTATCTTTTGAAAGTAAAACCAACCTAAAAATACATGCCATTCAGTCAGAATATCTTATAATTTTTGCCATCCAGGGAACAAAGGCACAACATCTCATTTCTCGAAGTCAAATTTCTAAGCTCATAAAATTCAAGTGCCTCTATGAATAGTACTTGCATTTTGGTTCCCCTTGTGTTGAAAAACACTAGCTGCAAGACTTTGAGGAAATGGGCTTACACAGAAGAACATGAGTGGAAACTAAAAGCTTCAGCCTGGACAAAACCATGACATAAATAAGGGAATTAGAAAATTAATTGCACCATGAGGTCTTGCCTAAGGACGACTAATGCTTTTCAAAGTTCTTACTAACATCTTCCTTTGCTGACAGTGTGGCATATGGAAATAGAAACCACAGTCTCTGACCCCTGCACATAGAACTAAAGCCAGGACAAAGACGACAAGGACCTGACATAAATTACTGCTGTAGCTAAGTAAAGTTCATCTGCATACTTAAAAATAGTTACTTGACAGTGCCAGCCACTGGTGAGAGGAATGCGTTGCTCTCACTATAAGGAAACCTAGAACCAGGGACAACCTGGCATTACAGTATCTCAGTGGCAAACATGCAAACAAGAAAAGGCTGAGACAGATCAAAACAACAGTGTTTAGAAAGGGTATATTATGTATATAACACTATTTTACTAGGAATTTGTGAACATTGTATTGCACTTCGGCACCCTCTGGTGTTGACTGGTGCTGAGAGCTAAAATTCTGAGGAAAAAATCCACTCCGTAGCATTATTAACTGCTGAGACACTCCTGATACACATAAAGAACAGGACCCTATTATTCTAAAGCACAAAATTCGTGCTACAAACCTAAGAAATATGCAGAAGTGCTAGAATCCAATCCATGTAACTTAATAGCAAGAAACCTTTGTTTGAATACTTAAGAAAATCCTTGTATTTTTGATGCAGTTTGATAAAAGAGTTACTTCTTAAATATCTCTTTGCCTAAAATGAGTTATGTGTCATTAAAAGGTTCTTTGTTTTCAGTTATATATTTGCTAAAATAAGATCATTACTACTGCAACATTAAAATGAGAACCTCTTTTTAGCATGGCTCACTCTATCATCCCTCACAAAGAAACTGGTGCTTGTGCCATGACTGCAACATTTTTCCAAACGTAGGAACAAGTACGATCATGTGAAGCAAGCTCTAAGCACTACTGATGTAAAAGTGGGAAAGCAAGACATTGCACCGACTGGGTATTCCAGCTGCTGTTTTCCTAAGCCTTTTCTACCATACAGCAACAGCATTAGATCACAGACATTTACATGCAAACTTGCTTACACAGCATGTTTCCAATCTTTTCAATCCCTCTGTGTCTCTCAAAGCAATCGTTGCATCTTTTCGTTTGATAGTAAAACTATCAATTACAAAACAAACATTTATTCAACATATTATTGTATTTTTCAAGATTCTTCCTTATTTTTTCAAAGGCAGCTGAAAAGATATGTTAAAATAAGATTCATTTTATCTTCCAAATTATTTAGGCTGATAAATTGACAAAAAAATATATTAAACCAATTCAGATGTCTGAAAAAAATAAAATTGCCCTGAATATTATACAACACAAGAAGAAAGATTCCCTATGTTACTTAACTTGCAAATAGGTAGTACATACAATTTTTATGAAAAATGCAGACCATGTAAAATCTTACTATAAACAATTATCTCTCAAAATATTACATTACAAATATTTTAATCTTATTCTCTGTGGATTTGAGAATACCCCTCACTATTATATAATCAGAGGTTTTTTTAATTCTGAATTTTAAAGAACAGTATTAGCATACTGAGGAATAAATGCCACAATTAAGATCCGAGATTAAGATCTTTCCAAATTTTAAACCCCTAAAAAGTTAGTTTGGAAACAGCTGCTAGCACACCTAATTCTTTGTGATTAACCAGTGAACACTGTTCATAACTATAAGACAGTACTGATTAATAAATATATATCCAACAGTTCTTACCAGAGAAGGAGGTTTTCATGGTCTATTTTGTGCTCTTAAAATGCAAAAGCTTCTTGGCAAAAGACACACCTTGAGAAGTCCTATGCCCAATCAGGAGCTGGACCTGCCTAGAAGACAGCAGCTGATGAATCACACTGACAGTAACTGAGCAGGGAGTTTCTCTTTTTTTTTTTTCTCCCTCCCTAAGTCAAGGAGAAGCTGTATCCTGTGTCCAGTGAACTTTTTCACACCTTATTTTTAATTACTATTATTACTTCTCTACTAAGTGAAAAATGTGCCAACAAGCCATTATGAAATACAGAAGTTCCTACTTTCAGGTGAGAGTTTTGCAAGCTATTTCTTAAAAAATATTTCTTACAAAAAATTTCTTCAAAAAAAGTTGACTTATAAACTGGAAGAACTTTAACTGCCCCCAACCAACAACAAAATTGATGTGCTTACATCAGTGTTAAGCTATGCACAAGTTTAAAACACCCTCCACCAGTGCAGAGCTAAACAGATCAATAGAGAGAGGTAAACTTATCTACTCCAGGTACTGTGTTATATTTTATCATGTGTTATTATTGTTTGATTATGGAAGCCACTTAGGAGTTTCAGTCCAGATCATTCCCCACTCACCTAGGCTGTGTATCTGCCCTGAAAACATTTATTCTCTCAAAACCTAGATGTGTAATTGCATCACTTTGCAATTATTTATCCAGGTGATTTTTCTTCAATCACAGGTGTACTGATCCTAACCAGACGGCTACTGTATTGAGGAATTAGTGACCCGCACACCAGGCGCAGGCTGGCGCTGTGCTTGGGTACAGCTTGGCTGCACAGTAAGCTAAGCCAGCTAGCTGTAACACAGGAGCCAGCAGGCAGCTCCCACTCTGTATCAGCGATTACATCGCCTGTGTGCCTTATCTAAAAGTGCAGCAAACAGTTCTCAAGTGAACCAGCTTTCTGTTTGACAGTAGAAATGAGAACTAGAATTGTTTTAAGAAAATGCTTTAAGACCTGAAAAGACCAAAACATCAGATGACCTTCCCATGGACAGGATCTGCCTGGCATGCTAGGCTCCGATTTGAGACCTGTTTGATACCACGAAACTCAGCATCTGGAAGGACATAAAATTATCTACATTATCCTTTTTATTTACAGTGTTAGCTCCAATAAATGGTATTTTAATCAACGCTTTACAGTCTGAATGTCTTCCTTACTGGGACCATAACAAACCATCATCTCCTAGTGCAAAACAACAGGTCACTAGATTGCTTTTAGGTATAACCCCAAAGTAGAGGAGAGGTATGATGTCAGGAATGTTAAAATCCATGCACTGAAAACTAGTGATTTTGTAATTTAAGGTACCATATTAAAGTTGGGCTACATATGGCTTGCAGGTGTAAAGTCCCATGCTAGATGGATGTCACACAAGCTCTGCCAGCACAGAGACTATGAAACAATCTGAACTTCTAATTTTACAAAGAAGCAAACTAGTACAGGCTGTTGGGGACTGATTTAATCATGTTCTGGTGGGGACTGGCTGCACACTCAACCCAACTCCATTCCACACTGCAGGAGTGAAGACCCTGAAAGAACAATCTCAAGCCAAACCAACCCCCTACCAAAGTTTCATGAGCACCACCATTACTCTCTTTCCCCATAGCCCGGGTCGGCATGTTTCTCCTCTGCCCCGTCTTTTGTTCACCTGGCCCTTCCACTGTATTCTCACATCTTCCAGGGATTCCAGAGTAACCCCTCTGCCAGATTCTGCTATTCCGTTTTAACTCAGCGTGAATGTTACTTGTCCAGCCTGCCTAGAGATACCTTTTCTCACACTTTAACCAAATGCTGTTTCAATCCTTTCGCATTCTGATAAGTAACACAAAACATACAACTGCCTCTAGTAAATAACTATTGCTGAAAACCAAGATGCAAACCTGTCAGGCAAAAAACGTAAGGGCTCTATGTAACTAATACCAATTACATAGCAATTAATGCCAAACACAAAAAGCACCCATTTCCCTTCCAAACTAGCCTTGAATAGGATTAGTTCATGAAGGTAAATTAAGAAGCCATATTCCCACTTGTACACAGACAATAGAATACCTTGTAATCACAACACTCACAAGAGCAAGTGATAATTTTGTAGGAAGCTTATTGAATAAAGGCTGCTTGTATCTAAATCTGACTGAAATGTCCCTGAGCCTCTATCTGAGTGTAAACACCTACCCAGATCTCTCTGTAATTTTGGATGGGGGCTGTGACAGTAGTTCTTTCAGCTTTTTCAGACTCTTTTTCTGGATTCCACACCCTAGTGGTTGCAAACTTGAATATTTACAAAGTTAACTACAGTCAGGTGTTGCAATAATAATATTTACATATTTCCATGGAGGGTGATGGCAAAAAAAAAAAAAAAAAAGAGAGATCTTGTTATCAGCAATTCCTATAATTTCCAGCTATCGCTGACTCTGGAAGCTGCTTGTTTCACTTTGCTGCAGGAATGACTGGTACCTATTACTAATTTGAATAAACCAAGATAAACTTGTATAAATATCTATCAGAATTCTGAACACAGGAAATAAATTTTTTGCATTGTTAAGTCAATGCTTACTGCCTGCCAGCATTTTGGAACCAGAAGTAAAGCCTCCTACAAGAACAAAGGACATTATTTTATTTCAATGGTAAAACTGAGGAAAATTCACTGCTGATTAAGAGTGGCAGAGCTAACTCTGCACATTCATCACAAAGAAGCCTTTGTGCCTGCACTGCCTGCACAGAACAGCCTTTGATGGGCAGCTTTTTGTTTCTTCATACTGTAACTTCTCCAGGGTGCTAAGTTGCATTAACTCAATGGCTGATTTTATGAGCCAAAAATTGGAAGGAAGAGTATGGGACAACGACTAATAAAGGTTTAGCTACAAAAATCACTTGCTAGTTCAATGATCTTCCACTATGGCTGTTAAAACAGAGAAAAAAGTTTTACTGATAGATTACAGAAGTGCAGAATCTAAGTTCGGTGTTCTGCTTCTAGGCTAACTGCAAAATTGCAACATGGCATTCACTTATACAATACACTAAATTACTTCCAAAACAAGTTTTCTGTGTTTATGGATAGAAAGCATATTTTTTTTACATCTGTCAGTCTTGGAGCACTGATCAAAGTATAATATTCCATACTATGATATACCAGTATACAATGCAGCTGCCTATTTACCGAGTCATTCTAACAAAGGTTCTTGACAGCAAATTTTAATTTAATTGGTGTATGGGGAACTTCGGTGGTTTCACTTTCCTAAGATACATCTATTACCTTCAACACATAGTAAATTAAGTCTTGCAACTGTAATACCAATTAGCCAGATTTCAAGTTGGCCAGTATAAGATGGTAAATGTGCCTCAAATAATAAGTATTATCCATTGTATCAGCAATAAATTTTGCAGATTTGGCGTTCTGTAAATATTAGTCAAACTACATTATATAATCACCGTCATTATACATTTTTATAGATGGAAAATAAGAAAAAAAAGGATAGAGTAGAATTCCAGACAGGTAACTTGGAGCTGACCTGGCTCTGCTAGTGACTGGCAGATGTGTTTGACCAAGTCACAGACATGACAGTCTACCTACAACCGGAATTCCACAATCTATCTTGTTTTACAAAACCATTTGATATCATTAAATTGAATTTTAAAGGCTAGAAATTCCTAAGAAAGTCACAATCAAAGTATACATTCCAGGTAACTGCTATGCTATTTCTAATGTTCATAATCCCAACGACATCTTAGTTCTCCAACTGTGCACAAACTTGCAATTCCTTCTGTTTGCTTCCCATACTGCAAGCATTTATGTACAGGCACTTAAGATGAGCGCCAGCAGTGCTGTTTTCACAGAGGAAGTGTGAGATCCTCCCCTGTCATAAGGACACGTCTTCACTAATCCTGAGTCATCACTTCTCTTTAGATTATGATAACCCTTCCTCGCGATGTATTCTCTCCTTTGCAAGCCTCTTCTGCTCACTGAAATGACTGAAGAGACACCTGGGCCCCTGTAACCTTCACCTTCCTGATATATCCCTGGTGCCCACGCAGATGTGCAGCAAGGGGCAAAAGTCTAAGGACAGCCTTGACAGTCTCTCTGCAGTATCCTAGATCCAAGCCCCTGCACTCAGCAGACATCCCAAAACATCACATCAGAGTAGCGGATGGGAATCTCCAGTACCTCTCAGCTGTTTTACTCTTCTTTTCAATGTCTGGTTCAGGCTCAGCTGGCTCTGATGCCTCCCTGTGATGGGTCTTTGTCATCCTCACCTCTTCCCAGGGCACCGCTCTTATTCTGCGATTGCAGCTCCGCAGGCAAAGGAGCCTTCTCTTCTGTTCCCAGAAATAACAAGGCTCCAGCCCCCTCCATCTTGGGACTGATTTCCTGTTGATCCCTTCTTTCTTCCCTGATGGTACAAAGCCTGCTCACCTCCTCTCACTGCTCCTCTTCCTCAGTCAGCTCCCTAGCCAGAGCCCACCATGCCCAACCCACACTCACAGAGAAGCTCTAGACACCTAGAAACTCCCTGAACAGTCCTTCTGGGTAATGCCATCAATCTTGGTACAGCTCCTAATAGGAATTATTCTATATGAGAAAATTAATTCCTGCCATACGGTTACTCAACATCGTATTAGCTTATGCTAGATCTCAAAAGGCTGATGTCATATATTATGTGTCATGTATGGGGGCAAGGTACCACATAAAAGAATTTGGGAAACTTCCAAATAACAGTGAGCACAACTACCTTGTTTATAATAATGCCGTTGAAGGGATACAGAAGTTTCCAATTTCCCCAGCAAAACCAGATCCATTCCATCAGTATTCACCATGCAACTTTTTTTTTTATCTTTCTCAATGCTTCCCACATAGATCTAAAGAGGGTAGCTGAGGGTTTTGGGGGACAGGGGGGAATCTGTTTGGATTTCATTATTCTTTTGGGATTTTTAAATTTAATATATATATTCTTCAGCGTGACAAAAGATGTTGTTACAGGATGTTTGATTATTGCACAGCTTTTGGCTCTACAAACAGGAGATATGACAGAAAATTGACAAGATATGTTATTTACTCACAAAAATATATATTGATATAACAAGATTTCAGAATAAATTCTTTTGGAAATAAAGGAAAAAAGAAAGACATCCAAAAGACATCCTTTTCACAGGAAGAGCTGCTTGTGTTTTTTATATTCAGGTCATGGCAACAACTACAACTAAGCATTTGGCTGGCAGCCTTTAATTTAATTCTGTTAAAGTGAATTTCCTCCCGTTTTCATCAGAGAATAATTTGCAGCAGACTGCAACCCAAACAGAATCAAAATCACAGCCTCCCCATCTGCCTATTGTTAACAATAACCCACACAGCAAATAATCTCGTTACCTTTAAAAAAAAACAAACAAACATTAAAAGTGTTCTTTTAAAAAAAATTGCATATAATGCAGTAAACACATTTCACCCAGTATGGGAAAATTTTCCTAATCCATGGAGAAGATAACTAGCTGTAATACAATTGTAAATTCTAAACAATAATTTTTGACAGTGTTGTGGATAATAATTCATAACATTTGGAAACTATATTTCAGAGTTAACCCATACGGTGCACATCACCCATTTGTGTGAAACTCGTTTGTTCCCATTTACCCTACTTCCAAATTAACAAAAAGGTATTCCATTCATTTTCGTATGCATATACATAAGTATCATCCCCGTCATTACACTGTGACTCCTGCTTCACACCATTCATCACATTCCTATCCTGCCTATGCATAACCTTTGGGTCTCTCTTTGCCCCTATGACACAAGATTCAATCTACTCCTGTGCGTCTCTGGTCTACACTCTAGTATCAATTATATCAGAAAAAAAATCTGAAGTCTTCTCTGACTGCTTACTATAATTTCAGATTTCTACCTGTGAAAATGAGCATTCTCTTTTATACAAGAAGTGAATCTGAAGTTCCTGTAACTCCTGTAAAATGAGATGAGCTTTGTTTCCCACTGGGCAGATAGCATGTGGGGATGCAAGAGGCCTAAGACAGTAGTGATGTCCCATTAGCCACGTCTTTAGGTTCAAAGGAGCTGGAGTATCCACAAGTGACTCCTGTGTAGTACAGGTGCTTTATCGTCCTCCCTGTCCACTGTGTGCCCATGAACCATGACCTGCTGAGCATCTTCTCTGCACAACCGTGCCTGTGCAGGGTCAGGTGCTCAGTCACGCTCCCTTCACACTTGCCAAGTGGGAGTAAAAAGTGAGAGAAAGATGAAGGATGTCAGCACAGAGTAAGAAGGCTACAGGTGCTGACTGGGGAGTTAGTCAATTCCATTGAAATATCATGGAGCTAAAATTCTGCAGAACACCAAGTTGGATATCACTCTCACTTTACCTACAAGAAAATGTGAACAGCTTGCCTTGCCAAGCCATGCCGCAAGGCCAAGCCAAATACAGGGTTAGAATTGGAGAATTCGTGGCAGCCAGTCCATTACCTCATACTGCACACTGACTTCAGCTACAAAAATAAAATTAATAAATTGTGGACAGTTCCATTAAGTTAATATTCAAGCAGATAAAGCAAATTTACAAATAAACCTTTAAAACACAATCCACTTTTGCTGGTTCTAAAAAACCACAGAGATAAAATTTTGCTGAAAATTTCCAGTACAGTAAAATCAACACACATTTGAAACAGATCTAGTAACAACTTGTTGGGGGAGGGAGGGAGAAGAGCATATATATAATTCTGGGCTAGATTCCCAGCCTGTTTAATATTTGTAATTAAAAGACTGACAAAAGGACATAATTTTTAAACAGCATTGTTTCTGCAGTTGGATCAGAGTCGGTATTCACATGTTGTGCTGAGTCAGTCACTTATATTCATAACTGAGTCCAAAGCAAAATTTAATCAACAATAAAAGCTTTTAATCCTTTTATAACGTGCTTGGCAAGCTCTTCCCAGAAATGGCACTGACTACACACATCCAACCTTAGGGGCACACTTACTCCCCAGTGATGATCCAAACAATTGATAGGACACTCTGACCCCACAATAACTTTTAGCTGTCAAGAAAAATAGTCCACGCTGCACTCTGGGAGATCCAAAAAGGGTGATAAATCCCTTAATATTAAAGTATCCTTCATCAAAGAGAGAAAAGCCTGTTGCCATTTCTCTTCCTATCCCTGTTCAGAGGATGTCCCAATCAATGCAGATTAAAAGCACTTTTCCCCTGAAAGAAAGGTAATGACAACACTTACAACTGGGATTTATCAACCAGGGACATCTCCAAAGGAAAGGTTGGCAAAACGAACCTACCTTTTCTTTGTTAAAGCAAGCACCGTGCCAACTCTGTCCATTACAAAAAAATGAGGCACTCCGGGCCAAATTATATAGCGTTACTAACATTGATACAACCTTGAAATAACTGCACTGTCTTGGTTTTGTAAGTTCAGATTCAGAATGATTCAAATGAAAGCAGAAGTTAACCCGGTGTTTTTACTTACAAAGCATTCCTGTTATCTGCACTGACCCAGATGGCTGCGCTGCACCACTGCTTAAACGCTGCACTCGTTTAATACGTGCACATCATTCCCACGGCACATGGGTGAGGAGAGAAAGCAAATACTGCATTTAAACAGTGCGGGGGAAGGTAAGAATTTTTTTTTATATTGTTTCAGATACATTATCTTTTAATTGTATATTCAAATTCTTGCTTTTAATCTGCATATGTGATGATAAGCAAAATTTATATATTAATAATCTCAAAGTACTATATCTTAGGATTTATGCTAGAGAAACATGTCCCACTCCTCTTGATTATTTCAGAAGTCTTGAGACCAAATCAGTATACTTGCTGTTGGTTTTCTCCTGTTTGTTTTCTAAGTAAACTCTGGCAGAGGCAGCATAATCTTTATCAGAGTCTCAAGTTTATCTGGACAATATAACTGCTTCAGACTTACAAAATGAAGAACCAAGTAACTGAACTGAGGAAGCAGTGGAATAAACAGGCAACAGGAGAACTCCGTCACCCAATAGCATTTAGTAAACCTGTACAAAGGAGAAGGGAAACTTGTTGAAAAGCAGCTAAGCTGTCTTAGCTATTACATCTCTTTTGCCATTCAGGTTCGATACATGGGAAGTGGCAAACAAAATAAGGTACATAATCATAAAGCATTTCTCAAGGAAGTTTCATCTCAATATTTTAAAGTTACCTTGCAGATGACTAACTTGCACAACACCATGTGGAATGAGAAAGCATCTACTGTCTGTATTTTACAGAAGGGAAAATGGAGCAGACTGCCTACAGTCACACAGCATGGTGGCTGCACAGCTGGAATAAGAATCCAAAAGTTCAGGATTAAATCGCTAGACCACAGATACATACTTTGTCTTCTGAACTGCAGAGGAGGAGCTGAGCTCTAGTGTCACCTGAAAAGCTTCAAAGGAGCAACTCGACTGTGTAAATATTTGTTGGCTTGATGTTAATTTAAAAAAATAAAAGCCTGGGTGGTTATACCCAGATTTCAAAATGTAGGCAAGTTCAAAATTTTGCACCATCAACTTTGATAATTATTAACTTAAGGACGTGGTCTTTAAGACTGCTTTGGCACTTAAGGTAAACTGCGGTGTATTCCCCATAAATCTGAGGATTAACTTGAGACAAAAATTGCTTATCACTTTGTTTGCTCTGAAAATGACATGAAAAAGAAACTAGATAAAATTTCATAATATCGAAGACACAATTTTAAGATGAAGAACAAATGCCTGCAGAAAAATAAGGTGAATGAAATCACGTCTAGGATTTCACAAAAAACCCCAAACAAACCCAACAAAAACCACAAAGAAAAAAAAACCACCCAAACCACCAAAAAACCCACAACCAAAAAAAAAACCCACCCAAAAAACCCAGGTGGAATTAGCAGAACAGAAATGGAGAACTGCAACACAAACAGAAATCCCAACGCAGGGAGGCCAAAGATAAGGGTAGCTGTAGTTAAGAAAACTCACTCAAAATGCATCACAGATGAGTACTTTGCACAGAATACAACTTGAGGAAAGTACACAAAAGGACACTGAAAAGAGCTGCATGAGGAACAGTTTGAGAAGTGAGAAACTGGGGCTTATTACCAGACCTGAGATGTTAATAAAAAGCAAAAGAACTCTGTCTTTTCAGACTAACATAGACAGGCTCCCCTTTGGCAACAGAAATGCACAAAAAGTTAAGCTTCTGAAAAGCAGTGGAATACAAGATGAGTGAAATGCAGAACTATGTAGCACCGCTGAAAAGACACTAGTAGCTAATTCTCACCTTGTTAAGCTATAGAACAGGGACAGAAAATTTCAAAGCAGAAAATGCCGATCCACAAAACAAGAAATAAGTCTGCAAATCAAGTTCCCACTGGAAAACAAGCATAAAATTATGAAAACAAAGATGAAATTATGACACATACTCTCAAAAAGTGATTTTAAGAATAACAAAAAAGGGGGATTTTTAAGAATAGCTTTAGTGAAGGGAGTCATCACTCTGGGTATTTTTGAAGGATGCTTGACGCAAATCTTATGCATTTCTGAAACAAAATTTGCTACACTTTGATGAAAAAACAGATCCAATTAACAACAGAAAGTCTTGAGATGGCCTTGAAACAGACTCCCATCTCTCCAGAAGTCAGATGTACTCCACTTTTGGCAAGAGGCACCAGCTGGGACTTCTCCAAACATCCTGTCGCAGTGCTCAGAGATTCCCTGTGACTCTGCATAGGTTTGGCACTAACCGGGAGCACTCTTGACATTTGTCAAGCATTTGTCACTTCAATCCTCCAGGAAAAAAAAAATAAAAAAATCTGTATATGTGATTACTGAAATGGATTTCTGGAAGTGTTGAGGATCTCCTCCAAGGTGCTAATGCTCCAATTATTTCAGTGAAAACAGTCAACAGCACTATCAGAAAGGACGTCAAATGGGAATTAAGGATGAAAAGCACCTTGCAGTCATGATTTTCGTCCTTGTGAGGTATGAAGAAAGCACTCTTGACCATGACTGCAATAATCTGCATTTATTAAAAATGTTCTTTTGACCATCAGTCAGTACCACTGCAGTGACTGGCCTCCAAATGTACGTATTCAGGAAGCAGGAAAAATATGGGGAAAACCCCTCACAAAACCGAAGTCACTGCAGATGCCTGGTTTTATGTATTTTGCTTTCTGAATAAAACATAACAATAAACATAGAAATAAAGTAATAATAACATAGAAATAAAGAATAAATCAATAAGCAATTAATAGGCAATGTGTGGTACATAAATACATTACATAATAAAACTGTAAGTATGAGTGATGAAAATATAATTTTGCACTTATTCCAAAAGAAGATATTAGAAGGAATTTGAACAAATAAGATGCCATTCTAATCACTTCCTAGGCTCATCACCAATTGCATCATCACAGAAAACAATGACTAAGAGCCATAGACCGTACACCAGGTATTTTAAAATTACTATTAAAAAATTACTTATGCAACACAAAGAAAAGCGTTCAAACTTTTTCATCAAAAGACTGTGTACACCTCACAGCTAGCTCTGCAGCAGCTGTTCTGTTAATAGAGCTACACAGAATTAACACTGTCTGTAGAGTTGACATTGTACTCCCTTGTAGGAGTGACTTGGTATGATTGCTCTTGTCCCCCCAACTCCTCAAGACACTGCCCTTGGGAATTACTCCTACCTACCCAAATACACTTGAGAGAACAGAACATGTATTAGTCCAGCAACAGCCATAAATAAGACAACTGGAAGAGGTTCTTAACAGCAGTCTTCCTGCCGGCAGCCTGACAAACAGAGAGGGGCAATTCTCCAAAGCCCTGATAGTCACATGGAGATTACAGCCCCCACTGGGGAAAGGGCAGAGATACAGAAGCATCTACAATGTGAAGCATTCATTTTCATGTTAAGAAAGCCAATTTAAAAAAACTCTATTTGTAAATTACTGAAAAGAAACACTCCCTGAAAGAGTTCTTTTTGGGATCCTCAGGCCCTGTGCATCTCAGCATTTTTCCTGACAGTTCCAGGAGTGCTTTTCTTGCCACACTGCACAGATGAATCATTATAGCAGTAAGGCTGTAATAATCCCCACTTCAAAGGAGATAAAGAACCTGAAACATACAGAGTGTGTAAGGGTCCCATTTAGGCAATCTGGACACGACAACCTCTTTCCCTGTAGCCTTCTACAATGTCTTACTCCCAAAAAGTATATCTACTGTAAAGGTTCTTACCAAAAGATTATGATATTCCCAAACAAACATCCATGGAAGCTCTGCAAATTTGGAAATGGACTTTCTAAGTTCACTGAAGCTCAAACCTTACAAAAATTAATTGGATATACAGTACATAGCACTTTTTCATAATGACAGAAGTTAATGCTGAAACCCAAGTTGTAAAAAAATCTCTCAAAGAACACTTCAATTTCATAATTAATTCCTAGATTTTTTTTGTTTGTAATCAATGGAAAAGTCCTATAGGACGGTTCTGGTTTTGGCCTGCCATTGATGTACTTGCTGTCTTGTGTCAAGGTATTCCTACCTCAGTTTCATCTCGTGTTTAAAACTAGCAAAATGGCACCTGAGCTGAGTGAAAATTTTCTAAGTGCCAGCACAACCGTACTCCAAGAAACTTTTACTCCCTGAAACAGAGCACAAAGTTGAAGAGGAGCAAACATAAAAGCCAGCTTGCAACAGAAGTGGACTTCAGCCAGTCCCAGAAGAGGAAAAGTCCAAAGGATGGAACCAGGTCCAGGCGCCAGCAAAGGTTAATCTGATGTTTTTGCTTAACGTACCACATTTCGTTAGCTCACAAACCCAAGAGCGGTCCTGTTTCTCATGCAGCAGCTCCATCTGCTGTCCAAAAGGAAAGGTGGACTTTGCATTGGGACTACATTCACAGAATAAAAAAGGAAAGCTACCTGAATAATTTGCAGTATCTCTGGAAGATTTCTACATGTTCCCCAGTCAGTCCTCCTGCATGAACAGAGCCAACATCCGGCCTTTACCTACCTGTGTAAACCAACTAACCAAAATGAAAGTATGAGAGGAAATACCAACCATCTGAGTGTCAGGATTCTTCACTCATATACCTTCAGAACTAGTCTACTCACAGCAAACTCTGATTCTTCACTGCCTGCAGTCATTTAATGCCTTGCTATCCAAGGGTAGCATGTTACCAAATCACATCGGCAAGGCACTGACTGACTTCACCCCACAATAAATGTGCCCAAGTATTCAGAAACTACAAGTTGTTTATAGTGATTCTTTGTTACTTAAAAGTGGTTTGAGTTACACAAACAGAAATTTATTCTTCTGATGATCAACTCAATTCTTAAAAACAGAAGTTATTTTTCTTTTATGCAGTGGAGGGCCTTGAAATCAAACTTTCCACACTTTACATTCCTTTACCAGGAGCACTATGCAGAATTCTGTCCATTAACAGAACAGTTGTGGCAAGACCATAAGGACCCAGAGCCTGCAAATTCAATCAGACCTACTCCAAATCTTGTATAACTTAGTGATTCTTGGTCTGTGTTTACAACTGCTCCAGCTCCACAAGGGTTTATTAGCTCAGGGGTTGCATCTCCAAGGCAGTACATGCTGTAACCACTGAACCCTTTCAGTAACCGGCTGGGGTTACCTAGGCAGCGTTGCAGGAGCTATTTAATGATCAGCCAGCTCACGAGCTTTGGCTCACTGCTGGCCACAGGCACACGCCCTGACTTCCGGGGAATCACAGGGCGTACTTACCAGTGCGCCTCCATTACCTGAGTCACCTTGGTTATTCATTACATGCGGTATCTCAGCCCTTGATGTAATGGGTAGTGGACTGTGTATCCTAATTAGTTTATCTTATATCGATTTGATCAGCTTCCTTGTTCTTCAGGTTTTAGGGTGCACTTATTTTCATTTTCTTCTCCGCTCTCATGGATCTTGATGCTTTTAAATCAGGAAGTGAAACACAAGATTCTCACAAAACCGTTTCACTGTAGATCATGGGCCATGGTAGAGACCTTCCACCCCTGCCTGCTTTGGCCCCAGCTTGCAGAGCTGAGCTGGGGAGTCGCCCACCCCAACAGCAGAAAGCCTTAGGCTCTGCCTAGTCTTAGAACTCAGTTTTGGGGCAAGTTAAAGAAAGAATAACATCGTGCTCTTGTCTTTTGGGGTTTCTATTATGCCTACTCTTGTTTAAAAAAACAAAACAAAACACCAAAGACTGGTTTCAGACCATAATTACAGCTTTAAGGGAAAATCTTGTTGTACTGAATGCATTGGGGCTTTTACTGTCATTTTAGAACAGATATAGTTCAGTCATTGCTCCCTTTAAACACATTTAGTAATTAGCATTCACAGTATTTGGAGCAGTGATCCAAGTATACCGTAATGTTTTCAGCCACATTGAAAATATTGTCACGTAATAGAATATTATTTCCCCAATGTATTTTCTTTTTTGTTCTTTCCATTTAAAAGGGTTTTTTAAGGTCCCCAAAACATTCTCAGTCACTGACTTCCAGGTGTTATTTCCACATCCCATTTCTCTACCTGTTGGCTCACAATGAGCTGCTCTGCAGCATCTAGCAGAGACTGCACAGACACATTTTTACTGGTCACCCATGTCTGGTCTGTCAGATTCCCACACGGTATTTTTTTTTTGTCTCATGTGGCACTGGAAAGCCAGCAAAACGCTGCAGTGCACGGGATGCCCACTAAACATAACCACAGCTTTCTAGGCTCCTGTAGCTCAGATGTTATTGTTTAAAAAACAACAACAAAAAAAAAAACCTCAAAAATTGTGTTTAGACAGTCCCTAAAACCCTACAATGCTGGAAATCACCAATGTTAAAATAACTTGGTTCCAAGTAACTTTGGAACTGACTCAGGGTGGTTTCCATAACCTTGATACTGTGACTAAACAGATCTGGGTTTGGTTTTTTTTTTCCCCAGGTCTGAAATGTTGTTTACTTCAGAAGTGGAGTGCTGTTACATGCACATTATAAATAACTGGAATATGAGAAATTTCCATATTTGTTACAGCAAAATTTAATTCATCAGTGTATCACCTCTGTCTGTGTAGAAAGACGCTATCCTATAAAGACTTCATTATGCAAATTTACAGACATTTAGAGGAACAGATTCCCCAATATACTGCGGTTGTGAAATATAATTATATTCCCCCAAACGTAAAGATTAATACTGAAAACGCCCAAGACGGATGACAGCAAATATTTTGTATTGATATAGTGATGAACTTAAAAAAAAACTGGTCAGCCTTTCACCAGGAATAATGGCGTTATGGTGAGCGCTTACCGGCAAGCTGCGGGCCCCACCCGGGACCAGGCCGTGGGCAGCGCTCAAGCGGCAGAGGCTGCCTGGAGATTCGTTAATAGAGCGCTTTACAAGACTAAGCCTATCCATACTGGTTTAAAAAAGAGAAAGAAGAAGAGCCGTTCAGGTCCAACGCACGAGACGGACCCCCTCACAGCCCGCGCCCCCCGCACGCGCGGAGCGTCGCGCGCAAGCTCTATGGGCGGTGTGCAAAGAATCCAACAGGTGGCTCCGTGGCGCAATGGATAGCGCATTGGACTTCTAGAGGGTGAAGGGATTCAAAGGTTCCGGGTTCGAGTCCCGGCGGAGTCGCGTCTTCTCTTTTTCCTCCCCCCTCGCTTCTCTTTTGGCCGAAATCATCCTTCCACCCCCTCTCCCGTCCCTCACCTCTCCGCCGGAGCGAATCGGATCCTCCGACCTGGCGCTTCCCGGAGGCCGGCTACCGTCAGCGAGGCTCTCCGGGCCCGCCTCCCGGCGCGCCTGAGGAAGAGCCGGGGAGGCTGGGAGCGGGCGGAGACGCCGGCACCGGCCTCCATGGAGCGCGGCCGCGGGCGGCAGCCTGCGCTCGAACGGCCCCGTGGCCCCAGCCACGTTAAGGCGCTTCCCCGGGCAGGGAAGGAGGCGGAGGGCCGAGGATGGGCTCCGCGCCGGTGGGAGAAGGGCTGTCCTCCTCCCCGGCCCGCCATTTCCCCTCAGGGGCGGCCGCCGCAGGGCGGGAGGGCAGGCGGCTGGCAGCCGGCTCTCCGCCTCCGCACGCAGCAAGTCTTAAAAATGCAACAGAAAAGCCACCGAGCAAACCCCCGCAACAGCAACGGCTCCGCACATCTGTCAGTATCTACTGTTAGGCTGCTAGGAAAGTCTTTGGACAGTGATTTTACTGGAAAGTAAGACTGGCTTTCCTGGAGGCACTTCAGTGATGATCCCTGATACGTTCCTGTTTTGTTACTTTAAAGCAACAAAACAAGCCCACAAAATGCAGTAGGAAAACCTGAAGCGTTTAACACTTCAGTTAAAACCATATTTTCTTCCTAACTTACAGGTATGTGTAAGACAGAAGATGAAGAACCATTTTAATAAGAGCAACCAAATAAAATGAAATGGTTGGTAAGACCGAGAACAGGAGCAGCACTAAACCAACCCTGATTTTGCTCAGGATTGAATAAATTATAAATTCATCTGATTCATGATTTTACTAAATTTGTGGGGGTTTTGACAAATTGTTTTTAATCCTTCATGTGTGACTACCCTCTTTTCCAAACTGAAATAATGTTTTTTTTCCAAAGCAATAAGGGAAAAAGCCACGTAATTTAAATGAAACACACCATCAGGAACGTACCATCACTGTTTCGCAGCACAGTAACCCCCACAAGAATGCCATCTAACTATGAAAATGTATGTAGGCCTTTACAGAAACATCAAACTTTCTCAGAATTTGCAGATAAATGGCAAAACTAAAACCTCTCCACGTTAACCCCACAAAAAGCAACTAAATCAAGTGATGGAAGACAAAGTGTTCCTCTTTGTTCAGTCACTTCCAGCAACACAATTCAGTCCAAATACTATTTCCCTTTCTACTTTTTATATTTAAGGATAGCTTCATAAAATTTGATCAGTTCCAAGTGGGGGGAAAAAAAAATTAAGGCATAGGCTTCATATACATGTTTGCACATTACAAGCAAAGCTTACATAATCAACACTCTAAAAATGCAGAAGAGTCCAAAAGAGAAAACCGCAGGTTCAAGGAGCAGGGCATTTCCTGGAGGCAAGCACGGGGACAGCTCTGTGATACTGGCTGTATAAGAGATTTTAGCATGAACCAGAGTGGAAAAGTATAGGGACACGATTCCACAAAATATTTGCATGAAGAGGGTTTTGCGGAAAATGTTGCACAGACAACATACTTATTAGATTTCAAAATGCATTAAGAAAACCCTGCTTTGAGCAGGAGGCTGGGCAGGACAAGCTCTCATGGCCCTTCCAGTCTGGGTGATGGCAGGATTCCAAGTCTCAGCAAGACTTACCTAGGTAGGCTCCTGTGATAAAGACAGGCCTTTTTAAAAATTAGAGAACAAACCCAGTCTTATCACATGGAAAACAGCAATGATAAGAAGATACCTTCAGTTTTAAGGAGACTACGTTGATTGCAGAGAGATTAAAGACCCCCAAATAAGGAAAAAGGAAGAACCATGAGAACAATGAGAGCACGACAGAGAAGTGAGAAGTATTTTACTTCTGTTCCTAAATAACCATGCCCACTAGTGGCACCACACCAGCGGCCCCTCAGCCACTGCCAGCCTAATCCCTTTCCACGATAGCCTTTTGACTGCGACGTCTGAGACACCGACTGTGAACTCACAGGGCTGTACAACCGCTGCATACTCTCTGCCCCAAGGGCGAGAAAAAAAAGGAATACTATCAAAGCCGAGGGGAGCATGGACAAACAGGAGAAAGGAATTATTACTGGCCACACAAAACATTTCAGTGACATCCAAAACAGCAATAGGTGCATATATTAAGAAAACCAACATGGTACCTACTGCTCTTTAGTCTCAAGGAAGTTTCTTGTTAATAATGGTTTGTCAATAAAGGCAAAATTACAAATTAACAAATATTTCTGCCAGCTGTTAAAAGAAAATATTACTTGCATTTTTAAGTTTCTCGAACGATGCTAGTGTTTCACAAATGATTTTTTAATGTATTTGAGTATTTTCAGAGAAATCTGATAAGCTTATGCAATCACATGGTGCATTTTGTTATTACACTCGCCAGCAACTAAAACCTTGTGTTGGTTTCAATCAGATTTAACTGAAAGGTAGAGGACTCCAAAATACTGCCTATGCTTTTGTGAAAATCGGTGGTTAAGAAAAGGTACGCTAACTAGTGCCTTAACTGAAAGAGGCTGAAGCACAAGCCCACACCATAGCTGAACAGCAAACCCAACCTGCAAGCACCACCCTGCAGCCCCGCAAACGCTGTCTGTACATCTCACCTCTTGCTCACGGAGAACATGGACGCTTGCTGGGTCAGGGCGTGGCAAAACAGAAGACATCAGAAAAATCAAAGGGAAAGGATATAGAACATAAACCAAATCCCTCACTCACTATGTTGTACATGAAATAACTTCTGTAACCGGCTGTTGAGCAGCCTGAGCACCAGACGTTGAGCAGTTGCTTGCTGTGGAACACCAAAGCCTGCACTTCCCTGGTAAGGTCTTTCAGAGTCGTACGTTGCTTTTCCAAAGTTGCACTTGAACATCCCAGGGTGCAACAGAATGATTACTGTGGTGCCTTGTTTTCTTTCCTTGGTGCTCAGAATTAATTTTTTTGTGCTTCCATGTCTCATCCAGAGAACAAGACACCATAGTTGTTTTTATTGGCTTTTTTATCATTTATAGATAATCGAGATATTGGCATACACAGAATTGTATCAGAACAGCATCTGCTGTTAGCTGAGACTTGGGGACAGGTGGTTCTACTTCTACGTGGTTTGATGCTTCTCAATGAATTCACTTTATTTTGCGCACCATTCTTCTCCTGGCAGTCAAGGCTCTTTAAGGAATCTATGTTTCCATCTGTCTCTGGCAGCAAAACATTACAGTCAACTTCAGAAGAATATAAAAAACCCCAAAGGATTTGGGGAAGATTTCTTTCAAGCTTCAGTTCGTGATTGATATATACCATGATGCTCATTTCATTTTTGCTGTTCCCAGCACAAATAGTTAATCCTTAAACAGCTACTTTCTCATTCTCAGTAGTAGAAAATTTTGTGGCTAAACATTGGTCAAGCGCATACTTCTTATTTAAGATCTGCAACCTCTAAAATTCAGTGCTCATGTGAGAAGAAAACACCACCACCGGTCCTCTGACAATCACTGCTAAATCTTTCTCACCCAATCCACCTAAGACAATGTAGTGACAGTCATTTCTTCTATTATCCATCTTGCCCGCTAAGGGCAGTACTGAGTTATGCTAATTCTAACAGAAATATAATGACCAGGTCATTGAAAACCAACCAAACACCGCAACAGTTCTGACAATCACAAAAGGTTATGAACCGTCACTAAAGGGGAACCGAGCTGCCGCCACCTCTGGTTCTACAATGGTAGCAGAGGCCTTCCAAACACACTCGATTCATTTGCCTGAAGAACTATTCCACGTCGGCTACCAGACCACAACCTGCACACCACACCCTAGGTAGCGGGCCACACCGTCACGGGCTTTTCAGAAGGATCATTAGACAATTATCAAACGGTAAAAATTAATAAAAGCAACGTATGACTGAATGTTAAAGTTTTATATATAAATAATACATACTTACATTATTTTATCTATTAAACAGTATGTAATTTATATATTCTTTATTATTTGTTCATATTTCTTTATAAATTACACATATTATTATTTTATATAATGTATGTATATGCTGAATTCCAGGACATTCTCAATCCTATTGTGGTCAGTGTTGAAATAAACCCTTCACATCCAAACTATTTCTCGATACCATCTACCACAGAACTGGCCAGCAGCACCTCCAACAAGACGTGGAAAAATTTGTTCTGGCATATAATGGGTGCCAAGGTGAATTACACAGGTAACCTTAAACTGCATGTACTAATTCATTGCTGTAAAGACTGAAGCTTTAAAAGACCACAATCATGAAGTTGGATTTTGTGCTCAGATTTAACAACATGCTTTCATATAGTTATCTTTTTACACAAATATTAAAAATTAATTTAGTTTTAAAATCTAAATTAATTTAAATTTAGATACCTAATAACTTGATAAAGCTCCCTACCAAATTCTCACTGCAAGGAATTCCCTAAACCTCAATTGGCGCATGACCTGCAGTCTTCAAAAAAGACAAAAACACCACAACCAAAGCATTCTGTAAAAACTTTTATAACAAGTAAGTTGTTCCAGCTTGTTATTTTTCTTCTTTAGTCTTAATTGTGAAATTTCTTCTTCTTCCGCTTCTTCTTCCCTGCTGCAAAAGCTGCTTTTTCACTCATGATCTCCTGATACTTCTTTTTATTATATCTGAACAAAATAGATAATTTACTTTTAAGCATGGTAAACCAAAGTTCAGGAAAAGATAACATGGAAAGTACTCTACACATATAATTTGCCAAATTGAGTTCTCTCATGTTTTCTGAGTCAGATTTCTTTAATTTTATACACTTATGTGTAGGTAAAGGGAAATCAACGTTTGGATTAATGATAAAGGTAGGTAAGTCTGTTTCGGAAGTAAATTTGATTGAAGAATCATTCATTTTGGCACAACCAGGGGGTTCTTCATTGCTTACACCATCACGTTTTGGACAGTTTGCTAAAACACTGCTACTGCTCATGGCAGGAAGACATCAATTTTGACAATACTATGGATAAATTATACCCGTTTTTATACTGCCCTCTCAGCGAACTCAAGATAATCAGCCTTACCCTACTCAAGATTGAAAACTGAGATGAGATTAAACACTAAACAATCAACAGGATATACTTACTGAACATGAGTTGCTACCTCCTCTAATACGGATCCTTACGTACCTGCACTAATTACCACAACAGATCACTGCACACTGAGCAGTATTGAGGCTTTTGATTGCGACACTGAAACCTGACAACTATCTGCACTAACGCTCAAGTATCTGGATAAAGCTCTTAATTAGCCACCACATAAATTAACTGATCAAGTTTCAAAAACATTACTTTTAAAAAATATCTTCTAATAAATACCTTATAAATCAGTTCAAGCCACAAAGTTAAGAAATAACTTGCCTTCCCAAGATTAATAATTAATTTACAAGCTGGACAACATTAGCCTTGTAATCCCAAATCATGTACTACTACCAAGAAAACATGTCATTACGTGAAAAAAGCAGCACATATTAACGTCATGTAATAACCAATATCAAAATGGATCAACTAAGGGATCTCCAGAAATTGCAGGGTATGCAAACATTAATTAATTCAATCATGTTCTTCAAGTAAGACTTCTAGCACAATTTTGATTCCTATGACAGGTGGCAGACTGACATGCTTATAAAATGAAATAATATCAACTTTCATAGAATTACAGTAGCGCTTTTCTGTCAGTTATGAGAAGAAAAATTATTCAGTCTTTAAACAACAAAAAAACATGCATGCATAGGCATGAATCACTTATTCAGAGCCCTTGGATTTTGGTGTAAGCCTGTGCAGACACTTATTTTAGAAGTAAACCAGAATAGGGCTGCTATCTCTTCAACACTGACATTAAGAGCAGCTGCCAGTAGCAATAACCCAAGTTGGATAAAACCTTTACAAAGATAAAAAACCACACTATCTCACTTTAATTAGCGCCTGTCCCTTAGATCTTCTCAATGAATGGCAGTGCTGCTGAAGTGCTAAAACAGTCTAAAAAGTTTTCTTTGAAGTATAAAAAAAACCCATATAAGCTGAATAAAAACAACAAAAAAGTTATATAGTGAAAAATACTCCTCTCTTCCATAGGATATCAGAATTACAAAACAGTTTTTAAATACCTTCTAAACTCAGAATCCGCAAGCAGCTCTTCAACAATTGTTCTCTTCCTTTGTTTCTTCGGGATTCGGCTATGGTAAAAGTCTATGGGAGAATCAACCACAGTTCCAACCTAGAAAACAAATAAAAGCATTCAGCAAGATGTTGATTATTTTGCCTTTTTTTCTTTTTTAAATCCTCACTGACACCTCCAGAGAAGATCAGAACAGTACCTTAAGAAAGTGCAAAATATCCAAAGAATTAAGCAATGTTTTGTATGCAGAGCCACTTTTTGTCTCATTGTTTAGTGCACAGAGGAGGGCCTGAGCTCCAAGACCGTACAGTTTTCAGCACTGGACTGCTGAATCAAAGCTCGCATTCAGAAAAGGAATCCAGTTCTTGACTTTGAAACTTTTTCCCAAGGAGGGAAAGGAAGTCCTTAAGACCATCTTAACTCTTTCCTGTCTCTGCCATTGTGGTAGTTTCGCTAGATGGCTACACAGCAGTTAATTCAGTTCTAATGCAAGAGCTTCGTCCTGGAACACACCACATTGTTTCCAACCAGCACGTTAACCAGTTCTGATGATTCAGGTTAGCAGTGGAGATACATGGAGTACATGCTTCATGTGAAAACAGACCTGTGCAGATCTCATTATGCAGAACACTTCTAAGTTTTTCTATGCCCAGAAACTTCAAAACATACAAGATGACCCACTCTTTAGAGTGAAGTGGTAATATTTTGAGAAATAAAAACAATTCCCTCAAGCACGCTAACTATTCAAACAGGTGTAAGCAGACGGAAGCCTATTTCCATGGTTTGTGCAGAAGTTATTTTCTTTATGCAAACCACTTCAAAGCTGAGAGTTACAGCAGCAGAAGTCTGGGCTGGTCACAGACTCACAGAAGGCAGGGACTGGAAGGGACTTCTGGAAATCATCTTGTCCAACCCCCCTGCTCGAGCAGGCACACGGGAGACAAAGCTAGCTGTCTCCATTCAAACTGTATTAGCTAGTAAGAAAATAAATGCTAATTTTCTACACACTTGTTAAAAAAAGCTAATGCTTTAAAAAAAGCAGTGAAAATCTAATCCACTGAGGGTTCAGAATATGAATTAAGTCAGATGTTTGTTCAGGACTATGAGATCTGCTGAAATTAAAAAACCCCAGCATATACCCATATATAATATAGAGTTAAAGAGTTGTAAACTGCAGCCCAGTAATCAAACCACTTCAATAATTAAGCTATGAAATTAAATCAACATAGAGGCTGCCTACAAAATAGGCAGGGAATAAGAGGAGCTGTTCAGAACTTCGGCAGTATAATGCCACCTTCTGCTGTTTCCTTACCTGGAAGTACTTGGGTAGACCGTCTCTATCATTCTTCTTATAAAAATGCTTAGGGTCCAATGAAGCTCTCATCTTCAAAACTTTAAGATCATTTTTCAGTTCACTTGTGATTTCTGGGGCTTTCATACCAAACCAACCATCACCTGTTGTTTTCTCTCGCTCTGCCTAGGATGCAATCCCAAGATTAGTAAATTTGCAGTCAGGAACTAGGACAGGGTAGAGCAGGGAACCCTCCCCTCCACAAGATGGGTAAAGCATTTACAACATAACTCTGTACCTTTTAAAAGCATAATTCATGACCCTTTTAATAAGGTGGTCATCAGCACTGTATTAATGACAGATTTGTACCACCTGAGCACATTATCTTTCACTTCACTGTCCTGGTGACTAAAAGGATGGCTCTTCATAGGATGGCTCACGGAAGACACTAAATCGCAGTTCATCACTCTACTTCCAGTGAGGCCCATAAACGCACACAGTCCCAGCATGGGGCTTTCTACCAAAGCTTGTTTTGTTATTTGAGGCATTATCAGCTCTTCACTTACCCTGCGCTGTTTCTTTAGCTGGTGAAGTGATTCCCTGAAGGATGGGACACATTCCTTTTTTTCAAAATCTGGAGTTATTATACTCTTCTCCAAGAGCTGTAAGAAATTTTTTTAACATTAGACAGTCATCTCACTGATACAAATTCTACCACTTCACCGTATTTACAGAACCTACTAAAAGAATCATGCAGAACCTAAAACAAGCATTATAATACAACACTTAAAAGCTTCTTTGATCCACAACTAAAGTAGTGGGGACCTTCAAAGCAGAACCCTGGCCAACAACACAAAGCATCTGCCTACAGCAAATACTTTAGGATGAAGAGGGCTGTCTTGGATGAGCCTAAGAAAAGAGTCTCAACAAAAATAACACATTCCTTTACCTCAAAGGGTGCTTTTGAAACAAAACTGCTAATTCCATATTAGGGAGAGTACAGACATTTATATACTGAAATTCACTCTTGCTAGGGACTACACATCTGTTAGCAGACCTTCAGCTCGTGTACCATTAGGCAAAGCTGCAGGCATAATCAGCTTTGTTTTATTTTACAAGATAATGCTGGCATTTGCACTGCTTTTCATTTTCTGAAGTGTCACGTGTTTAAAGTCTTACAATTAAAACCAAACATAAATCCACACTTTGGCAAAAAAGAATGGAAGTTCTCAAAAAAACCATAAAACAGGATACTACTTTAAAAACAAGTAAAACAAGTAAACCAACCTTATTAAATTAACATCTCTGTGTTACTGTACTTACAGGTAACTGCATAATTGTAAGCACATTACCTGGTCTTTCTTTTTCTCTGACAGTGGTTTAGTTACACTTGAGCCAGGCTTCTGTTTTTTTGCATCAAAACTAATATATAAACCTCCAAGCTTCTTGATATTCAAACCAGGGTCTATGCTGCTGGAAAGATGTAAACTAAAAGGGAAATAGTTAATGATTAGAATATTGTAACAAGCATGCAGCTAAACCTTCTACTGTCCTCTGAGAAAGATAAACAGAAAAAACATTTTTCTTATTCTTCCCACTTAGGTTCAGTTCTGAATTATTTTAAGTCTCAGTACCTAGAATAAATGCATAATTTAGAGGTGACAGAAGATGAGGGGGGACAAACAATCATGCCATTATGTGAAGTGAGAGTTTATTAAAGAACAGTACTTGTGGAATCACTTCCACAAATCTTTCATATTAACTCTTAATGCTGTATTCTTATCTTAGACATTACCATCTTCCATAAAACTGAATTCTTAATTCGCTTAACTTTGCTGAAAGAACTCATGATCAGCACCCTTCTCCTATACATTGAGAAGCTTGCTAGCTAAAGAGAAAAAAAAAAAACCTGAAAAAAGCAAACACGTGGGTGGTAAAAATATCAACTCTTAGTGAAAGTATGAAGAAGCTACAATTCATCGTAGGAATGTTATATCCTTGTACGTGAAACAGTAGTAGGAATAGCGTTATTAAACATTTCAAAGCTAATGTGTTTCATATGTTTTCACTACGCCAAAGGAATGTATCTGCAAACAACGTATGATGGCTGACTCAAAAGGAGGTTTTTGACAAGAATGTTTAAAAGCTATAAAGTATTATGAAGAAATATGGTAATATGTAAAGATGTACAGCAGATATTTATTGTACCTTAAATGTTTAATACAAGCCCTTTATAACTTTTTATTAAACTGTGACTAATCTTCTATAAAGCCTTTACACTTAATGCTTGGCTAAATTCTTGAAAGACTTCTGGCCTCCCTGAAGGTTTTGAGAAGATTAAGTGTTATTTATCCAACCTAAACAGAGTATTATGCTTTAAACATCTGAAGCATATAAAGGGATTTTAGCAGGACTTGGACTACAAGAGCTCAAGAGGTCCCATCCAACCTAAATTATTCTGTGATTCTATACTGGCCGATTCCCCCTGAAGTGTCACCATCCCACAGCACAACAAGAACTGAAAACATAAAAGTATACATGACTGTTTAGGATTAAAAAGCATGATCTAATTAGGCAATGTGTAAGGAATTTACTGGACTTCTTGTTATTTATATTCAAACTAAACAAAAAAAATAATCAACAATTAAGAAAACTGTGACCTGAATATGTGATTAAGTCGGCCTGACAAGTTTAACCCAGTTTCACATTTTGTTTTTCAAGTCGAACACATACAAGGCCTCCACATGCCTAAATATTTCAGAGTTCTGTTCTGTATACACATAACTCAAAAAAAACGCAAACCCTGAATTTATGGACTATACTTGCATTTTATAATCTGTGTAACCCCACTTTTCACATCAATACGGCTTATATGATGAGACTACTCCCTCATTTATTCCGCATCATTTAGCGCTTAATGTACATATGCTATGGATATGATTGAATGAAATGCAGATTATTTAGTTATTCCCCAAAAGATACTTACACATCAATCTTGTTTTTCAACAAATCATCATCTTCATCCTTCTCATCTTCATCTATCAATTCCTCTTCAGCGTCTTCCAGATCTGAGGATTCTTCACCTTTTTCACCTCCTTCATGCTTACTTTCAGCATCACTACCTTGGTCTACCTGATCTAGATAGTATTTTTGGTTGGAACTCATGCCAGGCTCAGTATCAATTACAAAAAGTCCTTCAGCATGCACTGAACTGTTTTTTAACGATTTGTTCAGGGAAGGAGTCCTCTCATCTGCCTCCTTATAACACAGATTGTCTTCAACTGTATCTATGTCAGCCACATCACTATTTTCAGATTCATCGCTTTCATCTTTGCTCAGAAACAATGTAACAGAATCGTTTCCACTGCTTGATCTTTCACTGTTGTGGGATACAGATTCAGCATATTCTCCAGTTTGTTCTTCACCACTGTCCACACCGATTTCAAGCATCCTGCATCTATCAACGCTATCAGGTCTTTGTGCAACAGCTACGTCCTTTTCTGGGCTGCTCGCTGCACTAGCTTGCTCACCCTTTCTTGATTGATCAGCATGGGTGAAAGACTGCTCTGCATCTGCCTCTGCATCTGCTCTTTTGCATTCTAGAATGTTTTTACTTTCATGTGGTGCTGTTTGCCCTTGGGATTCTAAGAATTTTTTGGGACTCATGCAATCAGTCAAAGAAAGAACCATACGCTCTAATTTCCCCTCCCTCCCAAGTATTTTACTGTGTTCTTCTTCTATTTGGCCACATGCTTCCTTTGAATCATCTACCCCAACAGACTCTGTATTTTTTATTGCCTTTTTTTCAGGCGACCCAGTGTCACTTAGTTTCATTTTTCTAAGACTGCTGGGTGTCTCATCATTCAAAACCTCTTTTTTCATGTCTTCACTCTGGGTTGTATTGACAGATTTGGAAGAACATTTGCTTTTACGTGAACTGGGTTCTTTATTATCCTCAGTGACAGTGGAAGCGTCTTCTGTGTCACAGGCAAATTTTGCAGCAGGTATAGAATCAAGATTTATTACTGGCTCAGATTTAACGGCATCCTCAACTAAATTCTCATCTTCTGAAACGATTCTGTTTCCTTTCTCAGTCTGCTTAGTATTTTCTGCTTGTGATTTCATTTGCATGCTCCTAGTAATTCGTTTGGTAATGATGGGCGGTTCCATATAGGAACTTAAGCAGCATGACTCTGCATCAGAAATATCTTCACTCTGGCCTTCATGAACTTTATCTGGCTGCAATTTCTTTTTGCTTTGCCTGCTTCTTGTAGTTCTGGTAACAGCAGGCACCTGGCCACTAGAAACAGCAGAGGAACAAGACTCGGCTTCAGAGGTATCACCTTCATCCAGAATCCTGCTTAACTTATTTAGAAAAGCTGCCTTGTCACGTCTTTTTCTGTCAGGAGAATCCGGCTGATAAGGAACTACAATTTGTCGTCTTCTTGTTACTCTTAGAACCAAAGGTGTCTGAAGACCAGACACAGCAGAGCAGTTTGATTCTGCTTCCGACACATCCCCATCAGCTTGTGGTTCAGCAGCTGGTTGTGCTGAATGAACAGATGTGCTCTCATTTTTAGTAATTTGCATCTCTAGGCTATCGCTGATATCTGACTTTGTTTCTGCATGTTCCACCTCTTCAGACTGAGACTCCTCAATTACCTCTGGCTTATAAATTGATTTAGTTCTTCTTCTAGTCATCCTCATAGGCACAGGAGTACTCATTTCAGCAGACAGCATCTAGAAAAGGAGTAAAAAAAAAAAAGTATTAACAGATAAAAGAACCCCAGGAAAAGGACGCTATGCAAATCACTAACAATCTTTTAAACAAATCTTCTCAAGCTGATGACATATTACATATCACTGCATAGCCCTATGTATGTGGAAGAAGTGTTAACAAACCGTCCCTTGCTTATTTGTTTATCTGCCAGCTTTTGGTCAAGGCAGGCAAAGCAGCACATACATCCATTAAGAAATTTAAACAAACACATTAAGAAATATAAACAGATATCTTAGAATTCTAAAAAGTTCTGGCAAGCCATGATGGGAAGTAAATCCAGAAGCGATGTTCAGAAACATTGAAAGATCTGCTCAACTATAAAACACTGAAGCCTAGCAACTGGCAGAATGTGCCCCAAAATTGTTTCTATAACCAATTTTAACAGTTTTAGGAACAGACTGGCCTCGCAGCAACTCTGATGTTAAGCATAATCTGCTTCTTTAATGATGCTTGTAAGCTACCTGGAAGACAATTCAAAATTTTGGAAAGAGATAACACTCTGCACCAGCAGGATCTTCCCAAAACATAGAACAATGTAGGAACAACATAAACCATGCTTAGTTACGTGACTGCGTTTTCGGGTCTAGTGGAAAAGCCACAGAGAAACGCTGAAATAACTACAGTGTATAAGGAAAAAAGGGGGGAAAAAAAACCAAACCGCAAAACCCCATACTCTAAGCTTTACCTCATAACGTTAAATGGTTTAACAACCCACCACGGCTGCAAGCCACGAGGGGGGAAGGCGGTGGCAGGGCCAGCCGCGGCAGGCGGGCACGCTGTTGCCCCTAGCGCGGGCCCCGGACACCGGGGAGGTGCTCCACCGCCCGCCCGCCGCGGACACCGGGGGGCCCCATGGCGAGGCCGCACGCCTGTAGGAAGATGGCTGCCACAGCACCGCAGCAGCACCGCAGGATGGGCGGCATCCGGCTGCCCACTCCCCCGCGCTCCCAGACCCCCCCCCCCTCACCTCCGCCGCGCCGGCGGGCGGGGACCCAGCGGGGCTGCTGTCACTACCGCCGCCGCCGCCCGCCCCGGCCGCGGCCCGCGCCCCCGGCTCGCTGCGCCGCGCCGCCGCCCGCCTGGTGGACACCATCTTGTCAGCCGCGCCGTGCCCGCCCCTTCCGCCCGCCCTGCCGGCGGCGCGAGCGGGGCCGCCGCCGCCCCGCCCCGTCACCTCAGGTTATTAAAAAAACGGGTAAAACGGAGAAAAGCCGCGTTCGGGCCACGGAGGGAGAGCGAGGGCGGAGGCGGCGGCGGCGTGACCAGCAGCGCGGCAACCTGCTCTAGGGCGCGCGCGTTCGCGGTTAGGGGAGGGGATGACATACGCCATTAGATCGTGAAATCCCAGAGCATATTTTATGACAAAAGTGTAAAATACTATTTATGACTGTAAAATACTGTTAGAGATTATGAGAATTCATACAGAGCACAGATTAAAAGCCTGCAATAATTTCAATTTTTAATTAAAACTTTCTGCCATGGAAGGAAATCCCATCTCTCCCACTTTGACACAAATTAATGAGATAGTGTAATGTTTTTATCAGGTTGTCAGTCACTCTAGAAAAATAAGGTTATCATGTCTTGAAGAATACTTTTCTACAGCAAACAATTTGTTAACAGTTTACAGAAAGGAAATAAATAATTATCCCATTAGAGCAGCCCATACATTGTTAAAGCACAATTCTTGTTTGGTAGCATTTCAATTTATAAAACTGAGCACACGTGCGAGTAATACAATATAGAATGTCAACAGCCAAACAGAGACAGAATTTACAGATAGTGGTTAATCAGCAGCAGCACGCAACTTGGAGCTGGTAGGGAAGGTTAAAATGAAACTCAGGTAGTTTTGAAACTTGGATACAAACTGACCTGACATGGAAAAAACCCCAAACCCCACTACATTTTGATTAGGAGAAAAAAAAACCCTCAAGCTTTTATTGATGCATTACTAGTTCCAGTTTTCTCTCTCATTTATCAAAAGAGCTGAACAAGTCCAGGAGTATTTCCCAGTATTTCCCACCTATACCTAAGATATTAGAGGAATCAAAAGGTATCTTAAAAATTTCACCTTTACACTTAATGGAATGGATTACAGGAAGCTGACACTAGACACCGCCTGCAAGCATGCGACCTCCACTAGCTGCCTATATGACAGAATTTGAAAGATGTTGATGAAAATTCACTCCCTTACACTCCTAATGTCAAAATATATACAGTTAAGTTGATGAGTACTGCTAGTATGAAGCCCTGCTCCTGCCTGAAATAAAAAAGAAAATTAGTATTTTAGACAGTATCAAGCTCCCACTGCACTACAAGTTGATCTTTTGCTATCTACTCTGATTTGAAGGCCAAGGAAATGAAAAGGCCTTTTTGATAGAAAGGCTACGTTAAACCAAAGCCTTGCCTCAGCTGCAGCAATCCCTCTAGGATTCAAAAGCCAAAGCTTAAGCTACTGCCAAACAAAAATATGCCTCACTTCAAGCTAACCCTTGGCTTGCATCATTTCTGAATGGCACTCAGGCAACAAAGTTTCTTACCCCAAAAGAAGTCATCCATTTTACACAATCCTATAGGGAACAGCTTCAACATTTACTGTTATGACTTGGCCAATTCTGATTGCGTAGTTCACAAGTATCAAAAAAACAAGCCACGGCTGAGAAGACAGGCACAATCCAATTTGGGATTAACACATTTTTCATCACTTGTTTTCAATTCTGATTTTTAAACATTCACACAATAATACATTTTCTATTTTAAACAGTAAAGATGCCATCACTCTTGTGCAAACACTGAACAAAGTATATTGAGGCACAAAGAAGCCAGAAGGAATTCAAGTAACAGTCAGAAAGTAATTTGGAAGATGCACTTTTTCTAAATGATAGAGGTCTTTTACATTATATTAAAAATAAACCAATTTTCCAATCTGCACAAATTAAACAGCTGACTTGCCTATATGTACACATACCAAGTAATGACATACCAGTTTAATTTTTTTGGGTAGTTTTTCATAAAAGATGACAATTTTCTATAAAAACTAGTCCTTGAATGTTTGAAATCTGTACCTACCAGGTAAGTAACTATTATTTAAGAGAATTCCTTTTTTTTTTTAAAATAAAAATATATATTTCTCTATACTACCTAACGGCAGCTAAAATATAATGGTAATTTTACAGTGAACTGGTCATACCAAGAAAAATATTTTAAACTTTCTCTATAATTTCAATTAAAACCAAACCCCAAATATTTCATATTTTAAATGAACTGGTCAATAGGTTAAGAAAGAAAAACAGCATAAGAACACTGCAGACACTCCTGCTGGCACCACACTGAATAATTACAACTTTTGGTCTTCGTTACAAATGCTGTAAAAGTGTTTCTATTAAAAAAGCAATGTTCCCCCCATTCCCAAGAAATTAAACAGTAAGCTGTTTAAAAAAAAAAGGAAAACGAAAGTATTTTAAGAGGCATTTTTTTTAGCTTGCACGATATAGCCTTTGGACTTGATAATTCCTCTGCTTTTAACAATGACTGAATACCGGAGAAGCCATAAAGGAATCCACTCGTGTGCTTTCGTGTTCTTGATGCTTTCCTGAAGAGCTTCTTGGAAACTTGCATCACAAAGTATTTCTGAAGTTAAAAAAGGATATTCATGCTTTAAGTAATGTAATGTAAACAGCTGCAAAAAGCAACGCTTAGTAAGAGAAGCCTTTTCCTACAGTGAGAAATCTTAAGTGGTGCCAGATACTCCACAGATCCACTCTTCTGGAGTGCACACAGGGTAAAAAAACCTGCATATTACAGCAGAAATCTTCAGGACACTTCCCCCCCAATATTAAGTATTTCCCACAAAACTACTTAACTGAGACTTCTACAGTATCAAATGGAGTTGATCAGCAGAGCCATTAGCAGGAAAAAAAAAAAACACCTTAGAGAAGCTAGCTAGGCAAACCAGAGGTGAGTACAGCATAAGGCTGAGATCAGCAAAGTACTGAGCATTCTCAGCTCTGCAGTCTCTGGAAGGTCAACATTTATAGCATCTCCCATAACTTGGTTCATAATAACCACAAGCCCAGAAAGCATTAAGAAAAATGAGCTTAAATGCCACAAAGCTGAAAAGGAAGGCAAGTACAAATCCTCCTAGTTTCCTCTGGAAAGTCAGTCAAGGGAACAATCTCTTTGATGAGGAGTGTTCCCAAAAGATAGTCTCAATGCTGTTACGCTGGCCATTACAGAGAAGTTAAGCTTAGCAAACAGTATGTAAGGGAATCACTCCCCACTTTGTTTTTTAGCCAAATCCTCTTCTCTTTCATTTCATGACTCTATTTCATGACTGAATAGAGAGCATTTACTAAACTGCAGATTGCACTTTGGACTTCACAGGACATGGAAATTTTCAGATTGAATGGCAATTCATCTTGTATGCTGCTGGAGCAGTGCTGATACGTGCTCAAGCACTGATAAAATTCATTAGTTGTAACAGTGGTACTATCAAACATTTACTTCATAAATACTTTTTTCTTTGGGGGGGAGCGGGAGGGGGGGATGGATGGTGGGGCGGCAGAATGGAAAGAAAGGAGAAGAAAAGTAAAAGTATGATCATCATGGTTAGTTGGTATTAAGGAAGAACGTAGGGCAGGAATTAACTAAATATTGTTTCAGACTTCTTGCTTAAAATTCCAGCAAGATATTTAAACGTGTCATTCTAGTGAAGAAGATTAGATGATGTTTAAGAGAAACTAATATGATATCCCAGAATATTCTAGGGAGCTGGTAGCTCAAGAGTTCTAGAGTCTAAAGGAAAGCCTCCAAGTCCTTCAATCATTTGATAAATTAAACTCTGCACGAAACAAGTGAAGAATTTACGCCAATTCTTTCTGTAATAACGTTAATTTAAGAAGTCACTACTTTGAAAGAATCCTGCTTAAAGCATAATAATTTTATATGCCTAACATTACCAAACTACTCAAAAAATCCACTGACCAACATTTCTATGTGAACTATTTCATAGGCAAGTTCTGGGCAAGCAGACTTTCATTTGTCATTTACTGGCCTTCAGCCATACAACTGCCATTTCATTTTATGTTTTGTGGAAATAAGCTATTTTTTGAACATATGTAGTACAAATTTCTTGGTAGTTTGTTCTTCTATTTACTTTATTTTCTCTGATTAAAATGATTTCAAGAAACTATGCAAGGCTGGAAGACTGCCTTTTCCCCCATTTCTTGAAGCAAAAGAACTTTAATAGAGTATGTCGAAGGGATGAAACTGTCAGAATGCTTTGTTCAGGATACAAATGTAACAAAGTTCAGAGAAGGATTATTCCCGATTTTGTACTGAATAAATGCGCTTAGAAGTCTTCTGTTAACTTATCAGGCAAAGCCTTACCTTTTGGGTCATTGTGAGTTAACAGCTGTATGTCAAACTGTTTTGCAAATGCTGTGAGATCAGGTGGCATCACACAACAGGAAGCTAGGTTCACCTGGTTACTACTTGGTTTCACCTGAAAGTAACCGAATACTTTTATAAGGAAAGAAATATTAATGTCTGTATTTTAGTTGTTTCCCCCATGCCCTCTATTACAACAGAAATTTTGCTTTGAACAATTTGCCTTTGACCATAGTTTTGAGGTCCAAACAAGGCTAATTAATTCCGCATGATGCTGACCAGGCAACTCAACATTTGCAACTTCCTGCAGCACAGAACCTAAAACAAGAACAGGATCTAACTTCAGATGCTGCCACAGCAAGATGGGTACTAACCCATTCTGTCTTCCTGTCTGCTGTGCTCCCTAAATGGCAGCAGGTTGTACTAAAAACATTACAGGGGTGTTAGCTTGAAAGAGACTTCAAAAAATCCAAGTAATTTTTGTTAAGGATATATAATTTGCAGCCTTCCACGCCTTCAGGTAAGTGCTTGGATCAGATTAAGTTAAAAGGGACTCTCTTCCACTGACTCTGCTCATCACAAACTGCCTCCATGACCACCATGCAGGCAGTGGTCGTTAATCCCCTCAATTACCCTCCTCTCAGTATAGACAAAACAGCGAGGAGCACAGATCAGAACTCTCAGCAGGACCTCTTAGACTTATACAGTCTGTTCATGTACCACAAAAGAAATGTTCTAAGAGGAGTACTGAAAGAGCAAATAAGGAAACAGTAAATCCACAAGCTTACATGAGCTTGGGCACATACTAGTACAGGCCTCCATCACTTAGGTGTTTCAAGAGGCAATTTGTCATATTGGACAACAAAACATTGTTCCACTTGATTCACAGCCTGTCCTCCTCTTTACATTTAAGCTTAGCACTCAAACACCATTTCTCAAAGGGGAAATCCCTCCATTCATAACACAGCTTAAAGTGAAAACAACTTATGTTTTCAGAGTCACTGCAATAAATCCAAAGGCTTAAGAGTACTGTTTATACTCCTTTCTAAACATAAGAGCATTCAAAACTTAACTACTTCAAAGAACCTGCTACTGAACAGACCCATGGTTTCCATCCTTTGCAGGCCTATATGTAACACCATCGAACACCTGATAATCGCACTTTGAGCCTTCCCCACCTTGAACAACACTGTGACCATCCATAAGATGCTGAAAACAACAGGGCTAATATTTTGTGTATAAACCCATTTATAACAGAAGTTTATAACAACGTGGCAGCCAACAGGACAGTTACTCTTTCCTAGAAATGCTACAAGCATGAAACTTGTGCTCACCTGTGCCCACAGATACAGCTGCTCTAACAGTGTTTTATCTAGGTCAGAGGTACCTATGGCAACAATCTTTTTGCTTTGAACTAGAGTTTCAAGTTCTTTCCAGTAAGGTTGCAAATATTCCAAGGAGAGGCTAGTTCCATCTTCAACAGGAGGTGGGGCGATAATGACGGAGTCTAACTGAGCAACTCCAAGGGCAGAACATGCTGAGGAAAAAGTACAGAGACACTGCAAAACCTTTTGTGAGATACGAACATAAGCAGCATGACTCTTCAAATTCAGCAAAACACACACCTACTGCTTCACTCTGCTAGTTTCCCATTCACCGTTTGAAACTCTGAGCGTATCAGCAGTCAGGGATAGTAATGCAATGTTTTTAGCAAAGAATCAAACATAGAGCTGAAGGCCAAGTTTCAGTTGTAAGTCTTGGTGGGGGAGGAGAGAAAAAAAACACAACAAACACACCCCGCCAAACAAAGCATAAAGCTTTTTTCTCCTTTTCAATAGTAAAACTATATTTTTCTCTGAAGACAGTGGTGACATAAAATTATTGATTCCTTCACTCCCAATTTCTTCCAAAATATGTAACTTTCACTCTGAACTATAACACAAGTACAGGGCATGGACTAGGAGAACTATTTGATACATGTGCAGAGTTAGACTAAAAGCACTTGGAATATGGAGATTTAAATTGCCAGAGAGAAGTAGCAAGTCTTGGAGTATCACTGAGCTTTAGGAAAGATTCAAGTCATGAGGCCTTGTTTGCACAGCAAGAAGAATAAAACTAAGTAGCTATATAATATATTTTCTTCTTGAGGAGGATTCTATTAATGTGTTTTTAACAAAAGGTACTACAACCTACAATAAAGAGGCTATTAATGGGGGTATCAATAGAAAAGAATGACATCTGACCCTTTGTTCTTTGGTAACCACTTATGCCCAACAATCTTCCAAAGTGGTAAAATTCAGTGCTGCTCACAATTACTGCTACGTTAGGCTAACAAAACTTATGTATCCGTACAGACATTACATTGTATTTTCAATAGAACTTAACTCTTTCATCAGCTGCTTGCAGCACTGTTCATTTCCTAACTAATCTCTGAAATACTGCACAGTTAGTAGCAAAGCTCGTCACGTTCACTGCTACTAAAACATCACACGCTATCCACCTTTTACCAAGTTTCATGTGAAAGGATAAAATCTTGCTCCTGCTTGGACCAAGGAATCAGACTGAGTTTGCAGACACAAGGTTACAGTGATCCACATTTAATAAGTTTACTGACTGAATTAACATGTAAATAGACTTGATAACCTAAGTGTCTCTTAATAGGAAAACAGGATATACTTGTGAGACCCATTAAATACACCTCTTCAATGGAAAAGGTTCTAATTTTATGTCTAAATACTAAAGTAAAAAAGAAACTCTGCCAGGAGTTTGAGTTTCACACTTACCCAGGTCAACTGCATCTCTGATCGATGAGGAGCTTGATCCAACGATGAAAAGTTTTGCTATTTTCAAAGGAACTGGAATCAGTAACTAAACAAGCCAGCTATTATTAAATATATAGCTATTTACTTTTGCTACATCCACTACTTATGAGTTCTTGGGTAAAGGGTTCTTAGAATATACTCCAATTACTTCAAACATGAGAAGAAAACCAACCTTCTGAAAGGTGACTGCCCAATAAAGACACCGTTCTCTTAAATGTCAAAGTTGTTGTGCAGTCTCAGAACAAGAAATCATCCAGTTAGATGATCTAATAAGCTGTAAAGCTAGGACTTAAGCATCAAGACACTAAGCAATAAGTGTAACAACCTGCATAAAAACCCCAAATGTAATAGTACAAACAGACTTCTTCACAACTTACTGAGACTCAAAATGTACTAGTGTTAGTTTGGACTGCCTCCTTCAAGTTCATCATATTCAACCTGGAAAAATTATGCAAATAAATGTGCTTCCAATACTATTTCTTAATTGCAGTATTAACTGTAATATTTCGCTTCAGAAAAGTCAAAGATTCACAAAATACATTTAAAATGTCTTGAGGAGTTGTAAGTTAAGCTAGAAAAATGCCAAGCTGCTTTAAAACCTGAAATACAAATTCAAGTCTGTCTTAGCCAACTTCTAGATTACCCAAAGTACGACAGCATGCGCTAATGTCATTTGACTTTGCAATTACAAAACACAGTGGAAGAATATACATGTGAACATCATATTAATGACTGCATAAGGAGCCCTTTTATGTCACCAGATTTTTTACTATGTCCTTACCTGATACTTTCAGCTCATCCCTTTCTTCAGGATTTATTTTTTCTATAGCTTGAGCTACAGCACATTCCAGAACCTCCAGTATTTCCTGTAGTAAGTACATGAGACTTAGGAAACACTTGTCAAGAAGAGACAGTAAGTTCCTGAAGAATGTTTTTAAGTAATTAAAAAAAAAAGCCTTACAGCCGTTAGAAACTAAAATAGTATAAAAATGCAATGGCAGAAAGTAACCAACCCAATGCTGTGTGATCTTTGAGGGGAGGTCAGGAAAATGAAGCTACGTGAAATGCCCTATGTGCCCCTAATATAAAAAGTACAAATTACTGGTAAGAATTATTGGAGTAAGTTTTAGTAGTGTTCTGATTTTCTGATGTGAACAGATCACTGTGCCAATTCAGACTGCCTTGCTTTAAAAAAGCCTCCTTGCCAGCTGATAAAAAAAACATTATCAGAATTAGGGTTTTTGGGTGTTGGGTGGCAACATCTTTGCATAAAAATATTTTGTAATTTCAGTGAAGCCTATGAAAAGTCTACAGTGAAAATGCTATAAAATGCAGATTTAAAACAATAATTTTGAAACTAAAAACTAGGGAAGTTTTAGAGATTTCACTCTGACCTCATTTAAGACTAGGCTGACAGCTCATGTCAGCTGGCACAAGGTGACTTTTTTTAAGTCTTTACCTACATGAGATTTTGTATTATCCACACCCCCCCACACTCCCCCCACCCAAGAACTCTTCAGTAATTTTTGCTGCCCTACGAAAAAACCTCAAATGAATCTTTGAGTTATTCCATACAGTCAGCATTTTAAACAAAAGTTTGTTGGGTTGTTTTTTTTTAATAATTACTGGAAACCAATTAATAAAAGAACTTGGAATTATGCAGCTAACATATTCTGACAGTAAAACCTAGCTTACACTAAATAAGGAACTTTAAATGGATCCCTATATCTTACACAGACAAACATTTATTTATGTTCTCTTCTTGAACAATCATTAGACCTTCCATAAATCATTCAGCAATAACTGCCTCCAGTGTGGAATGCAGCAACATGCAGCTGAAGCCACCATTACACAAGAAGTGGTAACAAAACCCAAAGAAACGGTCACAAAAGTTTTTTATTGGTTGGTTGGTTTTTAGATTTGTGGGTGTGTTTTTTTTTAATGAAGCATGCTAATATTTCACAGAGCAAATAATGTATTTAGTGGGAACCTATTGCTGCTTTGCTGAATTTCAGAAGCAATGGTGAAAGAGGAGCAGGCAAATACACCAAGATGTTGATGTTAGATGTCCATGACTGTGGTTTTAGGAATTATGTGGAAGTCTCTAGCTTTTAAGGGAAAAATTGGCGCCTCTGTATCTTCAAAAATATTTCTGAAACACCCAAAGCTGCACTTCAGAGTTCCCCTCCAAATGGGATGATCTTCAGCAATCTGAGCATGAGCCAGCAGTGCCCAGGTGGCCAAGGCGGCCACCAGCCCCCGGGCTTGTGTCAGCACTGGTGTGGCCAGCAGGAGCCGGGCAGGGATGGGGCCCCTGTGCTTGGCCCTGGGGAGGCCCCACCTCAAATGCTGGGCTCAGGTTTGGGCCCCTCAGGACAAGAAGGACCTTGAGGTGCTGGAGCGTGTCCAGAGAAGGGCAGCGGGGCTGGGGCAGGGTCTGGAGCACAAGTGTGCTGGGGGGCGGCTGAGGGAGCTGGGGGAGTTTAGCCTGGAGAAGAGGAGGCTGAGAGCCTATCGCTCTCTGCAACTACCTGAAAGGAAGCTGTAGTGAGGTGGGGGTTGGTCTCTTCTCGCAAGTGACAGACGATAGGATGAGAGGAAATAGCCTCAAGTTGCATCAGGGGAGGTTTAGGTTGGGTATTTTTCTTTAAAATGTGTTTACTGGAGGAAGAGTGCTCAGGCATTGGCACAGGCTGCCCAGAGAAGTGGTGGAGTCACCATCCCCGACTGCATTCAAAAAACGTGTAGACATGGCACTTCATGCTTTACAAGGCCTGGGGGTGTTGGGTTGACAGTTGGACTTGATGATCCTAGAGGTCTTATCCAACCTTAATGATTCTAATTTATCATCTCCATAGCTTAGATAATTCTCCACTGTGTTTTTACAAGCATGCTAGCAAACTTGTGAGGTACACAGTTGGGGTTTTTTTGTTGTTGTTTTTGTGATTCCCCAACAATTAACTTGAAATCTTACAGACCAGGACTTTTGTTTTGCTAAGAATTGTCTTATTTGCCATCCAGAGGATTCTTTACTTTGGTATTTTTTAAACTCCCCGAATTTACTAAATATTAAGAAGAAAAAAAAGAGGGGGGTTTTGATAAATACTCTGTTAAGATATCTGGTGCTGCAGATACTTCTGTAGACATTTAGTAGATTCATTTGTATTTTAGAAGGTGTAACCACCTACATATTTATCTGTTTTCATGTGTAACATGAATAATACACATAATACCTCTCCTACCTGATTTAGGTCTTGTCCAATCTTTGAGCTCCATTCAGTCAGCGTTTTCTGAATGCAGTCCCGCACCTACAAAAGATTTTTTTCATAGTGAAGCGTAGGTATGTTACAGCTGCAAAGAAATACAGTGATTCATACGCACATAGGACAGACTGAGCAGGCAAACTAATGACACCATTCCTTCAACCACGAAAGAGTCTTCCTTCATAGCTTCCATCTGAAATTTGTTCAAACTAGTTTACTTACATATTTTTCTTTCTTTTACAAAGAGTTTTAGCAGTAATACAAGCACTGTACTTCATTTATTTCTCAGACCAATGCAACTTTAAAGGAAAGAACAATGCTAAGCAAGCAAGAACTAGGGGGTGGGGGTGGGGTTTGTTTGGGGTTTTTGTATTATTCTTTTTTGCTTAGAGATGCTTAAGTTTCAACATAGTCAGATAATAGCATAGGTGCTGTGACATTGTTAGAACCGTGACTTTACAATCAATCACTAAATAGTCGTTATATTAATTACTTCTCTTTCCAAGATGCATCTGACCCTTTTCATTTACTGCCGACCTATTCCACTGTGCCAAACCACTAATGCTTTTAAGTCCTTAATTACTGAAGGGGGAACCTTCAGATTCTACCCCACACTTGCATTTTTCCTGCATCCAGAAATGCAAAACAAACTTGACTATGATTCTGATCATGGATTTTCTTGAACACAGTAAGGCAAAACTATTAAGTCTAAATCAGCTAATTAACTGCATATTGTACCGGTGCTTCAGCAGTACCAACGCTCTAGTTTCCCTCTGATACATATTGGAATTGTTACCCTGCAGGCCCAGTAAATGTGCTGTCAAGACTACCGTCTGCCACAGGTTGGAGCACTTCCATGAGCTCCTGCTTTACTTCACTTCTAGCAATATATTTTATAACTGTGTGGATACCTACTTTTTGTACCACTAAAAAGCATTTTCCTGTGACACCTGACGTTAATTGAGAGAGCTCATACTACCATGCACAAACTAGATGCCAACTCCCCCCTTAAAGCTGGATATCTCAAAGTTTAAGACATGATACAGTAAGAATACTTTCTAAGCACAAAGTCTATACAATCTTTCCCAGTCATTTAAAGTAGCATAAAAAAACTTGGTCAAAAGAATTTAATTCCCCCACCCCCGGTAAATAACTACCCACAAAGCTGGAAATCTTTAGCCTATTTTGATGCAACTTGATAACCAATGGTATATTTTCACATATCTTTTTTATGTAACTTGATAACTAATGTTATCTTTTCCTTTCTGAGGGAAAGTGAGACAGTTCTAAGCATGGTATTCTATATATTGCTACTTTGCAACTGTCATGCTTTATATTTCTATTGCAGTTAGTATGCTCAAGCCTCTGTCTCCAAAGCACACCATTCCCCTGTCCTCAACACATGTAAAAAGTGCAGCATACTTGACTGCTTTGACCAGCTTTTCCAAATACAGTTACATCCCCAAACTTATAAAGTCAGGGTTCCCCAGTTTGCAATGTTTTAGCTTACCTTCTGCCCCTCAGAACTGTACACACACTAACTACATCAAATAGAAGCATTAAAAGCCAATTTCTGACAATTAATGCCAATCATCTGCTTTTGGAATTCCAGCAACTCTGGAAAGCAGGCAGCCTCATGTTTAAATGCAGATTTCCCTGTAAACAAATTAATTTAAATCCCTTCACTGATTAGTTACGCACACTGGCGACTCTGTATTTAACTACCCTCCAGAACGTGCCCATTACAATACAGCTATGTCTTTGCTACAGAATCTACCCCTATTTCACACCGACCACAAAATGTATTGAGCAACCAGGCCAAATAAAAGAGTTATTACCACACGGCAACTAAATAAAAGTATGATGAATTCTTCCTTCTCATTACATCATCCTCCCAGTCACCTTTCTTATCATTTGTGCACAGTTAGCACGCAACCAACCAACTTCCAGATTACCAACGGTGGGTGCCACTACCTAGCAACAGCCAGCCAAAACCTTGTTTCTTCTCGTTATTAAAAGACCATTTTCAGACTACTGTGTCATGGCGAGACAGAAAATACAGTGGTTCTGAAGTTCACGACCACAAGGTCTCCAGACATTTTATCAGGATTATTCTAAGTGTTGACACATACTGGTAAAAGTAATAGTTTTAAAGTGGTGATTAAAGAGTCCTTTCAACTTTCTAACACAGAATGACCACCGTATGCTTTAAGGAAGAAGGCAGTGAGTAATTTTTCCTTAGACTTGTCACCACCAAGAAATTAATTTCAGGTTAGAAAAGAGAATGTTCACCATTTCCAATGCAAGTTCGTATCTAGTCGTGCCTTCCTCTTGCTAAAGAGGCATCAAGGTCCTCCTTTGCCATTACAGACAGTACTTAAACCCGCAAACGTTGTAATTCTTCATGCCCCAAGGGCAAAAACACGCTCTGGGTTGTTCAGAAACTCAAACACACCAAAGGGCTCCCGCGGTCACGGGTCGGGGGCACCTCCCCGGCCCTGGCACTGCCTCTCCCTCCCGCTCCCGCTCCCGCCACCGGCGGCCCCGGAGCTCTCCGCCGCCAGGCCGCGGGGCCGGTCTCCGTTGACTAAACCGGCCGTGAAGGAAACTAACTCCACTTTTCCCCTTCGATTACGGACACCGGATCGCCAAAAAAAACCAAACCCTACTCCGGATAACGATCGCTCGCCCCCCAACCCCCGCCCACCGTGAGGGGAAGCGCCGGTGCCCGCCCTCCCCGCTCACCTCCTCTCCGGGGGTGGCGGGGCACTTCTTGCGCAGGCAGCCCCAGCTGAGGAGGTTACCGGTCTGCAGGGTGAGCGTGGCCGCCCGCTCCAGCAGGGCGCGGGCGCCCTCCGTCCCCATGGGGAAGCCTGGCACTGCTGCTGCTGCTGCTGCTGCGACCGCCGGCCTCTCCGCCGCACCGGACACCGCCGCGCCGTGACTCAGCACAAATAACGGCGGCGGAGGGGGGTCGGGGGAGGTGTTGAGGGGGGTGCGGGCGCTTTGTAACCGTCCCCGGTCACACGGCACCAGGACAATGGGCGGCGGGGCGGGGCCGGGTGGGGCGGAGCGAGGGCGGGAAGCAGCGCACTCAACCGGGCAGCGCGCGTCCCGGCTGCTGCTTCACCTTTGCGCTCTGCGCCTGCGCGCTGCCTCCGCGGGAGGCGTTCGCTCTCCTCAGCGGCGCCTGATGGGAGGGGGGTGCTTGGCGGGGGGCGGCGGCCGCCCCTGAGGTGAGACGGGGCTCGGCCCCTGAGGAGACGCCTGGTTCTCCCGGTTGGTAACACTCCTTGCCGGCGGCGGGAGAGCTCCGAGCGTGCGCCGGGCCGCCGGTCGCTCGGGTGGGCCCGGTGGAATCACCTGCAAGCCCTTAGCTACTCTGCAGGCTTAGTAAAATGAATGAAACCATCGGAGTTTTAGTCATGACGCTTATAAGTAACAGAGAATCGTTGATAGACGCTGAGGTAAAAGGCCCCAGAAAAGGAAACCAAGTGCTTATGTGCTTTGGTTATGTTTAAATTTTGGTGACACTTAACATCAGGGTGTCGCTCCAGTTTTATATCAGCTGATCTTGGTGAAGATGTGCTGGGTGAAACCAGGCAGGATGGTGATTTGGGGATGTTTTTTAAGACTAGGTGGCTTCTGTAGACCCATGCTCTGAGCATTAAAGTCCTGTGTTGGAGATTCAGGGGGGAAGGGGGCTTCTTTTTTTTTTCCCTTTAATAACTGCAGTTAAAGGGAACAGGAAGCCACAAATCGTAATTTTGCTGTCAGCACGGTAACTTGAATTGCATTTCTAACAGATTTTCCTTCCCCAGACTGCATGTTGTGCTAATACAGAGAGCCAATTTGCATAACTTCCGTCAGCCCGAGGTGCTGCCTGATGGCTTTCTGGTGCAGAGGTTAGTTCAAAGATTCTTTATATCTGTGCTCTGATTACTTTCACAAATTTGAAACATTTTCCTCATTGTATGAATATAGAGCACCTGGAAGTGAAGTATACTGAAAGAAATGCTGGCTTATTTGGGAAAGGAGTAATTTTGTTGTCTTTAACATAAGAATCCAGAAGGTCTGACCAGGCCTAAAGGTTAGCCATCCAGACTCATAATCTGCTTGAGGAGGAGCTACACCTCCCTGCACCTTCAGGGGTTCACCCATATTTGCACTAGTAGTGAATTCCATCCTGTTAGACATTTCTGGGTGGCCTTCTGCCTTTCCAATGGAGGCCTTTTTGTTGGGTGAAATTTATTCTTTGATATTTCATTTAAATAACTTCGATGGCTATAATTCTATGGAAGCAGGTTACATTTGGGGCTTGCAGAAGGTTCCCAAACAGTGCATCGCTAGATCTTTCTGTCTAATGGAAATTTATGGCAGTGAAAAAGCAATGTTCCTTTATAATGTTGTAGAATTTGCTGATATTTAATTACCTTAGCTCTAGAAAAAGGATATTGTGTGATGAGGGCTGGTTGGAGGAAAAATAGTACCAGCCTCTGTGCTGCTTCATGCATTTAATTCTCAGTGGTGGCAGGAACGTGTGACGGGAGAAGGGATCTCAGCCGAGTTCTGCTGTTGATCCAATTGCCCCTGAAATGTAAGTTAAACTCTCAGAAAGGAAGGAGGATGTTTTCTAGCTCAGGGCCCGTTGTGATTTTGCAGGTTATCTCATTAAGCTACTTCAGATCTGCAGGAGGTATGAAGTGCCCTTGATTTCCTGCAATAATTCTGTGATGTTCAGAAAACAATAAATTACCCTTTTTGAATGAAATGCTACTGGGGATGCCCGGGGCGGGAGTCCCTGTCCGGGGCGGGGCGGGGGTCCCGGGCGCCGCCTCCCCGGGCCCGGCGCTGGCGGCGGGAGCCCCCCCGCGGGGCCGGGCTCCGCCCGATCGGGCGCAGCGCGGGGGCCCGAGGAAGGCGGCGCGGCGGGGGCAGCCCGCAGGATGGGCGGCAGAGCCGGCTTCTTCGAGGTAGGTGCGGGCTGGGGCGGGGGGAGATACGGGACGGGGCTGGACCGGGCCCCGCAGCATCCTGCCGCCGGCGGAGGTCGCTTCCCGGGGTCCCGGCAGACTCCCCTCTCCCCCCCTCCCCCATCTGCAATGAAGCACCGGGGAGACGGAGCCGTCCGCTCCCGGGGCAAGTGACCGCCGCTGGAGCCGGGGAGTGGGGTGACACTGCTCGCCGGGGTTTCCTCGGAGCGAGGGGGCAGAAGCGGCCCCTAGCCGCGTTCCGCTCTCCGCTCCTCTTTCCCGCGTCCCCGGTGGTCCTCGGACCTGGCCCCGGAGAGATGGGGGCGGTCCCCGGTTCAATGGCCCTCGGCTCCCCGCGGCTATTCCCGACGGTAGTGCCGGGGTGGGTCCGGCTCTGCATCCCAGCCGTTAGGGAAAGAGCGAGAGCGAGGAATGTTCTCGGCACCTTCTGTCCCCAACTTCTTGGAAGACCCTGTCTTCCGTCCCGCAGAGCCCAGTGCGGGCAGCGCACCCGGGGCGGCTCGGCTCGACTCGGCGGCACGGAGCCGGCCCCTGCCGAGAGGACGGCTGCCGGCCCGGATCCCAGCCCGGTTCCCCTCGGCGGCGCAGCCCGCACCGTCCGGCGGGGAGGAGCGAGGGCGAGGGGTGCCCGCGGCCCCCGCAGCCCGGGCAGGCTCCTCCGGCCCTCCGCCGCCGCGATGCGTTCCGGTCTTGCGTGGGAAATTAAAAAAGAAATAGCCATAGGGAGTTTAGCCCAGGCAGCTCCTTGCACGTACGGAATGTGCAGAGTGACATGCACCTGGGGAGTGTGAAAAGAAATGTATCTCATCAACTTATATAAACAGCCCTGCCAGCTCTTTGCTAGAATTAGTTAGGCTGGCTAATATAAAAATTCTTAAGAGTGGCTTGCATTACTGAAACAGATCGGTACGAGCTAAGTGGCAGCAATCCTGAATGTGTTTCTGCGGGCTTACGCTTCGTTTTTCTCCCGCACAACTTGCCTCAAAATGAACACAATTCCCCCCACCCCGTGCAAAACACAAACCAATTGTTGTTATAACATTAACAGAGTCTAAAACAACCTGAAAAGTAGCTGCTTCTCCAGTTACATATCATGACGTAAAAGTTCAGGTTTTGCTTTTCAAAGCTATAGAAGTGTTTTGGAAACCACTAATAATTCAGCAAAATATGCAGTCTCTAGCTCTTTGGGGTGTCAGGTAGGCACCAGCACCATGCCTTTTCCTCTGCAGTGTTGTCTTCCCTGTTTTAGTTCTTTTTTAAGGAAAAACCACCAAGTTTTTTTCTGCCTGCAGCTTTTCTACCAGTGTCCCAAACTCCTGTGAGATCCAAATGCAGCAGCAGGCACATGTGCATGACCCTCCTGAATGTCTCCAGTCATTGCCTGCTCTGCAGGTTGGTTTTTCTCCCTTAGCCATACCGAACTTCTGAATAGCGCTTGTTGCTGGAAGACCTCGAAACCACAGACACCATTATTGTTACCTGATTTTGCAGACAGAGAAATGCAAGGAAGTGGAATGACCTGCTCCATCTTGCTAGGCAGAACAATAGCGGCAGATACAGGTCTTTGAGTCCTAAATCGAGATCCTGTGTCTAAGCAACACTAATCCAAACTCAGAATGCCTCATGAATTTACATGTCAGCCTTTATGTCTTAGTCCTTTTCTCAGTACAGCAGATAATGGGTGGGAACAGATTTGCCTAGCTCATCCAGTGTGTGTCTGAGCTGACTCAGGGTGTGGGATGTGGACAAAGACAGCCTAGGTAGCACTGAGCAGTGCTGTTGCGTATCGCTTTCGGCACTGTTCTCCCCGCTGATTTGCTTTCTGTTACAAATTCAATGAATTTGAATTCTGAATTGCATTTCCCCACCATGCGTTCAAAACTGAGCTATGAAAAGAGAGAAGGTAAGTGTCCCACCTCTCCCTGTGCTTCCTGGGGCGCGGGGGGGGGATCTCTATCACTGTTACAAATGTTAGCTTTCCCTGTTTGAGGTACTGTATAGTTCTGCGCTTCTCCCTGTACATCTAAACCATTTACCCTATACTGGTCTTCTGTGGTGCTTCCTTATAAGAATCACAAAGTGCTTTACAATCACCAAACTGTTGCTGTCTGAATTTTTTAGAATATGACTGCTACAAGTTTAGCAGAAGTTTATCGGTGGAATATTTCTTCCTGCTCTGTTGAGTTTGTGCATTTGGTCATGCATAGTACACAAGCAATTTCATAGGTTCCTGGGCATGTAGGAACCTTATGCATAAATAAAATTACTCTTTGGTGAGCAGATCTACAAAAAGATGGGCAAGAACGTCCGACTGACTGAAAGGGTTGCCAAGCACTGGATCAGGCTGCCCAGGGAAGCAGTGGAGTTACCATCCCTGGGGGTATTTAAAAGACATCTCGATGTGGTGTTCAGGGATGTGGTTTAGTGGTGGGCTTGGCAGTGCTGGGTTAACGGTTGCACTCAATGACCTTAAAGGTAATTTCCAACCTAAACAATTCTATGACTGTGAGTGCTAAGACACTGGCTGTTAATTCCCTTCTTTTAATGAGAGTTTCTCGGCACTGCTAAAGACAGAAACACTTCAAAAAACCAGGTAACATTGTGTTAAAGAGACTGTTAAGAAGCCAGTGAAGGGCAGATTCAGCTTTGGAAGTACTTGTAACTCCTTATTTGAATTGGCTGTGTTCAAACTTAGTACCAAGGATTATCAGCAACCACCTAATTAAGCCAAAGTATGCTGGACCTAATGGACAGACAGCAAAAAACCCGGAGTGGCTGAGTGATTTCCCTCCGCCTACGAGATGTCCGTGTTAGAACTGATACACACAATCAGGTTGCTGTACTCCTAGACCTATGTCTTGATGGCTACCCTGAATTTCTTATTCTGTAATAATGCTAGAATAGGTCTTGTTTACTTCAGGTATTGGTAAATTTCTAATTTCACCTCAGCTTTTTTGTCACTAATAGCATAGGAGCAGCTTAGCAGGAACATAGTAGTGTTGGGTTGACGGTTGGACTTGATGGTCCTAGAGGTCTGTCTAACCTTAATGATTCTATGTTTCTAAGAACAACTACAGTTTAAAGAAATGTGGTTACCTGAAAATACTGCACCTGATAATCTGAGGAGATTCACCTCCAAAAATTGATTTATGATAGAGACTTGTATCTAGGTAATTAATATTTTCTAGGAGTGCTCACTTCTCCAAACTGATTGGAGAACAACTCTTCTGACCTATTTTAGATGCGTTTAAGAGCTGATGGTACAGTTTATCCTGGAAGTGCCTGCTTTTCTCCTTTCTGTATAAAGGATGCCTGCGTGACATGCTCAGATGTAAATGTCTGTAGTAGAGAGCTCTGAGGCTAGGCTAATGAATTCTATCCTCTTTCTACTTGACAGGTTTAGGTCTTCAAAAGCATTTAATAAAAAGAAAATAGTACAACTTGGTGACTTCCAAGAGGAAAGATACTTGAACAAAGACACTCACACTGTGCAAATTAGTGTCATATGAGCCACAGTTGTACTTTTCCTTCCTTAACTGGTTTGGATGGGAAGTGCCTTTTGTGAGCAGCAAGAACCAAAAATGTTTTGGAGTCTTCACCCCCTGAGGATAGATTGAACTGGCATACGCAGAACAGGCTAAAAGCAATAATGTACTGGCCCCCCTTGCTGGCATTTAAAGTTTCTCCCCCTTCTGACTGCGATGAAAACCCTCTGAATGCACGGGGGGTGGGGGAATGACTGCTCCCTAGCTAGCATTGCTGAGATGTCACAGCTCCTGTTACAAAGGTTTCTCCCACTCAGAGCTATGCTGTCTAAAGCCTCATCAAGTAAGAGCACTGAGAGCAAGTGCCAAAAGCAGGACTGCAGAGGATTTTAGGATTCTGTATCCTCCAAGAGTTGCCTGAACAAGACAAGGCCACGTATGAGATACTTGAACGGTCATTTAAAGGGACACTACTGAAGATTGTCCTGCTGTTTGAAGACATCTGCTCTGTTTCAAAAGTGACACAGAAAATTATTATCACAGGAAGAGATACCACTTCTCCACATACTAACCAACACTTTCTACGCTCAGTTGTGCTGCTTCACTTAAAAGACAGTAATTTGTCCCTTTTATCTGTAGAGCTTGCGAGAGAAATTTAATTTTGTACAGGAAAATACGATAGTAAAATATTACTTGGCAGGATGTACCTGGACCTATTCAGTGTCTGAAAGCTATGTTTGAAATAAAAAGTCTTATTTTAGAGAAAATAATGGACTTCTTTGAAGTATATTTGAAAAACATAATACAAATCTTGTGAGTTCACCTGCCAGTACAAGGGCTCCATGCTTCCTGTCCAGTCAAAAGACAGCAGACCAAGCTTGATACCTCTAGGTGAAAAAAAAGAAAAGGAAAAAAATCTCGCTTTTCAGTCTCTCCAATCCTTATGCAAAGAATTGATTGTAATTTCACAAAGAATTTATAAACTCCTTCTACCTGAATATTTTCATGGTAGAAAATAATCACCATCAACTAGAGCCCTGAGGCAATGAATATTCTCTTGGACATGGGAAAGGCTATGCAGTGGTGTTGAAAATCCTGCATGTCTACTTAGTGTTGAGTCAAAGCTGGCTTAGGTTCTCAGATGGAGGCGCTCCAGTCTGCTTCATAGCGACAGTGATACTTGGCGAATGATGGGACTCTTCAGTATGCCTGGGAAGTTGGCAGTGCGGGGCTCTGTGTTAGCCAGAGGACGTAAATACTCACTGAGTCAGTATTAACTGGTGCAGGTTCCTTTCCCGTCTTGCGTATCCTCCTGGAAGATGTCATGCTAGTAGAAGCTGGAAAGCTTTCACAGGCTTTCAAGAGCCAGAATTCTCTGTGAAAGCACAAATCTCTAACAGCTCTTCCATTTTGTGAAAAATAAACCAGCCTCCCACTCCAAGGGAATACACCTTCCTTTTCCTTCCTGACCATTCTTATACGGACCTATTTTATCCCGTCAATTATATAAATGGATTTGTCTTTCCTTCAGGATGAGCATTTGAAGCTCTACACCTGTTACCATCCTCAGGTCCAGGTCCACAAAGCGACTTGGGCTTTGCCACACCTTCAGGTTAGGCACCCAAGCTCCAGGAATGGGTATGACAATTTGGTTAAGGTATCCAGGTTTACTTCACTCTGTGGTATCCCAAAAGGCATCCACTGTAGGGAAATGCTGAATGGAATGACAGTGGAAGGGAGCAGCGCTTGCAGCAGCCCAGAGACACAGGAATTCAGGATTTCTCTGGTAGGGGACTGCCCTTTTCACTGGAATACACTCCTGTCCTCTCCTGCCTGTACTTTTTGGTCTCTCTTGAATGCTCTGTTCCTTGCGCAGTGGCCCGAGCCACACAAGCCTTCTGTGGGAGGAGTGGGGAGTGGCAGAAGACAGTCTCAAGTAATTTTCCCACTTCCTGACTGTGTCTCTGACTAACCATTACATATAAAGCATAAAGAGCTAGTTCATCTCCTTTGCTGACAGTTTAGTTTCATTCAGAAATAATCTAAATGCTGTGCATTATGTTGACCTTGGGATGAAGATGCTTACTGGATCAAGGTCCTCGAGGATTTAGATGCAAGCATGCCTAACGAACAAATCTGAAACAGGTGGGAGAAATAAAGATGTGCTGAGTTTCAGCACGGTTCAGGCGGTGGTTCTCACCAGTGTGCATAGGAGCAGAACTTGGGAAGCTGCAGAGTACACACCTAGCATGTGTTCTGTGAACCTTTAAATGTTAGACATCTAAATTCTACAAAAGTGACATTTAATTCTATAAAACCTTTTGCGTACGGGTGTCACTGTATCTCCTCTCTTTACGCACAGCACAGTGATGTAATAAGATTCTAGCCTCATGAAATACGAGCCAATTGCTTTAGAGAGGTAAGGCTTTACTTAGTTGGCCTACTTACAGAATGAGGTACAGCACTCCACAGGTAAGGTGATGAAATTTCACTTTGTGGTTAAACATTTGCCTTGGTTCCACTTTAAGAATTCCTCACACAGCATGTGGCTAAGCTGTGGAACTCCCCGCCTCAGGACACTGTGCATGCAAAAAGTTTCAGAGGCAAGTGGATGAACTAACAGAGGAAAAATCCATGAAAAGCTGTTAAATACAAAGGCAGTGCTTCTGGTGCAGGAAAATCACAGTCTGTGTGTCTGTCTCCTCCCTTCCCCCCAGCCCCTACATTCTTGCCCTGTTTTATTACTTTTTCTGAGTCACCTGCTGCTGGCTGTATTGGAAAACAAGATACCTTTCTAGATGGACCCTTAGACTCATCCTCTGCAACAGCTTGTACATTCCCGTGCAGGGGAGATTTCAGACTGAAAGTCATTTGTAGCAGCAGCAGCACAAACATAGTTTTCAGTGTAAGTATGCTTACAGCAATTTACCTTTGGCTTAACTCTGTTGGCTTCAGGAAAGTTATTCTTGATCTGCCCTAGTGTGAGACCACACTAAGGCATGCTTACTTGCTTCAGGAACAATACGGTGTTCCAGAAAAGTCCAGGGAGATAGAGAAAATGACTAATTCCATAGGAAAAATAAAATGTTTAGAAAGATTTCATTAGGACTTTGGCAACCACTGATTTTTTTTTCTTTTTAGTGTTAAATTCAAGGAACCTGACTTACGTAAGCGCTCTAATAGTTCAGGGGGGATTAATTCATTCCGCATTACTCTTTCTTGGGCTGGTTGGTTCCTGGACTGTAAAATAAGCAATTTTTTTTACTGAGTAATTTCAAAAGAAATCAATACAATAAATGCTTATGTCAGTGCTCACAAAGTCTCGCTCAGCTACAGTTTACTGAATCTGCAGAGTACAAATGGCTGCAAATAAAACTTCCAAGATGCACAGACATAAGTGTGTCAGTTACCACATGATTTTTGAACATCTGTTGATCCTTAAGCATTTGATCTGGCTTTATACTGTGGGAACTTGATCTACTATATTTTTGTAATCCTCTTGAAGGGACACTGCACCTTAAAAATTGGTGTTTAAACACTGCTCAACTGTTCTTCCCCTGTGAATGAACTTTCCCCCTTTTTATTTCCCTCTTTTTATTCCCCCCTTTTTATTTCCCTCTTTTTATTTCCTGAATAAAAGTTTAACAGCTGAATGTACTTTTTTCTGCTTATATCATATATGGATTATTCTTTGCCCTCAACCTGTTCTGAACAGTAATAATCCAGAATTTTTCTGTTTTTAAAGACACTATCGATCTTTAATCCTTTTACACTAGAACAAATTTGTCTTCTCAAAATTGAAGATATGTATTTGTAGTCACTTATGAAGGAGTTCTAACATAGCTATCTTGCACAAATCTACCTATTGATTAAGCTCTACTCAAAGTAGTTTTAGAGAAGCTGCAATTTAAAACACCTTTAAAAATTCACTAAATAAGTGGACAGTAAGTCATACTGCACTAGTGCAAGCCAACAGTCAGTGTCCTATTGTGCTAAATGCTTTGAAAACACATAGAAATTAAAGTTCTCTGAGCCAAACAATTTATGTTTGAAAGGGATGATACCCATCAGTAAGTGTTCCAAGAACAGATTGCTGGGTATCTGAAAACGGCTGCCAACCAATACATTAACTGACTTGGTGCCGCGCCTGAAGTCTGGAAACACCGTGTTCAGTGCTACGGGGGTTCACGCAACGGGCCATTATGTTCGGGAAAAGATAACATTTCTTGCCTTGGATCAGGCTTTTCTGTCCCTTGTGCAGGGAACATCTAAACAACGGGGGATGTTCTGGTACAGCTGAGAGGCATGAAAATTAGAGGAAGCAGTCAGCTTGTTTTCACTCTGTTGTCGCACAACTTTCTATGGGCTGGGGTGGAATCTAAAGCTGTCTTTCTGAAAAGGGGAAGAATGTTTGATATATGGCTAGATCTTGAAAGGAACTGAAATGTTTGAAGTTCAGGAATGGGTGTCCACAAAAAAATATAAAAACATTGGATAATTTAGGCTGCAGAGGACTTCTGGAAGTCATGTAGTCCAACTCCTGCTCAGAGCAGATACAACTAGATCAAATGGTATTGGGTCTTGTCCAGTCCAGTTTTAAATACCTCTGAGGATGGAGATTCCACGTACTCTCTAGGCAACTTGTTCCAATGTTTGGCCAAGGTCATGATGAAAAGATTTCCTTGTATTTTATGGGATTTTCGCATGTTGCAGCTGGTGTCCATTGCCTCTCACCGTTATCACTGCACACCTTCAAGACCAGTCTGGATCCGCCATCTCTGTAGGCTTCCTTTGGGTGTTTGAAGAAATGGGCCAGTACAGGCAGGTGTGCGAGTTTGGCACTTTGAAGAGACGTGCTGGAATGGAACTAAATAACACTACAGAAGATCTTGGATGATTTGTTTGTTTGTTTTCCACACTGATTCCAGAGGTTCACAAAAGCACCTTAATTCCTGTACAGCCACTCCCATGAAAACCACAGAGCAAAAGAAAATGGTCTGTAATTTTCAGTCTGGCTGGGTGCAGAATGAGACTAACCCAATTAAAAGAGCGTAGGTGGCAGAGAGGGATCCAAACCACTCTGTAATTGGCCTGGAGAAGAATTCTCTAATACAGCCACTGAAGGCCATAGACTAAAACCACCCCTGGGGGATTCCGATCCAGTATGTGTATGCTGGGAGTGGGTGTGGAACGGGAAGGAGACTGCTAAAGCCGGGGGCCCTGCTACAGTCTGTAGGGCAGCCCAGTGGTATTCATTGACAGAAGAGCTTTGAGATACACCAAAGGTTTCGATAACCCTCGCAGCAACTCCGCGTCAGAAGGGACAAAAAATGGTTTACAGCCCCCGCAGTACTTGTTCTGCGACTGCAAGAGTCAGAACGCTGCATTTCAAGAACAGCCCTCTGGGAAGGGAATCCGCTTCATTTGCTTTCCAGTGGAGGTATCCCACAACAGAGACATTAAAACTTGAAGTTTGTTATTTCAAGTATAAAAAGCGAAGGGCAAATGTACAATACCCCAAAAACCTGTCACGAATTTGTTGCATGTCACAAAGGAGAAGTGCTTCCCTCCCTTGATGACCCACGTAGAGCTTATAATGCACAAGCAGAAAATATCACTGCATTAGTTTTCCTTGTGGAGATCAGATTTGATACATCTGGCTGGAGCTGAAGCGCACCGTTGCTGCACCAGTAGAGAAAGAACAATTTGGGGCAAGTAAAAGAAGGAAATAAGATACTTTAACCAAGTGATCTCTTCAAAGGAACGCTATTAGAAAGATACTGGACTGTGACTCCTATTTTTAGTAAGGAATCATATTTAAAGTCTAATGTTAATCTATGCTCTTGGCCAGTTAATACCAAGCATAATTAATGCTAGATGTTTATTTAAAAAAAACCAACAACACACTCTCTTGGTACTAAGTAATGATAGTCCCAGTCATTTAGTGTGGCAGATAACCTTTCAACTTTCACTCTTAGCTATACGACAAAGTTCCACTACAAAGTGTTTGACAAGAACAAATGACATTGAAACTCCATCACTGAATGTTAGGTTTTGCTAGCCTGCTGCAACAGGGCTTTGAAGCATCTGGGGACTTTTCTGCTTGGCCGTTGATTAAAATCATAGCCTTTTGCCAAAGTGCCATTTGATCACGGAAATAAACTGCTCTTTCCTTTCCAGAGCTGTAGCTAAAGCACTGCTTGGAATATAAAATGCAAATATATAGTTACTAATACAGGTGACCTGAAAGGCAAGAGTAACACTGAATATTCCTATAACAACCTTTTAAGGATTTGTGAAGCCCAGATCTTTAGCTGCATGTGTCCATTATGTCCGCCAATGCAGTCCACTCTCTTTACCATTCAAATATTCTGGGAACAATTCACCTTAATCTTCAAGCTGTATGGACTCTGAATGTTTGCTTACCTGCGTGTATATATATATATTTTTTTTTTTTTAATGTCCATTTAATTTTTTTTCCTCAAACTGTCTTTCTAGTTTTACAAATCATAAAAATTCTATTCCTTGGTGATTCCTGTGAAACTTCTCTATCCCTCATTTGTTCCTTTTGCTCTAGCATAAGAAAATACCCCAGATCAATGTGTTTTGATCAATGTTAGCTACTTCTGCTTCTCAATGTATCCAGGAAGACAATTTATTTGGCAAGAATATATTTTTTTTTACAAGTTGAGTGCTTTGAGAACTGGCTATGGTTAAAGCGGTCTGTTGAGCACATCAGAATTGTTTTTAACACAGTCCACAGATCAGAGAAAAATGGCATCTCTGAACAATGATTGTGAATTTGGGAATCAGCTAAGGGTTTAGAGATTATTTAGCCAATAACTAGTAATTATCATTTTGTGTCCTATCAGGTGGAAATCCTTGATTGGAAGACGAAGAAACAGCTATGCTTCCTAGATAAGGTAAACCAAAAATCTGTTTAAAATTCTAGGTGACTGTTTAAAAATTACTAACTTCTCTTAAGTAAACGTAGTGTTTGTGAAGGGTATTTAATCTCCTGGTAGCCTTTATTTGGCCACTGAAGAGGCAACGATTATGCACACTTCTTACAGACTACAGGGTCCTTCAACCCTTTTCCAGAAGGAGCTTTTGGGCAAAGAGCACAACTTCAGCTGCTTCACTTAAGATGGTGCCAGTTGTGCCTTACTCATAAGCCATCAAACTGCCACTGCTGTTGCAGTAACTCTCAATCACCGCTAGAGAAGCTGCCCCTGAAACAGATGCCGCAAACTGTCTTCCCTTTTCCCTGTAAGAAGTACTTTGAATCATGCACACCAATCCTAGCCATCTGTAAGAAAGCTACACTGTTATGTTGTTGTGTCACTTTTCCGCTTGTACAGTCTCACACCTAGTAGTTGTCTTTCAAAGTATGCATTGTACATATACAATATTTTTTGTTGCCTAGGTGGAACCAAATGCCACAATTCGGGAGATCAGATTGATGTTCCATAAATTATGTGAGTACAACTTCTGCAGCAGTTCACATTGCATCAGAATATCCAGTGTATGGAGGAGAAAATGACATAATCTGAAACATGTGATGTACACACACGTAATGCTAAGTAACCTGCATGTGAACGCGATCACAGCGAGATTTCAGTATCATTTTTTATACTGTGCTGATACACATTTGTATTCTTTCTGCTGCATAATTTCTCACAGATAACCACGTTAAATAAATATTCCTCAAATTCTTTAACTAAATCTTACCTTGTTGTGTTACATTCACTATAACAGTGGATGATCTAAACCAAACATTGCATATCACACAATTCTGTATGGTCTTACAGATCCTCGGTGGTATCCAGCAAGGCAGTCGATAAAACTTGATCCAAGTAAGTACTTGCGAGGACTAGAGTAATAAAGCTCTGAGCAGGGGCCTGGCATAAAAGGTGTACTTTGCATGGGTATTAGCTCTTAAGAATGAATTTCCAGCTATGATAATTAGCACTATGAAAGCTGAAGAGAATCCAGAACAAATTTGATTCTTTGAAAGTATTGAACTGAGTTCCACCCATGTGCCTGGTGCTTGGTAATTAACTCAGGAGTCTGCACATTGTTCCAATGCACTTTCTAACTACTGAGCACTTTTGCTTTCGTGACAGACAGCACAGAATCTAGATACTAATTTCCCTTAGCTGCAGTGAAATGATCTCCACAGTGACGCTCAGCTGGGAGTACTAAAAAGGGCTATGAGTTAGCGCTATCAATCCACATAATCCTCTGCTCTCAGGCAGGAATGACAGTTCTTTTGAGGTAAGCTAATGCAAAACACATTGCCACGGATGTAGGATTTGCTGACAAAGCTGATGCCAGCTGGCTGACTTCATTAATGCAGTCATAGGTATTGCTGCTAGAAGCCTCTTAGTACATGGCCTGGGTGCACAAAAGAAAATCTAATTGCCAAACTGTGTTAATTCACCTTCGCATTCAGTATAAAATGTAGTATTTCCTTCTTTTGCTTCTGTTAAGCATAATTTTATTTAAACGGTCCCTTAAAAGCATGCTGGTGAAGATCAGTTCGTAGTGTAGAATCTGTCCATGGAAAACAGGCGTATGAGTATCTTATTTCCTCCTTCAAAGATCTACCTTGTCAGATTCCTCCATGAACTTACGCTGTGGGACTTGCCATGAGAAAATGCTGGCCTTCTGGAGATTCCCCCAAGTCTAGGAATTAAAAGCTTGAGTCCTAGCTCAAGTCCTGTGGAATCACCTCCTAGCTGGTTGGTTGGGAGGAAAGGAGGCAATGAAAACCTCTGTAGGAGAGCCTTCCAATCTCAGCTGTACCCTAGCTTCCGTTTGTCTGGTGATGAGCGAGGAGAAGAGAGAGAGAGGAGAGAGATGGAGGTGCAGCTGACTGGGAGGTCAGGGAACCAAGTTAACGGGCAGTGACCCATCAGCAAATTCTGCTGGAGTAGTGATGAAGCAAGTCTGCCAGATCAGGCAGGCACACAGGGCGGAGAATTCTCCTAACCGTCGTGGTGTGAATAGAGGATCCAGGCTTATATGTGATTACAGGGATAAATCAGAATTACGTATAAAACATTCTTAGTTTGTTTATTGAGATTCCAATAAACCCACATCATGTCGAAGAATCTCACAGATTGGTTAAAGCACAATATAAAGCTAGTACGCTGCCAAAGGTGACTTGAATTTCACTGAGATGTAATTACTTCTTTCCTTCTCAGAAGGAAAGTCCCTGAGGGATGAGGATATCCTGCAGCACCTCCCTGTTGGCACAACTGCTACCTTATACTTTAAAGATTTAGGGCCACAGATAGGATGGACGACGGTGAGCTATGCTTCAAGTCTGAGCCATTTTAATGGCTATTTTTCCATAATTAATCCTCACATCATTTTTTTGTCTCTCTCCAATATTTCTGCATGATGCCTGCTCTGATAGTGGATGCAGGCAATGAATCCTCATTGCTTCAGCTTATTCCATCAGGGAAAGCAGAAACAGAATATTCTGAATGCCTAGTTCCCTGGGAGAGCAGCAGTGGAAAACTTGTTGCAGGGTAGGTTGGCTTTACTGAACCAAGGTGCAGGTATTGAAATGAATTTAGATGTCTACTGCAAAATCCCTAGGAACCAGGTGTCTAAATGCTTTTGAGGATCTAGTTCAGAGGGCCTTTGTAACTCTCTTGAGAAAGATCAGGATTATACTCCTACGAGTTTGTCCTGCAGGGAGGCATGTGAGCGACTTCACATGTCAGTAATTGAAGTGACTTCAGCAGGAGAATGCACGAAAGTAAGATCAGTTAGCTGTCTGCATGCGGCTGCGCCCCGGGATGCTGGTGGCGGGCTAATGACAGCTGATAATTTCTGCAATGTTAGCAGCCATCCACAAAGACCTTGCATATTTACTGTCTTAGCTCAAATGCAAATCCTGTCACAACTCACTTGGCAGGCAACACAGCACTGCTGTTTATGCAGTGAGATGACCAATGACCCTTCCAGTTCCGCAGAAGGCCCGTGATGCACATATTACACTAGTTCTAATGAAGCAGCACAGCATGAAGGGAAAAGCACCCTGTAATTTAAAGGCACATTTACCATTTCTTATCTATAAGACATTCATAAAATCTTGTGTTAATGACAAATAGCAAAGATGACATTCACAGGAGGTAAAATAAAGTCAAATGTTCTGCAAGACTGAATCTTCACCTCATTACTTTGGATGCAATGCTGATAAATCAGGCAGCTATTATGCAATCAAAAACACAGTAAGACAGGCAAAATTAATGGCAATGCAGACTCCAAGACACGCATGCATTAATATATACTAAATTGCCACAGTGCAGAGTAACACCAGACTTCTGCCATTCCGTAATCTTTCCTTGATGTTCTGCTCCCCCTGCCCTTCAGGCTGCTTCACTCAAAAGCCAGCCAAGAAATACTTCAGTCGTATGAAATAAAAAGGACAAACTGCTCATCTACAGTCAAATCCAGTCTTCACCAGAGAAAATGCTGATTGCAACAGAAATCGATAACATAATTTTTCTTAGCGTCAAAGTAACTCTAAATACATTAGAAAACAGTGGGGTTTGGTTTTGGTTTGTTTTTTTTCTTTTTTTTTGACAGAAGTACAATCAATTTCCCTTCTGTCTCCATAAACGAGGCATGGGTCTACCTTCCTCATTTATAGAAGTGGGGAAAATTAAACTGTTCATGTTTGTTCCGAAGTTAACTTCAATTTACAGTGATGTTCCTGACAAATACTCACGTATCTGAAATGAAATCAAGTTAAAGAATAGCTTCTTTGGTTTCCTCCCTTTTTTCCCTTTGTGTTCAAATTAAACATCATTTGAACATAGAATGAATTGATTATTTCCCAGGACGTCTGCTGTGCTAACTGTTCATGCATCACCTGCGAACAGTTACAAGTGCGTTTCCAGTTTAAACAAAAGTAATTCATTAGAAACAAAGCTCCTCTTTCTCAAGATAAATTCTTCACCAAATTCCATTTTAACCCAAAATAAAGCAACAGTTTTTGAGGGCAAGAGGAGGGTGAGCGCTGCATAAATGTTACATGCATGTGTATTTATTGTGATCTCTGGGCTGCCGTGATTATCTTTTCATACCCATACTGTGTCAGCTGCACTGGCAATGGCTGTTTGTATGCAACGGAGGCAAATGCATTGCAAAACGTTTACGTGCATGTCTACCGCTTTCATAGCCCAAGCCCAAACCTGCTGTTCCCTCCCTGCCGCTCTAAATGCCGTCCTGGGTCAGCGGAGGTGTTCATCCCACCGCATTAGTTATGACAAAGAAACCAAACCCATCATCTAATTCGGCTGTCTAATTATTTTCTCTCTTTTTGCAGGTATTTTTGATAGAATATACAGGTCCATTGTTCATCTATTTTCTGTTTTATTTCCGCATGCCTTTTGTCTATGGACTGGATGAGAGGTTTACATCAAGCCCGCATCCAGTAGTTAAGTAAGTCCGTTTGCAGGCTTGAGCAGTATTTCTTGTTAGCATTGTAGTCTTATTCCAAATGTCTTGCCACACTTGTTTTTTTAAGCACTCTTAAATGCTTTTGTCTTGCTGTTTCTAGCTTGGCATGTATCTGCCATTCTTTCCACTACATCAAAAGGTTGATTGAAACAGTATTTGTTCATCGGTTCTCCCATGGGACTATGCCACTGAGGAATATTGTGAAGGTAAATTGTGTCAGAATCTATCCATAGCCCCCTTAAAAATCCAACCTAGCCAGGCTACGCTCTGTCTCTGCAGCACAGAGTTTTTGGTGTGGCTTTTGTAGTAACACACAGCAAATCTCACCCATAAATCTGTAGTTCATTCAAAAGACTTAATGTTGCGATTGTATAACCCACGTGTTGCCATGCTGTTATTCATGTTGTAGTAATCTCATTGCTCTTTCAGAATTTCAAACCTTCAGCATACCCTTCCTTTTCACTCAGCTAGCTCCTTGGGCGTGAAGGTTTTAATAACAATAATAACTTTTAAGGCAGCACAGGCAGGCACAACATTGGGAGGGTTGCTTTCTTTTTTTTAAAAAATAATCTACTTTTTGTAACAGTCATTTTACTACATCTTTGCCCCTAACGCTGTGCTGCTAAGCACCGGTTAATTTACCTTTGATCCAGCGCAAAGCAGCTTAGTTGTTCTGCATTTTCTTCTCCTGCAGGAGCACTCCCTCGTGTTACCAGTGCTGCTGTGGTGTAGAGCAGCTGTTGAGCTGCGGCCCCTCTGTGTCCTGGATGTCTGCGAAGTAGCACAGGGGACTGCATGGTTATGCCTGGGCTGTAGCTATGTTACAAATGCTCACAGCAGAGTATGCACTGGTATTCAAAAATACACTTTATAGTCAGGAAGACAGGAGATTATCATCTACAACCACGAAAGCATACAGTATAGTGTCAGCATTGGGTTTTTAACATTTGGTATTTAGGCAGTCCCATGGAATCTGCATTATGGCAGTGATACAGCAGCTGCAGCTCTACCTTGGGGCTAACTCCTTACAGCTGTGCAGCAGCTCTGGTAGTTCTGGTGAGAGCTTCATGCTTTCCAAATGGGAGGAGGGTCTGTAGTTGAGCAGTGGCCCTCAGAAAGAATCCTCCCTAGCAATTTACTGTTTTTCCTGTGGCAGAAGAGTGCAGGGTTGTTAAAAGGCTAGCAGATCTCTTCAAGACTTGTTCTTGACACAGCAGTAGCTAATGCACGCTAAACAGCAGATAAATGAGCTACTTCACCTTGAAAAGAACCTGTACAGTGTGGTAAACCTTCATTTTCCCTCTGCCATCTCTGACAACTACTCGTTCCTTTCAGACCACACAAACTTGGTGCTAAAATTGACATTTGTACCGGTCATTCTGATCAATTCCATTTTTCTACCAAGGTTGGTGCGTGCTTCGTCTGTAAAGTTGCTCACAGTTCTTCTACTTGCTTAGCGGTGCTTGGGTTTGATTTGCTCTTATAATTTCATTGACTTTGGTGGTGTTACTCCAAAATTGTGCCAGTGAGGAAAATATCACATCCTCTTCCCTTTTTTCTCTCTCATACAGCTGGTAGACAAAGCTTCTTGCTTCAAGTGTTTGGTCACATACATAGCAGATATAGATAGCTTATTTCCTAAGCGCAATGGAAAGCTACCTTTAACAAGAGATGCCTCAGTCTCAATAAGCAGAGGTCTGAGACAGGAATTGATGAGATTTGTGATTTTCATCCTTTGTTTACCAAATGGAAATAGAAATAAATGATGCTGTAAAATGCTGCAGGGGTTCACCAAAAGCAGTTCATGCTATATACTAACATAGTACAATTCTTTCTAATATATGTGATTTTTCTAGGCAATGGAAAGGTAGAATACCTGATTTATCTGGACTTAGTAAATGACTGGCTCAGGCTGAATAAAATAGGGATTAATACAAAAATTGTGGGGTGATAAAGGAACTAAGTAAAGGAAAGATGATCGTGGTTGTGCCAGAAAAGGATCTGTCAGACCTTTAATAACAGGGAGGTACCACTGGAATCCCTCAAAGATTAGTCTTATGCCTGGTCTTACTGAACATTTTCATGCGTAAAAAGAAGGGCTGTTGTTGCTCTCTCTAAAAACATCCAGAGGAAAAAAAAACATTAGACCTAAAGAAACACCATTTAAACCAGAAAACAATGTAACGAGACAAACAGAAGGGTACGTGCTGGTCAGGAGTAAGCATGCATGGCATTAAGAAATAGTTTTGATCATCATAGGGATCATCAACTAGAGTAGAGAAAACAAAAATCCTAACCACAACTTTGTAAACTTAGGAGTAATTTATTGATGGGGTCCCTGCACTATCTGAACTTGACCCACAAAATCTTTTTGTAAGAGATTGTTGTAAAGCTTTATTATTCACCTGGAATACAAAAGATTCACAGAAACAACTTCTTTCTTCCAAGTGAGTTTATGAAGTCTGCACGTACTCTGCTGTTCCTATCTGCACCTCACTGGAGGCTTTTGTATGAGCAACAAGGCTTCTGCTGGCAGCTGGGCATTTGTAGTGTTATTGCTAAGGGCATTAGCAGAGGCAGACTCCACTCATCTGAAAGCTCCTTTTCTAATAATGGAGGAATAGTCTTGCAGTAAATCATGTTCTTTGGATGAACAGTACTTGTTCAGTTTAATTACAGCGTGTATTGTTGGGAGCCAAGCGATGATAACTTACGCATTTAATTTTACTTTACTGAAATCCATTGCCATATGAACCATCCTGTGCCAAGCCCTGAAGTCAGGGAAAGGTTTTTCGTAAGATGCCATTCTAAGATTACAAGAAACTGTTTCCGCCAAAGTTTGTACAGCAGTTAGCAAATTGCAGGTGGGGGTGGAAGAAGCTGGTGTTAGGAGGAAGCAGTGGTTTATGGATAGGCACTAAGATTGTTCCTCACTGGAGTAATTATTCTGGCTCTGCTGCTTTTCCTGGGGAAAAGGGAAGTCATCACAGGGAATTTACTTAATCTCTCTGCCCTTTTGTCCCACCTGATCTGTAGTTATTGGTTAACAATTTGCTCTTTCTCATCAGTTATCTATTAATACATAATCTCAGACCAAGGACATACTAGGTGCTTCCATTACAGCATACTCAGTAGGGTGTCCATTTTGTCTGAGGTCTGGGCACTTTGTTGGTTCAATTAACTCTGAAAAGAAAGTGGAAACGCAACAGAATGTTTGATACAACTGCTTGCAGCAGATGGGGTGGGCTTTCCCCTCACCAGCATTTTCAGAAAAACGCACCATCAGACACTGCAGTCAGCTAGTGTGGGCTGCAGATGCTGAGGTGATCACTTTTGGGTGTATTAATGAGTTAAACCAGTCAGGACAGGAAAGAATGCAGCCTTGGACAAGAGTTTTGACTGTGTGAGCAGGAAAGGAAAGCTATGAAGGAGAAAGCAGAAAGACCTGGAAACGTCTAAGGTACATGAAGCTAGGGGAAGGCCAAGAGAAAAGCATCACCACAAGGAGTAAGAGGATCAGTGTTTTACCCAAGAGTGAAAATAGGAGGGAAGGAAAGATAAGGGGAAGGAAAAGAACAGGAGAAATGGTGAAAGGAAGATCAAGAGTTTGGTTTTGGTCTTGCTGAAGTCCAGGTGATAACCAAATGTGCCCTAAAACATTAAAAACTGAGGCACTAGGTTTGATAAAGGAAGAAATCTCAGCTGATGAGAGAGGCAAATTTATGAGTTGTTGGCAAGGGTTAAAGTCTGTCTGCAAGAGAATGGTGCTTAGAGGTGAGAGCACAGAGGAAGAAGAGGAGTGGGCCAAGAAAGGGCCTCTCTCCTACCTACAGGTCTATAAGGAGGGAGAAGGTAACCTGTGACCAAGCTACTGAAGCAGCAATGAGTGTCAGGAGAAAAAAAAACACAAGCAGCAGGGCCAGGAAAACCAAACAAGAGGTAGCGATTTTCATTGTAAGTAGATTTTTTTCATGGATGAAGCCTGTGAACAAGCTCTGAGATTGGTCAGGAATGAGCCAGTACAGCCGTGACAGCTGTGTTATCAGAGTTCAGAGATTGGAAGCTGGATCGCAGAAAGCCAAGGACAGCAGCAGAAGGCACAAACTAAAGATATCGCAGTGAAAGGGGCAGATGAAAGCATCAGGAGTGATGACTTTAGGTAGGAGAAGTTAAAGCATGGGAAAGAAAGAAAACTGATGGGGTGAAGGAGAAGAGGAAAGGCAAGAAATTGGGCAAGATGAAGTAACAAGCAGGGAAGAGAGCACAGTGCCTACATCTGGTTTTACAAAGTCTCTGGGGTCAGCAAAGCAAGTCTCTTTAACATACAGGCTGTATGACACTTCATCTTTGGCCAAATAGCTTGCCAGGCAAGAGAAGTTTGTTTTCAATAGTATCATCATACTTTCAAAAATGGTTTGTAAACTTAAAAGCTCCAGCATATTTGAGAAGAAACCTTACTCTCTGAGCACTACTTCATTCCTGTTATTTCTTCTTGTCTGCTCCCACCTTGCCACACTTAGTATTGTCATTTTTTTGTTGTATTATCAGCAACTTGAAGGATCAGCCCAATTCTTTGTTATCAGTGGTCCTTGCAGTGAATGCTGGCCTAGAGGATTGTACTAAAACAAAGAAAAAAATCCCTGTTTTTCAGAACTGCTTGTATTACTGGGGATTTGCAGCTTGGCTTGCTTATTACATCAATCATCCTCTTTACACTCCTCCTTGTAAGTAGCGAAACAACCCTCAATATGATCGAAGGGCTTATGTGTTTGTATTTAGAACTAATCACATTATCTTTTTTTTTTTATATAGCTTATGGGAAAAAACAGATAAATTTTGCTGTGATCATGTTTCTGGTAGGTTTGTCACTCTTTATAAAATGCTAAAACATGTTGCTTTAGTTCTTGTGTTGTAGAAGTGAAGGAGTGAGTATGATAAGCAGGTACTTAAAACTTGAACACTTGGGACGTTCTACTAAAGCCGATCACTTGCGCGCAGAACAGAGAAATCTGCCAGGTTTTAATGTGATCTTGTCCACAAGCGAAGATTGTGATTCAGTATCCATTCCAGGACTGGGATATTTATCTGCTGGGATGATCTCTCACAATCTTTAAAAGAATTCTGGAACTACCCGTTTGTGCCACTGAGTTTTAAAGGCAGGGAGTTTATTTTGTGGACTGTTTATTGAGTGTCAAGAATCACCACAGATCATAAAACTCGGAGAACTGGCCAACTGAGAAAGTATGTTGCTGATAATTTCCAGGAAGAGAGGTTCATTTTGCTGGGCTTCAGAAATTTTTTACAGCTTTCATTATGAAGCAAAATTCTTAAGTCACTGTCTGCTCATTCTCACAGTTCCTAGGAACATTTCATACATGCAGAAGCAACGTTAGTGTAGCCAACAAAGATGTACCCATTTTTCCCATGTATGCGTAACTTGTTTAGAACATCAGCTGTTCACTTGCTCAGAGAAACTAATCACCAGTGACTGCAGGATCTCAAAGCAGCTTCCCAGTATGAAAATTTCATGAGTTCATAATCTATTCCTGTTTTATAGAGAGGCTACATAACGGAGAGCACAGAGCCGGGAATAAAACTCAGGAGCTCTGACCACCCGTCACTTGCTTTAATAGTTATGCTTTGCAGACACTGGAGGCTGTCCATAATCGTATAAATGGGTCATTTCAATACACTTGCTGCATAATTGATTGGGGAAGCATTATTTAAAACCAGTGCAGGAATCTGGGTCAATGATATTTCATGATTCATATCAATTATACTCTAGAGGAGAAAATTACTTAGAGTCTGACCTGTATCTTCCTTGGGATTTTAATAATTTTTGAAAAACCAAAATGATCCAAATCGATTTTGGGGTGTTTTTAAAGACATAAGAATAACCAAAAGATAAAGCAACTATCCCCTGGGTTTACTTTTATCCCCTTTGATTTATTGCCTTTAGATCTCATGGGGATTATGTAAGTAGTAAATTTGATCTCTTGGACACTGAGTCCACGTTTGCTGGCAAATATCATAAATATCTACCAGAGTATAATATGGACTCATGCTTCAATAAAGACGTTCCATCCTCCTGTCAGACAGTAACCTTGGCTGAGGCGATTTATTATGTTTATAATAGAGTATTTTTCCTTTTTTTTTTTTTTTTAAAGTACCCCAGGAAATAACAAAAAGAAGAGTAAATAGAATGGAAGCACATTATTAACTCTGTCATGCTTTTTTCTTGCAGCTGTGTGAAGCTGGAAACTTTTCCATTCACGTTGCACTCAGTGACCTCCGGAGAAATGGTAAAAATTGCATTATCATTTGTCACTCTTGTGCAGCCACTCAGTACTTCTGCAGTTACTTTGCCTCGTGAAAGACTGTTGATACCCGCCAGCTGACCGCTGCGCGAGCGCAGGTTGCGCAGCACTGTAAAGATTGGATTCTAGGGGAGATCAGTCAGTGCAAGGAATCCAACAGTGCGCTGTTAAACAGCACTTCCTATTGTACTGTAATTTTTATTGGTTAGGGCCAGGTTGCTTGGTGCAGGGGGGAGCAGTTATATTAGTTACACTGGCAGTGCAAAAGGAAACAGCACTCATGTAAGCTGTGCTTTGGTGAGCAAGGGAAAGTGGTTTTGCTGGCTTCTACAGGGGGCACAAGATCCTTGTGCAGGCCAGGCTTCCCTGGGCAGGAGCCAAACATCTTACAGCTATCCACTCCGACTGCTACAATCCCATTCTGTGACAGTCTGACAAAAATCTTTAACTCCTAAATCTAAAACTTGAGGTACCTCTTACAGGAGTGACTGTGGTCAAAGGCATATGTAGGTAACTTTCTGATGCCCAGAATGTTTCCTCACAGTTATCCTATTCCTCTCATGGGTCCAGAGGACACCCTGTTTTTCCACATCCTGCCTGCCCCTCTGACAGTGATGAGACACAGGAGTAGGCAGATTTGGATTGTCTTTATAGCAAGCAATATATTTAGGAGTGTGAATATTTTGTGATTTGTTTTCTAATCTATAGGATCCAAAATCCGTAAGATCCCATATCCAACAAAGAATCCTTTCACATGGCTGTTTTTCTTTGTATCTTGCCCAAACTATACATATGAGGTATGTATTTTCAAACAAGATGTTAAGATTTTAATTTTGCTCAATATATTTTCATTTCTTTTGGAATGTTAAATATGGAAGAAACCTCTGAAACAGTTCAGCTCATTTCCCCTCCTCCCCTAAACCCCATGAAATCAGATTGCAGACAGGAACTTGTCTGTTCTTCCTCTCCTCCCTTGCAGCAGCACTTAAGGGACTGACCTTAAACAGGCAGCCCAGTCCCTGGGCCTGCGCCTCAGCGTGGCTGCTAGGCAAGGCGAGGGTACGCTTAAAAGCAGCACAAATTTTGCAGAGAGGAACAAGGAGGTTGCCACTGAGTGTGTGTTGCAATGAGGGGACGGGGGCATCTGGTGGATTTGTAATATAAAGGAGCCCAGGAATAGCAGAGTCCGGAGGAAGATAGTGGGCAGACAAATGGGAGGTACTGTGGTAGAGAAAACAGGAAATAGGCTCTGGTCTTTTTCCCCATTTTCTTAAGTTATACAGTAGCTTGTGTTTGTGGTGACTCCTTTAGATGCTTGAATCAGTTTATTGCTTCAGATTCCTTAATCAAGAGCCAAAGACCCAACTCAGTTCAAAAGCAGTTAAATGCAGTGCAACTCAGTGTAAAATTCACTCTTTTGCACAGAAGGACAGTTTTTAACTTCAGTGGAGCTTAAAGGATGTTACTGAGAACAGCATTTGGCCTCAGCCTCCAGGAAGTCACCCTTCCTAGCTTTGATGGAGGTGTGACAAATACAAATTAGGCAGAGAAGCGGAAAGGATGCTCCGTTGTAAAGCTTAAAATTTTGTTATGCTTAATAGCCCTGGAAGCAAACACAAAGGTTTTGCTTGTGATAAGGCACTGCTCACCTTTTTGGGTAAAGGTTATTAACATTAGCAATTGATCTGGCTGACCTTGGCTTTTTTATTTACCTATACTAGGACAAGGTTGTTTTTGATCAATAGAGACATAAATGCAAATGCTGTCACCAGAAATATTTTAAATTTCCTTGGCTAAAACAGGTGGGGACCTGGATCAGTTTCACTATCATGACTCAGTGTGTTCCAGGTGAGTAATGTTTTGGTACTTCATCCCGAAGTGATGTCAGCAACAAGAGTGTGTTTTTTAATTTGGTAATGAAACCTGTCTTTTCCTCCCTTCCTTCCAGTCGGACTGTTCACCTTGCTTTGCTTCATTCAGATGACAATCTGGGCAAAGGATAAACACTGCACCTACCTACGAGAATTCAAGGATTATCCAAGTCTTCGAATGCCAATTATTCCCTTTTTGTTGTAAGAAAAGAAAGGTTTGATTTGAATATTGCACGGAACTTCAAGAAGAAAAAGCTCATAAACCTGCTGCCAAATAAGTGAATTAATTTAAAGGATTCTGGTGCATGTTGAATCTCCACTGCTGAGGGAAACTGTATGCACTTGAAAGCTACACCTCCTTACATTCAAGAATTCTCAGCTCAGAAGCACCTTCAAAGAATATGGCTTCATCGCACAGCTGGTAGTCAAAAGCCCCTGCAGTTCACTGTAACCTGATTGACTTAGATTTTCCTGTACTACTCTATTTAGATTGATGGATCAGAGATACTGAGAAGTCTGTGCTGAAAAGCAGCTCCAAATTTAGCAGCGGCATTCTGCAAGACATAAGTAGCTTGGAACGGGGACATACCAACTAACAACTAGGCAGCTCACAGCCAGCTGGCCTGAAGGCAGTTTCATGATTGGCCGCCTTTGACTTGAAAAAGAGCGTGTGCTGCCTGGAGGCAGGTGCTTTGTAACAAATAACATTACCAAAGAATACGAATGGTTCCTGGAATAAAGAAATAGGCAATATCTCAAATACCTGATTTGGGTCTAACCCCTAATTTGCCAAAAGAATCTGAAGTAAGATGTGTTTGTAGTATTTGCGGATGTAACAGCCTGTGTTGTTGGGATTTTTTTTGTTCGTTTTTAGACTGTTTCATTAGGAAATTGCATACTAGTAAATAAGGTTGGGGAGATCTGATCTCTGCTGTATCTGTGATATTTGGCCTGTTTTCATAGAACGAATCCTTATGACACTAAAGGACCTTTTACCAAGCGTTCTACGTCAGCATTGTCTGAATAATTTGTAATACACTTTGCAAATACATGAAGTGACTGCAAGTCCTCAGAGCGCTAGCTCCCTTCCTATTTTCAGAGCCAAGGAGAAAAATCAGCTACATTTTGGACTTCCTGCGTTTCCTTTTTCACAAGATGTTCAGTGGGACTTAGTTGGGCTTTGTGCAAATCTAGTAAAAAAAATAAAAGACTATTACAATCAGTCTGAATGACATTTTTAAAAAGCTGTTTTAGAATATGAAGAGAATGCGTAGATACTGTTTTGTTTCATGATTAATTTATTTATCTATAATGGATGTATAGAAAGATTTTTGCAACTATTTGTAAGGGTGAAATATGCAATAAATTCTAGACTGTATTTTGAAATAAGTTGAAATACTTATGGCAAAGGAAGAAGGCTACAGCTGGTTGCTGAAATTTCATAATATTTTGTACAGTAAAAAGCAAGAATGTCCTTATATTAAAAAAAAAAACCTACATCAACTGAAGAAAAAAACCTAACAAAGCAAAAATACATGACCCAGATTTTATTTCTGTAAAATATATCTTAGAGAAGATTTCTTAGCAATGGTTAGGTCTGATAGATACCTGAAGCAATACATCATTACGAATTTGTTTTCAGCATTGTTATTTTTCCACTAGTTTAACTGTGAACCACAGCCAAATGCCGAATGATTTCCTGCTGAGTGCAGTGTGGAGTACAAGCAGGTTGAAACTTTCCTTCTGAGCACAGAGAAAGCACATACCTTATTCACACTTTACACCCACTTAAGGTCCAGTCACAGGGAAGAAGAAAAATTTGGTCTGTTTAGTAACAAAGATACCTTTCTAGGCCTCCATGAGAAAACAAAGCTTTTGGCAGATTTGGCCATACTCTCCTTTTAATCTCCATTTTGATATCCTGCTTCTATTTGAGAAGCTTGAAGATGAGATTATTTTCATTAAGGTTTTCTTTTTTTTTTTTTAAAGCAAATTTCTTGTCTGGGTCTGAGACCTGAATTAATTCTTCCCAATCTTGCCGAGACAACCATCTGTGTTTGCTGGCAGCCCAGTGTGGAAGCGGAGCAATCTCCCCGCACACACCCCATCAGCCAGCACCGATGTGCTGACCTTGGTAGTCCCGCACACTCAGGATGGCAGGAGTCCACTTCTAAGCTGGGCAATGCTCTCTGCTGGCTGCTAGTGGTTGACTTAAGAGTTAAACAAGAAAAACCAACCAGCCTGAAATGACCGGATGGAGAAACTGTCTTTAATGCTCTTTATGTGTCAAAGAGGAGGAATGAGGCTTCTCGTATCTTATGATGAACCTTATGTTAGAGGAAGGTTTTGTTCTATAGCAAGGACCTGCCTTTCCTTTGATGCTTTCAGCATGCAGCGTTCCAGGTGGAGCAGCAGAAGTTGGCTGTTGCTGGGGCTGTCGCTGTTGTAAGCACAGCAGCGAAATGCTGAGTGTGGGTACCTCTGTTTTGCCCTCGTACTGCTCCGGTATGGCACGTCTCTGCACTGTGCACACTCTAAGCACTAGTGGCTGTAGGAATAGTCTATGCAACTGCCTGCTGATGCGAAGCAGGGGATACCTTTGCTTCTCGGCTGGCTCCAGCTGCACGGGGATGCAAAGGAATTTCCTCATCCTCCATCTGCTGCTTAGCAAAGTTCACAAAAACCTGTGTGAGGAAAGCAGAAAACGTCACCGTCTCATCAAGTGAGACGAGTTAGTGGAACGTCTCCGTACATTTGCATCCTCTTGGCCTCTCTGCAGGGAAGAGGCAGAAAGGGGAACAACTTCTTTTTTTTGATAAACTTCCTTGCAACTTCCCTCATTTGGATGCACTGACTTGCAACTAAAATCCTATTTTTCCTTAAGCAGGAGATGGGTTCAGCAAGGTTTGTGTGACTTGCATGAGTTTGGTTGGGATGGGGAAGAGGAGGCAGAACGTTTTAGTAGGAAGCTGTAGGGCAGCCAGGAATGTCCCTCTAGCATTGCCATCAAAGGCAGCTTTGCATATGTGGACCCTCGGCTGCGCAGGAAAGCAGGCAGATGGGGCTGATACCCTCTAGCAAGTGGGTGTTGCCAACAGTCCCAACGGACTTCGCAGGTTTTGTGTGTCTGATTGCTCCTGTATAAAAGTGCATGACAGAGGCATATAACCATTTAACTAGATATCACCATATCGCTGACACAACAGAGTCCAAATCTCTTATTTAAAATAAAATGTCATTCCCAGCCCAGCAAGTCTTGCTCTGAATCGCTGACCTTACTCGGGCTGCTGCTCCTGAATGAATGGGTTGTGTGAATTCTGTCACCTGGGAAACACTGTCTTACCAGCCCTCAAACAGCACCTGCTTGTGCAGGGACTGAGTTACAGGTTTCATATGCGATCCACCCTCTTTGATGAGGCGCCTGGGAATTTTGCCTGAGAAAGAGGGACGAGATAATTTCTCTACTCTGAACGGTCTGGTCCTTTAGCTGTTTGGATACATCCGCACTGCATTGCCTAATTCTCACCAGACAGGCTTTCTCGTGGATGCTTTTATTTTTCACTCACCTGATCTAAAGTTGTTTGAGACACAGAATATTCTTCAATATGCAAGTTTTCCTTATTGGAGATTATTAACCGAAAAATCTTAGCCAGAGAGGAGGAGCAAATCTGGTACTGCAGCATGTTGTAGTGCTTCTCTCTCTGCAGACTCCCTGGGAAGTTTGTGTGTATGAATTGCTCGGCAGGAGTAGGGTCTGGAGGCAGCCCAGACTTCGGAGCTTTGATTTTCAGGGTGACAATGTAGCCATCTCCAAACCTGGGAAGCACATGTGGATTTGGGAGTCAGATGAAGAGATGGTTTCATTATTCAGGAAGGAAAGTCATTTTCAGCAGCTACGAAAACACTAACAGTATCTGAAAAGTAAGGCACAAGATCTAGCCTTTTAGAAGCTCTGTCTTTGCCTTGCAGAAGTGGTGTGTAGCGTAACGAGTTGAAATGAGGTCTGCTGACATTGTCTAGGATACTAGAGTCGCACCCAGAAATGGGTCTGTTTAAACAACGGCTCTTCAGGTGGGATTGCTCTATTAAGGACGGTACACGTCACATACACTAAGTTTTCACGTTAAAAAACATCCATAAAAATATTCTACTTACTTGTATTTTAGCTGCTGAATTGTGCCCAGGCATTTGAAGGTTCCTTTTACCATGATGGCTAAACGAGTACAGAGGGCTTCACATTCTTCCATGCTTCCAAAACAGAGAACAGGTATTTGAGATAAAAGCCATCAGATGAACTTCAGCTACTCTGGGATTCTGAATTCCAAACTCTTTTTACCTGTGTGAGGTGAGAACCACAGCTCGCCCATCTCTGAGCACGCTGACGATCGAGTCCCACAGGAGGCGCCGGGACTGAGGATCCATTCCAGTAGTCGGTTCATCCTCAAAGGCAAAGGTTAAGACAATCAGAGTCAGAGAAGCAGATAAGAGAAATAAATTCTATGTAGAACCAAGTCATTGTGTGTTTGGGCTTTAGCAAATAGCTGCTTCCCACTGAAATCTGCGCCTTGAGAAAGCACACGTGCCTTGAGAAGCGTATGAGCGAATGGGTACTGATGGACTTTGTGGCACAAAGCAGGAAGGAAACAAATACAAGAAACCTCAGGTGAGAATATCATGCCATCCGTGTAGGGCACAGCTACAGGGGAGGGAAGGCAGAGACAACAACAACAAAGGCGGTCCCCAGGCTAGGGTCTTAGGTATCAAAAATATAAGCATTTGTGACATCCTGTTAAAAAAACATTTAGCACCAAATAGAAATGAATGGAAAGAGTCTTGTGCATCAGCAGTTATATCAAATTGTGTCAAGTTTGGCTCCCATGTTTTGATGGACATCAGAGATGTAGGTCAATATACTGGAGAAACAAAGGAAAGACTCTTATCTCTATAATACCAGCTGTAACACAGAGATGGACACTTCAAATAAAGTCTTTCTGTTCCGGGGCAACAACTCATGTAAGAGGACAGCGAGTTCTGCCCAGGTAACCTTCTTTCTTACATAAACATATAGAACACATATCTCAACCCAAGAAGATGGTGAAGTCACCCTGATTTACACCAGCTAAGGATCTGTTCCTGCATAAATCAGTTAACCCAGTTCATAACAAAAAGATTAAAAATAAAATCCTGGGGAGAAAAAGAAAATTTCATTCAATATTTTGTCTTGAGAAATTATGAGAAAACATTTTATCTGGCTGTTTACTACGTACAGGCAGCATACATGTAAAGGCACATTAAATGGCACAAGGAACCGTGCTGTTAAAATGTTACTAAAACGTTTCTTTTTAGCCTTCAAATTAAGGTGGAACAGTATAACCTAAATAAAGATTTTTTTGTAGTAATTGCATTTAGAATTTCCCTTGAGATACGCAATTGTCTGATAACTTACGTTACTTGATGGGAACTACATTTCAGCATTTGTATAGTTTAGTCTAAATTTGTATAATTTATTCCAAAGATATTACAGGCTGCAAAAGGGAGGTTATCCTCCTCTGTTCTGCTGGATAAAGCGGCCAGGTATATGTCATGAGATCATTTACATGAGCAGTTATACTCTGACAAGGAAAGGCAGACTGAAACCCAACACAGATTTAAATTCAGATTTGCCTGGATTATAGATTTTATCTCAAACCATTCTTTGTTGAAGATCTTTCTTTCATAATCACTTGGGGCCCACTGAAAACATAGTTATGCATCCTAGTCTATCCCTGAAATTAAAGAACTCAAAATTACACTGAAGTAGGTGTAAGTTGAGGGCAGAAAGGAGCTTGCAAGGACTGTCATAAACATACTCGTGCTACGAGATGTTGTCTGACCTGTCACAGAGCTCTGTTGCCATGGCACTTACCAGCAAGACGAGCGGCGGGCAGCCTATCAGCGCAATGGCAGTGGAGAGCTTGCGCTTGTTGCCGCCGCTGTAGGTCCCAGCCAGGTGGTCTGCGTACAGGGGAAGTCCCAGCTTCTGGATGCCCCACTCGGCAACCTACGAGAGAGACCATCTTTTTCACAGAGCAGCTAACGCATACCAGACAGGACTGCTGATACATCCCTCTTCTGGCTGAGACCTGGCAGTCCCCTGGGCTTTAGCACACTGATCAGGGGAGTCCAAAAAATTTATGATGATGAGGGGAATCCTAACTACTTGAAGGAAAGCCATAAGCCAGCCTCAGCTGTAGACTTCCTATCTGTGCAAGAATTTAAATTATTTTCTTCTGGAATCTCCTACATGTTTTCTTTCCTATATATAAACGACTTTAAAGACAAGAACAAGACAGTGACCAGTGCAGTTCTGAGTCACAGCAATTGCATCTTGAGCCTTTCATGGTTGGGACCACAGTTTTGCAAGTGCCGTTATTGCCATTTAGTAGCGCAGCCTTGCGCTTAACTGTCCAAATGACAGAAACCACTCCCAGGACTTCAACACACAGAACGCCAAGCCCGCTTTGGAAATTCTGGCCCTTGGCACATTACGAACCCAGTTAATCGTCACAAATATCCACTGTCACTCTAAGTCAAAAGCAAGAATGCTTTACCCTCTTGATTTCCTCTGCTGGAACCCCCCGCAGGCGTGCATATAAGTAGAGGTGTTCTCGTCCTGTGAGCAGGTCATCAATGGCATCAAACTGAGGGCAGTATCCCATGCTTTGATGGACGTTAGAAATGTGGGTCAATATACTGGAAAAACAAAGGAAAGAATCTTATCTCTATAATTCTAGGTGTGGGACAGGGATGGATGCTTCGAATAAAATCAATCTTTTCCGGGGCAACCACTTTTCTAAGAGGAAAATGAACTCCTCCTGATACAACATCCTGCTAAAATATCTGTCTGTACAGAATAGCAAGGAGTATATTCTCATCTAAGTCAGCTCAGTCCTGGTTAAGAGTGTAAGCCCATTTCCCCTCACCCATTTTCCTGTGTAAGTACAGGCTAACTTAATATGAAGTTCTTTGAACGGCCACTCAGATCATATTTTTTGCAAATGGTGTTTATTTCTAGAAGGAAAAAAAAACAGTCACTTTCATCTCAGAGTGTGGTCACTGGGAACAAACAGGTGAGAGACAAGGCTACCGCGTCGTTGGTAGTAACAGCAGAAGTACAGAATCACAGAACAATTGGGGTTGGAAGGGGCCCCTGGAGGTCACCTTGCCCACCCACGCTGCTCACCTAGAGCAGCGTGCCCAGGATGACGTCCTGGCAACAAAACAGCTATTGTTCAATTCACATCAATGGGCAAAGCATCAAATCCCAACTACACCTCCCGAACGAAGACACACAACCTGGAGCTAAACTAGCATAAGCGAATACCAGATCACGCTGCATTAACTTATGACATTATGCCAGCACTGTGTAAACAAAGATGCTAGAAACAGCCAGAGAAAAGTCCCAAAGCTCAGCTCAAAGTACCCTGTCGGACTGGTTATCTTATGTTTGTGAGCTCTTCCCATTCGATCCGACTGGGAATGTTGGGAGCCTTGTCCCACTGTTGGCATTCCTGTAACTTAGCCACAGGCTTTATAACACAGAGTGTTAAAAGCATAAAGTGCCAGTATGTGTGAGCTGTGGTCTCTCTCAGTGCCACAAAACTGGAAAAGAGCTGCTGGGTCACAGAGCCTATAATCTGGGCAGTTCTACCCCGGTAAATGGACTGTCACAGGGTTTTTTTAAGGTACTTGCCTATTGCCGGCCACTACAGCATCTCCAGATGTCACATCAGTATCTCCAGTCAGCATTTTGAACGTTGTTGTTTTGCCAGCGCCATTCACTCCCAAAAGACCAAAGCACTAAATTACAAAATTTATCACATTCTTTAGTATTTCCAACTTGCAAATCAGCAGGGACGCGCAATCTGAACTCGCCCACGGAATGTAATCTGGTGCTATTGAACAACGTACCTCTCCAGGACGGATGCCCACACAGAGTCTGTCCACTGCAGGCTTGTGCCTACCTGCATAAATCTAAATTGACGGGGGGAAAAAGAAAGAAAAATCCTATTTGAAGACATCTACAGCAAAGAAAGTCTTCTGAATTTTTTAGTTTAATGTTATTGGGATGAGGCAACTTTAGAAACAAGACAGGGTAAATAAAACAAAAGACTAAGCATTCTACAAAGTCAGACATTTAGTTACATTAAATAAATTCATAATGACCCCTAAAATTACCAAATTTTCTGCATGCAGCCTTTTACTTCATATCTTCAGCACGCTATGCTGGGACAAGGTATCTCGGACATATCAAACCACAGTGGAACAATCCAGCAAGATAGTCTGAAGAATGATATTCCAGTTCTCTATTCATGGGATCCCAGCAATGTGTGTACTTTTTGTATTTCTGTAGCTCAAGTTTGTATGTGGTCTGACAGCATAACTCAGACACCTTCAATGTCTGGAAAGACAATAATTAGCAATAACTGTAGCCCTCAATGTGAAAGGAACCACATGGTTAACTTGAGACTGAAACTTGCCTATGGAAAACCAGCATTGCAGAAGGAAACACTAGTAGTAGAAATGGGCACTCAAAAGACAACAGTCGTGTCAGACAATGTGAGGTTAAAACAAAAATCCCGTAAGTGGGGAGGGTTGCCCTGGTCTTGCTGGACTTCCCTGTGGTTTGATTTCTAATCAAAGGAAATAGCCAAATAACATGTCAAGCCTTGACTTCCAAAACATTTGCTATTTTCTAAGGCACAAGGTTGATCTTGAAAAGAATACCATCTGAATCCACAGCTGAAATACATTTTGAAAGAATAAACTTACACTAGACTCATTTGTTTCATTCTTCTCAAAATATTACCTTGGTCAGTTCTTGTAATTCTAAGATATCTCTTTTGTTCCCTCCATTCATAATTCTTTTTCTTTCTTCTGCAACGTCCTCATCTTCCCCAATAATAGGTGACGTGGAAGTCTCAGCAAACCTGGAAAAGCCCAAGAGATTGATTGCAGAAACAATGAATTGCCCTGGGTACAGTTAGAGTAACAGTGTGAAACAACGGCGAATCAATTGCCAAAAATGTGGCTGGTGGAATCAGTGGGATTGAAACTTAACGTGACGCTGGCTGGAGCATTCATGCTGTTGGGAGAATCCCTGTCCTTTGAAAGTTCATCGCTAAATACTAAAAAGGGAGGAAAAGGTTTGCTCAAAAGAGCATGCCTTGTCAGTCACTGATATGACATAACCTGCCCCTCAGCCACAGCTTTTGCTATATGGTTGCTCTTTGGTAGCTAAGGATAGTCCTTCTACAGATCTTTGAGTCCCTGTAAGACAATAGTTTCATAATTGCACCAATTAGTACTCTGGTTGGTGATCTCGAGCTGGGGTGAGTGACCTACTCACACCTGGAAGGTACCTGCTTTCACTGAGGCAGGGGCCCATCTGCAAAGCTTGCACAGTGTCCAGGCTGCAACTGCCCCGTGCAACGGACTAGAATTCCTGTCTTGGGATGTCAGGCTAGTACCTCATGCCAGTACTGAGGACATGACAAACTTTCCAAGTAATTTTATAATCTCACCATCACAATGTCTTAATCTAAAAAAAATTTACTTTGAAGTCTTAATTCAAGAAAACTCATTTCTTTAATAATATGTTCTTAAATCCTGTTAAGGTAATGCACATTTGTACATGCTTTCTTGAACCAGCATATCAACAAATTAAGATGAAATTGGGTAAGCAAACAGAAAAAAAAAGGTGAACATTTCAGAGAAAAAGAAAAAAGAGGGACAGAGAACAACAAAGACACTCACCCTGTTAACAAAGGAACATTAATACAAGCCTTCAGACATACCATCTTGTGGAGAACAGACGGTGCTGCATAAGGAGATTCAGAATGAAGAATGCAACGCCTTGGACGGCCATGGCAACCAGGTTCTTTCCAACAAAGTCCCACTGAAAAGGATTGGAAACATGCTCCTCACCTTTGGAGAAAGAGCACCAGAAAGCAGGGTGAAACACTGCTGAAACAAAACTCTGCTCCTCAGAACAAAAGGCATAATCATAACGGTTTAGGATGAAAATCTGTGCTTTATTTGGTCATGATCAGGCAATGTCTCAATTTTCCAGCATCTTATAAAGATTCTTAAGAAAATACACTTAAAGCTCAGCTCCTGCATGGAAGCAAAAATTAATATAAGCTCTCTGAGTAGGCACTAATTTGGATATCATAACATGAAATTTGCATGGATTATGTGGAAGACATACATGGTTTTTATAAAAACAGATGAGTTCTGCTACATGACTATTCTTTCAACAAAAAGTTGTTTGATATAAAGAGAGCCACATCCCAAGCGGATGCATCTGAAGAACAGCAGCCACTTTAAGCATTAACACGAGGACTGCTGAAGTATTCAAATTAAATGAAATAATATATCCTACTGTAATGATCTAAGGGCTTCACAACAAATGATAAAAAGACACCAGAGTGTCTGAACAAATGGCTTCATTTCCAATAGAGACTACTGGTTAGGCCGTAGAGTTCTGGCAGCTGTTTCAGAAGCTGCAATTCCTTCGGAGAGGTGGAACTTTCATAGTCCTCATCCACCTGGTGATGTGAAAGGGGAGAATTTCAGAAAGAGCCACTAATTTTTCAAGATAACACTTCCAACTGTCTCATCCAAGGTCAGGATATGTAAGACCAATATAACTCGTTGCTTATCGGCTCTTACTTACCAAACCTGGCATATACTTCAGTCACGGCTTGGTTCATGGCCAAGTCAATGAGTCCACGGCCCAGGCAAAAATGTGGGAAGACAATCAGCACATTTTTCAATGCTTTATTAAACTTCAGCAAAGACTATAAGAAAGAGAAACAACATAATGAAACCAGACTTCTTTAAGAAAACATAGCAACATGACTGAAAAGTTCTTTGTCATGTCAGAGAAGCTGGATGTTCTGTGTTCTTACAAGAGACAAAACAAGAGTATTTATCAAGCTACACCCAAAGCATCTGCAACCTGGAACAGAGCGCAGCAGAATGCTGGCATACGCTGCACCGGCCACGGTGCTTCTGAAAAACTGTCAATGGGGAGAGAAATTAATCTTTGTAATGAAGTATTTCTCTACCTAGCAGAGGTAACGTGTAATTCTGGTGTCAGCAACTGTAAGCAACAAGGAAGAGTGGTATATTTCTGTCGTAACATCCTTATTTACAGCTGGAATACAATGTTGGAATACGGCTGGAATATTTCCATAATCAGGACTGCCACACCATTGAAAAGTACCAGTGTCTGGCCATAACTACACAGCAGGCTGTGGTGCAACATGGAGACACCCAAAAGAGTGTAAGTGCCAGTACCAGTCTAGCTCCACCACTGCTGAATCCATAGAAAGGCAATTTTCCCTCTGGAGACAGTCTCTCTCCAACAGAGACACATTCTCAAAGATAACAACACTGGCCTGCTGCCCCACCGACTGCCCGGCACTAGATTGAACCCTGGGCATGGCTGAGAATGCAGGAACACTGGGGACAGAAAGTATCGTAAAGCTGGCCCTTGAAACCATGAACTGAACCAAGATCTGTTTCTCCTTCCCAGCAAACAACAATGCTTGATCAGCACATGGTGTCTGAAAACACACTACCAGTAGGGACAGCTAACTGGATTGCTGTCAGATGTAGAAAGGGTGTCCATCTCAGTGGCCAGAGTATCAGCAACTGCAGAGGTGGTGGTAGTGGTGCACACAAGCCAACTGTGTTTCGTAAACTGATCTCTTGGCCTTTCTAAGAAATAATTTTGGCACTCACTATATTCTGTCTATTCTTGTACTTCCTGTCACCTTCCCTGGTGGCATTATAACATTTTTGGGAAATTCTCAAAATTCTGATATAAGCAGAACGTCTCCTCTAACACAATGACTAGCAGGAGTATCTTTCTTTACTTAGTGGTGACTCTATGATTTTCTACCATCTACCTCTTCCCGTACAACCTTGTGCTGCAGAAGCAAGCACGAAGTGCCGTGTGCCCTCCTCCCCAGCTGTGAAGGCACACAGAAGTTTGCTCAAAGGGATGAAGAACACTCAATGGCATCCCATGTGTGTGTAGCCCAAGATATTGATTGTCCTGAGTCCCTCCTCTGGGTTATTCTGCTCACCTGCAGTTACTCAGCAAGTTCCCCGCTCATCTACTGCCAGAAAAAAATGGCAAGGTGGAGGAAGACGGTTGCTGTTAGAGACGGTTATGCTCGGACACCCTTAGCACAGCTCTTTAAAACCAGGTGTCAACAAAAATATTACTTACCGGGTTATTTTCAAATAACTCCAGGATAAACGTGATGGCACTGCTGTTGATCCCCACAAAGAGATTAATACAAGACAAAGCAACATAAGCAGTGCTAGGGACACTGAAGAAAGAAGCGGCAGGGTACATCATGGGAATTACTGCCCATCTGCATGCAAAAGAGAGAAAAACTATGACAACAGCTTCTCAGCATTCTCATGTCAGTTGGCCTAACAAAAACACAAAGCTGAGCTTTCTTCTCATCCCAAGTGGAATGAAATGGTGTAGCCAACCAGAGATGCCACTACAGTATTCTTCCCCCAGACGCTAGATAAAAAGTCTTTTCTGCTTAGTCTTTTTTGCTGTTTAAAATGCAAGGCAATAAAAACAGCTAAAATTGAGAAAACATAATGCTAGCAAGGTTATCAGCACCCCAGGTATCCTTGCACATCTCACTGGGTTGTACACCAGGAGGGAGAAACACAGACATGTTAGATAAAGTAAACAGGACGCTCTGCTTTGCTGGATCCTCCTCAGCCTTTGGAACTGCCCAAAGAAATCAAACTCTGCACATTTTGATATTCTTTTCTAACTCCTCTACCATTGTTTGTTTTTTTTTTTACTCCTGATCAGTAGCTTCTTGTGCCATGATTTCTGGGACACAGCAAATGCACGTGCGGCAGCACAAGAGGAGCGTGTTCCTCTGGAATACACTTACAATGCTTAGGAACCCTCAGTCTAACTGGGAAGAATTCAGTACCAACAACCTGAATTGCTTAACAGGACAATATACACACTGTCAGAAATAAAACTTCCCACTGTGACTGGAGCTGGGTGCAAGGGCTAATACATGATTATGAATTTACCTTCTTTTCTGTTTTTTAATTAGCAAATTATGAAATTATTATTGAAGTGACTGCCATGTGATTATATTTTTTCTGAAAATTTCGTCTTGGTAGGTGCTTTAAAATATGCAAATACATTTTCAATGCCCATCCACATGGCCATGAATTACTGTATTTGAAAAAAAAACAGAGCCATAACAACTTATTAAAGATACCACTATTGCACTTTAAAAATATACAATGAAAAATTAAAACAAATTAACATTCTGATAGCATTTTTAAACATGGGCTATTTTACAGACATTAAATGATAATAATGCTTTGCATTTTGTCAGGATTTTAATTCAAAAACCACAAAACCTTCAGAAAAGTAAAGGTAGTCTGCCCAGAAAAAAACTGTACCCTCTGAGGCTTAGTTTGTGGTATACATAAGAGGATATGAAAAGCTTAGTTTCTTTCTTTAACCCTAGAAATAGACGTGGCCAATCATTTTGCCTAGACTACATCAGCTGCAGGGCTCTCAGGAATACGATTTTTTAAGATAAAAATATATGATGGCCAATTAAATGAGAGAAAGTGAATTTCAGCCAGCCTTATAAAATGCTGTTTTGCCAGTATAAATGCTCATTTGAAGCTAAAAAAGTGTTGAAGACTCAGTACTCTTTGCCCTTGGGTTGAATGCTGGAAGTTATTTTAGTATTGGCTGTCAATGAGGCAAACGAACAACCACTAAATTCCTACACAATGTACATATCAGAAAGCAGCAAACCAAACAAATATGCTTTCCTGTAAGGATCACATTTAATGCTCAAAAAAAGTAAGGCAGTGACAAAAAAAATTTCTCCTCTACAGCATGTGGCCAGACAGAGTGTGTAAATATCCTGGAGCGGGGACAGAATCCAGCTCTAACCTGTACCCACTCAGTTTTATTCTTTAAAGCTGGATTTCGCCAAGTACCAAGCTCAATAACATGAAATCATTTCCATGTGATATACAGGGCCTCACGTGCAGGAAGAACCTTGAACACTCACCCGTACAGAAGCAGCAAGGCAACAAGCACGGGGAGATTAGTCGGAGAAGTGTATGCCTTCTTGTTGAATCCAGCGAATATGACCACCACCATGCCAGCACTCAGTGCATAATTCACCTGCCATGTCACAGGGTGAAGATCAGTGCGTAAGACCTGAGAAGGTCTGCAAACATATCCAGATCCTACGCATTATTCCAAAAGGATTTTGTACTGAGGAACACTGGAATTTATGAGCTAGACTAGTCACACTCATGCTTTTGGATCAATGGGTCCCTGGCAGCATTCAACATTTTTTTCTGAGACATCTCTTATCAGACTGTTCATCAAAAATACAACATATATTGTTGTTTCTGGAAGCCAATTATTTCATGGTCCTGCAGGCAGGCTGCTCACAGAAGGAGGCTGTGGGTACACAAGGGAAGTGCAGTTTCTGGTGATGCAAAGGCTGTGTAGGAGGGAAAACCTAGTTACTTGAGCCACGTTCCTGGGAGGAGGCTGAAGCGAGTGTGTTGGCCGCTGCCCTTCTCAATTTCTCTGCTCAGTAGAGGTAGCGCTAGTCTACTGCAACACACAGAGCTCCCCATGCAGAATGGAAGGTGGCATTTCACAGAACTGCTAACACCAATTAACACCTTTACATCATGCTGTCAGGGGCCACAGCCAAGCAGAATTCCTGTCAAGGAAGCTGCTGGGAGGCTGCTGTGACCAGCAGGGGACAGGAACTCGAAAACCTGCTTCTACTCCCTCATTTACTCAATTAATGCTTTGCTTTACCTTCTCCCGAAAAAGCACCTTCCAAAGCCCAAAGAGTTTGGGTCTTTTCAATTATTTCTTCTTTTTTTTTTTTTCCCCTTTTTAATTTTTCTTTTCAGTTCCACAATCATGTTTTTCTTATTGCATAAACCCTTGGCCACTCTCTTTGTCAAGAAGGCATGGCTAGAAAACAAGCCCCTTGCTGTGCCTCCACCAGGCAAAGAATTTGCTCCTTTGTGACTCCTCCCTGAGGAGTAATGGGAGGGTAGCTGAGCCCTGTTTAAGCAAGCCCAGGCCTGTGGTCTAAATCGTTTTGGAACAACACAGTGAACATGACTCAATGACCTAAACCAATACATCTATGCCATTTCAGACACCCTAGAGTATTCTGTCTGGCCTCCAGCTACTGTTTCAGCAGCCTGTGAATCTCCCACTTAGATTTCTTGAATATCTTGAAACACGTTATGGTTCTTCTAGAGGGCAGGAGTGACTAGCAACAGGCGACTGCTATGGTAAGTTGTACTTTATTATACATTCAGCTGTAAGGACTGGAAACCCTAAGATTACAAAAATTTCAGCTTCATTAGTTGAATAATGAGCTGTGTATCCAACTTAATTTCTACATCTGCAATTAGTTAGGAGGTCAGACCCTTAGCAGGCTCTCTGAGAAACAAAGAAATGAATGCTTGGCAATGCTGAGAATCACCTTCACTCAATCCACAGGCTAGTCCCTTGTTCATGCAAACCCAGGAATAATTGCATATGAAATCAGATCAGCAGTTACTCACTATGTCCCACATGAAGTTAGTTAGCCAGTAGATCGCAGGGCTCACACCACTGACAAACTGTAGATGCTTGGCTTTTGTTACACGTTCTTGAATCAGGTATAAAACAAAACTAGCTGGTATAAAGGACATGGCAAAAATCACACAGATGGCAACAACAGCATCCACTGAAGTGGTCAGCCTAAAACAGAGCAGAAGAGGGACTGTGAGCAAGGGAATGGATGCAACACAACACAATATTAGCATTTGGGCATTCTGGAGGGACTTTTAAGATCTAGAAGTAGCAAGGTTATTTTGTAAGTAGAAGACTCTTCCAATTACAAAATGTGCTGGTGTATTCTCCCAGGTTGTGCTGGGGACTGCCGCTAACATTCCCTGATTTTTTACTTGCCTTAATTCTCTGGGACAGTTCAGCTCATGTGTGTCTATATATACACACACATCTCTCAGTTTGACAGCCTTTCCTGCGTGGTGTGTCTCAAACTAGACGATCAGGCACAATAGTCGAAGTGCTCTGGTCATATCCCAAAGAAAATGGAATTTTCCACTAAGTAATAACAATGGACCACGTGAGCTTTGCAAAACGGAATCGGGCGGACAGAGGAGGGAACTGAGAAAGAGGGAAGCATTTGTTTTACAACTCTATCCTTGAAGAACCACCAAGAGACTGATAGAAGGGAACATCCTGCCTCAGAAGAGCCGAAAGCTGAGTGATAAAGTACAAAGTCAAGGAGAACAACTAATTGGAATGTTTATGCATGTTGATAAGAACTAAAACTAAGTGTCCTTTAGGTGAACTATCCTCATTATAATACTAAAAACCATGCCCATAGGTCAGAAAGCCCCCTACTCAAATTAGCCCCTCACTCTCTGAGCACGCATGGCAAATTTAATGGGAGCTGTGCCTTGAAGATGAAGGGAGAAAGAGTGAAACCAGCGATCGGGGGGGCAGGGCAGGAATATTACCTGTGATTGACACATTGAACTGTACAAATGCCTTGGATTTTCTGGGTGCAGTGTGCTAGCTTTGTGGAGTTACCACCCAGCACCCATCTTTGCACAAATATGAAATGAATAAAATGCCTCCACTGTGTGTACTGTGTGTATTTTGGCCTTTTGCACATCGGGTGAATGATCGTGCTTTTCAGGAACACACTGGGAGCTGGGAAAAGAAGAACTCAAAGAGACAAGTTGCAGACAGTGAGATGAAGCACAGATCTTGCCTCTGTGCTAAGGCAGAAGTGTTCAGTTTCACTGACTCCTGAACAGAATAGGAGACATGAGTGGGAAGTCATGTCTTCTTAGGAGTGGCTTTTTCAAGAAATTATAGCTTTTAGATTCTGGAATACACCAACCCTGCTACATGCCATTGAAAATCTACCGGTGTGCTGTCCTTGGCACTGAGATGGAGGTTGATGACTACTGCCTACCTGTAGTCAGTTAAGGTCAATTTCTAAATCCTTTTTTGATTATGACCTCTGTGCTATTTCACAGGTAGATCTCTTGGCTTTGGAACAGAAGACTTCAGAATCTCTGTGCTTGGGAATCAACAGAAACACGTAACAACGTAAAACCAATGGTCATAGGAGATTCCTATGTGGGATGGGAATGAACTCTTATAGGAATATAATGAGACAGAAGAGAATAGATTGTATATCTAATTCTTGATTGGAATAAAACTTCAGGGAAAGGCCTCCACCGTCTGTCAACCGAACTATTTCTCCTCAGAGTACAAGTACGCTGGAGGTGGTAAACTGCCAGGAAAGGGAGGGGTAAAAGCCAGCAGCAGAGCACAGGCAGACTTACACAGTGACTTCAGAGAGTTGCTCCTTAGTGAGGTTCAGAGGGTGGTTTACAGCAATGATTCCATATTTGTCAGGGGCTTGGCCAGTCCGCAGGTTAGCTCTAAGGATTGCATTATTGGCTACGTTAAGGAAACTAACCATAGCATGCCAGCCCTTATTGTTAAACCATACCTAAAAGAGTCAGAAAGCACAGATTCATTTAAGAAGCCTTCACTAATAACCCAGAGCTGCAGGAGAAAACTTGGCTGCCCTTCATCTGCTTCGGTGGGCATTGGCAGCGGGGAAGAATCGAGCACCGGGAATTCGTAGCTCCTTCGCACAGTCCAGCAGGAGGAGCTCGCACGCTATCACAGTCACAAAAGGTAGGGTTTGGAGGGCCCTCTGGAGCTCACCCCGTCCCACCCCTGCTGGAGCAGGCACCCCCAGAGCAGGGGCACAGGGCCGCGTCCAGGCGGGGGGTGAATGTCTCCAGGGAAGGGACCCCACAGCCTCTCTGGGCAGCCTGTGCCCCTGCTCTGGCACCCGCACAGGGAAGGGGTTTTTCCTCATGTTCAGGTGGAACTTCCCGTGTTCCAGCTTGTGCCCGTTGCCCCTTGGCCTGGCGTTGGGCACCACTGAAAAGAGCCCGGACCCATCGTCCTAACACCCACCCTTCAGATATTTCTAAGCATTGATGAGATCCCCCCTCAGCCTTCTCTTCTCCAGGCTGAACAAACGCCAAACTATGCTTTAAAAAGGGTTGGACAACAACTGCCAAGTGATTTTACAGAAGCACATTTTAAAATTTAGCAGAATGTGTCCTACTCAGAAGTATTTAGGACAGCAAGAACTACTAAGAACACAGTTTTAAAAAATCTCACATTAGAAATAACTTTGCATTAACACTGTAGCCCATATTACTTGTAATTAGTATAGTATTATATCATATAGCTCTCCTTGCATCTTGAGAATGCCACTAGCACTATTCTCACAATCTGAAGTCTATGTCAAGAAAGACTGTGAGTTAGCGGACTACGTCCAGCAAATACCTTAATATTGTCTTCAGTTTCCATGTATTTAAGGAAATTAGACATTTCTTTAGCAGAAGCCAGTGAAGCTTGTCCCTAAAATAGAAGAGGCTAAAGATCAGTTGTCTGGGTGGAATCCGATGCTGCAGGTTTTCAGCTTTGTAACAATTCTTTAGTAAACGGACAAAAAACCCATAAAAATCATGCTTACTCCTGTCACATTCATCATTCGGCCAAGATCACTTAAAAAATCGACAACTTGATCTCCAGAAACATGAAGGACTGGGAGCCTTCCTCCTATAGAAATTCCTCCATACCTAACAAAGAGAACAGTATCATCAGTCACTTGTTCCACAGACCCAAAACTCTGTACATAGATGGAAATACTAAAAATCCACTTAATATAAAAGTTTAATTTCTATACATCATATAATTAACGTATAACAATCTCCACTCTTTTTTGAACAAGTTGTATTAAATCTTTACAGCGCTTACAAATAATAAAAGTTCTGCCAGTTTCCAAGGGGTTCATGCCAAGATCCTGAGAAAATTATTGTTTAGGTAGAAGATTTGGAGAAAACAGTTATTTCTACAGTGTAAAATCTTTAAATCAAGATAATCGACATCCAACTGTGTGGACAGCACAGAGGACTGAGGATGGCATGGACCTCAGTTAAAATTTTTGTTGCCCTGAGAGGAGCAGGTATCCACCGATGCTGGTGCCAGCCAATACTCCATAATGACAAATACTATTGCATGAGATGAACCAAAGACTAATCCCACAGAAAGTCATGTTTCCACAGGAACAAGCAGATATTCCATGAAGGAAGCCAGTCACCCATCTGCTACCTTTGAACTGACTTCCTACTGCTAATGAAAAGCTACATAAGTATGTTCTCCAGGCTAATCAGTCATCTTTCTAAGCTTAGCATCTGCAGTGCAGACATCACACTGGGGTTAGCTGATGCCTCTACCTAAGCGTGGAGCACTCGTGGGATCTGTTTTGTAACTACCGCACATGTTCAGAGCGGGGATGAGGAGTTGTGGTTGTTACTTCTGTGTTAGGTAGCTGGTGTCTAGGTTTCATCTTACCCAGGTACTTTTTTTGGAGGGTTCATATTTTTTCTGTTGCACTTTGAAAGAGCTGCATCAGGACAGTATTGCAGCATAGTGCAGTATTGTATTGTAACTTCCCATCACTCAGATCCCATTAGTCTGACTCTTGCAGGTAATAAAACTGTGATAGTTGCATTGTGCGCCTCCGGCTTTCATCCTTGTGGGGGTAGACCAAACAAACATAACCCCTTGTCTTTATAAATCCCTTGCTGATCCCCAACCTATTTCCCACTGAAGTAATCTCTTTGTTCCATACTATCCGCCACTATTCCCCTTGTCCTTTCAGAGAAACATTGTGAGGCTCCATGGTTAAATAGAAATTCATTGTTCTTTTATTTACCACCATAATCTGTGAATTGGTTTCTTACCTTTGCTCATTGACCCAGTATTTGCTCTTCAGGCTGAAACAGACAAAGAGAATCCTGTCTCAATCCGCTGAACCAGAGTCAACGGTATTGTCAGGCTTAAATGGAAATCAAAGGTGAATTCCTATGCTTTGCAGATCTCTAGTTTTCCCCAGACAGCTTTTTTTGGTGTTTATGTTTTTTTGCTTGTTTTATTGTTGTTTTTGTTTTATTCACTTTCTTTTTTCATTGCTGCTGATTACTTTGAGTTGTGGGGCTGTCAGGACTTTTGGTATTCCCTGCAGTGGGTTTTGGGGTTTTTTTTGTTTTGTTTTCTGACATGATTCATCTCCAGCTCGTACAGAGATAAGCAAGATTTCTAAAGTGACACATACTGGCTCTATCCTCAGTCGATAATGAAGTGATTTTAGAAGATATATCAGCAATTACGACATGTACTAAGAGGAATCAGTAAAAGGCAGCCAGCACATAGCTAATATAACGGGAATGTCAAGAGCTCTGCTGGAAACTGAAAAGGTAGGAAGGCCTGAATCAGCAATAGGCCATGGACACTGCGCAGCCAATTACCATGCTCGGCACTCATGCAAGCCGAGAAGCTATCAGTAGGATAGATGTAGCTATGTAACATTGTCCTTTGGCTCTCTAGCACTTCTGGGAAGCAAGTGATAATTAACTCAGGCAGATGGGCGTGCTGGTGTGGCTACAAACCAGTATCTCTGCAAGGCAGTTCACCATGCTGTGCAGAGGAGTTTTCTCACCATTGATACAATTACCATTAACAGGGCATTCTGTCAACACTGTAACTTACAAAGGAGTACCCGATTATACTAATAGGTATAATTAAAACAATTTAACTCCCCTAAAACAAGCATCTCCTATTCTTACATCAGGAATATGCATATGATACTCAAGTCTATGCAATACTGTGGCACATCAGGTGCTATGTTATTATTAAACAAGAATTTCATGGCCAGGTACAAAATACTGCCTGTGACAACAAAGATCGATTCATCCGTACCTCCCTTTTATCAAACTGGGATACGTTTTCACCAGAAAATCTGAAATATTCCTGTGGGTCAGATCTTGAAGGATTTCTGTGCTGTGCTGCACTCTCTGGAAAGAAAAGAAAACCTGATCAATCACGGTAAACATTACAGTCTCTAAAGCTATTACGTAAGTGTTTGTCAGGAAAACAGCAAAAGTAGCTTCGGGTCAGAGGAATTGCTCGGGTTCACAGTAACACTGAAATGAGAGTAGGTCATTTATTTTCTAGCCCAAACATGCTTACTTTCCTAAGATTTCAGAAGAAATCACGAAATCACAGAAGTTTGTGGTGCTTGACAAAACAGTTGCACTTCACTCAAACTTGACCCACATTATTTGTGACAAAGGCCAGGGTTGCTCAAGGCTCTTTCTTTACTGTGAAAGAAGGAAGTTTTTCAACTCTGTTGAGGTGAAGTTGATTTAGCAAGCTGAAGTAAAAGTTAATGTGAAAACTTCACCTTCACTAGCATGTTAAATACTGTGAACAAATATTACGCTTTTTTTGTAACTAAAATGATGCCACATGATGCCTTAGTGAGTCTTTTGCAAATACAGGGTCACTGTGAAACACAAGACCTCAAACTTGCTGAGTTTATCCCAAGGTAGAATACATTTAAAAGGACCCTGGGCAGTTTCAGAGGGCAAAGCTTGCAAACTGAAATGGCCTAGTATGACCTAGAAAGTCAGTCTAGTGAACTTTCCAGAGGTTCCTACATTTGTCCACGGAGAGGCAGTGCTGGATGACACAGAAGACACATTACAGATATCTAGCAGATCCTAGACAAGACACAGGACGACTGGTAGCATCCTCGTAGTGCCTTTGTTAAATGAGCTGTCTATGCTCAGGGATACGTCATAATTGTTTACATACTGTTGCTTGCCTGGAGACTCAAATGTGAACTATTTCTTCCTGACAAATTAGACAAAATTATCATATCCTGCAAAATTATCAGGATAATGTAATAAATACATTTCCTTTAGAGGACTAGAATCCCCACAAACAATTAAAAAAATCATTTTGCATCCTACTCGGATTTGAAGTTTTAGACTAAATTTCCCTCTCAAATAGACTAGCATGCAATTAGCAAAATTCAACTTTGGCTGTCAGTTGGACAGGGATTACTTGGAAATCAGAAATCACTTGGGATGCTGTGAATAATGTCAACATATAACCTCTTCAGTATTGTCTTTTTTTTTTTTTTGCTTTGCAGACAGGAATTCTACAGATATTTAAAACAACCTTGCTTTGTTTTGTGAATACTGATAGAGAAACCAAAGCAAGCTGAATCAGTATATATATAGATCGTGTCATGGATTTGGATTCAGAATTTGATTAAGCTTGTGACATTAGTGTTAAAACTAGAATTATTATAGTCCTTTGGCTAATGAGTGCAGTCTGGCAAGCAGGAATATGAAAGTTGAACTATATGCATACTGAGACATTAAATTAGCAAGCTATTATTCTGAGAGTGGCTGCAGTTCTGTTTTCTTTCACTTGTTAGAAAAACATTAAGAGAATGTAAACACTCACAGGCTATAATTTTTCTTTGCTTTTCAAAAGAGCAAGCGCATTTTATAAAGGGCACTAGTAAGATTATTCATTGATACAAACAGGTGGGAATGTAGCTCTCATCTCTTTTCCATACAGCATCAGTGGCTACTAAGTTACTCATCTACATGTACATACATACAAACATTCATTTTGCTAGCTTAGACCTTTCTTTCTAGAAATGGAACCAAAAGTAAAAAAATAATTATCTGGGGCTGACACAATATTATTTTTTTAATTTTTAATGAGATGACCCCACTCCATGATTTTCAAAATCATTACTTTTATTTTTTTCTTCCTTTCTTCCTTCTCCTTCCTTCCCTTCCCTTCTTTAAAGAAGGCGATCTTCTAATTAGAATCGTTCTTTGAGGCAAAAAGAATTTAAGGTTTTTTAAACAATTATTTGATAAATTGTTAAAATTTGAGAATTTTTTCTATATGAAAAGCTTGCAACTTGGATGAAAATAGTAAGCAAATTTCATTTAAATGTGCAAGCTTTTCTAAAACTCTGAAACTGAATTCCAAATTCCAGCAATTCTTGCTCCCTTAAAAAACCGTACTCAATCCATGTATATTGGCATGGCAAAGTACTTGCACACTAGCCCCTTTTCCAGCACTTGCCATGAAACTTTTCTACAAAGATTTATGGCACAGGGACACTACCTGTGGTGGTGGAAGGCCTCCTGCGCCTGCAGGGCATTCTGGCAGCATGGTGAGTTTCTTGTGAGAGCTGCACTTGCAGGAAGGTGAAGGATTCTCAGGGCTCCACTTTTCACTCAGCAGGAGGCTGCTTATGTTAGGATGAACAGCAGGTGTGTTCCAGGCAGTTGATGTATTACTGCATGGGAAGTTCCTGCGTAGAGGAACAGAGCCTTTAAGCTGTGCAGAGACAGAGTTCATGAGAACTCACAAATCCACAAAATCACAGTGCTCTTAGCAGACATTCCCCTCTCAGCCCTTATCCTTATTCTGCGAGTTATGAATAATAAGAACATTTTACAGTACTTTGTAAACATGGATAAATATAATCTCCCCCCACACCTCTGCCAAGCTTATTGTCTTCAGCTTGCAGATGGGACACTGAAGGAACAAGGGGATTGTGTTTGATCCATCAGTACACATGAAATCTGCAGCGGACGTATCTTTGTGAAGAAACTATCCTTTTCCTTGCTCATGCAGTGTATTTCCTCTCTATTTTTAAAAGTTTCTTCTTTGTTCCTGCTGTACCAGGCAGAGGAGGGGAAAAGGAAGAGAGAAGAGGGGACGGTCAGAAGAATCAAATTGCTGGATATCACAACTGGGAGAGAGGCAGGAGAAAAGCAAAGCATAGCACGCCAGTGACCCATGCCTCCAAAGCAGAGCTCACAGGCAGGGTAAGTGGGTTAAAGTAAGAGCTCTACTAACATTATCCTCCAGAGTGAGAATAGCTTCAAATCACGGAGGCTGTTCTATTGCTACTTCACAGCCTGAACAATTGGTGAAGCTATTGCTTCCAAACACACTAGTGGGAGCAGAAGGAACCTGAGGGGACTCACACGTGGAAAGTGCCAGGGAAGCTGTGAAGATTTGGGTCTGAGCCCACTGGCCTACTGACATGCATTTCAAGGTTGCTTAATTCTCAGTATAAGGCTACATGAGCTGGCTTCCAGCTAGTCACACTGAGCACTGTGAATCGCTCTTAATCCAGTGGCATCGTTGTCTTGCTGTTTGTTTGTTACTTTTGACCCGGCATTAGATATTTTTACCAACAATATATCGAAGCATTGGCTCTAGTGAAAAGTCAAGCCGATTAATTCTTGTTTCACTACTCAAGTTCCACTAGTAATATCCTGCTAGAATCTTGTTTAGGAGAGATTAGCTAGCAACTTACGGAAGAGGCTGATTCTTCATGCAGCGATTTCCAAATCCTGGTTTATTCAAGAAAGCATCAGTGAGGGAGACCATCTGCTCGTTGCCAGGACGCTCATTGCTAAGGGAATAAGATAGGACTTTCTTTATAAAAATTTTTTTCAAACTATCGTACAGGAATACACACAGCAACTGGTGAAGGACAGCCATATGGCAGAACCAACTGCCCCCCTCCAAAGGCTGATAATTCAATTATTTTATTTATTTATGTAAAACTCCAGAACCTTCCCAGATGTTTAACAATGGTCCTTTTCACCTAATACTAAAGCATGACTTCTAACATAGTCCTATAGCAATATTCTCCAAAAAGGCTTGGATCTACATTTCTACCCTCTCAGCCCTGTCACATTCAGTAATCAGAAGATGAAAAACATTCTGCAGTTTCATTTGCTGAGGCCAAAGAGACAACGCTGCTAATAATGAAGTGTCTGCAACTAACAATGTAATAGCATTAGAATAGAGAATATTGTAGTGCTAAGTGTTATACAAGTGCGAATATCAAACTCTGCTCCATACACTACCATGTGTAAATTAAATTAAAGTTTCATGTGAATTTTCAGTATGAAACTCAAGGAAAATGCTTCAAAACTACGGCCTTGAGTTTTGCTGCTTTCTGCTAGTTGCGATCTAGTCTAGGACTTAAACATTGTTTATAAATTTCTTCTGCATTGCACATGTTTTGACTTGGTGCAAGTTCAGCTTTGGAATACGTAGAAGTGAAGGTGAAGCAAGTGTTCAGGAGAGCACAGAGGAATTGTGCGGTGACCTGGAGAAAACAGAACTGAAGCTTCTATGAAGCATGAAAGGAAACAAAGTGCTAGTAGACAAAACCAACAGCAACAACAAAAAAATCAGACCCGGCCAAAGGGTACTGTGTGGGGAGAAACTGCTAAGCAGGAGCATTAAAACCTGAGAGTCTCTGCTTTCATCTTGTTTCCATAAGTCTGCCCAAATGCTGTACTAACTATAAATCTACCACAGGTCAGCAGATAGGGTTGAACCTCAATCTTCTCTAGGATTATGAATATAGGAGTGATTCAATGGCATATCAGAAACAGTCAGAATTCTTACTGTCCTGGATCTCCTGTTAGGTGGGATATGTAACTGTGTAAGTGTTGAGGTCATGAATTCAGGTATGAAGAGGAGAGTAGTAAGATATTTGAAGGACTATTGGCCAGACATAGTAGCAACTGTATTCTCCACTTGTACCAATTTCATGCTATTTTAAATCTGCTGATTCCAGTGGAGTTAATCGTTTTTTTATCCCACATAGAGTGAGAAAAGCCCAGTAAGACAGGGCCCCATGATCCTAAATGCTAGGGAGAAAAGGCTCTGTATATGACAGATGTTCTTTTACTTAGTGACTCCTCTTACCTGAAGAAAGTAAACTGTTGTCCATAGATCCATGGGTGTAAGGTTAAGGCGGGATATTCTCCAAACGGAGGAATAATGACTGTAATTATTAAAGACAGCAGCACAAAACTAGCAGGGAGAACAATCTGCAGGGAACACAAAACCATCACACTAGGTTATTAGATGTAAGTTGCAGAGTGACACTGTACACACCTCATAATATGTATAACGAAAGGAGGGACAGCAGGAGCACACAGATCGGATCTGATGTAGCTCATGAACACCAAAAAATTAATTTCCTATGCTTTCAGTTAAGATTCTGGTTGTCACGTAGCTGTATTATGTTAAAAATAAAATGCTGGGCTAGTAGTGATTGAATCATGAGCTTGGTGCGGGTGATAGACTCTAGGCAGAAAGAAATAGAATAAGAAGCAGAAGAGCTGGAATCATCATTAGAACAGATAGGGACACTGTTACCCATTTGCAGCACCTCTGTTGCTTTGCGTGGAGACATTGCTGGGAAAGACAGTGCTGAGAATGTTGTGGGAAAGAGTCAAAAACAGCAAAAGTAAGTCAATACCTGGGCTAGGAAGTCCTTGTGGCTGCGGGAGGCATGGTGGAACCGTTTGATGAGTAGTGCTTTGATCTGCTGATGTACAAGCTCAAAACCTTTATACTGTCGGGACCCTTTGCCTTCATTTTGATCTCCTGCTATGCCTACTGGCATTTGGGAAGTGTCATTAGTTTTCAGTGTGGTTCGTTCAGCTGGTTTGTTCTCAGGAGTTTTGCCAAGAGTAGAACCATTTTCTTGACTGTCTTCTACGTTAAGATGAAAAGGGGCAGAGAAAATACTTCACTCTCCATACATGAAGGTAGCACAAGCACAAGCCCCAGATTTTACCAACTGTATATATCCCATCACCAGATTGCTTTAATTACAACTGTTGCACTGTGGCTGTATCTAGTGGCATCATATAGGTTAACACTCCTCTTACTCAGCAGGATGAACAAGTTAATCACGTATGTAGTTTACAGACTAGTGACCAGCAAAGTATTTTTTATAAAACTACTAAAACTATTGACATCTGGGGGCTTGACACTGTTTTTATTTACACTGTTAAGAACCTCATCCAATCTAAATAAAAGCCTTTCTGCTGACTTCATCTTATTTCTCAGATATCATGTCAGGCCCTAAAACCAGATATTTGCTGACCAAATTTATTTTGGCAAGAACACTATACAAAGACTGAAATTTCTGAGGCTGCTCTTTATTTGGCATTCAGAACAAGTCCCAAGAAAAGTTTATCGAATACTGATTCATGGATCTATACCTGCTTTTTGTATTCCAGGGTCAGCTTCTGCTGTGACCTTTAAGAAAACCTGCCATGGACAAATACATCTCCAGGTTAGGAATAGAACATGCACAATAACCTCACCTCTGGAATACATCATCCTTTAATCACTTTTGAAATATCTCAGAAAATAAAGAAAAGAGCAAACTAAGATACAAAGAAAGATTTCAGAACAATGAGTGATGGTCCACAAGGCTAGCATGAAATAAGGCTTGGGTCCTTTCTCTACACCCATCCCAAATACTTTCTGAGTGTGCCACAGCATATGTGACTACATTTTGAAGGGGATATTAGGAATTAGTAAGATTGCATGTATAAGAACAGGAACAATCTCAGAAAAGGGACTGATGGTAAGATCAGCAGATATTTTAATCTTGTTACCTCTTCAAGTGGTGTGTCTGAAACTCCAAAACTGCTGAGTCCCAAGTCATCCAATGTTTCCTCCAGCTCTCTGAAGAGACTGGCATAAGATCGGTGTTTAAAGTGTTTGTTGGGCAAAAGATAAATGAGTTCCTGACCAATGCTTTCAATTAATTTTGCTTCTGGGATATGATGATGAATGACTTCTGCTAGCTCATTCAGATCTCCTGCGAAAAGTCAAAACAGTGTTCAAAGAACAAATATTTAACCATGCTAAGCATGATTTCAAAAGCTGTTGCTTACACTATACAAAAGGAGGCTGCTTTATTACATATCTCACAGATATCTTGGTTAGTTCTGCAGTAGACTGGGCTATGTTGCAAACTATGCTCTGGAACTATGTAGGAGGAAACTATTTCAGGTCTGCTAATAAAGCACAACAAAATCTTCAGGAATATCTGCTTAAGGTCTTCTCTTATGTAGAAAAGCCAAAATTACTTTTTCTGAAAAAGCCAGTTTCCTTTGCTCTAGTTATGCTTCAGTTTTCATTCGCAAATGACACGTTTTGACGCAGAGTAGTTAAAAACCCAGTCTATATTTCTGAAGCACACAAACCTCCAGTTCATCATCTGTACCTGAGACCACATATACATCAAAAAGGGGCAATAGTAAGCGAAACCACAAAGACACCTTATCAAATTTGTGTTACAATCCAATACAGATGTTAGACACAAGTACTGAAGAAGTGGGCCTCGGGAGCACTGATCTGTAAGATGGGATTGCAGTATAACAGGAGATGTAGCTATGTGCTGGAACACCAAACCATCCTACTTCTTACCATCCAGTTCCTGCTCTGGAGCTCCTTCTTTGTCCCTGTGTGCACAGCTGGAGCAGGAGCAGGAGCACTGAGACCCACAGCTACAAAGCGACTAGCATGGACAAGGAACAGATAGAAAGATGAAAGTGCTTCAGACATATGCAAAACAGGATGTAGGGGTTGTCAGCCTTTGAATGGCTTGAGTCAGTGAAAAATATGTCCTATCTGGGGCATCTTGAACATATTATACTGAAAGTCATATGAGGACTACATTAAGTAATGCAAAGAACATAAATCCACCTGCACAAAGCATACCTGTCAGTTCTAAGTTGCATGCAAAGTGTGTGGGGAAATGCCATCAGCAGTGGCCATGAGTATACAGATCATGTTGCTACTAAAACTGGAAGCACTACTAACAGCAGAAAGAATCCAGATCCCTGCTTCTCAAGCTATGCGAGGCCAGTTTAGCTATGGCTAAATGTAGACTCTTCTGGTGTCTGCGCTAGTTATTAGCTAAACCATGTTTACAATCAGTGTACCACAAAAGCAGGCATCAGAAAGACCTGTATACGGGCAAAGGCAATTTGACTGGTAAAAGTTTAGACATACTTAACCGATGAGAGTGAACCATAGACCACTGAGGACTTCATATCCACCGATTATTTTTATCTGTCTTGCTGAATATATACTTATAAAACCAGAGATTTTTACAGAGAGGCTTGGGTATCCATATAATTCCAGGAGGTGTCATCAAATTTTCTTATTGCTTTCTTCATTTTGAAGTCAGTACTGACACAGCCTCAAGCAGCACATAACTGCTTTCTACCTTGGTGCAGGGCATAAATACGTGTAAGTATTTTTCAGATTACACATGCAGGGAGGGAGCTAAATACTTACTGCAGCCCTTCCGATTCTGGTGGTTTTCATCTTGCGAACAAGAGTGAGATAGAAGCCAGACCCAAAGCAGTTCTTCAGGAATACAGGAGAGCCCGAGCAGAAGAGTTTCCCTTGGGATATGATGGCTACTCTGTCTCCAAGGATGTCTGCCTCATCCATGTGATGGGTTGAAAGGATGATGGTTCTGCCTAGGAGGAACAAGGATGAACGTTCAAGGCACGGGCTCTCTCTGGAACTCAAAACTGCTTAGTTTTTTGGCAATTAATGCAGGGTTTTCTCTGCACCAGAGCCAGGTCCCAGGTTTGCCACATCCAGAGGTATCTGTTCAAAGAATCTTGTTTGCTTGTATTCATATCCCGCTACTTATGACAGTTTACGCAGCAGACACATACTGCATCTATGGCATGTTTTTAAAAAACAAACAAACAAACGATTTCCACTCTCAGTCCTGTTACCTGAGCGATACTTCAGCAGAAGATCCCAGATAGATCGCCTGGAATAGGGATCAACTCCAGAAGTGGGCTCATCCAAGACTACCACTTTTGCTTCACCCACAAAAGCAATGGCAACAGACAGTTTCCTTTGCATTCCACCTACCAGAGAACAGAAACATCCAGGAGTCTGAGGTGAGTTACATCAGTGGCAGGGATGTAATTAGTACTGCTTTTCAGTGTGGAGACAAACCGATACAAGTAAAACAAAACCCAGCCTCAGACAAATATTTCTGCAAAGTTAAATCAATAGTCACATTTTATTTCTGAAATTCAGAACAGCTTGTGCAAAATTATTTTTTTAATATATTTTTCATCTATGCATTGCATTTTCTGTTTCTTACCAGAAATAAGAGCAGGAAGATAAGAGAAACTGCCCAACTTTTATAGTTGCAATCAGGACAAAGTAGTATAAGAACACCTGGCTGTTTATTCAAATCATCTTTTGAATCTGAAAGTGAAATGTATTCAGCTACACTACATGCATTTGTACCTTTAGAATGAAACTAATTACTCCTACAAAACACTCCGTATTACAGAGTATGGATCCAAACAGTGGAGCAGCATGATAGTGTAATATTTCATTTGACTTGAAATACTAGAATATTGTATTTTGGTTTTTTCTTACATTGATAGATTTTTAAATATGCTCATTTAAAAATAACATCTTTAAGCTTTAGGGTCAGGTTGTGCCAGCTTTACTATTTGTACAGTCCCATTTACTCTTTGAGAGTAAAGACCTCCCCAAGGCACAGTGATGTGTCAGAGTATGACCTCAAACATACAATTCAAACAATAATTGTCCAAAGACAAAGAAAAGGCAGCAGAAAAAACGTCTTTAGAACAATCCTGTGGGCACCTGACAAGTTCTGAGCCTCTTCGTTCCTTTTATGGGAGAGGCCTGTGTCTTCTAGCATTGCTTCCAACTCTTGCTCGGCTTCATCCCTGGATCTCCCTTTCAGTTGAGAATAAAACAAGATGTGCTCTGCTACAGTAAGGCTGTGAAATCAGACAGAAAGGTGCCACGGCAATTTAAATGAATATGCAGACTTTTTTTCCCTAATCAGCAATAAATTCACTCTAGCTTTATCTTGCTAAAGGAAGAGGGGCTGCTTTACCCTAAATCCCGCTCACAGATTTTCTCTGGGAGAAGTGCCTCTGAGATATACCTACTGCCATCACAGTAGGAGAACACCACGGGCTCTGGGGATGCGTCAGGCATGCAGACTGGGACCCTTATTCTTAAAGCTAGTACAGAATGATACTTACTGATTGAATAAGATGTTGTACTGAGGGCACATGCCTATTCTGTGCCGAATGGAGTCCATGTGAGTCTGAATATCCAGGCCGCCAATCAGCACAGTTCCAGAGGTGGGTGGGAAGAGGCCTGTCAGTATGGACCTGGGAAAATAAAATGAGGAAATTCCTAGTCTCCTATCTTTCTGTGCCAGATTGGGAAGATGTGTTGCATGATTCCACTAGATGGAGCATGATGAGCATTGATGCAGCAACTCCAGTAAAAAGCATACATGTAAATACACTTACCCTGCTACAGCGAGAATCTTGTAGATCTGCTAACCCAATTTTTGATACAGCTGTCTGTATGGTTCTGGCCTGCATTAAAAACTGTTTTAGTCAGCTACTCTGTTTCAGAGTAATTTGTTCAGCATGTTACATCACCCCTATGTACAAATGGGTCTAAAATGAAGCTAAGATCAAGATAGACAATGATGGTTTGAGGTCTCCAGCCATGCTGATTTATGCCCAACCCCTTTATTTCCTGTAAAATGGAAGGGTGGCAAATGCTATGTTGCAAATGGGTGGAGCCTATTACTAGATTTGGATGAATAATGGGTTTTTCAGTTCTGAAAACTTCAAAGCAATAGAAATTTTTTGTTTTATCAGGAAAATAGAAAAACAAACTCACAAAACATTTCAGCCAATTCGAATGCTTTTAATTTTGGATCGAACGTACTTGCAGAACAATTTAAAAAATGAAAAGGCAATTTAAAGTGCATTTGAAATAAGAGTCTTTTACTTAAAAAATCTAAAGTGTTCTACTGGGGAACATCATACTGAAACACTTTAGTTCTTTCAACATTTGGTGAACTTGTCATAGACTTATGAAATTTTTTCTTCACCAATTAATCCTATTTTGTCATATAAAGTTGTGTATAAAGAAAATTAAGTACTCCTAAAGTCCAGCTTCCTGAGACGCAAGGGTTCTAGGACTAGAGGAACATTTTAATCTGGACATGGATCTTGCATACATGTAACCATTTTGTCTAAAAAGGCCTATATTTTCTACTCCTTCGCACACAGACCAAAAAACATGACTGACTTAATGCCAGTTAAACAGAGAAACCAAGAGCACGTGGAGTGTGGTGGCTTTCAAATCTTCAGCTCTTTCAGCCAGAAGATCCTTCTCCCTCTTCACCTATCAGGACTTTGGCCATGGTAAATGAATTCTGGGGGAGAGAATTGCTTCCTTCTCTCTAAACTTCCACTTGTTTGTGTCACACATTGCCTCCCTCCCAGGGCTTTAGCTAATCCGGGATAGCTTCCCTTTGTCTAGGGGCAGCATTTCCCTCTCTGGAAAAATCTTGATATTGTGCATCAGCCTTGCTGCAGGGGTGGTAGAGAGATAAAGGAAGAGCAAAAAGACAAGACTGCTCCTCAGGACAGAGCAATAGAGCACTGCCCTGGTTTTGCTGCTTCTAAAATACAGACTTACATGGTTGTTGTCTTTCCTGCTCCATTGTGACCAAGGAATGCTGTGATCTGGCCCTCATAAAAAGTAATATTCATCCCATCTACTGCTGGCTTGGGCCTGCTTGCAAAAATCTTCACCAGGTTCTGAATGCATACTCCTGGAATCAATCCTGTTGGCTCAGGCTCAAAGAAGGTATTTACTTGAAAGGCAAGAAATCAAGAATTAAAAATACCAAAAGAATAAAAGCACATGTTTTAATCCCAGTTCTGATGACGACACATCAATAAGTGCAGAAGCAACAGCACATACCCAGTAAAATACAGCATCATGTGCCAGTACTAGACACACCCGTACCAAACTGCGGCAAGACTTCTAGCTGCAGTGCAATTTATTTAGATTCAGCCACGAATCAATGACAAGAGAAGCGGAGGCCAGAACTGTAATGGCCTGTGGAGTGGTAACTTATTGGATCTGGTGAGGCTGAACATGCTTTCTGTTTTCATTGAGTAGCAGGAAGATTATTTGTGATTGTTGTCTGTAAATACTTAGGTAGGCTGAGAGATTACATTAAAAAAGCAGCAGGTTGCCTTTCTAGCCAGGCTGAAATCTGCCATTCAAATCATCTGCCCAGCTGTGCATTCTTTTACCATGATGCTTTAAAAAAACTCAACATTTGCCTTTAATCCTGGTAGGTGAAATTTACCCCCTTGCTGAGGCCAGCTCAAGGCTTAGGCAGTACCTAACATGAGCACTACATGAGATAGCTTTCTCTCAGGATTAAAAATGCATTATTGTAAATGGCACCATCAGGATGTTTTATTGCATCAGCTTCTAGACAAAACAAACTTCCTTTGAAGTAAATTAAGCCCTTGGGCAATGTGAATTATAGGCGTTGAGAAATTTAAACTAAAGACCCTGTCCACTTTTGTTTACACAGAATGCTTAAGGCTTTGTAGGGAGGCTTGTTTTGCAATTGCAGTTTACTTAAATTGTTCAGTACCCAGCAGGCCTGTGTGGAGAGCAGCCAATGCCATCTGGGTGAAACCAGCCCCACCTCTGTCACTGGCTTTTATGACTGTCGTTATAAACAATACGCAGGAAAAAGTCCCAAATACGTTGTACATGAGAGAGCTGTGTACACCAGAGAGCAGCTGAAGTAATTCGCCTAGAAGGGGTAGCTTTGTTTTAAATAAGATTATGTTTATGGCAATCTTTTCTTGTGCTTTGTGAAGGAATCTAGGTTTCCTTTTTACCTTACTGGGCCAAGTACAAGCATCCTTCTGTTTACAGAAGTTCACATGGAATCAGGCTAGAGAGTTCTGCACAGATTGGCAACTGAGGCACCGTCCTCAGTTTCATGTGCATCGTGAGCTCAATTCATACTTGCCTGCAAGACTCACTGACAAGTTCTGAGGCAAATTCTCTGATGATCTCCCTCAGTATCTGCTTTGCATCACCTGAAGGACACTGATAGCAGACTGAGATCCCTTTCTTTGTGGTTCATATTTCTCCATTCTGATCCTATTCCTCAGTGCAATTTTGGGCCATTTAGGTCTTTTTTTTCAGAGGTAAGAGCATTTGTGAGGGATGTGGATGGGGCTTTGGTGAAAGCTCTGCTTAAAACAGATCAGGCAATTAGGACAGATTTATAGTGTGTCTGCCCTGCTTTGCTAACCCATGCTTGTATTGGACTGCACTAGAGTTAAGCCAATAGAACTACTCTCCATTCCTCATCCCATTACTCTTACATGAAGCACTAGCTCTTACATGAAGCCGGTGTGGAAACTGTGTCCTTGAACCATACCAGCTCTGCTCTTGGCTTCTCCCACATGCCTCCCAGTTCCTGTGTGGCTGGCTGAAAGGGAAGGCAGGCTTTTTTGTGCAGTGACAGACAGGCAAAGCCCTTCCTCTGTGGCCATAGAGCAGCTGGAACCTGGGAGCTGATGAATACAGCACCGCAAAGATAAGGCAGTACTAGGAGAAGATTGGCTGAAATAACCTTTGCCCTCTGCTGGTCTTTCTTCTTTTGAAGTCCTGTCCTGTTTCCATTCACCCTGAATGCATGTTTTCACTGCCTACGTGAGGAGCTCTGATGACCCCACTTTTATCTCTAGCTTTTCAAGGGAGTCAGAGTGGGCCCAGCACTGTCTGTAGCAGTTACTTCTGCTGCAGAATCCACATGCATTCCTCTGAGCATCACATACAGAAAACTATTCTGGCTCCCCACAAGAGATGATATTGGGACTTGAAAACAAGGCAGGTCATTCAGGAATTCTTAGGTGGTGGCTAATGTCAGCATCAGAAAAGGCTGCAGACAGACACACAGAGCACTTCAGATAAATCCCTTTGAAAACAGCCTTTCCGTACAGATGTAAGACACACTAAAGACAGGCCAAAAAAATAAGGGGGGGCTAGAAGGAAAGAACATTCCTCTCAGCATAAGTATTTTTATTCAAGTCATGGCTCTGTTTAATTTTGAATAGTCAATGTATGTGTGTCTCAGGCTTCCCTCAGCATAAACACTAACTTGCTATAGAAACAGCCTGCATTTCCTCGATAAAAAAAAGTTACAGAGCTCTTCTGGAAGGCATCTCTCTCATGCATGGTGGCCAAAATATTCTAAGGGATTGTGAATGTAGAGGAATCAGTAAGAGGGTAGCTGGGAGAGTCAGTGCCTCTCCTGAGCTTAGCTCTGGCAGTCACATGTTATCCTCTGCTGCCTACTGGGCTCTTGTAGTTTGACTCCAATCACTCCTATGTCTAGTTTGCCATGAAGTACAATGAGTAGAGTATCTCAGAATTAATCAGGTTGCTCTCTCTCCTTACTATTAATTTCATCTTTGTCCTGGACATCTGTCTTAGGCTTCCCCTGCTTGCCGGGTTGTTTTTCTCGTTTGTGTTTACATTGTTTGTTTTTACCATCCTTCTCCCCCTGGTTGTCACTCTTTTCTTCTGGCTTTTCAGGTTCTTCAGATTTCTTTGTTCTGCTTTCATTTTTTTCTCCTTCCATAGCCTTCTGATCCACACAGCCTTCTGACTCTGGACATTTTTCTGTATAAACCAAAAGTAACCAACATTCAATTAATCCAAATTTGATTTCCTCTTAGCTCTAGAGATGTTTTGAGGAAAAGGAGGTAGTCCTAAGCCTTGAGCTCTCCAAGACCACTAATCATCAGTCCTTTACCTGGGTTAGGAACACAGCGCTCAAAGACATCTCGCTTAAAATCTGCTTTAGACTGTCAGGAACAGATATTTAAGGAAGACGACTGACAATTTTGTGATTATAGACTCAGAGTAGAAAATCCTGACTAATATTAGGTACATGCTTTATGTTTTGTCCATGCAGCTCTAGACCAAATTCTTTACCACGTGAAGAGAAAGGCCATACAAACATTTCTCAGACTTACAGGAAGTGAGAGGAAGAAAAACAAAATGAAAAGTATAAATGAAAAGCAAATTGCTAAACTGCTACTTAGATTAAGAGACTAGCTCCAGGCCGGAGTGAATAAGTTGATGTTGACTTTTGTACAAGAATTTCTGGCTTTACAATTTGGTCTTAGACCGTGCTGCCACGAAAGAAAGCAGTCACATAAAATCACTGATAGGGACAGGTTTGAAGCAGGAAGAACAGTGGTGTAAGAAGAGGGAGCCCCTGAAGGAACCTGTTGCACATAGCACAAATTCAAGCTGGCAGCCTAGAGTGCAGCTAGCACAACTGTAATTTATCAGATGGCCTAGGACTTAATTTTGAGTGCACCGATAGAAGTAAATTTTAAAAATACCAGGATAATTTGCCAGTTTAGCTTCATTTTCAGCTGTGCATTTACATTATCTGACATTTTCCTATCCAGTTTTCTTCCCAACACGTTAACCAGTTACAATAAATTACGAAAATGCTTAGTATTACCCTTGAAGGAAAGATATGACTTGAGAAAAGTTCTACAGTTGTTCGTGTAAGCTGAGGCACTGAAGAGCCTTAGTTCTTCAACTAGGTGAGAACCACGTGTCTCTGACAAAGGAATTAATCAGACATGACCTTTCCGTCTGTCCCTGCTTGACAAGACCCAAGACAATGTTTTGAGGAAGAGAGGATGAAATAAGTATCAGCAGACTCAGGCTAGCTGAGATAATCACAGAATAATTCAGATCAGAAGAGACTTAAAAAGATCTCCAGTTCAATCCTCAAAAAACAGGGCCAATTCCAATCACAGTGACTACCTCCAAAAATGGAAATTTCACAACTCTTCTGAGCAACCTGTTCCAGTGTTCTACCTACCTTCACAGTAAATAACCTTTTTCTTATATTGAATCAGAATTCCTGGTTTCCAGGAATTTCCTCTCATGCTTCCACTAGGCACATCCAAGAAGTCTAGCTCTGTCTTAGCTTTCTCTCTTAAGGCTGAGCAGATCCAGCTCTCTCAGCATCTCCTTGTCTGTTCTATGCTCCAGCTCCTCATCAACTTGGTGGCTCTTTACTGAGCTCCCTCCAGGAACTCTGTCTTCCTTTCACTGAGAATCCCCAAACCGGACAACACAGTACTCCAGATGCAGTCTCACAAGTGGTGACTAGAAGAGAAGAATCGCTTCCTTGAACTGATGGCTATACTCTTGCTAATGAAGTTCAGTATGCATCTGGTCTTCTTGCCTACACAGGCACACTTGATGGCTCATGTTCAACATGTTGTCACCCAGACCTTTTCTACAAGCTGCCTGCCAGCCAGGTGGTGGCGAGTCTGTATTGTCTTGTGGAATTATTCCATCCCAGACACAGTATTATGCATTTACTTCTGTTGAACTCCATTAGGTTCCTATAATGCCATTTCTCCAGCCTGCTGAGGTCCTTCTGAAGAGCTGCCCTGCACTCCACTGTTCCCTCCAATTTGGTATCTTCCACAAACTTGCTCATGGTGTCCACTATCCTGTCACTCAGGCTGTTAATAAAGTCATTAAACAGTATTAAGCCCAGTGTCAGTCCCTGTCAGACCCCTGCCACTAATAGCTGGTCCCCAGTTATGCTTTGTACTGCTGATCATAATCCTTTGGGCTCAACAGTTCGGTCAATTTTCTACCTACTTTAGTGTCCACTCAAACTGCCAGTAATTCCATCAATCTGGCTATCAGAATACTTAGTGATCCATGCTAAGGCCCTTGCTAAAGTCAAGTTAAACGGCATCCACTGCGCTCTCCCTTTGTCCATTGATTCACTCATCACAGAAGAAAATCAGACTGGTTAGGCAAGATTTACTCTTGGTAAATCCATGTTCATTATTTCCTATCACCTTGTCCTTCATGTTCTTGGGAATGGCTTCCAGAAGGATCTACCTCTTAATCTTAACTGGGACTGATAAGCATCAGCAGAAATAGGACAAGAGCTGTGGAAGGGACTACAAGATTGCCCCATTTTTTCTCAACAGTGAACTGTTAGATCAGCTCAGCTGTCTGATGTAATGTCACCTCCAAAATAAGCTCTACACTTCAGTTAAGCAGAATGTTTTATATAAGTAATCTAAAAAATGCTATTAAAGACTCATAAAATAATAAAAAAAATGGCAATTAACTAGTAGCCATAAACTTTTCTGTTGCTGACCTACCTGAGCAACTGAAAATTCTGGGGCTTTCAAGCCTTCTCACAACCTTTAGTTTGGTTACTAAGAGATGCCTTGTATTGGAAATATATTAAAGAACACATAGAACTTATGAGGCATTAAGATAACCAGAGAAAATGTATTTCATTTCTACAAAATTTAGGCTTAAACCAAGTCAATAGAAAATGTTAAAATCCTGTAAGTGACTGTGCTCCAAATTTGAGATATTCAAAGGAGCTCTGGTGCAGGATATGCCCAAATTCCACAGAAAGTCAATGAGGTCTAGTGGCTGCATCTTACCTGGGTCTTTGGAAATTTTCCATTCATCTATAAACATGTTCCAAGTCCTCCTTTGACTCTTTCCTCCTCCTTCCTGTACAGTCAAAATTCTAATCTGGTGGGCAACATTTGCAAAGTCGAAGCAGGTAACAGACTCCATAATATCTAGACAAGCCTCTATCATTCTGAACACCCTCACAGCAAGTCCAAAGGAAAACCTGTTCATTCCCTCAGAGTGCACCAGAAGGCAAAGCCTCTTCAAAAGACCCAATGTTATAACCTCCTCTATTCTGGTCAAAACACATGTTAACAGAAAGGATTAACTTCCTTCTGGTTTACAGGTATCACCCTGAGATGATACTGCCTTGTCAGCAGTCTGTCTGAGTTGATGAAGGGTAAGGACAGTAATGAGAAGACTGAAGAAATTATTTCTTCATCTGTCATTTTGATCAGTTTCACTGTTACCTTGTAAATTTAAGACAGATTTCAAAACACCACCTTCAGCAAGCCTCTATTCCAGACATTAATCATCATTCTGCATTAATTCCTGTTTAAATACAGCCACCCACGTGTTCTTCTTAACTGCACCAGTAACAATGCACAGAAAAAAATCTGCAAAAGCAGGACTTTTGTACACGCACTCAAGTCTGTCCAAGGGTGGCATCGATTTTGATCTTGCTTACAAACCCAAAGTAAACAGACTTAATTAGTGTCAAACTAGACAGAAAAAGAAACAGGTTAGAAAGATGGGGGAGCCTCAGTGTATATGAGATCAACATTGTATTTCATTTTGACTTGTTTCACAAATGCTGTGTTGGGCAATAAGAACTCCTTGAATGTCTCAAAAGGTATTGGTTAGACGGTGGGGGTTTGATGTTGCTTGTTAACCTGTGCTTTAAAGACTCTCAGACGGAATGGTGACTTACTAGAGGTAAGTCTATTAATAGCAGAACACTCCAAGTTCAAAGGCACCTGTTGAGATTCTCAGTGTATGTCTGTCTCTAACCTTTGCAGCAGCTCAGGTAATGGAAATGTTATGCAGTCACCTCGAAGCAGATCAGCGGTTTTGAAGTTATTTCTGAACACCAAAGTTTTAAAAGAACTCACCATCAGCAGTTGCTGTTTTCTCAGCTTTTGGGTTTCTAGAGCCAAGCCAATAAGATTCCTGCACAGGGAAATACCAAGGCTGTGGTAACCCATAGTCCCCTAAAATGAAAATAAGTAGGTAAAGTGCACTTCATAAACACATTCCTCAGTAGGCACAAGTTCATCTAGGCAAAGTCTGAGCTATAATTATAAACACTTGCAGTCCTAGTGTTGCATATCAGAAGGTCAAACCATCCACCAAGTACCAGGCAGAACGGATTTTGTTTGCAGATTTTTTTTTTCCTTTTGGACAGGAGTAAAATACTAGAAAATATGTGATCTAAATGGCCTTATATTTTCTTAAGTAGAACATGGTTTAATTACAGAATGAATCTACTCCCTACATGGGGCAATCTGAATCCTCACCGACCAGCCAGCAGCTGCCAAGGAACATTGCCTAAGATGTGATCCCAGCTTCACACAGGGATTTTCTTTTAAGGCCCACTTAACACTTAAGGGTTGACATGAGTGAAAAGCTTATTATATTTACACTTATTACCCTGGGCCTGAATTCGCAACTGGCAATGGGGAAAGAGATTCAGGCTGTTATTTTAGCACACAGCCTTGCAGGAAAAGTGGCAACAGAGTAATCCTTAAGCAGAAATGGGCTTTTTTGGTCACAGGTTAATTTGGTTTTGAAAAGAGAAGGTACAGTAACATTATCAGTTCTTGTCAGGCCAGACCAGAGCTAGTGCAAGTCAACACTGCCTTCCTGGATCATATTGATTTATAGAATGCAGGGATGTGAGCTGCTATGTTTAAAACTGGCACCCTTGTAAACCCAGATGTTATTGGCCTTGTGCTACTTATTCAAAATAAGTAGAGGGAATTTGTAATGCTCACTGAAAGATGGTCAGTTTTTCTACATTGAAACCCACTGTTTATGAAAGTGCTGCTTATTTTTGACTTGCCAAAAATACCCCATATGTCAGGCAACCGCTTGTACTCCCATTAATGCACACAAACCCTCTGTCTGCATCCATAAGCAGTTTGGCTTGCGCTCGTTATGGACTGGATTATACCCCTCGGGAGATGGTGGCTAAAACAACTGCTTCTCATTCAGGGTGAATGCAAAACCCAAGGGAACTCCATTATGGAGCAGAACGCTGAAATAGCCAAAGAACCAGCATGCCAATGGGTGGCTGGCTGCAGAGAAAACTCTGAGCAGGAGCTGAACCATATGGTTCAAAGGATTATTCAGGGAATTCATATAGCAAGCTCAAAGACTGCATGTATGTGACAGAGAAATGCTATGAGAAATCCCACACAAACGGAGGAGCAGAAAGCCAAGGAGACACTTGGAGCAAACATTGGGAGGAACTGAAGCTAATGAATAGAAGCCCCGAGAGGTGTTACTTCTCTGTAAAATGCTGGCTGAAAAAAAAATCAGCTTGGATCTATGAGCAAAGAAACTCCTGTTGCTTAATTCCTGCTGTGTTCATGGAAATAGTGCATTGTCTGTTCTTTTTAAAATAAACAGAGTTGCAACGCAGGCTGCTCCAAAGAGGAACTTTGAGGACAGTTACTCCAAATCAGCTTTGAAAATAAGTGTGTTAAGACTGAATTAAACTTCTTTGTGAGGACACAGTTCTTAAAAACTGAAAGGGCATTAATTTGGTGTAGCATAGCTCACTTTGGTAGGGACAAAGACAAAGCAGACTTGAAGTCATATTTTAATTTTGAAGCAAAATATCCTCAGACACATCTAAAACCATTTAACAGATCCTTATCTTTTCTTGATTTGGATTAACTAGCATAAATGATGCGTGCAGACAAGCACCATCTATCTTACCGTATCCATCATTAATTTTTCTTCATAGCTAGAAAATCTGCAAGATCTCAAATTCTGAGTAACCACTCAAGCAAAAAAAAAAAGAAAAAAAAAAAAAAGGAAAAGAAAAAAAGATAGCCATCTGCCAAGAAACACATTCTGGAACTGCTGTTCACATGTGGGAGTAATAAATTCATGAAAAGAAAGTTCCCTTGTTGGTACAGCATAAGAGTCTGCATTTATCATATTGTAACAATAGTCAATAAGAAGTAAGATAACCATTTAAGCTACAAGGACAAATAATTTTCTGACAAAAATGTTCCCAAACTTTATAATTGATAACAAAGAAAATCCTGTTGTGAACACTCGCACTAGAACCAGGATTCCCATTTAGAAATAAAATAAATCCACACAGGAACTTTCGCAGCTGCCTAGGACCCAGCATATGTCTCAGGAAATAGTACCACCCTTTAAGAAACAGTTGGCATCATGTGGCCATAGTACAGATGTGAACTATAACTATATAGGAATGTTATTTCCATATTTTCAAGAATTAAAAAAATCCTTACTAGAAATGATTGAAACTTTTCAAAAGTAATATTTGTGCACAAATTGACTTTTAACAGATGCTATTTTTGTAGAGTTATTTTCTGCTGACATTTTAAAACAGGACCAGAAAATGCATCTTCCTTCTTAACCTTTCCTCCTTTTCAGGACTGAAATAGGAGAAAGGAAAAAGAAAGACAGAAAAGTGGAAGCCTTTAATAAATCAATGGTGCTCTACTGGGTAAGACTCATGACCTACAATGTCAAATACCCTTTTCTGACAGAGAAATACTCAGAGACTGATTAGACTGACGGTTTACAACAACTACCACTACTTTCTATGAGTAAGAAATTGACATACCTGGAAAAACGTTATCAAGATACCAAGAAAGTATTCCATAGAGAAAGGAGTCAAAAAGCATCATTTTAATTGAAAAAAGAAAACTATATTCATCTCCTTCCAAGGGACTGGTTCTGATGTTACCCCACTGTAGGCCAAGACCTTGCTCTTCATAGCGTGACAAGTATTCTGTACCGAAACCAAAGGCTACTTGAGAAAGCAGACTCTGGAATAAAGGAAAAACAACACTCAGCTTAGACAGAAGAACATTTTGTAAAGCAATCACAAAAAGACCACCTTTAGGGACTCGACTTCAAAACTTGACAATGCCTAACAAGTGATCAGGAAAAAGTGGTTCCACTTTTATATTGGACTGGGAAGTTTAATACGCTGAATGGCGGCAATTCTAAGCAGTATTTAGCCATAACAGACCGAATTCAACCTTGGGTGTACTTTCTTTAGCTACTAGGCAACCTTCACATCTGTTTTTTTTTTTCCATTAGTGTCTCTGCTCAGAAAATACTACCGATACACCTAGAAGTCTGCAGTGTACACATTTGCCTGTCTGGGAGAAACAAAATATTTCCTGAGTGTGTGGGGCAGGGCCACTATGAGTAACAAGGCAGAAAGTACACCAGATGCTCAGGATAAGGGAAACCACAACCATCCTCTCCCCTGGTGTGTCTGCTACCTAGTTCTCACATGACAAGCTAATAAACCAGTATAGTATCCAAACATCCTCTTCAATGCTGCATTGCCAAAACAGAGCAAGAATTGATATAGCGCTGTTCCACAGGATATGTAGCTCAGCCAGGAAAGCCAGACCTTAGGAAAATAAGGGGACAAGAGGGGTCCGAGCAGTAACTCTCAGTGAGGGATTATCAAAGCATGCTAAGTAAAAAATGCTTGGTTTTCAGCAATACATTCATTATTCAATTACTTTATTTGTCCTTAAAACTTTATTTTTTCCTCAGGCCCCCTACACATGCACACCTGCGCCCCTTATCATCCCTTGTAATAAGCTCTTCTTCCACTACTAACTTTTGAACAACAAATATAAGGCCAAACGTATCAGGAACAGAGAAAAATATTTGTCTTCTGGCCAGCAAATACCCTTTCTTACACAGATGGCTCCTCTTTCATTTTAGGGTGAGAAGAGAGTTGTCTTTATGCTTAGACTGTGTGCTAGTCTCGAGATTTCTTCCCAAATCAGAACCTGTCAGAGACCAGCTCTACTCATTTCCTGACCTAATGACGGGATCAAGTTTTGCACTTTATTGCCTTAATTGGTAGAACTAAAAATGGTATGTACTATGTCTGTATAGTACATCAGTTAAGAAAGCTGATTCATAGCCATATTTACACTTAGTTATAGCTTCCTTTTTTTTTTTTTTTTTAAGAGTTTTGTTTTCTTTTTCCTTTGTCATTAGATTTGCTAGTGCAAGAGAAGACAGTACTTCTCTTTTACGTAGGTTGTTAGAATGCTCAGCAAAGATAGGGAAATGGGTTCGAGCACCCACTCCCCTCCCTGATTCACTGGGCAACAGAAAATCAGTCTGAATAATTATTTAAGTTCACAGTTCCATTTCAAAAAACAGCAAGAAGTTTCCTGCTCCACTGAGTTGTTAAGAATCTTACCCATTATGGAAGAGAACCAACAAGGAAGCACTGCATGGAGAATGTCTACAACTTGTTAGATGGAAGATATTTCTCAGGACTTTGGCACTTGGGTTCAAATCCTAACTCTGTGTTCAGCTAAAGATGGAATGTGAACCTGAGGTCTTCTCATCCTTATATATTACCCTGTTAACTCGGTTATAGCACATGAGAAAGATAGCTGTCCTCATTTTGTGAATTGCCTTTGTATTTATTAAACATATCAAAAGTTAAATTTACTTTCACTTATAAGGAAGTATTCAAAACTTTATTAACATTATGCTAATTTTCTAAAAGCCTCTTGGTCACTAGGCCTGCAAGAGGCTTATTCTCTTGCATTCCCTAATTATTTGAGAGAGATTCAGAGGTACCCCTCTCTGAATCAAAAAAGCAGAGAGGAAGAGGTATGCAATGTTTTGTTATTCACATATGCACGGTGAGCAGCTAAAATATGAACCCAAAGATACCGAATTATCACAGAAATGCTTACTGCTAGGATCTTCACATTAACAGTCATGCGGTCTTGCCAGACAAAGCAGACAATGTGGGGCAAGTACAAGGTGAAGTAGATGACACCACTGCAGGCAGCTGCCAGATTTGCTTTGGAGAAGAAGGTGCTGAACAAGAAACACTGCATTATGGTGGCTGTGGTGAACGTCAGTAGGAATAGAAAGAAGAGAAGTGCACTGCTGTAATGTAGTACTTGTCCGCACTGTAAGCAAAAGGAAAACGGAAAAATTTAGAAGTATTGCCTCTTTCTGAACTAGCTAAAAAGGTCAGAATTGCCACTGGCATGTAACCTGTAACGAGCAGTAAGCCAGACTTTCTTACCTAATATGACTTCTAACTCTCCCAGGCAGTAACATTTCAACGCCTGAGGTCATTACAATAACAAATCCTTCATCTAACTTTACCCCTGCTCCTGGATGGTGACTTCAGGTTACTACATTAGGCTGTGGAGTTCATATTCGTATTTGCTGACTGAATGAAGATCATAACTGATTGAAAATGGACATTTTGTCCCTGTCTTAATAAGCAAATGATTCCAAGCAAGATGCGCCTGCTTGGAAATTCATACATTTTAAATAAAACTATTTGAATTATCATCATAAATTTTCACTGATCTCTTCTGGTCTTCTCAGTCCATTTGCTCAATGAGCAGGGAAGACAATGTAAGGAAGCCTGACAAAATGCATCTACCAACCCAACAACAAAACAAACCCAGAAAAATTATAAAGCTTCTGCACCTAAATTATATTCAAACTCCAGCAGGCTATCACAGCTGAGGAATCCAAGTGCAGTTTCTCAGAGATCCCTGTGTACTAACCAACCCACAGGGTGAACTTTTATTGACCTTTCTTCCTTAGAGCTTTTGTAGATGAAACGCTCCCTCTCAAGAAGAGCATGGACTGCTGCTAATTATCTATTTACTCCTAAAAAACAATGTTGAGACCTATTTATTAGGCTCAACTTTGTTTTGAACCTTACCTAAGGCTCAGGTAGGTCTATAAGGCTACAAGTAGGTCTCAGCATTGTTGCAACATCCCGCTGGGCCTCTGAGACCAATTTCTTTATCAACCGTGATACAATCTCTTGTAAGGATGTATTTACAAAGGTGCCTTACACTGGCAGAGTGAAATCCAGGAAAGGAAGCAAGTTTTAGGTATAAGCACATTCCTCTCTGGTATTAACTACCTCCTGATTTTTAATTAAACCAGTGTAGCAAATAAAGTAAGCTTTCTCTATCCACCCAAGCTGTAATGGAACCACAAGGAACTAGAACAACTCAGCAGGGCAGGCTGGTAAGATAGAGCAGATTGAACACTAACTGTGCCTTTATACCAATACCATCTCACCACATCAGAAATGATGTGAGGGCATTCTTCCTTATCAAATGCTACAGATTTATATAAACTAAATATAGCAGCTAGGAGGAACATGGTTCTCAGGTAACAGAGATAAGAGGTAGTCTTTAGTGGCAATATCCAAACTGTCCTGAAAAGTTACAAAAATTACAAGAATTCCGAGCCACAGGAAGCAAAAGGGTTGGTTGGTTTGTTTATTTGTTTTTTTCAGGGTGTCCTGAAAGTTCTGTCCTAGCAGTCTCTTTTTCCATTGAAATAGTGATATAATTTGTAAGCAGGCAAGCACTGAATATTATAAATGAATCACACATGGTGAATTACAAGATCAAAATTCTTCATATCACGATCCCTTCTATTTAAAGCAACAATTATTATTTATTGGCAGATCTGCCTCTGTCTACAGGAAATACAATATACAGAGTAATCAGCTTGATGTATTGTTCCGTGGGGGATCTCACAATAAATCTTGCTAGTGAATTTATCTTTCTGTCTCTGCCAAGCGCTGATGCCGTCATGAGGTCTGCTTGGAAGAATGTGCCTGCTACGTGCTGCGATCACAACAGGCCACCAGCCATTCCCCTTTCCCTGTGAATGGCTACTATTCTTTCTCAACAGCAAGCTGGTATCATCAGTGCAAACATGCAAGTGACTTTGAGAGTGGCAATCCTTACCATAATCAGTGCTGTGAGGAGGAACGTGCTCACAGCCATCATGATGAAGCTGTCCAGGAACCAAGTGCACCAAATCACCCCATTAGTTACACCCCTGTTCTTCATAGCCTCTTTCAGACGCATTTCCTTCTCCAGCACTATGCTTTTCACAGTCATGGAAACTGAATACACCCAAGCTAGCACCATGAAGATGGGAAAGGCGCGGTTTAAGGTGATCATGAAGCTACCAAAGCAAGAAAGGAGAAATTAATTAAATTTAGGGAAAACCGAGGAATATTGAGATGAAAAGCAAGAATAAAAAGGGGAAGAATGCATTTATTAAACATATGACTCAAAATTCTCAGTCTAAACATCAATAACACATTGTTGGTGAACTCCACAAGTGACCTAAATATTAATGAACTAATAATGGCTGCTGCACTCCCACAAGACAGATAAATGTTAATTCTATTTTACAAAGAGATTCTAAGGGTTACTGATGGCTACAAAACATGTGGTGGCTCATGAAAATACATCTCTTTTCACAGTGAATTGCCATAATGCTTTAATGTGATGTAAAAAGAATATTTTAAGATGTATACTAACGCTAACAGTTTGGGAGAGTCACTGTCTTTTTATGCTCCCAAGATTCACAGGCGAAAGAATTAAACAAATTCAGCATTAAAAGCATCAGATGCTGCCAGCAAAGCTGCTGAAATTCATACAATACATGACTCTGGGAATGCTTGGGGACTATCCCACATGGCACCACTTCAAAAACGGCAGCGCTGGGACGGGCCGCTGTGGGTGGCCACCATGCACTGTGACGAAGGCGCTGCTCCCTTTCGCCGTCCCTCGCCCCAGACTCGCTGGCTGCTCAGCCCTGGCAGATGATCCCTGGTGAAGCGTTGCCCCAAGTGTGCTGTCAGGGTGGGAAAGCTGAAAACATTTTATATTAGTTTGGGATTGCAGTTTTTCAATGAAATTACCCTGAAAACCAAATGGACTTGATTCTTTAAAGGCCAAAAATTTAGAGCTGCTAACACCAAAAAAGAACAAAAACCTTCAGATTCCTAAATCTGAGCCCTACATTTTTGCCATATGCTATCATAGCTACTCCACTGCCAAAACAAACGGAAAGTCTTTACTTTTTCACCAAAAATTCCTGAAGAGCAATCTGGCCTGCTGAAACAAAGCCATGCTTTTGTGGAATGGCCTGGTTTTTGCCCGTTGGTGGACACATGTAGACCCGCACTAGGCCACGCACAGAACAACATACATGTTGACCAGGAGGATGTGCTTGCTTCACTTAAGCAGGCTCTCTGCAGAGGCCATCACTGCGTTTGGGTATCAGCCCTGGACTGTGTGTGGCTGCTGCAGGCTTCAGAGAACTTTTGCACAGGTGGGGTTTCTGCCTCTGCAGTATTTTCAGTGGGGTGGAAATAAGCAGCAGGCTTGCCAGGGTGACATTTTTTGTCAGGCTAACAGGTAATGACTGATGGGAATGACAGGTCAAATTATATAAATCTGCCATTATCTGAAGTACTAGCATTTGCCTGAACAGAGCACACTGACAGAACTATGAAATTATTTCTATAGCATTTTGGTTTGTTTGTTTGTTTGGGTTTTTTTTGCAGTGAAGTGTATACCACGACACTTGCAGTAGCACAGACTGCAGCATTGGAACAGGCACGCTGTGAACAGGGAGGAGGCACCACTTCATAAAATCTGGGGGTCCACAGCCCCACTGCCTCCATGTAGCCATGAAATATCTGCACCCAGGAGCACAGTCTCTCTCTTTTTTTTGTTACAGAGCAAACAACCACCTCTTTTCTCCTTTAGCTTCTTTATTCTGCTCTTTACCAGGGAAAGAAACTCCTGGGCCTGCAATAATGAACTGCAGCCACAGTCCTGGAATCCTTTGCTAGATTTATATGAGATTTAAGACAAAAACCAGTCAATCTTCATTAAAACTATTGAAAGGAATTAGGGAGAAGAAGGTTAGAGAATATTAGGTTATTGTTGAAAGCTGTAGCATCCACAAGGGAACAAAAAGGGCTGATGTTAGCGGAAACCAATGCCATATATCCAGTTTGCAGATACTTGTCATGTAGTTATAAACGGAATCCTGGATTAAGGATGGGGTTAGGATTTTGGAAAGAAAGAGTTTCAAGAGCCTAAACTGTCTTGGGATTCTGCAAGGCCTGTAGGTGTCTTCAGGGACCAAAGCCTACAGATTTGGGTATTGGTATATCTAGATATGATTAAGTCTAGGGTTAGAGTTTGGTAATACACTTGAAGAGACTGGGTTGTTTGATTCTTCAAGACTTACAGAGATAGCAAGTGAGGTACCAATTCCATTGGGACAGGCATCTTCTGTTCAGTTTTTCTTTAGGAAATTATTATTTGGATATAAAGAAAGCTGGGTTTTAGAGATGTAATTAGGGAAAAGAAGCTTACTACACTTCAGTGGATTCTGCACAGTTAACTGACGGATGTGGTGTTTGTTCTAACATGGGTCAGTGCTTTGTGTTCAGTTTTGCTACAGGCACTGGTCATATGCTATAGCATGAGGCTCAGTTTTAGTTAGATAAGAACTTTTTAAAAGATCACATTTTTGCTGGGTCCCGGGTAATCACAGGGGTAGTTCCAGGGCTGACATCGTCAGGGATCAAAGCGTTATATAGTTGGGGTGCCATGCTGATAACAGATTCTCAGCTGTAATCAACGTGAAGGTTTAGCTTAGGTTACTATTGCTGCCTGGAAAAGTAAGGCCAAAAAAATCTCCAGATTATTTTTCGTATTTTGTGTGATATGCAAAAGTTGGAAGAAAACTGCTGCTTTTAAGGGACCAGTGTTTTATGTCCACTTTAAGTCTGGACACTAGTTGCCTGGATGCAACAAAGGCCACGATTGGGATTAGGGGGTAGAATCCTGGCAAAGGCAGCTTCTGGAGTCTGGGTTATGGCAGGATAAGGAAAAAACCAGATTCATTCAGTTATGTATGTTATTGCTCTTGCATGTATACCTTAGGACTGGTGCTTGAGTGTCTTAAAGCACCCAGCGATCCAAGTATTCATCAGAAATAAGATAAACTGGTTTTACTCACACATCATCCACAAAACACGGATATGGCATTTGCTGCAGATAAACTCCTAATGGCACTTCAGTGTTGGTCTGGGTCTTTATAATCCCATGCTCAATCATGTCTTGGAGATATGCAAAGCCTCCCCAGATATAACGTAAATCATCCACAGGATCAGCTCTTGGACCAGGATCCCAGTACCTCAAAAGAAAATTCACATGGAAGTCATTTTGGTAAACAGTGGCTTTAGGGAGGAGTGTGTGTGTGTGGAATAAATAAATTTTAAAAACCTATCTTAGCTACTGAAATTGTAGGGGGACTGCCTGGAGTTGCCTTTTCTAGATTTTCGTCTGTTAGACCACGTTGCTTGAGAAAGTATATGACCTGCAAGGTTCTTTCATTTCCTTTAATTTTGCCTACACTGACACAGAAGAGTGATTTTGGCCAAAAATGTACATAATTAATCACGCAGCAGAGTAACTGTTCTGGAATAGAAATAACTGTATTTGGAATACAGTATCCTTGGAGATTAAACTGGAACAGCTGAACTGCAAATACCAGACACCATTATATTCCTCTATGTAGACAACCTAAGAAATTATTTCTGCGGTCCCTTTAAGTGAGGCCATTTGAAGGGGACTTGAGAAGGAACAGCAGAGAAGTTCTGCTGTCCAGGTGAAGGACAGCTGGATCACAATCCATGTAGGACTTCCTTGTCTGCCTCTCCCAGTGATGGAGCCAACTAAAAACTTAAGCAGGTTACTGAACAGATTCTGAGCAGAATCATTCCCTTTGCCACATATCCATGTCCCTACCTGCTGCTTGGCCTGTCACAAGGGTGATACTTGTAGGTGGTAACTGGAGATGGATTCTGCACTGCATTACATACTATGTATTGGTGAATACAGTTGGATTTCACGCACGTATCCAATGCAGGCTCTAACATCTATGTCTCACATTCATGTTATGGCAGGCAAGAACTGAGAAAGAACCATCACCTACCTGTCTTTGATTTTGTTTGTTTTCTCCACTGCGTCTATGTCCATCCGGATCTTGTATTTCACAAGTGGTGGAAGACTGCTGGCTGTAGGCTCTATGTCTGGAAAAACAACACCAGCCCAGAATTTGTTTTCCTCCAGCAGATGAAGGGCTTGATGAGTCAGTTGAGTTTCGTCAAGATAACCTTCAAATTTATCCAAGGTCAAGCACTACAAATAATCACAAAGAGAAAAATCGCATGGGAATAAACTGCTAAGACTAGCAAACATCAGTGGTTGAAAAGCAGAAAAGGGAGGTAGGTTCATCTGAAGTAGTTGCTATTTTCAGCTTTAAAAGCTTATGCTGAATCTATCAAAAGTTGACTCTCCCCTTCCTGAAAGCTTCCCCATTCTTACTCTAATTCTTATGTCAATTTCAAAACACACAACAACATACAACACACATACCAGCTCAGAAACATCATTCTCCCTAAAACAAAGTGTAAACCTCATATTTAGCATTGCTGTGGTCAACGTGAGTGCATGGAATCATTTTGAAAGAGGTTTACTCCTGATATTTAAGGATTGCCTACTCCAAGCTCAAGAAATGTCCACCCCGACAAGTAAGAAACCAAGCAAAGGTGGCCACTAAAGCAGGAGCTGCAACTCAAAAGTTGCAACTTAAGTATGACAGGGTAAATTCCAATGTACCTGTGCAAAATGTATAGCCAGTACTAGGTTCAGCCAAAGACTATGGTGCCACATTTACTAATTAGATAGAATGAATTATTTTTTTTTTTTTTTCAAAAAAATATTTAAGCCACTGTAATTATCCAGCCATGGAAATGTGAACTGTGCCACTTGGACTATGCTTGGTAGGTTCCCTCAAAAAGACAAATATCTGAGTTGGAAGGGCTAAAGCTGCAGCATCAGGAACTGTCTCCATAGTCTGCATCCAAGAGATAAAATTAACTCAGCTATAAAATAAATCTGACCATGACAGCTTTTTAGCAATCCAGCTGAATCAAAACACTATACTTTTTCAAGTTTTGGGACGTTTTTTCAGCTTGGTAAGTGCCTGAGTAAACACCAGAGAGCTAAAGGATGACAGATCCATAAGAAAAGCACATTAGCCACGGACTTCAGCTGAAAAGCATTTTGTTGAGTGAAGTGTTGGCCGAGTCAGAGCATAAATTTGAATCTTAAAGTCTCTTAGGTATTTAGGCATTTATTCCGATTTAATGCCAGTCAACTAGTCAATTGATTTCACTGATAATATTGTGTCCCTACTGAATTCTGACATGTGATTAACCTGCTGGCTTAAGTTAACATGCTTTCGCTATCTCAATACTACAAAGTAGTTTATCCTTCACAGCAAACTGCCTTCTTTCTTAGTCTCTGTCATTACTGTGAAATGTATTATAATCAGTCCATATACAAGACACCAAGTCATCAAAATCTAAGCCCTTCACATCCCCCCATTTAACTCCTACTTAACAGGCATTGTAAGACAAAAAAATGGTGAACTCTATCCTTAGTTATCTGTAAAATTACAGACTTATGTTTGTATATTCAGCTTCCACAATTCAGAACTGGCGAGACATTAACAGAGAGAAGAATTATTTAACCCCCTGATGGGCTGGGAGGATACCTACTGAATTATCTTGCTTCATAAAATTCCAGGAGGCTAACTTGTTTGATCCTATCTGCTTAATCATCTCTTGCAGGTCAATAACTAAAAATTACTCCACATCAAAGTGCTCATACAGGCAACTTGTTATTTAATGGGCAGACATCTTAAAGACTCCTTTGTTTAACCTTCCCCTGTGACAAATCATGCTCTGGTTCCTTTAAAACTTGAAGTATCACAGTTTAATGGGATCTATATGAAAATGTATTTTTAACTGGCAGCAAAACATTGATTAAACTGATAACTTTATTATTTTGTACCTTTACTCTTCTTGGTGTTTTGCAAATGTTCATTCTCCTAGTTTGCTTTACAAAATTAAACGACATAGAATTTCTTATCAGAAAGAAAAATAAGGCAGAAAAACTTTCTGGTTTGTATGCCAGAAGAGATATCAAATTACACCAATGGCTCAGGTCGTATTAATTTTTGGGGGATACGTTTATCCCACATAGTTAACCGAGTTCTGGAACTCGGTTTAGTTCTTGCCAAAGTGTCAGTGTTTCTACAGCAAAGTCCTGCTGTGAACTGTGTCTTTGCACTGTCTAGAGGACTATTTGCTGTTTCTTTGTTATGAGGAATTATTTTCAAGGTACTTGCTGCAGCTGCAGAAGAACTCATGTAGTTTTCCAAGGGAATCTGTGGGAATGGCACTGGCAAAGTACTGACAGACAACTGGCCTCATCTAGATTTTCACCACAAAATAGACAGTGTCTGCGCTAGGCTGAGGAGCAGTATAGGCTCTTATCCAGGGGTCCAGTCAAGGGAGCAGCAAGTGTTCAAAACAGAAAACATGACTGCTTATAGATCTGCATGAGTAGAATGAAACCAAAGCTTGTATAAGAACATAGGCTGACACACCAGTGTTGCAATATTTCATGCCATTTGAAAGTAAAAAGAGATTGCATATTGTAATCTACTAGCCAAAAGCTGGATTTTCTTTCGACAATAATTGCATTCAAAACAAAGGCTGTATGCTTTACCTAGGCTTATTTTCAGTGAATTGCCACACAGCTTGTGCCTTCATAAACCTCACTATATCAAAATTGATTAATCAATCACTTGAGGAAATTAATTTCAGATCTTCTCCCAGTAATTACATAACAATTTAAAATGGTCCAATAAAGATGGGAAAACCAAAACTAAAATACTAAGAACGGGTTTGGAAGATAAAACCAGAAAATAAGCAGCATAAAGAGGTGACTGTGTAGTGCTCTGAAACAGTTATCTGTGGCCTAAGGTAATCAAAGGGAAGAAGAGGAAATTCTTGGCGCGGTGAGGGAGAGCAGCCACTGCATAATTTGTGGGAGACTCAGCTGGACCACAGCTTGCACCGGAGCTCTGCAGTCTCCAAAGATAGCTGCTGGCAGCACACCTCTCCGTATTGCATGATATGGTACGGAGTAGGGTGTCCCTGAAAGGGAGCTATTTGTTCTCATTGTGCTTGGCACAGTGTGAAAACATTCTCAAATGCTAACAACTCCATGTAAACAGCAGACTTAAAAGAATAAGCTCATTACAAAGAACTTTAGGACACAAAGATCTATTACCAGGTACAGCAACTGCCCTGATATTGTGGATGTTCCAGCACTGACCTGCTGTAAGCAATACATTTCACTCAGCTTGAGTAAGAAATAATTCTGCTAACACGATGCAAAAAGATCATCAGATAATCAGCAGAGCTTTGTGCAAAAGCCTTATTGTTCTGTCTTGTAACAGCTATAGGAAGGCATAAAAACTCTCAGTTTCTCAGTTCTCATTCAGCCTTCCTGCAGGGGCTGAATGGTCTTTTAGACTGAACTGGATTGGAATTAGGAGAGGTAGGCTTGGTCCTGTTGCCTACAACTAGTATCGATTTTCTCTGTGAGCTTGAAGCTCAGCTTATTTAACCATTAAATAACAATATTTACTTTTCTTTCAGAGGTGTTTGTAAGATGTAATTCATCTCTGTAAAGACCCTGACCCTCATATGGCACATACTAAGTGATGAGTTCCCAAGTATTAATACTATTGCCAACAGCAATAGTTTTTTAAACTCTTGGAGTTAACCTCCAACATTCCAGGGTCCACTCATTTTGCCTGGGCTCGTAAGTTTACAAAGAGGAGTTGGTATTTCATTTATCTAACTTAACAGGAATCCACCCCATCTCAGGTCTAGTTCCAAACACATCTTTACCTGCAGTCAGAAATATATAGGATTTTAAAAAAATAAACCAAGAACAAAACCCCCCCAAAACCCCCAACAAACCACTAATCAAAAAAACCTTCTGGTTTTTACCCATCTCTGGGAAGGAAGGGATGCACCAGTTTGCCTTGCTGTCTAAAAAAATATAACCTTTTTTGTACTGGCCTTGTCTGAGTCTGATGAACTCATTAGGAAGTTAGTTTGCCCGTATCAGGGTAACCCCTTACTGAAAGTACCTTCCAAAGTATTTTTACAATGGCTTGATATTTTCATCTACATTTTTAGCATTTTTTATTTACATAATGAAATTTCACCTCAATTCCTGCACTGTGGCTCTCACAAAGCCTCAGAGCCCCACTAATAACACAGCACCCTACAGAGGTGGGGTACAGATTCCAGGAAAGAGATACAGACATCTTGTCTGAAGTGGCCACAGAACAACTGGAAACTACCTCATTTGTTTCCATCGAATTCTGATCAGGTGCTTAAAAACCTGAAGGGGGACTTACCAAAGAACTACTAGCTTCTCTGGTCCTGGTCTTGCTGAAATGAGTTATTAGGCCTATCAGTTATTAGTACTTCGAAAAAAAAATTTTTTTCTTGAGTTTTTTTTTTTTCCTTGAGGCATTCACTTTCTGCCTCTCAGCATCAAAGTGTGTCCAGACATTCAAACAACATTTTGAATATAGCATTTGTGGATCATCGAATTGAAGTTTTTTTTCATAATAATTATTCATGCTCTTGTACTGCTTTATTTTCTTAAAAACATGCTTCCCATATTGAGATTAAATTTGAAACAAATGAAGATGTCTAATGATTTTAACAGTGTCTGTTGCCACATGGTTAAAGCAAGTACCCTGCTTTAAGATATCTCTACAAGTACTCCCAGCAGTGCAAGGACTGACCTTACCTCCAGATACTGACTGAGTAAACGCAGAGCTCGGTCTGCAGCACTGAAGATGTTCCGCCAGTCAAAGTCTGCCATTCCCTTCTCCCGGCTCCCTGGAGACCCATTGTGGAGAAAGTTGATTATGTGTTCAGCAGTTAAGCCTTCAGCACCCAGTTGGCTGTTCAAGAAGTCCCTCACTGTAGGGTGCTTCAGAGAGTCCTGAGGAAACATATCAGGACAGCTTCACTACAATGATCCTCTTCACATGCCCTGTTTAGCTAGAAAGGTTTCCCTTTCCATAGCTCTTTCTGAGCTATGAAGCAGTACAAAAGGGTATGCTAAGGAATTAATTTTATAAAAGGGCAACTGCATAGCTGAACTGGAGGTGAGACTTGAAGAATGCATGAAAAGAAATTTATCCTTGACTACTTATTACATTTTTCTTTATAAGCAAGAGAATAAATATAATAAATGCCTAATCTAATAGAGAAGAGTGTGGAAAAACAAATGTTTTCTCTAGTATGAACTGCATTATAAAATTTAGCTACAGGTATTGCTTGCAGCTGATCAAAGTCAAATCTTAGGGACGTGGAAATGAGTAATTTCCTAAGGTAGTAAATTGCTGGACACAGCAAAAACATGGTCCTATTGCCTTCCTTGCTTATGCAGAACCCAAGAAAATCAAGTTGTCTCTTCTTGAAGGGCATTTTGGAGAGACAGGGAAGCAGTGATTGCTACCTTTGTTAAGAAGTCATTAGCCAGATTCTAGAGAGTGTCCAGATTTGAGGTTTTGCCACAGAGATGCTGTAATGCATCTAAGACTAGACTTCAAACCAGGCCCAGTAACCAGTCCAACAGCCTTAAAGGCTACAGATTCCTTGCTGCAAAGGCTGTGCTTCCAGCCAAACCTTCCAAATTAATTCTCTTCTCCCTTAGTAAAAATAAAGGATGGTGAAAGGCTGCTCTTACTGAGGATCCCTGCTAAGTTATAACATACACGTATCATATTCATTTGCAGGCTGTTTTGAAAGAAGTACCACAGCTGAGGTCCTACTTCTTCCCAAGCTTTGGTCAACAGCCTGAGGCGCTCAAGTTCCTCAAAAGTGGAGTTTGCCTGAGGAATAAAAGAGCAGAAAAGAGTGTTAGAAAGCTAAGGAGAGAAACAAACAGAATTTATGATCCAGCCATTCAGAAATGTTAATAATGCTCAGAAAAAGAATTTGTAAAATCCAACCAGAATCAAATTCACTTAGGAAAAATTTCTATTGTATATGTAACGGAAAAAACAAGTGCACATTAACCCCAGTTAACTTCAATTATTTTAAATACTCAGGTTTTAGGTAAAATGATGTCTTCCTCTCTTTTTCCCCTTGACTGTTTCTCTCCAAGAACTTAGAGAACTTTAAAGTTCTCTTAAGGACTAAAGAGATTAGGATGTGTGTAGATGAATAAATGGGAGGCAGTTAGAGAAGACAGATACTCTCATAGTTAACATAGTACTTAAGATTTGAAATGTTGGGTTGCTGTGAATCTGATGGTTTCCTGTGTGAACTACGAGCAGCAGTTCTTCTATGCTTTGCCTACATATTGAGATTAAATTAATTGCTGCTTATAAGGTGGCCAAAATTTAGGTCAGATGCGACCTTGATTTAACTGCCCAGATTCATTTCACCCAGCTTCAGTCACTGAGCTGAAAAGTCCAGGCTCCATCCCATTTTCATGAAGTGAAAATTATTTATAATTTCAGAATATATAATACTAGACCATGATGTTGCTATCAGTTTGTAATCTCTCAGTGTTAGGTCTCAATGAGTCTATCCAAGCCTCACAGCTGCTCCATTTAGATATTTGCTGGCACAGAGCTGCTGATGTTCCTACATGTGTAGAATATGTATAAACACCACTATTTTTACTAGTGTAAATGTGGAATCATGCCAACAAAAGGCTATTTGAGCTGGGAAAAGTATGTAATGTGGACCAAGATGGGACGAATCAGTGAAAATCTGTCTCCTGTTTTTTAAATGAAGAATAACTGTCCCTCCTCTGATGACCATCAGAACAAATGGAGTTCTGAAAAGAAAATCTGATTAGGCTGAGGTAGCTGGGCCACTGTTTTTCAAAAAGTGTTTCTTAGAATGCATATTTTTTTAGAAAAATACGTTTTTGTATTTCAGAACTTCTTACATTTTTTAGGATTTGCCGTACAGATGGTGAATCAGGAGCAAAGAGGATTTTTCCCATCAGCAGGGGCTTCACAGCACTCCAGGCTATTTTGGTTAAAGGGTTTGATTCCAAGTTCTGGATCAATGCGTTACAAAAGGGTGCTAAAGACAGAAAGAAAGACAGTCTATGAAACCCTACTCAAATCCTCGCATATATAACATCCTGCAGGGCTTTTTACTGGCAATATGGACAGCTTAAAGCATTTTCAATCTGAATGGGTTAAGCACATTTTGCATTATGAAAGTACAACATCTGAATAAATGGAAAAGACTACTAAATAGATACTGGAGTTATAAAGTAGGCACCATGGAAATCGGAAGAGGAAACATAAATAGATTTACCCATTTGAAAGTTGCTGTTATTTATAAGGTATTTCAAATGGAAGGAAACTAGACAGCTCAGATCTCACTGAACAATTTTGAGCTCTAATTGCTTTTCTCCTAATGACTTGGCTCCTTTGTACGGTAGTTGAGACTGATACGAAGTTATTTTTTCTCCTATTAATGGTTAACTCTCACATAGTATAAACTATTGGACTGGATGTCCAACAGGCTTGGATGTTGAACTATGGAACAGTTCAGAACTGGGTCCTACAATAATTTAGAACTAAACATTTTAATGTAAAGTTATATTTTACTCCTGCACTATGAAATAGCTTACTTGGGTGGCATTCAACTGTATTTTCCCTGGCTGAAGAAATGGAGTACTGGGCCTTTTACAGGTCTTTTGAACATTCAGATGTAAGTAGAGCCACGTATCAACACGAATAGTGAAAGGTAGGAGTCTCTCTACAGGCAAAGTGCTCACCTGTACTTTGTAACCATACAACCATATCTATCATGCAGTACCAGCTATAATATGGGCGTTAGCACAGAAAAAATTGCTGGTGCTCTTAATGTAGAGAAAAACTAAATAGCAAACACAAGGGGACATAATAAAAAGATAAAATGGTAGAAAAGATAAAATTGATTCCTCTTTGCAGTCTCTCCTATTACGATAGCAAGAAGGTAAGTGAGGAAATCAAAGCATCAAAAACTGATTAATTGAAATACTCTCTATGTAGGATTTAATTATGCTGTAGAATGTTACTGATACTGTATATATGTACTTTTATGCAGGAAGAGAACAGCTGCCATGCATCAAATTGAGTACTATTTAAAAGGAGAGATTTCAAAATTCCTGTGCTCCAGGTCATCAATCAAGTTGAGAGACTTCAAAAAAATTCTCTTGGAAAAAAGTAATTCCAGGATGCTGCACTGTATTTTCCTGACCCTTCTTCAGGAGCATCTAGTTCATCCTGATATCAGTAGCATACGTTAGAAGATAAGACAAAGGGCCTGTCTTAATGATGATGGTGATGATGTTTATGCCTTCATATTGAAAGGAAATGCGTATTTCTGTCAGTTCTCAATTCCTGGGCTTCTCTGCTTCCAGCTATGAAGTACATATGAAGTAAAACCATTTCACCTGTCTCTAATTTCCTGGATCAGCTGCTTAAAAATGTCATTTTATAAAAGCAACAGTAGTATTCTAACATAAGTGCACCTGTCTACAGTCTCTCTAATGGTTTGGTGGAAAAACTTACTGGTTGTATTATCATAAAGATAACTGGATTTCTTCTTTGTTGTGTCAATCCCCAGGAAAGCTTTGTAGTTGTTATCTTCATACCAGTTGAAGGAAAGCACTCTGGATCCACCTCCTTCTGGGTAGCCACAGAAAAGATCAGACAGGGAGCTCACCAAGTGGCCTAAGGATTCTGGCCTTCCATCTTGTACAAATGGTTGCAGAAACATCAAAAGGTCCTGAATGCTTGGCTTCCTGGCTAGCTGTAGTAAGACAAGATTTTGTTAATTACAACCCTCAAAGGAGGTAAGTATCTGGTGAGGTCTTAGTTGTGCCTAGACTGGTAAAGTCTGGATGCAGTCAGAACCTCATCCTTCTACCTCCTCCGTCCCGGTCACAGGTACCATTATCAGTTCTTGTTCTCTCATGTATTTCTGAAGAAAAGAATATGCTTCATAATTGCCAAGGCTTATGTCTACATTTATTTTGTAATGAGAGGAATGAATTTCTAAGGAATCAGCTCTTCCCAAACCAGTGTATTTTCTTTCTGATAAAACATGTAACCAGAACATAATTAGAACAAAGGAAAAGGAGGACTACGTGCTACCCAGAAAAGTGATGCCGTCTATTATTAGACCACTTACCTTTTGCACTGCCTGGGAGACATTAGACAGCACCCTCCTCCAGGTCTTCAGGTCAACACCGTGTGAGTTTCTGTCCAACACAGTGGGAAGCTGTGAATACATCAGAAATACAGAGGAGTTTTATATATTTTCTACATTACAACAGCTATTACAGTGAGAGAAGAAAATCCAAATGGCACCTCTTTAGTTCAAATACTTTGACCTATTTGGAACAGTGAGCCTTGTAAGCCTGTCTTGTGGGGCTACAAATCCAGTACCCATGTGCAAACTCACACAGCAGCCTGTGTAGGTGTTCTTACTAATATGAGGCCAAAACAGTCACAGACCACTGAAAACAGCCTGGAATTTGTTCTGCTTATGTAAGTCCACCATGCCAATAGGTGCAACAATGGAGGAGGAATGCAGGAATTGGGATTTCTGAGAAGCTATCTCTCACAGAGGCTGTTCTTCCAGTGAGATGTACAGACTCCTGGTAACTTTGGAATTTAGCAAAGGTTGTGATGCAGAAGCCCCCATTTGCCGGGGAGGTAAATAACAGGTAGTACTTTACACTTGAGAGATTTCCTGATTTTGGAGACAGTCTGGTCCTCACTGTCTGGCAGATCTGACAGAAAACATTATTTCTCCAGACTCCTGCAGACTGGCCAAATGGCCTTTCCAGCACAAGTTAACACTTTACTTATCACTGGCTTCTTAAGAAACAGGTGACACCATGGCTTGCCATTACATACCAATTTGTTTGCATCACTGCATCCTTCTTAGTCAGCTGTCTAAAGAATCACATGTACGCTTGGAGTTAGCACTCTTGAGGCTTTCTCAGGCATCTATTTTTTCTGCTATTACAATAAAATATAAAGCAGGACTTTTAGATAGCTAGACTGTAATATTTATGAGATAAGCCCATAAAAAGACTTCCCTAAAACTATGTAGCTATACGCCCTGCTGATTCCCTGCCATTCCTTTCAGTCAGTAGGTGGTTGAGAAAGCAGAAGACAGCTGCACTGTGTAGGTACCTGGCAGGGAACCACAAAGGCAAGAGTTTTTACAGAAAGCTTATGTTAGCATGTTCTGATCTGTCACTTGCAATTTAGGCAGGAAGTATACACACACAATGCTTCAAAATACGCTTTTCTTTTGTCCCCTATGGGGAACCAGTCTCTGCAAAGATTATACAGGTTTTTGGAGCATTTGCCTTAACCTGGCCTTTTTGAAACTGCAAGCAACAGGTATTGTAAACAATCTGAAGAAAACCAGAGAAACACCTGGCATAAATATGGAATTAAGAACCTCCTTCTTGTAGCTAGAGGACAAGAAAAGAGAAATAGGGGCAAAATTACACGTTTGCTCCTAAATATTATTTCTTGCAGGAGGCATTCAGTATAAATCAGGTCTTAATAGAAATGTCCTAAAATGACTGAATCTGTGCTCAGCTAGTTCATGTTCTCTAGAAGCACACATAAGACAGGATCAGCAGACATTATGTACAAACTACACTCTCATCTGACCTAAATATCAGAGCATACAGTTGGGAATGTTTATTGACTCTAAGCACAGAAGAGCATGAAAGTGTTCCCCAAAATATTTATCCAACTATTTTCATATTGACTGGAAGTGAATATGGTATCATGAAAAAAACAGAAGAGCATAAACATTGAAGAGTTTCTTTCCAACAATAGAAGGCCCAGTTCTGGAATATACAGTCAGCTACCCATCCTAAAATAAGTGCCACTCAAACAAGGAGCTCTGCAAATACAAGTTATGGTATACGATTGATTATACTATACAACTGTAGCCTGAAGACCATGAAGTACAGAGTAACTGACAGTGTAAGAGTGCAGAAAATAACCTGGGTCTTGAATACACAGGTATTTCTAATGTAGGAGTTTTAAAACTAATGTAGATTTTTTAAAAGTCCAAGAAACATTTATTCTGCATATGTAACTGAGCATAGATTTACACTCAGTTTGATTATATGTCAAGTGCACATGGTGATACTGATCAAAGCAGCTATTTCAGCAACATGTGTCTATGCTTAGTGAAGAACTATCTCCACCCAAAATTGCAATAAGTTATCAAAGAATTTTATTTTTACTTGTTTATGAGGTTTAAAGAACTTCAAACAAAGCTCAAACAGGCAGGTTCAAGGGCAGCAGTGCTCCAGAAAGAGGCTCATTTTCCTTGCTGTCGCCGAGCCAGCCAGACAGTAAAGGAAGGGTCTTATTTTTCTGTCTCTGCTTTGCTAACAAAAAGGTGAGTTGCTTTGATTTCTGGCAAAGACCCCTAGAGGGTATACAAGAGCACGTGAAAGATTTGAGTGTACGTTTATGCACGTACATACCTGAATATGTCAATTACAAATTCAACAAGAAACATTAATTTCACTGTGGTGGGGAAGCACATCATAAAAATAACTGTGGCAAGGAGTGCTTATGCACAGTCTACATTTTAGTTTAACAGGAGTAACTAAGATGGTTTTTGATTTAAAATGGGGGCTTCTGCCTTGGAAAAAAACAGAAATATATTTAAATTATTATTTAGCAACTATAATGATCAGAGTATGCAAAACCTTCTACCAACTTGAGGTCTCGTTGTACTAGGCATCATTTAAAGATAATCCCTCTCCTCTGCAGCTGGGTGCACATTAAAACCCACTGGGAATCAGTCTATGGATACCCTTCCAACACACAGACTTCTAATACTCCGGGGAAGTCTTGGCAGCCAGATCTTACCGTAACAGACCAGACCGTCAGCCTGCATCTGAAAACCCAGTCTTTCACAACTCCAGATTTTGGTTTCAGGTTTATGTTCCTATTTCCCATGTAAGTCTATTTTTGTTTAAACACAGACAACTGCTTCATCAAATCTCATCTTTCTGTTTTATTTGTTATGGCAGCAAAATCATGAGATGTTAGCAGCCTCATTTTAAAGTCAGGAAGTGCAATATGCATATTCACATGAAGTCCTTAAATGCTAAAAACCTGTCTTAGAAGTACTGTAGCACTAATTTGCTGCTACTTCCAGCAAGCACCAGATATATGAAAATATCTGGGTATATTTTTAGACATGGAAAACAGCAGCTTTCAAAAGCTGACCACAGATTCTTATCAGGATTGGCAAAATCACATGGGCACAATGAATGACTGCCAGTGCTACAATAATCAAACAGTAATTTGGCTGGTGTGTCAATTAAAGCTTCCGGCATCCTCTGTTCCCAGTTCTGAGCAACTCAAAGCTGAGTAAAATCCATGTTAAATTAATCATGATGTTACACTGCTGTGGCACAAAAGTCTGATCGATACTTTGTATGTAACTTTAGCAGCTGTTCATATACCCTGCCTGCTGTATACAGCAAACTGCCAATGTGATGGTCTCATGACATTAAGTTACAAGGTGAAAAACAGCAAATTAAATTCGTTATTGAAAAATGCAGTGTCATGATCATGGGGAAAACAAACATGAAAGACACATATAGAGTGATGGGCCCTAAGTTTCCTATCATGAGGAAAGAGAACTTGCAGTCTTTATGAATAGTTCTCTCAAAGCACCAGCTCAGTGTGCAAAAATACAAATGGAGTATTAGAAAAATATTAGGAAAAGAACAGAGAGCAAAAGCAAAAAAACCCAAACACCTCTGAAAAATCCCAAACCAGTATGCCATTATATATATATAAATAAATATATATGCATATTATTACCTTTAAATATATAATAAATAATAACAATCAAATAAATAAATAGATATAATGGCATGACAACTCCATGCTGAACCAAGGTTGCAGCAGTGGTTAATTTATAGCAAGAAGGTCACAGCAGAAACAGGAACAGCACAAAGAAGGGCAACAAAAATGAACAGAGGTAAGGAAAAGCTCTACAGAAGGGGTGATGAAAGCCAGTACAACTTGATTGTTTGGGGTTTGTGTTTTGTTTTTCTTTTTAAAAAGGCTCATATGGCTATCCCAACTCAAGATGTATTGTGGCTTTGCCTTCAGTGCAAAATTCTGTCATGCTGGATGGAGAAAAACCAGGATGGGGTTTATGGGGTATTTTCAGAACCCTCAGCAAGGTCCCTGCAGTTCTCACCACACGCTGTTTGGCTACACAGACTGGAAAGACAAGATAATAGTTACACACACACTCTGATTTTAAAATTGCATTTGAGTCTTTTAGTTCTGTTATAGTGTGAATTTAAACTGTTTCATCCCAAAGCGTACTCAGAACTGTCTAATGTTCTGCTGACGGTAGGTTAATGATCACACATCCATAACCTTACATTTGCAGGGGTAAATAAACAAAGACCACTTGGAACATATTGGTGATACATTACAAAGAAAATTCTTGAAGGCCAATGAAATATCAGCCAAAAAAAATGACAGCATAAGGCAGGATGATTGTGGTAATACTTACCAGCTGAAATAGCTTAAAGAAATCAACATTTGCATACAAGGCATCTTCAACTCTCTGTAGGCTTTCCTGGGACAAGGCACACATGGCCTTGTGCACAGAAGGGAGACCTCTTCGGCTGCTGAAGATAATAAAGCGGTCCAGGAGCACCTGACTGCAAGCAATGTCCTTCAGAGTCAAGCTAGGGACACCATAGGCAAACTGCAACCAAAAACAATGTTTCATTTACTGTTGTGGAACCTTCATACTGCTCAGGAACAATTAAAGAGTTATCAAAAGTGGGCACCTTGATATCAGCCCCTGCTAATATTTTCATGAATGGCAGAAGGATGTGGTTAGTTGAAGCATCAACTCTTGAACCACCCTCACTTGATGTTATGTTAGATCACCTTGCCTTCACTCTTGTTTTTCCTCTTCTTATTAGTGATTCTTCCCTTCATTGCAAAAGTTCTTGTGAGGCAGCTTCCCTTTCTCTCTGTCATCTAAGCACACCTGATGCTGTGCCACCCATCCTTGTGGCTAAGGAGGGATAGCTACAGCTTGCTTGAAAGTGTTTCCCCAGAATCAACTGATTTTGCCATATCGCTACCTCTTGTGTTTCGGCTAGTTATACTTTTGCTGTCAGTTGCTCTAAGAGAAAAAAAGGCCCGTTCCACTGATTCTCAAGCTTGATTTCCCTCAGTATTTTATTTCAGTTATGACTATTCCACCCCAGTGTGGCTTCCCCACAGCCATTATTCATTATCACTGTGCACAGGCATACAGCCAGGCTTTACAAAGGCATTTTACATTAAACCACACCTATCTGCTGATGACCACTTTCAATATAAACATGGAACATTAAAACTCAATTATTATCTTCAGTGTTCAACCACTGGGAACAGACCAGTTTACAGTTAAACCAATGTAAATGCAGAATAATTCCATAGAAATCAGTAGATTTACCTAGGATTTACACTGCTGCAATGGAACACTTTTGGTAGTCTATGATTCAGTTCTACTTGCTCTATAATGGACAGAATACATGGCAATATAATAAAAAGTAGCACTGGAAACTGCTCAGAAGCTCATGTTCCCATCCTCTGTCCATCTCTTTTCACAGTACAAATCATAAGGAAAAAATCTCACAACACTGCGATGACTGTAAATGCCTACTGCATTAGAGACAAACACAAACTTTCAGACAAACAAGAACTGTGCACTGACACAACATCATTAGGCTAAAAGAATTTAATAAACTGCTTAGAAAAAGAAATTGTCAAGATCTGCACAGAATACAACTTTCTTTAGAAAAATAACCTGCTGAGTGTTCCAGTCTTTGGGTCAAAAAAAACCCACCACACCTATACCAGGTCAGACATAGGTACACACTTATTTCCTATCTAAGCAAATTAACAAGGCTTTCTAAGAGATTCTGAACATCATTATCAAAATTTTATATCTGCAAATCTCCTATCGTTAGCAGCTAAGGCTTCTTTGCTGGTGCCTGTAAAAAGAAATATTTAAAAACCCAGAGGAACAAAAAAAAAAACTTAATTCAGTTCCTTTGGGGAGTGGATTCAAGCTTGAGGAGGTATTCATTAAGTGCTTCTGATGTCAGAAACTAGCAACGAAATAGCAAGTATGGCTGTGGAAAGCGAGCATCCAGAATAGAAAAGGCAGGGGAGGACAGGTCTAGTACAACATTGTATTTTGTCTACCCTGACTGCCCTGAGTTTCAGTCTATGGAGCTGCAGTTGTCAAAAAATCCCACCTGAATTACGCAAATTGTGTATTGGAATAATGATACAAAAAAGGGATGTGAATTTCTAGTAAAAGTATCTAAGAAGTACCATCACTGTCATCACTACAGCTGTACCCCTATAAAGGCATTGTTAACACAAGTTGGAGAACGTGGAGAGACGCAGAACTCGAAAGAGGAAATGCAACCGACAGATAGAGTCTAGCTTGCAAAAAACCTCCAAAACAAACGCCCTCACCCTCCCTTAAACTGGAACATTTGAGTTGGATTTAACTGACTTTATGACAGTGAAAGAAATCCCTTATTTGCTCAGTCACTTATGTCCTGGGGATGTGTGTGAAAAAAGCAGTGTTTTCTAACCATATACACCCAATGGGGCATGGTCCTCATCATCCAGTGTGAACTGCAATGAAGCTGAGGTGCACAGGGAGACAGCCTGGGAACCTTCTTCTGACTTGTGAAACGAGAAAACTGTGACATTAACATCACTGAGAGGAATTAAACACAGAAAAAAAATTATGTTATTTACAAACTAACTGCATTGCAGGAATGTTCATGAACAGATGGGATTAGAAAAACATCAAACCTCCGCCCTTCCAATTTTTCCGGTAGGGTGGGCTATTACCAATCTTTCCTGAACCTCTTATTGTGTTTTAACATCAGTCTCTTATCCTTATCTTAGAATGACTCAAAAAAGCAGGCCTTCAGAGGAAAACTTCAATACTTTTTATTTTTAATCAATGTGTCACTCTTTGGCCAGAGCTGGTGAGATGAAGTCCAAATTATTTTTTCAGATAGTTGGCTGTTTGATCAGGTTTAGCTTTCAGCTCTGTGTGTCATTTCCTGCACTCCCAGGCGGCTCAGACCTAGATCTGCAGCCAGCTGCCCTTGTAAACAAGTTGCTTGCAGGTTGATCAGCTCTGTGCCATCAGAGCCAGAGGGAGAGGGCGTACAGCGATGCAAGCAAACAGAGGGTAGAGCAGCATGAAGAACTAGAGATGAACTATCATGGTTGAGGCTTAAGACGGACACAGATCTAGGTTCTCGTCATGGCTCTGCAAGTCCTACCTCAACCAACCATAAGTCCAGCCTGAGTAACTTGCTTATCAAGAAGGTCTATAGGAATTAAGCGATTTATCTCCCATAGGCAATCAAGTGTTCAATTCCTTTTGAAAAATAATTATCTTGTGGTCTTTTGAAAATTATAAGAGTAGTTTTTCTGCATCAGTTGTTCTTGAAGGAAGTATTCACAGCAATTTCTTTCCTCATAGCTGTGAATCAGCTCTTGTGAGATGATCTTGTATCCCTGCGATTACTGCTAACAAGAAAACTTTATGGAGGACAGCAGAAGTGGTATTTAACACCAGGTTTCCTCCAGCTTCCTCTCTAACTGTTGTTCAGATTTCTTTACTTTCCAGCATAAAGAGAACTACATCTCCTTCTACATCAGCACAGGAAATACAGCAGAAAGACACCACACTCCAGCAGGTTCCAATCATAATTTTGGTGGTGGTGTTGAAAATGTTGGTCCTGCACACACTGGCAAGCAGAGTTTTTAACAGTAGACGAATTAATGCCACTGGGCAGCTGACAGAGACTAACACAGCATCACACGGTTCTCCTGGTGCAGCATATCTCTGACAAAGAGGTTAGTGATGAAAAGGGAAAGAGAAGGCCAGCAGGATATCTGCATCTATTCTTTTTGTCTCAAGCAGCAAGGAAGCAAATTTTCACCATCTCAGCTGTTACAGAAGTGTGAAAATAAGTAGGATGTATCAGTTGACACTGGCCTTGGTACGGTCTTGTGGTACTGCTTCACGACAGAGTGAGGAGAGGGGAGGGCTTCCCCTGGTACTAATCAAGAATACAGCAGGTAAGTAATCTGGCTACTAGTCACACCAGCTGCAACCTGTGGCGCAGAAAAGGAACTGCATGCAAGATCATAAATGCCCTCCCCTCTTTTTGGCCACACACAGTTCCAGCATTTGTGTTTTATGTGGCAGTGAAAAAGAGGAATTCTGTCTTTCAGCCTCAATTATTCACTTGCTTCCACCCACACACTAACGCAGTGTAGAAATTGTTCCCGTGCTCTGATTCAGCAACATTCATTCATTAATCCAGCATTCCTCACAGATCTCCCAGCCACCAGTACACGCAGAAGCAAAGACAGCCTGGACTTGGTCAGATGCAGTCCCCTGCTTAGCTCTCCAGGAGGGATTTGACCTGCGGTCTTCACCCTGCATTTTCTGAGCAGATCTATTATTCAATCAGAACGTAAGAAAGTGGATCTGCTGCTCCACTCCCACCTATTCATGTGAGACAATGCCATAAAGCCACCATATTACTCTGCTGACATTGGGGCAGAGAATTTAAATGCTAAATTAAGAACTTCCAAAGTTCTCTGTTGCTATTCATCAGGACTGCTGTCTCAAAAGGATGCACAGCTGCCTTTTGCTTTTGAGTCAAGTCTTCAGTCATGGGGACACACGCATTGTTTGGCAGTATTGTTTCTTGATGCTTGTTATTTGGGAGCAACAACAGCATTGAACCAAATATCCATATTTACTGCATATTAAAAATGTTTTTTAAGGACAAAACAAACACCTCTTCCTCTAGATTCACAAAAAAAAACCAAAGAGAGAAGTTGTACAAACAACCTATAAGGCAGCAGGTACTCTGGACACAAGGCCATCACTGAGGCTACTTTGCATATACAACTCAAGAGATTGCATTCCACACAGTCAACAGCTTGGCAGCTGTTATACTCTACCCACCTGTTCAGGGCGCACTTGAGCATTAATAAGCTGGAAAACAACAATATCTGGGAGGCCAACATCTTCCAGCAGGAAGGAAGTGAGGGTCTCCCCATCTTTCAAAATGTCTAGAATTCGTATTCCTCTTCCTGGATGAAGAAAGGAGTGCAGTGATCAGTGAGATACCAAATAAAAGAAGTCAAAGAACATACCATACCCTGGCTTAAACCTGAAAAAACCATGTGCTTTGGCTCTTCTACATAGTAGTGACTAATGGTGTCCAAAACTATATTTGAAATTCAAAGTCATTTTAATCCTTTGTTGGGGAACAATAATCAGAAAACACTGAGTGTTCTGACTCTGCATATCTGATCTCTCAAAGGTGTTTCAGACTAGAACTTCAGCAACAGAAGTATTGAAAACATCCCTGCGTTTGAAAGTCTCCACCTTTTTTCTGAGGTAATGCTTTATTTTAAATGTTCAGATTCAAGTGTGCTACTGTTGCTAGTGTTCTTTCTTCTGGGCCTTGTGTAAATAACTTTAGCCAACCGTTTACATTTAGACTAACTTATCACTTGCTGTTGATTAATCTTAGCTAGTTAATCTTACTCTATAGTTTTGTAAAAATGGCCCCTTGAAAAACTTTCAGGAGAAAAACTCATTTTCCTTGGAGAAGCGTAAATTGTTTGCAGTTTCATAGTCATATTAAACTAGATTACTGACTATTAAACCAAAAACTGCAAACCTTCAGACAAACCAATCAGGCTACCCACTGTTAAACTAAATAGATGTGAGAGAACACCACATTTCCCTAATCCCATCTATAACAAGATTCAAAATACTGCTGCTCTTGAAGTCAAACAGTGCCAACCTTTTTAAACTTGTCTCTATTACAAACTAGTATCAGTGTGAATCCTGCCTCAGTATGGTCCAAGTGAAAGCTTGGAAAGTGAACGTTGCTCATGTCCATTTAATACTATAGCCTTTATTAAAGGTAGCTCACATAACATCAACAGATTTATGTAACAAATTCTGGAAGAGCACTAGTTCTGCCAGTCTTTAGAATGGGCAATTGAAATTGATAGGAACAGCATGTATCATACTGACACGGGGAATGTAGATGTAGACATCTCCACATAAACATGCACAAATTTGCTACTGACAGTCTCCAGTAGAGTCTTATCACAGTTTGACAACTAACTTCCACAATTCCATCTGCAATAAGCATATTCTGTCCTAGGGCTGCAGGTGCTGAGTAGAACTTCAAATGCTCCTCCATGTATTTATTCAAGCAGTAAACACTGGAAAGAATAGTAGGGGCTTGTCCCCCATGTTCTCACTGAGGCCTTTGCTGGTACCCAGGCATTGTGGAGGAAAAAGCACAGTACAGGAACACACCTCGTCAAATGTGTCAGTGCAAGAGGGTAATAGGACAAGGAAGGAGGACTCATCAGGTGCAGCCAGTTTAAGGAATCAGGAAAAGGAGCAATCTTAATAGAATCGCAGAATCATAGAACCGTTTAGGTTGGAAAAGACCTTCAAGGTCATTGAGTCCAATCGTCAACTCAGGATGGCCAAGCCCACCACTAAACAATGTCCCTGAGCACCGCATCGAGACGTCTTTTAAATACCTCCAGGGATGGTGACTCAACCACTTCCCTGGGCAGCCTGATCCAGTGCTTGGCAACCCCTTCAGTGAAGACTTTTCTTCCTAATATCCAATCTAAACCTCCCTGGTGCAACTTGACATTGGTTAATTTTTCATTGCTCAACTTTGCAGCTGTAACAATATTCTGTTAAGGTTGTTACTTACAGGCAATAGTAGTAAGCCACACACAGAGAACTTAGTCAATTCTGCAGTACCTTTTTCTGTATGGAAAAAGCTGGCAATTCACATTTCATTAGTTTAGCTCCGGAACTGATTTTATTACTTTGTTTTATGAAAGAGGAGATTCCAAACATATTTTATTTTTTTTAAAGTAAAACACATTCCAAAATCCCACAGATTCTGAAAGAGCACTAACATCATATTTCACAGGAGTGGGGAGGCATGTACTCCATTTTCTAACGGCAGAGTAAAGCTGATACGGGATGCAAAGGCAATGTCCCAAACCACGAGGTGTGGTCCCTTAGCAATATCTTGCAATCCCATGGCATTCCATGCTTTTCCTCACCTCTATATAGGCATGTTTGGTTTCTATAGCTGTGTACAAACCACAACTCATATTATACTCAAATTCCTGTTGTTTGAATTCTCAAGCATTTTGATTGTCTTATTGTTGTTTTCAATGAGGTAGTCCCTTTTTTACTTCTAGTTAGGAACCTCTGATGAGATAGAGGAGCATGTGTATCAGATGGTTTATTCCATATATTTTTAATATGATGTGTGAGTGAATATTTGATTTTAATAAGAATATTATTCTTGTGGCAAAGCACTTGAGAATGGGACAGATCAATTCTCAGAGCCAGTCCGTTTTTGTGTGATGAGTTTTAGGAGTATCTTTTCAAATTCTGTACTTAAAGCCCAAATATTAAAATAAAATTAAAAAAAATTATTAGTCCATCTCCTGTTTTTCCCCAGGACTGTGTTTTGAGTTTGGAAGGTTGTTTTAAGTAAAACTTAACAGTATCATATAATTTGCAATCCTGTTTATAAAAAGTGTGCAATGCCTTCTCTATCTAAACACATCATCAAAACAAGGAAGTGTTTCCTCCTTCACTGTTCCAAAGCTATTTGAGCTAACACTTGAAACAAAGTATCTCTAAGCTCTTCTCGGGGTTATGTTCCTAATGTATTCTGGCATATTTCTAGCTTTCCATTCCTCTGCATCTTCTAGTGATATTTTCTTACTGCTTCTGCCTCTACGGTAATAATAATTAATGAAACCTCTTCACCCATGTGTTTTACTTTGATTGGTGAGATATCCATGTGTTTGTGCTTTGAGTTTTGTCTACTGTTACTTAAGGAAGATGGTTGTAGAACCGAGCTGAATGCCTCTCTCCCTTCTCTCGAAAGAAAAATGCTTGTTACAACACTGGATGAGTTTTAACTTACCTCCTCTAACAGTAAGCAGAGCAACAGCCACATGTGAAATACATTATAATGCTGTCAGTCTGCAGAGTAACTACTAGTCAGCTCTCAGAAGGAAAAATTCAATAGTCTAAAGGATATAGACAAAACAATTACCTGCAATTCTTTCAGGATTAGTTCTCATTGTTTCCATAAACTGAGTCATAACGATCAGTTCTTCCCAGATTCTGCCAAGGTCATGGATTTCAGGGGCTTCCAATAAGATCTCCTGAGCATCTTTATATACCCTTGCAAGGCTGAAAGAAGAAATAGTGAACCAACAATAATTTAAGACTGATGACTCTTAAGAACCTTTCACATTAAAAAAAAAAGGTGAAGTTGACTTTTTCTGTGTTAGGGATGAGATAAAATGAAATTATTTTGTCCTCAGTCTTGAAATCAAAGCTCAGTTTTGTGGAGACAACAGAGTAGTTTCAGATAGTGTGGAATTCAGTTAGATTTGGAAGTCCACAAAAGGTGGACTTCTACCAGTGTTGCAGAAGGTTGGCCTCACACAATTTCTTCATTAGCCATGCTGATCTTACTGGGGAGACAGGACCTTCCCCAGGCAGCATTCACCTAACAGCTGTGGTGCAAATCTGTTCTGGTTCTGGCCTAGGCTCAGCTCCAGCAGCTGCATGGGGCACTCTGGGCACATGCAGCCCTGCTCAGCCAGGTAAGCGATGTGGAATCACCCAGACACAGAATCTTCCTCCTTCTTGCAGCTCAGATCCCTCCAATGAAGGGTGGCTTTTAGGTCCTTTCAAACCATTTCTTCTAGGAGAGGCAGGAAAACAGGAGTGACAAACTGTCACAGGTAGCTGTTCACCTACCGGTTCTGGATTAGAACATACAGTTCAAGCAAGGATGCAATCAGGCCCTGTGTTTATAAACAAGTATAAAGAAGTTCTTACTAGCCGCGGGGAAGGCCATTACATTTCTTTAATGGTGTTATGTTTTTCTATACATGGAATGGTATAATCTCAGTCCTCATGACTTATTTTAGCTTACAGGAAACAGCAAACAGGAAGGACTAAATTCTTTCAGAAAACACAATGTATTTGCTTCCTCTGTAATGTAATGCACTGAATTTACTGACTTACAAAGGGACACTTTGCTCTGTAATAAGCAACCTAGAAAAGCCAGAACGTATGGAAAACAGAACCCTCTAGCTTCACTGTGGGATTGACCATACCCCCCACCCCCGAAAAAGTCCACTGATTGTTTTAAATCCTGTTCACTAGGAACAAAAGGTCAAATGCTAAGTTAGCTCCAAGCTACAGACTCTCACATGACGAGAGCTTTGATGGCCTTGACATTGTTAGCTCATGAATTTTAATCACTGCATGCTCTGAAGTGGACTATTTGCAAAGGAAGATTTGGAGCATTTTTTATAGCTATTTTAACAGGTTTTTCCTCTAAGGGTCTTTGGCCACTCTGCCATCTGTCATGACTCAGCTATAATGAACAATGCAATGAAGCACTCCCACAACTCTTTTCCACTAACAGTCCGGAAATCTCCCATCCTCTTATTTTGTTAATAAGATTGGTATCTGAAGGTTACTATGCTGATTAAAGTCTCACAAGTATAGAGCCAACATAGGTGCTACCCAAGAAGTGGCAGTGCAGATTTTCCTTTGCTGCTACTTTATGAGAGCTCTCCTTCAGGAGGGACAACTCAAGTGATGAGCAAAGAAAGCTTAGGGAATTCATACTCCTATATCAAAAAGATTTGTCCTGAGTCATCACTAAGCAGTAGGCAATAGAAAGGATGGATTTTATTAAGCGAACATGTGCTTCCTAGGGACTAGTACAACTGAACTCTTTCTCAAACAGGCCCAAAACTACCATCATGAGCTCTCTTTCAACTTTGCTGACCATTGTTGGAATGAAACTGATGTGCTAGAACAGAAAATTTTTGTCTTCCAGTATTTGTTCCCCGGTGTCTTCTTAAATGCTCACCTTTCCCTTTTCATTCACACCACAGAACAATTCTTTAAAATATCCCTCAGTGCACTGAGGTACCTTTCTAAGCAGGCTGAAGATACTCCATCCTTTCTCCCATGAATGCTCAACAGATGCCAAGAGCAGGCTATCAGCAGTTGCCTAGCAGGCCTGTATTAACGCAACCCAGTCTCACATATTCAGCTCTGCTTACATGGAATTGTTGTAGTTGGACACAACACCTGGACCTTCTCCACGGGTTGGGCTGCGGAAACAGGGGTTGTTCATGTTACAGAAGATGCCATGTAGCCATGGCAGTGTTCCTGCAGATGGCATTGCCTTGTTTGGGAAGTGACCTACAGTACGGAAACACAAGATATAAATGATGAAGTGTCTTTTCGGATGCAGCCTGTGTGAATCTAAATAGCATAATGGGCTGGCTCACTACATAAGGAATGCAATGGAAATCATATAAGTTTCTCTTTCTTTTTTTTTTTTAATAAGTAGTGAGGCCGTACTTTCTCAGTAACAGAATTACAAAAATCTACAACTTGACAGCCTTTAGACCTCATGTAAGTCCAACCACAAAGTATCTCACAAGAAAACTAGAGGGTTTTTTTTCTTCCCCTCGCTGGTAATTCTTGCAATATATGGCTATAAATAACTAAACTGCTTGAGGCCAAGTCTGTTCTTTTGCCACTGGAGAATAATACTCGGCAAACAGGCCCCAATATCTCTGTCTGAGAACTTCTAGCTGTTATCTAGCACAAGTCAGAGCATTAAAACACCTGAAATGTTCTTACATTCATGTTGGCGATACAGTGGATTAGCTTTCCTCAGCCAGACAAGGGCAAGAAATAAAGACAGAGGCCATAAAAGCTCCACCAGAAAACGAAGCTGGAAAAAAAGGAAAAAAAATTGACTCAGAATAAATTTTACAGATGAACCACATATAGAGTCACTAAGTGATTAGAGGGCTGAAGCCCCTTCTCACAGCAGCAATGCCCAGTGCAGCATGTGCCCATAGTTATTCTTTGCCTGTTTCGCCATGAAGCATCACCATTAACTCAGTGGCTTCTCCACCTCTTCTAAAGAAACATTTAAGCATCCCAACTGAGGTAAAAAGAGGCAGCAGGTAGTACTAAACCACTAGATAGAACTGATATAAGTCTAAGTAGTTTTTATACAAAGTGGATGACTCCACAACAATACAGGAAAAAAGATTAGATGCAAGAGAGAAAAAGCCTGGGCTTTTTTTATCCACACTTTCACAATGCTGGGCTCATTAGTAGGCTGTCTGTGCACCATGCTTACCCAAAGGTGAAAGACTTTAGCATAAGCTTACATTCTTTGACCTTTACTTTTGCTTCTTTTTGGCTTCATTTATTTCACCATTATTAATTTTCTAATACAGGTAGAAATGTATGCATTAAGATCAAACACCTCAATAACATCGAAGTCCCCATCAAGGGCCACATTATTGCCCAGATCTTTCAATACACTTAGAACAGCCACCAGCTCCCAGTTATGACAGAAAATCAAGGGCACTGCTTTAACACAGAGCAACATCCTGCCTGGTATTCAGCCTGCTTCCTCCACTCCTGTGTTTCAGTTTGTTTTACTGTCTCTGTGTGTTTTGGCAGAGGTTTGAAGCAACAACCCTTTGATCCTGTGACACAGGCTTTGGGCTGTGAGGACCAGCTATGGGATTTTTGTGTCCAGCCACGTGGCACTTTTTTTCTCCTCCCTACAAATGCCAGGACAAACTATCTCCAGAATGGGGGTTGTAGCACATGCACAGGAAAGCCCTCCCTGCCTCCCTTCCTTTGCTCCCGCCTCCCTGACCAGGCACCAAATATGCAACAACAACGCATACAGCAGCAGAGCCAGAGACAAGACGGTTCACGTGTCAATTGTTTGGGTTTTTTTTTTTTCCAAACTGAGCCATGCAGGGCAAAAGATACTCCACACCATAATTAAGAACAGGTTTATGGAGCCACCCTGTTTTTACCACTATAACTTTGTCTAATAGCTTTAGTTAAACAGAGCTTATGCTTACAGCAAAAGGATAAAAAGCTTTACAACAGGCAACCATTTCCTATTTCACACTTGTTCTCTTAAGGGTTCCTTTTTTAGAATAGAACACCACCACCCACCATCCACCTAGGAAGTTATGTGTGCCTGATAAAGGCAGACAAAATCTTACCAGCAGCAAGGGGCAGATGACATAGTTATTAGAGAAGGAAACCTGCTGTTGTACAGCTCTTCTTGACAGCTGTTGTACACAGCTCAGGATACAGTGTTACAGACCCTTCTCAGCAGGGGTCCACAGAGGATGATTAACATCCATCGCCATCCATTTGATAAGATGTCTGGGACAAACACACCCATAAACTCAGAGCGGTAAGAACTGGGGAGACTCCTTGGTTGCTGACTTTGCTGCAGAGTTAATCCGGGTTATTGCTCAGATGCCGATTCTTACTTCATTCCCAGGAAATACAAAATCCTCAGACTTGAATTCAGTAATTCCCTTCTGTCTGACCTAACTAATTTGAAAGGGATTGAAGGCTAAAGCACAAGGGAAGCTTTCTTTCAAGCTGGTACACAATGTGTCATGCGGTAAGGACGGACCAAGTGCTGTTAGCCCTCTGATTCTTTCCTGTGATCCTTTTCCTGAGGACACACAGGCATCTCAGAACTTGCTAGAAGGATCAGAGGGCCACCTGTAAGTCTGCAGAACCACAAGATACACAGCCAGAAATCCCAGCAACACGCACAGAGACATGTAATATCCAGAGGGACATCCAGAGTTGTAATGGACCAAACACAGCAACATGACAATATGAAAGTGACAAGCTTAAACTGGCTGTGGATTGACTGTTACCTCTGTAATGAAGTCTTCCCTCTTGTGAATTGGACTAGACTAATTATGAACTTGAGTAGAAGATTGGATATGCCTCCATTTATTGTACTGCATGATGGTTAAGAAAAAACAGGCTGATTTCCCCAAAAAAGCTACTTTTGACACTATGGATTTTTGTTTTAGCTACCTTGTTTCTCTGTGTGGACAAATAAGCAGGGAGGTTTCTATACTTAGAAAAACAAATGTTTTACTCTTCAGAGTGGAGAAAATAGTTCCCTGTTGTGAATTAATTCACTGTGCTTACAGCTAGGAATGAGCATCGCAGAAGGGGATCTCTGGCAACACCAGGAAACACCAAGTTAGCATTTCTGAAAATTCTACAGGAAAAAATAAACAAGAAAAAAAGAGTATTCCTGAAACACAAGCAGGTACTTTGGGTTACATACCTGAGCCAGTTTGCCCAAATAAGAAAGTATTTAATACACTGAAAATACTTAAGAATTACATAAAGATCGTTTTGTTAAAAATTAAAAAACAGTGGCTTCCAGTTCTCTCAGTATGCACATTTGCAGATAAGAAAGATGTGGATTTTCTGTTTTGGTTTTGTTTGGGGGTTTTTTTTGAGGGGTGGGGGGCTGGGGTGTGTGTTTTGTTTTTGTGGTTTGTGTTTGGGCTGAACTTAAGAACCAAACTACTACAGCTCCTTGACGATCAGTAACTGAAGTCCAGCTTGAAAAAGGAGTCCTTGTATTTGGCGTAATTTAGCTCAAGTATGGGTTGGTGAGTTTCATACTGTATTAAATAATGAACTGGCAATGTTATATGCAGCAGCGCTTGATGGCAATGTAGACTGTGGGATGAAGTCTGCTGGGAAGTTATGAGAGAAAGGGCATTCCATCTGCCTGTGAGGAAAATCAGATAATCCTTTGATCCTGGAAATTTCGGCACGTGAGTCATTCCTAATAACTAAAATCAGGTCAGCATAGGTAAGCATCTCAACTCATGCCATCATTCACTTTGACCCTATTGAGCTCATTATTGTGGCAAAATTGTTTGTGTGACTGTTATAGCCTCACAGATGCCCTGTTGTACTTTTATTATTTTTAAGCTTGAAACAGGTAGTCTATCTCTATAGGAAGTCAAAGGGACTTCCTTTGCCTGGAAACCAGGCAAAGGGACTTCCTTTGCTGGACAGAAGTAGTTGCAATACATCAGATGACCAAGATCCTAGCTTGAGGTTTTGTTTGACTCCAAGAAAATTTGGCTTAAAGAAAGAAAGAAAAAAAAGAGCAATGATGAAATAAGGTAGAAAGTAATAGATAAACTTGCTCTAAGACAAAGTGTGATAAGATCTAAGAGGATTTGAAAGGATTTAAAATACTTCTCTGATTTTCACTTCGCTTCATTCAGCCATATGTCATTCAGCCATATTAAAATAGATAAAATCTGTGTGAACTTTGGGGCCCTAACTGGATTCACGCCTAAGAGCAGCCGGGTGTGAGGAGCAAATCTAAAATTAGGAATCAAACCTCCCTGAGCTGAATAGTGCCCATGATGTTTTCTAAGAGCAGATCTTTTTATGTGAAAAGAAAAAAATATTGCTACCCAAAACTCTTCTCCTGGTATACAATACTATTTGTCAAAGAAAACCCCAATACAAGTATTCTATGTTTAGTCTGTAATGAGCAGCTTTGCATACTGCACCAGACAAGATCCCAGACAGCAGGCCCATACAAACATCACACCTTATTCTTTGAGAAATTCACGATATTTACATGCTGATAAATGTACCAGTCACTCCATCCAGTGGAGCGCATGGTCCTAAGCTGAAATCCAAAGATGAATACTTCACCTTTTGTCTTTTCCGGAGGATCCAGTTCTTCCAGAGTAGAAGTCTGACTTGCCTCAAGAAGCTCATTCTTCTGCATCAACACTTCTGGTTAACCTGTGGCAAAGGATACATTGCCATTTCTCAGCTGACAGCTGAAACAGACCTCAGAGCTTTGCTTTCTTTGCTTTTGCTCTTAGCAGCTTTCTGTCCTTATTTTAAGATTGTGTTATCACAGACATTGGTTCCTTTCATTGTCTGCACCATTTAATTTTGCACTTGATACACTATGATACATGAAAAATCATGGGTTTCCTCTGTTTGGAGGCTGTTTCCTGTGACACGTTTATCAGCGCCAAAAAGCAATAGAGAGGAAAAGCATCTCTTTCAAATGAAAAAAAAAAAAAAGACATTAACATTGAATCCAGCTATTAACCTGAATTTGCAAGTAATGAAAGCAGTTAACTGTGGCATCATTTATCAGATTAGATCTGTGCTTTCAAACTATTTTTTCCCAAGGAACGATGGATTTACAACCGGACATTAGTTTATATAAAACTTTAGTTATTGTGAAAAAAACAGAATTAGGTTTTTCATTCAGCCACTGTAAATGTATATTGATTAACATAGCCTGGAATGGATTTTATAAAGTCAAATCCATTTTTTTCTGTTTTATTAAAAAACACAGGATCTCATATTTTTATGCTTTCCAACTCAGCAACTCCCACTACATTATAGTAGGGATACAACAGAATTTAAGCCATTGTATGCGTTCTTTTCTAGGTTCATGACTCATTTTAATCACCATGAATTTTTACCTTCAAAAGGAAAATGAGAATTTGACATAAAAAATCTAAATACCAGACACAGGAACCTGCTAAAAAATGAAAAAAACTTGACTTTGCTACCATATCAACTTCCTGCTTGATATATGCCTTAAGGCATTTAAATGATTGAAGAGTAGTTTCTTCATGAACGGCTAGTAACTGGGAGAGTGTGGAAAAGGAAATGGAAGTTAGATATTGGAAAGCACTTTCTAACGATAAGAATGGTGAAGTAGTAGAACTGATTGCATGGGAGGGCTGCGGGGCCTCCATTGCTGGAGATTACTGAAACCTCTATCACGACTTGCACAGGTAAAACTGCTCACGGACTAGATGGCTTGTTGAGTCTCTCTTGCCACTATTCTCCTAGATGTTTGTTTCTGGAAAATCTATCAGGTGGAAGAGATTTTGTCTGATTTTGAGAGACAAGGTTTGGAAAACACATCAGAATAGTTAGGTTTGTGTGTCAACAAAGCGTTAGTTAAAAGATGAGATAAAAATCAGTACTAATTATTTGACTGTTTCAGAAAATAATCTCAGGCCCACATTTTATGAACTGAAAAGGAATTCAGACCCCAGCCAGGGAGGAGGTGGCCAGCACTGACTAACCCTGCTGGAAAGGGATCCCAAAGAATGTGCAGATCTCTTCTGACATACTGGGCATGGAAGAAATTGAAGCAGGATATTTAAGGCTAAATTTAGCTACAATTGGCTGTGCTGCTTATTGGGGATCAAATAACAAAACAACAATTCTTTACAAAGAATCTCCATGCAAAGCCAATGATGCCAAACCTGGAACATTTCCTTATTTTTAGGACAACAGTTCATGCCATTTTTAACATCACTCAATCAACTCTAATTGCTTAAGTTACAGAGCAGCACAAGAAGTGAGACTAGGTACAAAATGCTACTGCTGTTGTAAAAAGTAAATGGATTAACACTTGATGATTTGGAAGAGGTCTTTTGCTGCACTTTTGGGGTGCGGCAGCCTCTTACTTTGAGCTGATAAAAGCTAAAGGGAACAAAATTAACACACAGCTTGGTGACTTTGCCCCACACACCATAAGTTGAAAAATGGTCTTAATAGTAAAGACAATACTGGGATCCTAAACACGCATCACAACACACAGAAGAGGACCTATTTTGTTTTGGGAGATCTAGCTTTTAACACTGATGGGATCTGAAGCCTATTTCAACCCATTACAGGAGGAAACGTTATCGAGGTCTTGACATTGAGACCAAAGAACTGGATACAGAGGAATAAGAAGTTCTGCAGTGAATTGGCTAAATGCTAGTCCTTCCAGAGTTTGCCACACTCTATTTGTGCAAAAAAGGCAGCCAACCATGGAGTAACGGAGGCCAGTTTTGCAAGCATAAGTGTCAGAACACAGACATTTCTTTTTCACAGAGCTGACACTAGGAAACCAATCTAGACTGATCGATCATTTGATTGCTGAGTGTACTCAGGAGACTGAGAAGGCTAAATTTAGACACTCAGGCATTTACTGAAGCCAGTGCACTTCTGAGCAATTAGCTGTTGGAAGGGTTTAGAACCCAGGAATAAAATCAGCTGAGTATCATCAAGAGAAGACAATACTTTTGCAGTTTCACTAGTGGCAGCAGGTTCTGCATGTAAACAGGCTGATGGCTCATAAGAACATTCTCATGTTGAAAGCTGTCCTATATTTGGTTGCAGGCAGCTCCCAGCAGTCATCAGCTTGTGGTTGCCATTAGTGTGGCACGCCTGCTCCTCCTCAGGAGTTTCCAGTGAGGTTCTCTTCACAGAGTTGCCCACTATGGGCAGTCAGACGGCTTTCTGACACTTGCATAACGCTGGGCTCTCCAACCTTCTGCTATTCTGAAGAATGAATCCTGCAGCTGAACAAATGGGGAAGAGCCAGTTTTGTTCCAGCTCCTCTTGCCTTCCTCTAAACCCTACATGGACACTGCAATCCTTCTGCAACAGCTGTGAAAGTAAATTCAAGCCTTCATTGTCAAGGTCATAAAATCTGTGGTCTGCCAATGGCCTGGCCTCTCCTCTTCCTCCTGGCTCTTTACTGAGCCATCCATCATTAAAGGTTTCTATCTCAGCGAGAGATTCCCTAATAGTACAGAGAGCCTCAGCTCGCATTCCTAAATCTTTCGCTATGTATGACATACCTGCGCCACCCTGTAACTTTCACTACTATTAGCGAGAAAATTTATAGTGCAAGGCCATAAATAAGGCCAGATAAACCAGCTGTTAGCATTTGCTCTGGGAAATCTAGCTATTTTTCTGAGACTAAAGATATAAGTAGTAAAGAAGCCAAAACCCAGTAACTCTGGGGAAAAAAGGGCAGTAAGTAAAGTTATCCAGATTGTGCTTGCTATTTAACCTTTCAGGTTATTTGCATTAAACCTTGCTAGTTACATTTCTTGATAGTGATGGGGAGAGGTATTCCTTGTAAGAGGAGTAACTCAATGACAGACAACCTAATTAATATACACAAAGTGCCAAAGGAATTGCTCTTTAAGAAAGCGACTACTGGATTGATTATCAAGGTTAAGATTCTGCTAAATGACTCAGAAATTAAAAGTACTTTTCCTTTTAGCCTAAACCAAACTATTTAAGTTATGGCAGTAATACATGAAGTGCAATCAACAGATAAAACTTAAAGAAAGATTCCATTTGGCTCATCAGACACACTTTAGAATCACCTCTACTTTTAGGATAAGTAAGAATACATTTAGATTTCCCCAGACTGCTTTGTTTATAAAACCTTCACTAGGAGCTAACGGGAAAGAACTTTGCTTTCCTAAATGGAACAGCTTCACAGATGTGAGTGTTAAAGTATATTAACCTTATACTACTTCAAAATCCAGATTAGACAGGTGAACACAAGACAAAAGTGTAGGAAAAAAAGAACTTGAATAATGCAATCAGAAGACACTGGACAGATAAGCCTCAGATTCTGCGGCAGCACAGAATAAATAAGGAATAATTAACTTTCAATCCTGAAATATCCTTTCCTATCTGGGCATCACTCAGACAGACTAACATACAATTGTGTGGTTAAGATTCAAGCTCTACTAATTTAAGTAGAGCAAAACACTAAAATAAAATAATGGAGTAGGACCATGACAAAAATAGTACCTAGCAATAACGTGTTGAGAACTCCACTTGGGCTCAGGAGGTATACGAGCTTCTGGAGTGATTAGTCATGGTGGAGATGTATCTTCATTCTTTAAAGGCAGGACCCTGCTCACAAAGTCAGTGGTAGCTTGAGACAGCTGCAATTAGAAAAGCACAGGCACTAGAAGTAGTTCAGTTTCCAAAAAAGCAAAAAGTTTATTAACATAGATATTAACCCCCTCCTAGAACCAGAAAAAGCCACACAGCTATGAACTGTTCATTCAGTTTTTCATTAAGAAGCTAATGCAAATTATGACTGTTACTCCTTAGAACGGCATATGCTTGCTGCCTGAAGACAACATGCTCAAGGGATGTGACTTATACCCATGACATATGAAAATCTGTGTTTTGTTAACTTTCCTTTTGCAGGAACTGATTTCCTTTCCAGAGGGCTGATTATAAGGGCCGACAAAAATAAGTTGGTTCTATCACCAGCATACTATTGAACCGTGGGAAGAAGCTTACAAAGCCCCAATTCAACAAAATTAAAAATAGCACTTACTTTTCACTTCCCCTCCCCTCCCCCCCCCGCTGCAGTTCATACTATAACATGGAAGAATGATTTGCTGCATATATTCAGAAAGAAAACTCATATATTGGTGGCAGAAGTCAAGAAAGTGATATAAGTAATTGGTTACCTCAGTCATTACCACTAGTTTTAATACACAGTATAATAAAACTAAATACAGATTTTAAATCAGTAGAAATAATTTAATTTTTACTTAAAAAAAATAATCTAGTTTCTCAAAGTTCAATCCTATGTTACAACCTCCAGGACAACATCAGAAGAAAAAAAAGGGTTAAAAATATCTTTAAACAATGAAGTAATTAAAAAAAGGCCTTTTCTTCACTCTTTTTCTGGCTTTTGCACTTCAGCAGGGAAATATGGTGACAGCTTTTATCACCTAGACCTTTTTGCTAGAGAGCACATATTCTAGTGTTACAGCTGGAACCACAAAAAGGTGTCTGGTTAGAAATGAAGTTAAGCATTTATTTCTCAGCTGATAGTACAGGAGGCTGACAGTCAATGCAGTGAAGCAGACATTTCTGTACTTTATGTGAGGTAAGTAACAGAGTGAGGCCTAGAAACAACATAGCAAATTAGCATCATGTAGAGTAAGGTTTTATATTTTGACCAGCTGCCAACAACAAAAAATAGCTCTTCCCTGAACTTCATCCTGAAAGTCAGTAGAACATTCCCAGCCTCCAGATTGTCGACAGCAGTTAGCAAAGGGTCCTCTTACCCTGCTTATACCATATAAATGACACCTTATCATCAAAAGCTATCAAGAATTTCTCTCGAGTATTTCTTTAAGCTATTGTCTTCTGAATTTAATCATTACCTATGGTATGCTTCTGCTTTTTCTGAGGAGCCTGAGCTCCGGGGGTACTGACATATCACAGCCTTCCTTATCATCATCAGGTTAAGAACAGTGCAACATGTTCATAGTTCTCAAATTCTTTAATATTATCATGACAAACAAGTATCGCCATCGATAACTTTATTAGCAGATTCTTTCCACTGCATCTGCCGATATAGGCTTAGAGAAGACAGAAGTCTTTCCCACTATTTCAGAACTTAGTTCATGGGGTTTTCAATACTTCCTCTAAGCTCCACTTGTTTTATGAAGGTGGCACAAGTGGTTTTTTTCTATTGGAAACAATGTTTTAGAGACCAGGAATTTCTTCTAGGCTTTTGAGGAAAATCAGAACTGCAGTAACTAGAGAAGACTTTTTTTTTCCACCCCATTCATTTTCACAAATTATTCTGAGAAAATGAATGCCCTTGCTGTTGCTACATCTCTCTTGTGGAAGGCCTGGGAAGTTTGTTCTTGTAACATCTGTGTGTGCAGAAACACAGTTAGTTCAGTACATTTGTTCATGGACCATCACTAAGAACAGAGACAGCAAGACACAGAAGTAACTGTTTCACACCACTACAGGGGAAAAAAAATTTGCATTCTTCTCACCTGATCTTCGATTTTGTGTTTTCTAGAACTTCTAAAATGTCAGCAAGCTGCAAGCTCACATAGAAATACATTAAGCTAAATACATCACCTTATGTATGCCCAGACTCAGACCCCCAGAGGTGCATTCAGAGAGCTTTTCAACAAGCTCTGTCCTACTTCAACTAATGTTTACTAACTCAAGTTGCATATTAGTCTTAAATGGCTCATTTCACACCTCCAACATAAATTATCCCCAAATAGTATGGTTAGATCCAGAAGCAAAAAAGCACTGAGTGAACACTGAATTCTTTACAGATTTTCATCTGTAAGGGTTGGAAAAAAAAAAACAACCCAGCAATGCAGCAAAACCTCCCACCAGTGCTCACGCTGGGCAATAGGTCTGTATGAGCATTATTGCAGCTTCCCTCACTGCCTCGCTGCAACTGTTCTTCCAAGTAGAAGTTGAACACTGATTTTTATTGAAAAAAAAAAAAATTTAAAAAAAGGATGTGCAGTGTTTGTCTGTGTCTTTCTCCTTCACAGGGCTTTGGGGAGACCTTCAAGAATCCTCCACAAACTTCGTTTCACTGAATTTAATGATCGATAGGTTTACAGCAGACCACATTGCAGCTCTGACAGCAGAGCGCTGACCTCGGCACACCACTCCCTTCCCAGCGCCACCTCAGGACCTTCAAGCCTCTGCACAGATTTGCTACCTAAACCCCTGACTTTAACCTGGCTCCCTTCATAAAGGATGACAAGGCAACCTCCTCTTTTACAAGTGGCTTTGATCTAACTTCTGTTGGACATATGTTCATATCATGGCTGAGACTCACCCTGCTGCAATCTTGACAGAGAAACAATGGGCTTTACAAAGCCGCAGAGGGAAGCCTACTGCCTAATTAATGGCAGTGCAAAGCAGAGAAACTGGTGATGCTGCTGCTTGGGTGTAGTGTCATGTTGAAGCACTATTACCATGTCTGAGGCAATCAGACAATTTAATACTTTTATTCAGCAAACAAACATTTTAACCCTGAGATTTCAAGTCAAGCTGTTTTAAGAAAATTGATCCTTTTTTTTCTGCCTGCACATACACAAAGACAGATCCAACAGATTAAACTAATCTCTCCTAATTAGATTTTTTCCACCACAATTGGATGGTGGTAGTATATTCGTTTTCTGTGTTCAACTACATCAGCTATGCCTGTGACCCATTTTTGCCCTGTAAAGAGTGGGATCTTTGACAGTAAACAGAGAAAGCTTGTGTGGGGCCTATCAGTTCACACAGGAGGGGAAAACACAGTTCGGCTTATGGAGCACACTGCACAATTTCTTCGGTAGCATTACCCACAGTTGTCACTATCTATTGCTTAGGGATTTCCCGATGATCTGTAGCTTGTTGCCAGCAGCAGCAAAAAAAGAGGAATTCCATTTATGTATCAAAACATAATGAAAGCAACAAGTGGAAACGGAGATCTGGTGATAGGTCTTGCATTATGCCCACAATAGGTATCCGATAGCATGAAAGCTCCCTGCAATGTACATTCTTGAACACCTACATGCAATGCACAGAGTCATAGGATATGTGTGTTCTGTTATCCCCTCACCTACATATGCCATAATTTTAACAGATATTTTAAATACCAGCATTTTATTAGTTTATTTCCAGACTTATTCCTGACTTTTGACTACAAAGTCAAATCTGGTTAAAACCTGTTTGTCCAGCAAATTATAAAAACATCCCTAGTAAACTCTCCAGCACCACAAGCAAAGATTTCTCTAAAATTCATAGAATTTAAAAATTACCTGAAAAGATAGCTTTGAAAATATACACACTTGTGTACTGGGTGTGCTTATAGGTCAACACTACTAATTTTCAGGTATAATTCTTTCCAGCTTCCACACAATTTCTTAACTGGTGAGATGTTCTTTCTTACATGTGCAGAAGAGCATCTCCCTAGACACAGCCTCGCTAGAAAGCTGACATAATTAACGCTAACACAATTTTGCTCAGGCAAACTGTAGGAGTATATGCATAAATGTATCTTATAAACAGATACACCTATGGTGTGTGTAGAGAAAACCACACATACACAGGCTGCAGTTTTCTAAGTTACGAGAAGTTTTGCATCCAGCTATCTTAAATTGCTGGGGAAAACCCAAACTGAGCGTTTTTTAGATTTTTCCTAATGTGTTTCAGAGGCCTCCTGCCATGAAATAGATAAGGAGTGACCTGAAGGACAAGAATGGGAAGTTGTGGAAGGCTGGAGTCAAATGGTATTTCTTGGATAAGGCTGCTAGTAAAATAATTAAAGAAAGGAGGCAGAAAGTGAGGAAGTGAGTTGCACTGCTTGAACAGATGGCAAAGAACAATCTGCAAAAAAATGAGTGCACAGAAACTGGTGGGAGTTGTATTATTCACAAAATATGGCTCAAGGGGAGCACTGACAAGAAATTAGAGAGAATAAGAAAAGGCCAGTGAAACTTCCATTTGAAAGGTGTATTTCTAAGAAGCAAAGACAACTGAATCAGATCAAACACAGGGAAATGTGGCATCCTAATGACATCCTGTCCACGTGCAAACCCAGCAGTGGGCTGATCATCCCAAGCTGTGGTTAAACAAGAACAAAGCACACCAAGGGCAAACTCAGAAGGCGTGTTTTCTACTTCTAGCATAATCCAGTTTACTTCACGTAGACACTCTTCTGTCATCCAGCAGCACAGGGGCCAAGGAGCGAGGATCTTCCTAGCATTCACCTTCCTCAAGCTTTTTACATTTTGGAAGATTTAGGATGTCTTTTTCTTCTACCTGTGAGCGAAAACACTTTTCATGGATCCCACGCATCTCTTAATTAGAAACAGAACTCCCCTCTCTCTACAAAGATAAATGGGCATGCAGATAGAACATTTTATTCAGAAAGACTTGTCTCTAAAGCATCCTCCTGTGAAACATATTTCTATGTTGGCATGTTTATATAGAATAGCATTGTTTTTAAGTATCAGACACACCACACACACCCCTGCAAACTTTGGTAGCGGAAAGTTGAAATTGTTCGTCCTGTTTTCCCAACCTATTAAGTCTATGTGCACATTGACAAGTGGGATGGCCCAGTAAGAGCAGATTTATGGAGTGAAACAGTGCTGAGGACTCAGCACCCACACACTACGTGTCTGGGGTCTGTTGAGCTCTAGTCTGGCCCCATGGACTGAATGTCCATTAGCAGCTGGAACACATCAGGTACACTGCTGAAGCACATGTTTCAGTGCAGTCTCATCCAAAAAAAGAACCAAGTTTGTGTGCTCTGAGATCACTCTGTACTGTGAAGCACAGCAGTATGTAGAAGAGTCACTCAAAAAGTACAACCGCGCTCTGAACTACGTTACCAATGTCGGCATATGCAAACTGCCTTTGCAGAGCGTTTTGTGTCAGCTTTCAGGTGAACTCAGACCTCTGCTACACTACAGAAGCTAAAGAATTCGTAGATTTTCAAGCAAAACAAGGACTTTTTAAATAAAAGCAGTAAAAAAACCTGGAAAACTTACCAGAAAAGCTTACCTCATGTATGAGCACTGCTGTGCTATGGGAAAAAGAAAGGTTTCTGAAGGAATGTTCAGCTTGGCTGCAAAGAAACACATATCTTAGATGCAGTTTGCACTTGCAGAATAACACTGCTCAGTTGTAAGGAGATTGTTTTAATCCCCTGCTTGATAAAGAACAGCTCGATCTGTGAGTTTAAGGGCTCCTGAATAAAAATCCTCCCAAATATCCAATATGACCAGCACAAGCACAATAAAGCCTGTATTAGAAGGCTGATATTTCTCAAGATATTTCTTCAGATCTGAACAAACCCCGTGTTTGAAAAGATGGTCTCAGAAGGGTAGTTCTGGTATCATTAGGGGCCCTGCTAAACAAACAGCTGTCATGACTAATTAGGTCAGGGACTTACAGCAGTCAGTACTCTGCCAAAGCTTTAAGAGGGATGAGGCAGTGCATTACGACTTCAGAAAACGCAATTACCAAGCCAATCTGACACAGAAAGGTTTCCTCCCCAGAGGGCAAGCCGCAGGGTGCTGGCACTTTGCATGACCCAGAGCCCTATCACCTGGGGCAGGTGGGTGGGATTACTGCAATTCGGTTGGGGGGAAGCCATTTCAAACACAAGACCGCGGGAAATCTGCATCAGAACCGAAACAATAGAGACCATTAGTAACATTTTCAGTCAAAAAGAAAGCCGAAGTCTTTTCCACTAGGCTTGAGGCTCTGTCACGTCCCGCCTCACGGTTCTGCGCCGCGCTAGCAGGAGGCGGCGGCCGCTCCCCGCGGCCCGCTGAGGCGATTCCTCACACCCAGGGGAAGGCCTCAGTGTACCAGGGCGAACAAAACACAGCCTTGGCGTCAAGGTGCAAACGTTTACAAACATTTACAAATTAAAGAGTCACAACACTGGCCCTTAAGCTGGCCTCCCAGCCCCCCCCCGCCCTGCAGGCTGCCCCGGACCCCGTCCGGCGGAAAAGTTCTGGAAGAGCCGCAGCCCCTCCTGTGGCGGCACCACACCGGGAGCAGGGTCACAACTCTTAAATAAGATTCAACGGTTCCAATTTCAAAAGAAGCGCGCTTGCTTCTTCACTTGTATTGCATAAAAACAGTCAAAGACATTATAAAGTAGGGACATGCATAATTCATCCTTTGAAAGTGATGATTTTTTTCATAAAATCGTGGTTTTACTAGACACCTACTCATCCACAGAGTCAGGCATGCAGAGGGGTGCTGCACCCTCCCGCTCCCAGACCACTGGTAGCTCCCTGGATATGAGAAACAAACCTGAAGCACGTGTAAAACAGCAGAAACCTTTCACACTAGCAAAACATGGAAACAGAACGTACGTAAAAAAGCAATATGGAACAACCAGTAGTAACTGGTATTATGACTTAAGAAACGGTTGCCTGTTTCTCACAGATTAGTATATGCTGTCATAATTCTCCATCTCAGTAGCCTGCCCTGGGCAGTACTGGAGACCCTCCATCCAACTAGATGAACAGTTATTACAATTTCTGAAGCCATTAAGCATATTCAGTGCTAGACACGATAAAATACTTAAAAAGAATATAGTGAGACAATAGATCTAATGGTAGTTCACAAACTCATTTGCCATCTTGCGGCCCTACTGTATACTGATCAGCACCATCCTTCTACAGCTGCACTATGAGGGTTTGCTACCACCTTTGTAATGTTTCATTATTATTATTTGTGCTCATTAATCAGTTGTGCAGGGCTTCCCCTTCCCCACCATACTCAAAGTTGAACAAACTCTCATCCATGTCAAGAAGCATAATAAAGTAAGAGGAGGGATAAAGGCAACTTGCAGTAGTAGTCCGGGCATATAGCAGCACCTGGCATCTTCATCTTTTTTGTAGTATGAGGCAGCTCCCCAAAGAAACTGCTCCTAGCATGGCCAGAGCCATGAGTGGTAGCATGGCCTTTGCCAAGAGCGTGAGCCATGCTTCCACGGAAACGTGACAAGGAATCAGAAGTTCAACGTTCCAAGTTTAATACCTTTTCTTCAGGAAATTAAAATCAGATTACAAACACTGAATGCAGTGTGGGGTTTTATTCGGGATATTTTGGGAAGAAGAGCAAAGGGAATGGAGTAGGAAAGTCCACTATATTTTATGTTGTAAAAACACAAAAGTGATTCTTTGCTTTTCATGTCTTCTGACAGTCCTCTTGGTTCTTATAGCAGTAGAAAGTACCACACTAAAATAGCTGTACTCTACAGGATGTGAGAAAGAGTCAAGCTAATTGCAAACTCATTAAGAAAAAGTGTGCCACCCCCCCAGCCCCAGAAGACAGATGCTGTAGAGTACTATACTATTCCAAAGGCCAAATATCTGTATTTTAATAAGTTAGAAGAAATCCAGATATAGAAGCCATAGAGTCATTGAAATGTTAACAAGTTAATATATTTTAAACCAAATATAACACAGTGTACACATAAAAACCATTTAATACAAAGTGAAAACCACTAGATGCACCTACTAATGCAGATTTTTGGTTATTTCCAGCTCTTGCGCTGAAACTTGGAAACAATGCTCTTCATTTCAGTCACACCAGGTTAAGTAGTGAAACTGATCTATAGCAAGCGTATCACACTGCCTTTTCATTTACCTGGGAGAGACAGCACCACTGGCAACTGAGTCTCTCCAGAAGGGCATCCAAACGAAGCACGCTGTGCACATTTGCCCCACTCACTAAGCTATACAAGAAACCACATGTGGATTGATTGCTGCTTCTGAATAGTAAAGCTCAGTAAGTGCATCCTTGCTGTACAAAAAAAATATAAAAATTAAAGTGACAACAGAAAACTGGCAACAGATAACCATGTCTGCCTAAAATATACACATATGATACATAATTATGGGCCATGCTGCCCAATACGTAAGTTTGTTCAGGAGCAAAGCTTTAATTGCACAGATTAGAAAACTGAACAAATGCTTTTACAGAGCAAAGCACAAGCTTTGGTTTATGCTTAGACAGTGAACATTAAACCTTCCATTTTTATTATAACGTCTGTTATGAAAAATGGCTCCTTTCACTGCTACATGCAATAGTTGCTTCTCTGTGAATAAGCACTCCATTCCATACAATGAAATGAAGCTCAGTGTCTTACTCCATGAACCCACTAACTGTATCTAGACTGGGAATGCATTAAATCTTTATGAAAAGCTACTGAATTACAAAAAGTTTTACTTATTTCCATCACGATTCCCCAGCCCTCCCCCCCATTTTTAAAATGCTGCATATATAAAAATAATTCCAATATGGCACAGAAGTGGAATTCTCAAGGGAAGGCAAAGGATAAAGGGAAGCCTCCACTGGCAACATCAACAAATTGCATACAGTTGAAGAGGAATTTGCACCCTATACGAAATGAGCTTCCCTGTGTTCCAGTTCTTGGATCCTTTTTGGTCTCAGTCTCTGGTAAGTAGGCTTCAGATCTGTGGGGTGAATATCCTCTGAGCTAGTCTTTTGTTCATCTGTGTTTTGTTCAGGATCACCTGACGGAAGTGCAGAGCTCACTGCCACTTTCACAGTATTATCCTGGTGAAGCACAGAGCTAGTACTGGCTGGTGCACAAGCTTTAGCAGAAGAACCCTCTTCACTTTGTTTTGATTTGTTAGAGGGTGGTTTATAAAACGTCCCTGGGGGTGGTTGCAATGTTCTCGGTGCCCTGAAGGCAGCAAGAGGATTGGCATCAGGACCATTCCCTTCTGTTGCTGTCCTTCCTGACCAGACAGGAACCGAATATGGCTTACTAGGAAGAATGGCATTAGCTGAGTTGTTACCAGTGCTGCCTGATGAAGATAAGGCACCTGCAGTTCCACTCTCAAGCGCTCTGTTCTCCTGGGGCACATTAGTCATGATCATTGCTGTCCTTGCTGTAATATCATACTGCTTATATTGCTTGTCCCAAGTTTTTCGCAGCGTCTGGGTGTCATAACAAGGACGTTTGCAGCCGGTATTAACAGCAGGGAGTGCCTTCACCTCTGAAACTTCTTCAATAGTAGGGCTCCTGCCAAGCTTCTCTGGACTTACTGCCCCTGCATTTCGTGAATTTCTTTCATTCAAAACACACTGAGGAAGTATTCGGTCTACAGGTAGGCTCACAGGACGACTAGCCGGTTTTGTCCTTGGAACCCGCAATGGAACTTTGGTAATCTGGCGGTTAGGTTTTGCAGGAAGTAAGTTAATTTTACAGCTATCTTCGCCTAGAGAAACAAACGAATCATTGTTTCTCTCTGAAGCTGGACTCAGAGCATCACCTAGAAACACACAAATAGATGTGACTGGATCTTTGCACCAAATATAAAGAGAAGTTAGCAAGACTTTTGCCAGCAGAATATGACCTTTATTAATGATCCCTTGACAGCTGGTATTTTAATAGGCTAACAATTTTTAGGTATACCTTGCATATATAGGAGAAGTATTCTACTCTAACCAAATGTTAGCATTTCAATACATACTGTACAGATATAATCAAGTATGTGTAAAACACATACTGTACAGATATAGCCAAGGAAGACACTAAGGAGAAAAGAGCCAGAGACACTACACCTTTTTTTTTTGGCTGGTGCTTTCCCATCCTTGAATATTTTCAATTTTAATATGTTTCAGAATGTTGTACTGTTAATGTACAGGACATGACTGAACTGGTAACACCAGCTGAAAATCACTATAATTAAAAGGGATCATGTATAGTTACTTCTAAATGAAAGTAGATGAAATCATACCTACATTAAAACAAACCACTGTAAGAGCACAAGCAGATAAACAGGAAAAAAATCTTATAGAAGATTTATAGTTAAGATTAGCAAACCTGACTCTTTTGGAGCAGAAATATTAATATCCGAAATGCTGGTAGCTGATGATTCCATCAGAGAATTACTCTTCCCAGAGCCTTCTGGTTTGGTTCCAGAGGGTGGCAATGATACGCATTCTGGGGGAAAACAACGGTCAAAACATGTTAATTGCTGGATATTGGTTTGCAGCATCATAGTGGATTTCAGAAATCCACAGTCACAGTGTTAATTATCTTTGTTTTTTAAAAAGGCAGAAACCAAAACTCTGTTGTATTCTCTTACCAAATACTTTAAGCTCTGATTCCATAAACACGGGTTTCTTGAAAGCCTTTAGAAAGATTTAATTCACTGTTCCTCTTATAAACAGTACATCAAGCAGTGACAAGCAGGTTTTATCAGTTGCTTCTGCCTAAACTGAAGAACTGCATGCACTATAATCCAATACATCCATGACTGCTTATTCACCCACCCCAAGACTTAATAAAAGCACACTAACCAGTTACAGATGTATCTACTTGTTCTTTTTTATTCTTGCTATTGTTCGATTCCAAAAACAATGCAGCTGTTTCTGTAGCTCTGCCTTCACTTGGAGCTATCAGAATACCCTGTTAACAGAAGTGATAGCAAAAGTAAATGAGAACTCAAGAGGAAAGGTACTCCTTAACAAAAAATCCTACAAAGATTTAATAGAAGTGTGCTCTGAACACCGCAGCATTTGAGACAGAACTTGAGATGGCACAGGTAACATCACAGCAGCGCAAGAAATGTCACTCACTTCCTTTACAGCAACGAACGACTTCCTCTGCTGCTGCGGCTCCCTCTCTTCTGCTGATGAAGCAACTCTGACTGTAATGGAAGTTTCTTCAGACTGAGATGTGCTCAGAAGTGGTTTTAATGAAACATCAAATATCTTTTCATAGTATGTTATGAGCAGCTCCACTACCCGGGCCTGGTAAGGGTAATCCACAAGTGACGACAAAGAAACAGTAGCATCTGTTTGACGTGGCCTGATCAGAGTTGGGCCAAATATTATGCCGAGGTTGCTGGCTGACATTTTGTTTTCATCAGACTGTTCTGTAACCCTGCATTAAAAAAACACCCCAAAACCAAACCCCAAGAGTTAGAGGGGTTTACTACTTCAGAAATATTTGAGATATTAAAATATTATCTTATGTCTAAAGAGGCTAAAACACAAACTGAAGGTGAGTTTGCAGGCAGGCAGAATGGTTAACATTATTTGTGGCTCTCTGGCATTTCTGGGGTTGGGGAAAAGAATGTCTCTCTTGCTCCAAGTAATAATACAGCTGTGGCCCAATATTACCCATTTTTATTGGTAGTCATCAGCTTGGTACATCCTCATCACGCATGATCATACAGTCCAGCATTTGGAGGACAAGGAAGTGAAATGTAACCGGAGAACTGTTATTAACAGACATGATTCAAGTTTCAATTTTCTCTTAGCTACAGCGACCAAATCACTGCCCCATCTGGGTCATATCCTGATTTAAGTCACACCTAGGTCCCTGCAGCTGCCACTAGTTACCACTTGCTGAACCCAATGCTAGTAGAGAATAAAGAACAATGGAGCTCAACGCTTTCCCTCCTTTCTTTCCGTTTCACATTCTTATCTCACCTCAGAATTCATTACATTGGAAAACGAAACAGCAACAGAACAATGTCTTCTAAGGCATCTGTGACTTCTTCCTCTATAGTCATCAAAAGGGCACTAGAGCTTCCTAGTACGCAGCACATAGCAGTTTACTTTTTAACATCAGTTTGCATTTCAAGTCTTTTCTCACCTGTGAAGGTGTCCAATAAGGTACTGAAGAGTGTTATAGTTTGGTACAGGCAGTTGTTTCAGCAGATCTTTAATTTTAATTATGATCCTATTCAGCTCAATACAGATTGACTGTCTTTTCTTTGATTTGGGGCTAGCTTGTTTAGCATCCAATTCTTCATTAACATTCTGGCTTTCTTTTGCAAGTCCAATGAACTCATTGTAAAGCCGAAACAAAATCAAGGGTTCTGGAAGCTGGAGAAATAAGAACATTTCAGAAACATATCTGAACATTTCAGAAACAAGCCTGAATTTTAACTTCATTCCCTTCCTGTTTTCTTCAAACTTTGTCTGGCCTAGCATCTTTTCTTAGAAGATGACATTGTTTAATCCTTGTTCATTAGCTCAAAACAGAATTCATCAAATCCAAGCCCAGGTAACATAAACATTCCTCCCTACACATTTCTCCAGAAATCTTTTGCTAGACCTTTCCTGCAACAGCTTCAAGACTGAGCATTTATCAATACAGATAGACTTCAAGAAAGCGATTGCTACAAGGGAGAGGCTGTCACACTGCATATGTACAAATACCATGATAAACAGAACAGTTATTTTTCCAGTCTTTGATAGTGTATTATATACGATATCAAATTTGGTCCATATTCCATTTTTTTTTAATTGTATTTTAGGCCACATATCATTAGTTTTTAGTTATGATTTAAGTATTCTCTCAGTATGAAAATGAATGTTAGTAATTTTAAAAAAAATCACAAAAAACACCCAAAAACCTCAGACCTGACCCGGCTATTTGCATTCCCCCAGCTTAGATAAAAGCAAAAAGTAGGAAGAATAGATAAAACTCAAAATAATTAGTTTTAATTATTATTCTCAAATAGGGTTTAACTCAGGATCCTGTCTAAACATGTCTTAACTGCATGTTTCTAGCTCTGTTCCTGCATTTAAAACAAGGTTTAGCTAAAACCCACACCAACAGATCAGCTACAAAGGAAGTAGTAAGATGAGAAGAAAATGTTACTTGAACTGTTTTTTTTATTACGAGCCTTATTCAAAATACAATATAATAGTTCAAAATACTGGTACCCCAGTATGATGTATATAACATGCTACCTTTTCCCTTGAATAAGCAGGCGGATTACACCTTTGTATTTTTTCAAAAGCACTTAAATTAGTGGTGACCATCACAGGATTGGAATGGTCAAATGGCCACGTCTGACAGCCAGCGCAAGGACGAGGACAGGACCGTGCAGCTAAGGATTATTCTTCTCAGGGTTAATAAGTTTTCAGACTCAGTAATTTCCCTGGGCAACATCCCAGCCTCGTTTTTTCAGATACATACTGAAACTGTTTTGAAAAACTCAATCATGAAGCTTTAAAGCTCCTATTTTGAAAGAAAAATATGGATAATGCCTCCATAATGAGCACATCATGACCCTTATGAGTGTTTCATGAAATTTTTGTTAGCAATATATTCACAGCAATATTAGTGTCTCTCTCTGTGAGGAGGCAAGAATATGGGAACGTTTTGAACTTCACATAAGACAGGCAAATTCAGTAACCGGAAAGGTTTTAGAAATAAAAGCTTCACTACAAGTAGATAAACAAAAGCTTGTTCTGCGTATGGCACTAATATTTAAAGAGACATTATGTCCATGTGGAATACAGATTGTAATACCAGCAGTCAGCAATCTCACAGCTTTCCCTGCTTCTGTCACGGGCATCATGTGGAAATAAAGAAGCCTGCAAATATACAAGGCACTCTAATCTTCTGCTGCAGGACTGCTGAAAAGGAATCTTTTTTCCTCTCGTACTGCAAAATTATGCAACGCTACTTTGGTTTTTCCATCTGACCTCTCAGGTACATACCTGGCGGAGATACAGCTTGAGAACATTGCTGATATCATGTGCATAGAGTTCTGAGAGCTCGACCAAATCCTTCCCGTTTTCAAAAGCTTGACAAAGCTTTTCAACTCTTGATTTGGCTCCATTCACACGATAGATGCCCTGAAATTAAAAGACCAGCACAAATCTATTTTAATTTGAAAGGCAAGTGTAAAACACAGATGATATCAACAGTAAGGCATTAACATCTTAAGATTTTTTTTTTTTTTTTCAAAATTGTTCATACTTAAGTTTTGTAAACAAACTTGAGCATACCTTGACATTCAGTGCTCTGCTTTCAATTTCTGACGTACACTTTTTGATGATGAAAGGAATGCCATCAGGAACATTTTTAGCAGCTTGGGCAAATTCCACTCCAAACAAGTGAAGCCTTCCATGAAGTTTTTTGTGCCCACATTGAATAGCTAAAGTCTCTAAACATTTTTTATGGCATGCAAGCGAACACTACAGGGGAGAAAAAAAGCACATGGTTTGATACAATCTGACACCATAAGAAATATCTCTGCTGTTTGTCATACCATATGTGAGCAAAAGGGAAGATTTATTAGTCTGTTGTGCTCACGCTTTGAGTTCATGATGATTCTACAAGCCACAAAGCTTGTATTTTTTTATACAGAAAAATAATGCAAGTTTCCAAAACTCCTGACTTAACGTAAATCCCAAGCAGCAGTTTAAACTACTTTTCAACTTACCTCCTCACATTCAGCTCCATGAAACACCACTAAGCTGTCACATTCTCTGCATTTAGATGGAGCTCTCAGCTTTCGGAGTTTGTGTGTTTGTGCTGCTTTGGACATATTAGCATTTCTAAAAGGTCCTGGAGAATTTGCAGTTTCAGATGTCAGATCATTTAAACCTGGAGAGAATTTCTCTGTTACAGTCATTTTAATATCTACTATTGGGACAGGGTATTTATTTTGATTTTTTAGAACCCTGCTGCAGAACACAGAATTCTCTAAGTAATAGCAACTATCAAAGTAATCAAAAACAGTTCAATCACAAGGAAGCAAAACAATGCTACAGTTTATGTAATGGACACATTAACTATCAAGTAATGTTACATAAAAGTAGAATCAAAGAATCAGTTTTACATTTTTAAGTATTTCAGTTTTCTCCTATATTAATGGCCCATGAAAATGTTAGGACATTTAATTCCAACTGCCCTGCATGTTCATGCAAATTTCATTCTGTGTATTTCAAAATCCAGTACTAGAGGATGAAAGGTGACATTGTGGTTTGGCCTGTAGTGTTTCTGAAATACTTAAAAAATAATACTTTGCAGCAGGGAAAAGTTAACACACACTCAGAGCAGACCCCATATAAAATAAAAGAATCACCGATTCTCAGTCTCTTACGATAACATCAAAATAGTTTCTAGAGGATTCTAAACCAGAGTAGCAACTGGTGCTTTCTGTGACTTTTTTTTTTCCACACCAAGTGACTTAAAAGGCTATCAACAAAACTCTGTGAACCAAAATCCTTTGTTTTACAGATAAAAACTTAAAGCTAATTCATGCAGTTAGTTGCCCAGAAAGCTTCTTAAAAGCTCACGTATTGATTAAACAATACCACTACAAGTGAAATTTTTATTCATGAACATGTTACCATGCTATAAGTTTGGATCTAGATTAGTATTGTTAACTACAGGCTCATTCCTAGAAGGCAAGTATACGTTTAGGAAATAAGGACTAACTAAAGAATTTCCTAAAGGCTTTACTGAGCAAGTGCCACTGAGCAAGTTTCTAAGTACTGCAGACATCCCATAGAACTATTTCTGATAATCCAGTTATTCAGGTTTCAGTACCTGTGGCAACATTGTCTTTATACAGTCAAAATTCACTTGAAAGTTAGAAATGGTCTGGGCAAGACATTACCAAACTTGCTTATCTGAGTTGAAAAGGGTAAAATCTCAGTTATTACCCTAAACATTTGGATCCACTTTTTTTCCAATTTGCCAATTACCAACTCTCCATATCTGCGCATTTCACTTCAAAGTTTAGAAGTGATCTCGCATACCTCAGCACCACGCAGCCAATTTTAAATGCAGAAGTCTGGAGGGAATGGTTAGTGGATCATTTACGTTTACCTCAGGAGGGTGAAGACACTAGAAATGTTCAAAGGCTGCCTATATAGTTAATCTAAATGTATGAAGGCAATTCTACACCACTTCATTAAAATGACCTGAACATTATTCTTCAGCTCTCAGCCTCAAGCGGATACACACTGTATTGAAAAACAACGCTGCTGGTAATCACAGCATTGTTAATGTACTTTTCTTAAGCACATTAGAAAGAAAAACCACACCCTACAACAAAAAGCATCTTCTGGGGACTCAAGGTATGGAAGCGACATTACCACAGTCTGAAGGAGATGGTGGCTCCCTTTCATCAAGATCATCTGCAGACGACATAGTACCGGTGGAGGGTGTTCGGGGAAGTCGTCTTTTAAAATCCCCTAGCAGGTGAGAAACATTTGCAGGATGCCATAAGTATCAGTTCCACCCAACTGCTCATTTTCATTATAGGCTACGTCCAACACTTGCTAAACTAACAGCGATGTCTTCATTAATGTAAAAGAGTCAAAATAAAAGACTTCAAATTAGTATAGCAGCACGTGTAGCAGTACCTGGGCTAGCAGATGGAGAATCCATGGATCGTGACTCGCTGCTTCCCCCTGCACTTTCAGAATCACTGCACATTCCTCCACTCTGGTTGCCCACTGACCATGATCTGAATGGTGGCGGCCCCCGCATTGCTTTTAGAAAGAAAATCCACAAATTCCAAATGTCAAAGACAAAATTACATTCTTTTCTTTTTAAAGACTAATTATGATTATATTCAAAACAGGAAAATATTGCGAAAGTTACACAAACATGCAATATAGTGAAAAAACCTACAGCATATGTTCCTGTAAAAGCTTCACAACATAAGAAAATGAGTTTCAGAAACTTGCCAATCATGCTTTTGCAAAAGACCTGAAATCAATGTAGTATTTACAAAACAACGGATATTAAATTGATGAAGTTAACCAAAATAGTTCAGTACATGAGCTTGACAGTACTTGCTCTTTGAATTGCATCTCACCTTTCTTGTCCAAGAATCTAGGTACACATACAGGCAGTTTTCCATTTGTCCTTATGCTCAAGTACATAACTGTTTTTATAGGCTGCGAACTTTAAAATCCATTTTTTAAAACCCCTTCAGTGCTACATTTCTGACAGTGACACATCAAGGACCTAGTTTTTTTTCTGGTATTTTTATTTAGAGACTAAACTCCAGATGAAATCCTGAAGAAGTACCTGGGATATCCATGCTGCTGGAAGATCTCGTGTCTCCAATCTTTTGAGAACGATGATATATTGGGCTTCCCACATCATCTAATGGCTGAGCAGGAAAATCTCCTGAACACTGAGATAAGTTCCCATGTGATGTATGGACGCTGTTGGTTGATTGCTTATTAAACACCCTTCAGAAAGAAGAAAGTATTTTGAAGAGTGAATAACATAGAATTAAATGAAAAGCAATGTTGTTTTGTTGTTGTTGTGGTTTATTTTTTTTTTAATCTCTGGGCACTAAAAATGCTTCATTTAATTGCTCTTCATTAACATACACATTTGACATGTAACTATTAAAGCCCAAATTACAATAATAAAATGAATAAAATTATATACAGCATGTATATATTATATTATTTAATATATAAAAATGATAAAAAGGAGAAAGGTGGTCATTTATTTTTAATTAAATGTGCAATTTCCCAGTGTTTCTCCCCTCACTCCCCATAGATCAGCTTTTCCACATCTCTGCAAGGCACTACAACCATTATTTTGCAGACTTTGAGGAAACAGCTAATCTGTTAATCTAAAAAAAGACCAGAATAATTCAGAGGCTATTGCATCCTACTTTAATGCTTTCCTGCAAAGGATTCTCTGCCCAGCCACCGGGACCACTCGCCTATAAACATATAGGTGTTCAAACGCTGCGCTTTCTTGAAAGCACAGAAAATATATTTAAGCTGTCTGAGAGCTTACAGTCAGCCCATTGTGAAAATCTGCTCTCAAGAGCACCCTGTGGGCAAAATGGCCTGCTAGCCAAGCTTAGCAGTCAGGAAACTGTTCTTTCATCGGTTCTACCCAATCCAGCTGAAGGAAATACAGACTTAAAAATTTGCGTTTGTCCAAGCTACTGTCCCTTGAATAAATGCAGACCTAAACAATAAAAATGATCACTTCAAGAACATGAAGAATCACAAGGCTATGACAAAGAAAACAAAAGGTGGGGAGAGGGGAGGAGAAAAAAACAGAGTCCCATAAATCTTAAGCAGTAAATAGCTGGGAGAGCACACAAAGCATTTGAAATTTCATGCTCATCAGTTTCTCAGGGAGCTGCGTAGTTAAATCCCCCTCAGTCAAAGTTTATGAGTATAGCCTAAATCAGTCTTAAAAGGCAGGAAATTTACAGACAAGAACTAAGAATCTCAGCTTTAACTTTGAATTTCCTGGCTTTTGTTGGTAGAAGTCTGACTCAAGCGTTAGGGGTTTTTTTTTTATTTAGTTTCCTTTTGAAAGACGATGACGACACTTTCCTGTAGAACTGTGAAACACACAGATTGGAATGGATATTCTGGTGCTTTAGTGCCAAGATGACTATTTCACAAGTTAAAAGTGGAAAAGCATTTGAAATATTGACAAGTTGTCATCTTTTTGTCTTGTGGTCTTTACTTCCACATTAGCTTTAATAGATTAACAGTAAAAACTACTGTTTCACACATGTTGGAAAAAACATAATTAAGTTGTAACATAGGGACATGTGGACTCTAAACTTTTTTTAGTCACATTGCACGAGACAGAAATCGAGCAATGCTTCCTGGCAAAAAGTTGCCAGATGTAAACAACATGAAAAAAGGTACTGTAGCAGCAAGGCCTGCAGAAGAGGAAAACTACCTCCTCAGACTTCCTAAACCAATTATCAAATACTACTGCCACACCACGCTACAGAGTTCAAAACTTCTATTTTTCATATTAACCAGTATCTACATTAAAACAGTAACAAGTCAATTCTTGCACAACAATTGTCGATGTTTTAGTTAAGCCTTATTTCACAAAATGATATTCTGCTTTGGAATTTAAAGTCAGGTTTTAATGTCAACATTCTGTAAAATCCAGCAAAAGATGAGTTAAAGAAACAGAATAGTAAACGCCAGGATTCAGTTAATTCCTCCCAAAAATATTGTTTTACTGTTAAACACGTGTGTCTAGCATTTAATTCTAAACCAAGCAAATGCCACATGCAGTTTGGGACTCACCCGTCAACCTGGGAGCGCTGGGTTTCAAAAGAACCTGATTCAATAGGAACACCTTCCTTTGGCAAGCTTTTCACAAACTCTGAATACTGCTGACCGGGGTCATAGAGTTTGGCACTCTCACAGAGGGACTGGCAATTGACTGGAAGAGATACAACCTGAGCGTGCTGCAGCTGGAACAGGTTAACTGTTGCCTGTTGGAAGACAAAAAAATTTCAGTATTTGTAGATTATTTACTAGATATTTCACTTGCACTTTGCTCAACCCAAATTAATATCCCAACAGAAAATTATTTAAACAATAAGACTAGAAATATTCTAGAAAAATAGTCACATTTGTAGGAACAGACTTTGTGCAAAATTCCCAAAAGTCAACTGCAAAAACTTCATCTGTAGTATAGATACTAGTATCCCTCTTCTTTTTGGGTTACTGAATCCTCCAAGCAGCAAAGGCAATTCCAGTGATCAGCCCAAAAGGGGAAACCAAGATGAACAGCAAGGTTTTTTGCTACCAAAAAGGCATTTTTCATGCTCTGGAGGGAATTTAATCACCATTACAACTATGAAGTAGTTAGAGTTCCAAACCCCGGTGAGCTCCGCATCACCTTAAGACAAGAAGTGGACAAAACTCCTTGTCCCAACAGAATAGATTAACCAAACAATTTTTTTGTTAAATTACATAAAACTTCTAAAATACTTTATCACAAGGCAGAGACCAGGGAAGGGGACACTGCATGGCTGCTTCTTCAGCTGTGGGGTTCCAAAGTAGTTAGCAATCTAGATATACTTGAACTGACAAGTTTGTCTAAGCTTCCTACTGGTCTTATGGGTTGGCTTTTAGCTTGCTTGGGGGGTGGGCTGTGTATGCATTTGGTATTTTATTTTCCTTCCCTGCCCCCGCATCAAGTTGTCATCATCTCACCTAAAAGAAATATACATCTATTGGCATAAGGCACTCAAAGTTGGTTTTTTTTTTTTTCAAAAACTGTGTATGTAGATACACTGGCTTAACAAACCTTTGCTTATTTACATGCATTAAATTGATAAATTAGTCGGAATGGATCCAGCCATAATTGAGGCTGTCACCAAGATTAGGAGGCTTCATGCTGCAGTGCGTTAGTGTCCACTCTGTGCTTGAGCCCAACATCTTTGTTAATACACTGATGAAAATAATGGGAATGGGAGCCTGTACTCTTAAGCAATGGAGTAACGCTACTGCCATCGATGTTCTTAGATTTTACGAGACCGTGTAGTCAGGGTTCTTGCAAGGCAACAGCTCATAAACACCACCCCCCCCTTTTTTAAAACTCTTAACAGGAAGAGAACACCACAAACATATTAGAAGTTTAGCTTCTTTTTCTATCGGCTTGACCTCTGTCCTTTGAAAACTTTCTATGTTAAGCAGTTAATGCTACAGATAGGGCTTTCTCTTAGGCACAGATATATAAATATTGTTAAGACTAACATATTTTAAAAAGCATGCTTACAGCTTTAAGAGTAAGATCACACTGGTAAATAAGCTCCCGAAGCTGTGTTAAGACATCACTTTTAAAGCTTTCCAAATCATTTCTTTTTTCTTCAACCTCTGCCATGCTTGCCTTATAGTGTTCATTGGCCTCTTCAGCCTAGAGAAAACACAAGTATAAAGGGTTGATGGACTACAGGCCTTGATACTAGAAGCAAGTAAAAAAAACACGCAAGATGCTTGTAATTGGAGATTCCCATTTCAGGTACAAGCCCAAAAGAGCATAGCATAATTACAATTAAGTGTTATGAACAGAACGCTTACTCACATGCTCCCATTGGGAAAGCATGAGTGAAACCAGCATAAGCTTCACTTTAAAGGCAAGGAGCAAAAACCTCTTACTTTTTGAAGAGCTTCCTCTTCTAGCCTTCGTTTTTTTTCCAGTTGCTTGCTGAAATCTTTCACAAAGCTTCCACTTGAACTAAGATGTTCCTCCTCAGCACGCGCAGTGCAGGATTTTGCCTTTTCATACTCATCTTGACGCTGTGTATACAGCACCTTTGCTTTTCTTAGAGCAGCTTCTAGCTCTTGCTGCAGAATGCAACAGAAGAAAAAAAGCAAAAGAATTAATGATTTTAATTTTCCAGTTATTTGATGTGATGTTTGAAGAGGTTGTTATGCACAGGTCTGTACGCCGTGGTTCGAAGTACCGAGTCATAGAAAGATAACCTCTTACAAATAGAAGTATGTCACAAAATTGTTAGTTACATACTTCGTCCAATAAACCCTATAGATTCCACATGGGAATTTAAGTGCAGAACAGCCTAGATTGAAAGTTTCATCCTTTTGAAGAATATTAGATTGAACACTGGTAGATATGAAAGAAATACCAACCATTTTTTTCTGTTCGCGCTGCCAAAGCTCCTTGATATCTTTCCTTTGTCTATCCAATTCATTTTTCCTTCCGAGAAGAGGCTAGATAGGAAACATTAATAGAGTACATAAATGTTTATAAGCTGCACGTTTGTTCTTTTGAATAGTCTGTGCTGTTATTAAAAACCTAAACAATATCTTGGTCTTTTTCTTTAAGCTTACCTGCACAAATTTGTTAGTCTGGAGAGCAGCAGCTGTTTGTTGCCAAAGTTGATTGTTCTCAATATCATTTTGAAAAGCATTAATGAATATTGATTGGAATGGCATATAATCCTAAAATTACACACAACAAAACATTAATGTTCTCGGTAAGGTAGAGGTATGCTGACATTCTAAATGGCTGTATAATTGAACTAGATTTTCAATTAAATTTAGTAAGGTATTTACATGTGTGTGGAAGTTAGAGTTAGGTATGAACGTAGAAAATGCCTAATTTCTCAGCGATGTTTCATTTTACTAGGAAAACACTCAGAAGTCTGCAAGTCCAAATCACAAAGCATACAAGGGATTAGGAAAAAAGCATATTGTAAAAACTGTACAGCTACTCTGCATTTTCAACAAAAATAAATTTATATATCCAAATTTCCATAGGAGAGGGAAAGACAAAATACAACAGATATTTTAACCTGTTATTTACAGTATAAATCAATTCTGTATCAACTTGAAAATCCACTCCTCAACAGCCCCAAAGTTTCACTTTTGGGCAAAGCACCCAATACATATTTAGAACTTTAAAATAAAGCCCCTAAGATGTACTCACCTGATGTCCAACAACAGCTTTAGCAGTTTCAGCCATTTTTGCTAAGTTTTTAGCACATTCCACTTCTGTTAAAAAAAATTCACAGTTAATGTTTACACTGACAGTTGTACCACACGCTAAATGCTTTTTACATTCTTCCCCAGAGAGGCTACAGAGGTGACCACCTTCACTTTGCTACAGGCCTTTAATTATAGGAAATGTGTAACAGTTCTGTCCATTTCAGTGGAACAGCTACTAATTTAGAAATCACATTATTGACAGTCTGCAGCACAGAGCCCTGACAACAGATTTAATTTTATCATGACAAAGCTGATTAAATGCCAGAAAGAGCGACTCACCCAAGCTAAGCTTTTTTTCTACCCATGCGACTACATCCTTGGTATATTTTGACCATGCTTTAGCATAGGACAGGGCCGATTCAATTCCGCTGTCATTTCTTAGGAGCATGCTATCAACCTCCTCTGCTCGAAGATGTCCTGAAAAAAAACAAAGAAGTGAGTTTTAGACATGACCACACACTGAGAGCAAAGCTAGTATTAGCCAACTGTGAATGCTTAAGCAGCTCTGATCTTGAGTTGGTCTTTAATGCTAGTTGACTCTAAACAGGACTGACAGAGGTTTTAGAACAAATTAAAGGGTCATCGTATTTTATCTGGAGTAGTCATATGGTCAGCATAACTTTCTAAAAGAAAGTGACCCAACAAAGCGCCAATCATTTGATGACATACAGAAGCGCTTCAGGCCTTGGTTCTTCTTCCCCCATCCAAAAAGCAACCCAGGTTGGTTATTCACAAAAGCACAGAACCTCTGCAGTAGAAATTTTTTTGCAGTGAAGTTTTAATGGCAACAGAGGTGTAAAAAAGTGACCAAGCAACCTATTTATACCATTTTAGAAGACGAAAACACAGATACAGAATTGTGTTTATTAATATTAAATGAATTACCTACCTTGAATATCATCCCTTTCATGCAGTGAACCCCCAGACTCCACAGAAAGATTCTCAAAAGACTGGTGCACAAGAAACAAAACATGAAGTTAGCGAAGAAAAGCTCTCATTGGAACTGAGAACCTAACAAAATAAATGGCATCATCTGCCCCTTACTTTCTTTTGCAGATGAAGCAACAAACTGCTATAACACCCTCTCATCTAAGGCACGATACCTTCTAAGCTCCCATAGCTGTCGATCGAGACATAGTAAATAGCAAATAATCATTATATACCTTTAAATCGATGATCTTGAAAGGCCATGATGAAAGAGTTAATTGTTTAACAAATCAGGTTGATATTTAAGCGACCTTCAGCTTTTCTTAGATCCCCACCTATCTTTTAAAAAGCATTTCATACAGACCTAATGTCTTAGACATGTAACAGATACCATTCCACGAGCCAGTAGAATCCTGTATTTCTTCCTCAAGGGAATAAAGTTATTATTTCTCCTAAATTACTTGCAGGTGTGCACTGTAGGCACAACAGCTGACTAGTAACACTTGCTAATGAAGCCCTGACAATCAGTACAACCTGACAGAATTTAATCCAATAATAAAAGGAATTTAGGAAAAGATTTCATCCCTACCTTTGTCCTCATGCTGCATTTTGCTACCCCTTTAACTGTGCAAGTTGAACTATCTGTAGGACTGTGCCTTAAACCAGGCCACTGAACAAATTTAAACAAATGAAAAATTGACCTAGTAACAACCACCCCCTTTTAAAACAAACAAACAAACCCAACACAACCCTACATCATTTTAAATGAATACATTACTCTTGAACAGTCAGAAGCAGAGAGAAGGCAGAGGACAAAGGCTGAGAAATAGCTGCAAAAGGGCCTTAAGCGTTACAAGAACAGCTTGTTTCCATTTTAGAGTTTAGTGCTGTTTTAGTTTCAGACTTAAAGCTAAAATGGAGCACAGTAACAATGATGCAAGTAGTTCTTTTTCATTTCTTTGTTTTTTTTTAAAAAAAAACATAAATGGAAACTTATCATAAATGACAGAAATCCTTCAACAATCATTGTTTACTTCACAGCAAAAGCAGCTTTTCCACATACCAAAACACACAAGGTATTAATCATAAGTTATATTGAACAGAACCAAAATACAGTCTCAAGAACAGCTCGATTCCTGACAAAATGGAATACTAATACAATTGCTGTCTAGTAAGAGAGTTTCAGTAAATTGGAAGGGCTTTTTCAGAACAGGTGGGAAATCCATCCAAAGCTGTCTGTCAACCAAACGGTTAAACAAAAACCTGAATTTAGAGATGCATCAATATTCAGTTGCACAGAAAGCCTGAACATTCCTAGGTTTAGTTCTGATTCAGGTATAAAGTATTACTGTCTTCATGTAGATTTTAAAGTGACATACAGTTGTTAGGGAAGAACAAATAAGAAGAGAAAAAAAGCCCATACTTTATATTAACTCAGGAGGCATTTACAAGTTTTGGTCCTAAAAATGATTTCCCATTCTGTAAGGCCTAAATCATTTCAGTCCTGAGAACTGTTCACTCCTTTCCAGTGATTCGGGCAGCTAATCAGTGCTCATTCATCCATTCACATTCACCCCACTGCAAACATGTAATACCACATATTTTAAAAGCAAGCACATGGACAACTACTTTTACTTATGTCCTGTCTTTGAAAATTTAATCCTTCTCCTTTATCATGCGATGTAGATCTGAGAGCATCGAATAGCATTCAAATAGCTTGTTGAGTAATGAAAGGTCAGACATGCCTGTCTCGTCTCTTCCAATGTATTCTAAAGCTCTTCTGTTTTTAATTAAGAAATATCTTTGCTTCCACCTTGTACTTCTGGTTGCTCTCATTTTAGCCCTTGTAGTACAATTACATTTGCTAAGAGGGGGTACACATATCATTTAACTTAAGCTTCCAAGTGGAATGCCTGAACTAAAGAATGTAGACTCCCCTGCAGTCAGGACAAGCAAGATCAGCCCCCTCCTGCCCTCACCTTAGAGCAATCACCAACAGCTTGGTTAGGGAGGTCCCTAACTTAACAGGCAATTAAAATCTCTCTCCTTAATTAACCCTCAAAGCATTTACATGTTAAATTCTACCAAAATGTTATGTTCTAATCTTTTTAGGATACAGCTAAGCTGCTGTGTTCAACCACTGAATGTACACATCTACAGGAATGAAAACAGTTAATACAGCTACTTAAATACTTTGCGTTTAACTCCTCCTAACACTCAGCTCTTAGTCAGCCTCCACATTGCTCTCTGAATTGCAAATCAAAGTGAAAGGCTTCATCTGTTAAATGTGTATTTATTTGCCTGAATGAAAATGCACTTAAAGACAGATTTCCAAGAAGTTGAACCATATTATCCTACCTCCTCCAAAACTTATAATTGTTCCCTTCCACATTAGGAAAAGCAAATGACACTACAGAAAAGGGCTTTTGAATATAAGCTGGTGACTTCTGGAGTGTCTAAAATAGAATTCCTTCTTCATTTTGCTATATTCTAATTTCCCCTTGGTCTTTCCCCACCCCCATGTCTAGAAGAATGATTTTTAGCCAAACATTCACTTCACAATACAATATATGGGACCATCTTGTTCCACAGGAATACATTTTTGCATTGCAAAAACATTACAAGATTAAAATGCTGACAAATTCAGCACCTTCCTTCTGCTGGTGAACCGATTAGCTGAAAGAGTACTTGTTCAAATCACCTCATTTCAGTTACATGAGATGCTGGCTTCTATGTTATTTTATTTCATCCTTTTTATCAGCAACCTAATCACCTGATTCTAAGTCTGCTCCACCAGTTTTCCGAGTGCCCTCCTTCCCCTCCGTCTTGTTTGCGAAGGTGAGTTTTGTAGCAGCTACAGTAGAACTTCTGTGATCATCCATCATTCTCACATGTGTTATCATAGCGAATATCTAAAAAGACTACTTCTCAGCTGTAGCTGCGCAGCGTTGCTACAATCAAGCCGTGTGAAGGAATGAAGTAGGTTTCAACAGAGTCTTTAAAAACCCCCACAATCTAAAATTGTTGTCCCTGCTACAACTTCACTTGTCATACATACCAATTACCAACTGCATTTTCCTTGCATGTAACTTTTAATTTGACTTGATTTACTTGAAAGTCTGCTTCTAGATACACAAAAAATCAGAACAGATTTTTGTACTGCACATTTTAAAATTTCACCTTCAAAGTTTTTGAAGGGAGTTTAAAACGCTAACATTTTTCTTTGACTACCTACAAGTTGACAGTGCTATTTTAGTTCTTTTAGTTAATTGTTGTTGAAACAGCTACAGAACAAACTGGGCTTTGGAAGAAGAAAAGATTATTTTGTAATGAGTATTAGTTGAACCTTTAGCTTCTAGGTCTAACAAGGTCTATTCTAACTACTCGAGTGTGAAAATCATTCAAGTATCTTACTTCTAAGGATTGAGTTCTTAACCAATTAAAAAATCTTAAATACAGTTGCAGCAGGTTATCATTTATATATTTGAACACTAGTCCCTTTGAGTCATCCCTGGCATTTAGAACATTCAGTATCTGAACCCTTGAATGCATTTTTTTCATAGGTTTCATCTTGTTTTAACACTCCGAAGACTCTAAGTGTCCCAGCCACATGTTGCACATAGTTTAAGTGGAAATGAAAATCTCCCTTAAAAGATATTCCATACTCCAAGAGAACGTGTTTAGCCTACCCGACTTCTCCGAGATACAGGAAGTCCCAATGACGAGCCATTGTCTACATCTCCCATAAGGAAGTCTGAAACACTGCCAGAAAAACAAATAATCATGTTACTTCATTACTTTACCTCACCAAGCAATTTCAGATCACTGAGAACAAAAATTCAGATTGCATTTCTAATATCCTTTAAAAGTTCTGATAACGATTTTTATCTTACGTTCTCTCCAATTTCTATACTGTCATCGTTTTCCTTGTTAGGAAAAAAACAAACACCCAAAGCAGTAAAATTGTTGTGGATATGGTTAATTTAAATTAGTTTATCAGCTAATATTTGTCCAAAAGAAAACTAAATTTTTTGTGGTTGTTTAGTCTTCATTTGATTGAGCACCACTGTGCTCCTTAAAAACTTCTGGATTCCAACTTACACGTTTCCAAAGGTGAATGCCAATGTTTCAATGGAAGAAAAGATTTCACTGAAGAGTTCTCGTTTGTTTTCTTCATTAACCTCTTTGAAGTTCACCGCTTCGGGGAAAAAAAAAAGGAAAACCAAAGGGTGAGAGGTGGGGTCAATCAAGCAAGTTTACTAGGCCTAAAGGCAAATTTTATACACAAAAAGTCTCCTACAGAACAAGCGACATTACACTTTCCTGAACAATTGGCGAAACAGTTCTAGAGAAGATTAGTAAGAGAGTAAAGACGAAAGGAAAGAAATTAACACAATCCAGATGCTTCCCATGCTGAAATCAGATTACTCTCTCACTTCCTACACGTTCCCACCTCAGCAGCCGCTTTGTGTGGGAACATGATGGTAATGCGAGGGGAAGAGAAACACAGTCATTTACCAGCGAGAGTCAAATCACGCAGCAGCACCACCACAAAGCAGCTCACAACTGCCATCAAAATATTTCAAAACATGTTTCTTTTCTGGGTAGATGTTTCCGAAGTCAAGACAGGAGCAGTAGTTTATGGGGTGCTCCGCCCCCCCAAACTGTACGTGATCCTGTCTATGTATCCAGAACACAGGATTTCTGGCTTGAGTGCAAACAGAAAGCTATCAAAAGGTAGTGTCCATTGCAAAACCTTTTAATTAATAGCTCTACAGTCTGGCAAAAGCCCCTCACTTTTGCATGTTAAAAGTGAGGAAGAAACTCAGCATAACTATTGTTGTTCCAAAATAGAAAAAGGAGCGTTCCTGGACAAATTAGATGGTTTAAACTGGTGATCAAGTATTTATCCACTCAACACTAAGCCTTTAACATGCTTAAATGACAAACTGGAATAATGAGACAAGAAGAATGAATCATCGAGACTTTCTGTGAACAACTACTGGACAAGGGGGAGGAGGGAGAAAGGAGAATACAAAAAGCACAATCATTTTTGCCTGTTTCCAGCTTAACTTGATCATTGGTGACTGGGCAATTTTTTGTAGAGAATTTGTGTATATGCCTCTGAGCCGATGCTGAGCCCTCTGGATGGAAGTTTTCCCAATTTTATATTGCAAGAAGTGACAATTTCACATTAGTATTTATTTTTTAAAAGTTTTAATTTTTTAAGCGATGCAGTATTCTTAATTATCTAGATGCCTAAATTACACTTACACTCATCAGTTTCGGAGATACTGCGGTGACACACAATACAGCTATTTGCCCCACTCACCACTTTTTGCAAGACCTGTGATAATGTTAATTTATGTATCCTCCTTACATTTCAAGTAGAAATATGGAAATAACGGACCGCAATGACTTCTAGAAGTAGCAAAAATTAAGTCACAGTAATACGCTGCCCATCCTATACACATTTTCTTAGCAAATTAAAGTAACAGACTTCAATCTTAAGTATTCAAACTTCCTGCCAGGTGCCTAAACACTAATGTGTAACAAACAAAGAAAGTACAGTAATCTGCTCCCCCATTAGACTTCCTTTGTGAAAGGAAAAGTTTTTAACCAGTAAATTAACACAGTTGAATCCATTCCTTTTTACACAGCTGCCAAAAGGCCTGATCAACATTTTTATAACAATTATTCCTATGCAAAGCTATTACAGAAAATATGTATTCTTCTCATGGGCTATTTTCACAATTACTTACAGATCTGGAAGAATGTGTTGTAATAAGCCTACAGCAAAAAAAAATCGCCACGTATTACAAAAATATTAACCGTCTGTTGCCACAGCTCACTGCTAAATTAAGGCTTCTCCTACCTCTTCATTCTTCTACGCTTCGTAATTACATTTAAAAAAATGCCTCTGACACCTTTGTTTGAAATGAGATTCAGTAAAGCTCATAGATGATCATTTTAACAACTCTGTAAATATTAGTGGATTTTTTATTTTTATTTTTTTAAAATTCAGATTAGTTGAAAACCTCAGCTTTCCAGAGCTAATGCTGCTTATAAATCTAAACTTTGGCTTCCAAACCATTAAGCATCAACAGTTACTGCAAGATCTATTGATTACCAGCCACTAATGACTGGAAAAATCATTTGAGTGCCGGCATGAAATGCAAACTGCTTCAAAATTAAAAGGACCCAACAAAAACTCTCTATACATTCAAAGCACTTACCACTGAAACATTTGTATATCCATTAGCTGCAGCGTCTTCAGAGAAAGAGCACTTCTTTCACTTTGCTAATGAGACATTAATATAGATAGCCTCTCCCTAAAGAAATGCTGTCTCTTTCGCTCTGCCTTCCTGTTGCAGGGCAAGTTAAGCTTTACACTTTATACACCAGAGAAATCCTTTCTTTTCAGTATCCATCACAAATGGAGTAACCAATCTCAACCTTTTCAGAATTACCACTTCCCCAAAAAAAGGTTAGTCCAAACTCTTAGTAACTCAGTGAAATACAAACAGCTTTCTTCTAGCTTACTACCCCTGGAATGCTGATGTACTTAACATCAACTTTAAAGCATGCACGCTCTTTCCCCAGGACATCCTGACTGCACACAATAGCTACTGACAACAATGAACTATAGTAATCTTTCCATGTCTGGAAATGACAGCTATCTATAGTTGTAAAGATTTCAAAGCAGGTATACAACTTTACAGCACTTTTAAGTAAGACTTCAGATGGCACATAATGAACTTTTAAAAAAGATCATATGATGGCAATACATTAAAATCCGGAATCCAGTAACTGAAATGCAAGCCTAGCTTGCGTTAAAGTGGATCTGTAGTTCCAAAGCTAGCAAAGCTGTCTACAAACTGAGGTGAGTTTGGCAACCTCCTCAAAATGCTGCAAGACACTGCCAAGTTTCAACTCTTGGGTTATGCCATCAAACGCTTTCCTAATCAAGCACACAACAGGCTGGGGAACCAACAACAGCCATGGAATTTTGGAAACCAGAACCCCAGAAGCTGAAGCAGGGCCTGAGGACGTGAGCAATGCTTCTGAAACTACGGCTGTCAGCTGTCAAGACCGAAGCGGAACCAGGGCCTTTAAAAGATGATGCTTAGACAGATCACTGCAACCACAGCATAGCACACAAGGTTCTACGATGCTCTCTTGTACCCTTCCAGTCAAATCAAGACAGCGCAGCCCAGGAAACCCAGGGGACACAGCCATGCCGGAGTCTGCAGGAGTTTCCTTGCTTCCTGCTCCCCCCTCCCCACAGACACGTGCAGGACTGGCAGCAACAAAGCTACCTTGCCAGCTGTCTGCAGAGCCTGGACAAGCCTAAACTACACCAGCTCACAGAATTTACTCTGCGGGACAATCTTCTCATACCCCATAGACAGATAACACCATTTATTTCCTTAGACAGGAATCCATCTTCATTCCATACTTTACTACCTGACTTTTAAGCAGTAAGCAACTGGCTGACTTGTTGGAACTGAATACCTTTGCAACCAATTTTCTGTCCTTGAACTCCCAACAATGCTTTCAAGAACCTTTCAGAACTATTTCAAAAGCAAAACCACCACCCAAGCAACCAAAAACCCAACCAAGACCAAAACCTACTTCCCTCTCCCAAAAAGACAACTTGTAATACTTATTACCTCACATCTTTTAAAAAATGTGTTTAAAAAAAAAAAAAAGAGTAAAGAGTACTAGTATGCAGATTAGAAAGGAAGAGGAGCAGAATTCTTGGGATCTCAGAGCTAGAGAGGACCAGCAGGCTGGCTGTCCAGGCCCCACTGTTCTACTTTTAGTTTTCTGTGCCTGTACTTACTAGAGGCTAAAGCCTCCTCAGCTCTAGCTGGACACCAACAAGTCAAGTTTGAGGAACTCTTTCCTACTCCCTCCATAATAAATTTTTTTTCTGAATGTGGTGCTTGAGGATATGGTTTAGTGGTGGACTTGGCAGTGATAGGTTAGCAGTTGGACTCGATGATCTTAAGGGTCTTTTCCAACCTTAACAATTCTATGATTCTACATCACAGATACACCAACAAAACTGAAATTACTTTACCTTGCTAGAGGTATTTAACTTTGATGCAGAACCATTAGGGGAAAAAAAATACCTAAAAGGGAACTTCTACAAGACAAGTGCTATTTTCAGCTTCACCAGGAATCTGCATTCAATCTAGTGATTCAGTTAAGCCAGAAGGTGCAATTTTGAGCAAGAGAACAGTATAAACTTGAACTCAGCATGGGATCAGGAGAACCATGTACTCTGGGGACATCAACTATTTAAAGACATTAAGTGGAGAAATAACAACTGAGTACGATTGCGTGCCAGACTGGGAAGTGACTTCCAGAAATAGGAGTCTAAACAGGTTCCAGGCAAGACGCTACACTAAGTCTCAATTCTTCCACATCAAGCGAGGGGCCATTTAAAAGATATGCTTTACAAAGCACTTGAGTAAGCACGTATAACTAGTAGGGTCCAGGCAAAGAGGCCTGGTGAACCATGTCATGTCCAAGATATAACCAGAGAAATGAAGGGTTTTTTCACCTACATTTTCCTCCAGCCTCAGTCTAAGATGGTAAAAGACTCTCATCATCTGTTCTGCCAAACATCATTTGCCATGGCAAGATTAAGGTAACATGCTATAGCTAGTTTTTCCTTCAATCTGTCCAAACTGAAAAGCATTAGGCATCCAAAGCAGAGCTACAAGCACATCCATGTAATTCCCAGCGAAGGATCTGAGAAATAGCTGAGAAGCTTGATGGACGGGCACAAGCACTAATTTTTGCTAGCATTCAAAATACTCCCACTCACAATAATTTGAAGAGGATGGTCTGTCTGCACTGGACATTCATTACATTTAAATCACAGTGCAACTTGTCATACTTAGGACAATATTTGACATACCAGAGTCACTGATAGGCTCTGGTTTCAAAGTTATTGTGATTTCATTAAGAGCAAAGACAGCCATTTGTTAAAATAACCATTTGCCTGTTCCATGAAATTCCAAATACAAACTAGATTTGAAACCCTGGCATTATGCAAAGATTGAAAAAGGTCTTTCTAGAACATAAGCCAGTTATGCTTCTATTTCTGAAGGGGAGAGGAACAACCCCACATGTAAATTCCAGCTTGTTTCTATTTCATCCTTTCCTAAATAAACAGCAGAAATTTTCCATGCCAGGTTAATCTTCTTCCTAGTCATAAATCTGACTACAGATACAGAGTGCTTCCGTGTCTTTTTATAGTTCTGTCCTCCAATGACAAGAAACAGATGAGTCAGATTAACTTTTTTCATAATGTCACACTAACACAGGCTGGGAAGACAGAGGAAAAAGGATACTGGTTCTGTCTTACCAGCTCCTCACATTCTTGTAGCTTCCTGTTTATTCAAAAGTTACATCTCTTCTAATGAAATAACTGCAGCTGAAATCCTGTGAACCTATGTGTTACTGACAGGCCCCTGTAAGCAAACTTGAGGTCTGATATGCTTACAATTCACCACAACATGCTGTATTTTTAACTTCAGCTTCCTCAGCTCCAGTTGTACACTTCAGTTTGAATACAAACACGGAGGAATATGATCCTCACACAAAAACCAGCTGTAAAAACTAAACAGGTGCTAAACTGACTTCACATTTACCACAGGTTATGCTGGGGGCAGGCAGACCATTTTAATACAGCAAGGGTTTTGGTGTTCTCAGAGAAGTAGGACCAAAGTACCAGTTGCAAAGAGCTGAAGCCCCCTGACTCCCCGTATCCATCTCCAGACGCATGAGGAATGCAATACATGGCTGAGCAAACTGATAGGCATTACTGAAGTCTTCACATGAAAGCACATATTTGTATCAAAGGCTACAAGTACTGAGGCAGGACTGACCGAGACCACCTTCTATAGGGCGATCTGGAGCTCCTTTTCCTTGCGAGGCCAGGTCACACAGCGCTGGATCGCAGGAACAACAGTTCGCCGTAAAGTGAGCTTGTGTTTGCTTTAACCAAACAATCAGTTTATGCCAGCCGCTCCGTTCTAGGCCCAGAACGTACGCTGCTTCCGCGGCAGATGAATAACTCATGGAGAAATTAGTGAGAATGCTATGAACAGCGATGGCATGCCATAATCTTTCATTCCATCAGAAAACACTTTTTATCTATTTATTCAAGCTGGAAGAACACACTTGTATCAGATCAGCACTGTGCACAACATCATCACTGTACTTTGGATCCTGTAGCAGGAGACCTAAAGTTAAGTTTTCAGTACTGTCAAACCACTGCCAATGAGAAAATTATTCACAGAGTAACATAACCAAGTGGGGGAAAAAGCCAAAACCTGAGCTCAGTTCCACCTCAAGGACAAAGACTGTTACCACAACAAAAATCAATCCTTTCATGCCTTTTTTCCCTTGAGTGGTTTCTCAACATACAAGATTATATTTGAGATAGTTCAGGTGAGCTATGGCTGAATGCAGACTTTTCAGATGTACCTGAAGTATGGTCTTATAGCTTGAGCCGCTTGAGCACATTTGACAGAAAACCAGAAGACATGACTGTACTGCTTCTGTTTCAAGAGGCATTCTTACAAAATAGGGAGGAGTAACTTTCAAAATTCTGTAATTATACAATATGCACAGTGCTTTCCTAACAGGAGTTTTTCTTTCAATATAGAAAATAACGCAATCCCTCCGTGACTGCAGCTCCTCAAACTCAATATATGTGAACTCTACAGTGAGTGAACTCTACAATGCAAATGTTAGTAGCTAATTTCAAGTGCAAACGTATTTATTATATGAATAAAATCTGTTTGGGGGGGAGAAGCTGACAAGTGTTTGTGAGTCTCTCCATTGCCAAAAAAACCACTTAATACTGATGTTACTTCTTCTGCTCACTATCAAGAGAAATGAATGAATCCTAAAATAACTATTCAAAGAACAGCTACTCATAAAACCAGGCAGAAACAGATGCATATACGAAAATGTATGAGCCACCAATGCATCTGCTGAGGGTTCAGTACTACTGAAACTGTATGATGGAACAGCGTGCACCAAGAAAAGAAAAAAAAAAAAAATATGTGTGGCATCAAATTCAGAAGGCTGCAAGTACTCTGGAGGAATGGATTACGTAATTCAACGAAGTGCTTAGGTCTCCACTTCAGAAGTAGAAGGGTAGGAGGGCGAATACATAAATCTAGATCTGGAAAACTGGTTCAGCACTAGAACTACAAAAAGTGACCTTGGACTTATCATGGACTTTAAATCGAACACAAAAATTGACAAAAAGGCCAACGTGATTATGGAATCAATCAACAATGTTACCACGTGAGAAAGGGAATGTAATTGCACAGCTTTAGTCTGTAACGGCAAACTTGGACAGTATATACAGAGATCAATTTATTGCATATCAAGTACAACCTTGATAAACTATGTAGCCCAGAGAGAATAGATTTACTGCAATAGTTTTTGGAAACATGAGTTAGCAAAGGTTGATGCAGTCTAATTTACTTACATACCTTAAACCAGTTCTCCTCAACATCCCTTAATTTAAAGAAAGAACCTGTGCCCACTGGAATTAGAGGGGAGTGGAGACACACAGTAATCTTACCATAGCACTTAAGCATGGAAACAGCTTGTCCAAGAGGGACATAGAATTATGTTTGCTAAATATTTAGCCTGTTCTCACATGTAAATATCTGATTACGGTTGTACACATGTACTTAACTCTTCCTGAGACCAACAAGACAAACGACAACCTCTTGGGGACACCCTCTGCATTTCTACTGTTACATACAATTCTCTAAAGCAAATTCAGGAATTGCAGTTATAATCCTGTGGTCATTTCAAATACCAGTGACAGATCTATAGGAAACTCTACATGTAGCAGGAAGAAAACGCAGAGTGAGCTGCTAGTACCTGCCAAGATCAAATAAACTGGCAAAAGAAAGGAATAATCCATAAAAAGCTTGGAAGAATACAAGATAAAGAAATCAGGCAGCTAAACAAGTTTACATTTTAACTGATATTCCTACTTTACTGAATCAGCAGTATATATTCAGACATACTAAGATTATTAGGAAGCAAGGGGAAAAACCCTAGAACAAAGAGAAAAACTACATTATATATCTCTTAAGGAAGATGTTCCACACGATTTAACACAGGCTAGAGCTGGAGATTTAACCCTACTCCTCAAAGCGTTCTCCATGCCACACAGAAGAAACTGTACTGGTTCCACAGTAATATACCAGACACATTCCAGAGTAGGGAGAGCTGCAGTCAAAGGGTCAAAGGCTACCCAGAGAAGAAACAGTTATGGTTTACGGGACTGGCAATTGTGTGCTTCACCATTTGCATTCTTTTGACACGCAGAGAACTGCGACAGCAAAGGCCAGCCATAGAAAGTATTAACGTGTATGTCTGCAAGGATTTTTTATTGCCCTTCACACCTTTACCACGCTCATGATCTGTTTGTGGAATTCATAACTAAGTGTTAGGCCATTCAGATTTGGATTGCTCATTTAGGTATTTCTTCACATGATATAAATACAACATCATCCCCACAAATTCACAGAATTACGCAAAGGTTTTTTCCAAATCCCTAAGTGGGTAAATGCGAGGTTTATCATTCTGTGATACACAAGATCAAAGGCTTGTGCTTTTGGAATTCGGTGTAGGTCTGCAGCTAGCTTCCTATAAGCAGAATTTTATTATTTTATTAAAGCAACAGGGGAACAAGCTATTTAGTATTACTTTTCACTTAGGAAAAGTATTTTTTAACAAGTGTAAAGGTATTACTCGTAAAAAAACACATTTCTTCTGTATGCATAGAAACCTATAACTCCAAGCCAGAGTCAATCAAGTCACTAATTACAATTTTCCAAGAATACGAAAGATAGTAATTCCTTACCTTTTACTTTTGCAATTACTGTTCCTGCAGCACTAAGAATATCAACTGAGTTGAGAGTCTGATGTTTATTTATCACTGCTTTTAAAACACGTAGCAACTCCCCCAGGCGTTCATGTACCACCTGATGCAGGCCATCCTGATTTTCTGCAAAAAGTAAAGGAGAAGCTACATTAAAATTGTGACTTAATGCCCAAATGCATTACAAACCACTTCAATGGTATTCAGCCGCACTGATGTCTAGGCCATATAGAAGCTGGGCCTGCTTAGAACAAAGAAATGGTTAAAAAAAGTTATACTAGCATTTGCCAACAGTTTACTTGCAATTTTGTATGCTGTTTACATATAAACTCACTTCTCCCCAAAATCAAGCAAGTATACTTTAAGAACAACTAAACAAAAAGGGACTCTATACCAATACCTGAAGGTTTCTGAATTGAACCATCATCAATCTTTTTTTCATGTCATCAACTACCATTTTGACAATTACATGTATTCAAAAAAGAATATGAACAAAAGCAGATTTGGATTGTTCCTTAGATATTTCTTTACCCAATACAAATTCAACACCACTTCTGTATATTCATAAAATTAAACAAAGATTTTTGGCAAATGTTGGCTAGCTTTTAACTCAAGTGTCGGTCAAATCTTAAGCATCTTTGGACTATAAGCCTAAAACTACACAGGTCTGTCTTTAAGCACATCAGTCCTGGTAAAGAAGTTGAACACCTGAATTATTCTGTAGAATTAGGCCTAATGAGAAAAATTCTCAAACAAGCACACATACAGCGTAATAATTTTTACAGCATATGGCTCTTGCTGTGTGCCCCTAAATCCTGTCCGTCCCCCCCCCATTTTAAAAAAAATAGTTCTTGTTGCATGCACGGCACAGGTTAAACCACAAGCTCTTCTGTTCTGTTACAGAAGAGGTGCTGGTGCACGGAATTAAAGTTTCACATGCGCTAGAGTGCTGCGTTGCAAGTTGTGGTAAAAAGCATTCAAATTCAGGAAAGTCTAGCTTATGAAAAAGAAAAAGAGGATCTAATACAAGCTGACTCACTTCCCCACCAAGCAAAAAGGAATGGCAATTCTGTGTTGTCTGTGGCCGTGATAACAAACAGGTCAATACAGACAATTACAGTACAGTGCAAATTCATCCAGTGTTACTCAGAGAACAGTTTCAGATCTGAGGCATTTTGTTCTGGCTACAAGCCATTATATTTAGTCTAGAGGCACCTAAATTTTTCTGAGGAACAACAAAGTACAATATTACACATCAGCACAGTATATCCCTACTGCCAGGTGGGGGGATCATATACAAATTGTATGTGATTGTATCAGGTGCAAAAGCAAGCCTTCTAAGGACCCCTGTGTGCTGCAGGATTTATCTCCCTAGATGTGAAATATCAGGAGATTTTTTTTCAACTCAGACTAGCTTATGCACAGTCCAAGGAAAAACCTTGACTCAGGAAGTGGACTAAGGCAAAACTTTATCTACCATTCACCAGAATGTTGCATGTTTTTTCCTGCTGGAGGGGAGTTGGAAGCTCTATCTGTAACAAGACACACAGAAGTCTATGAAAACACATCTTGCACAGCAGTAATTTAAAAAAGCTCTATGTAATTTGTTCAAGAAACACAGTTGTGGCTTTAGCTTCATTTACTTGTATACATAATGGTTTTTAACTGAGGACTCAAACACAGCAAATGCAAAAGAAACCGTCAAGAGGCTGGTACTAAACGTGGCTATGATTCAGTACATACCGATTAGTAGCAGAGGTAGTTTACAACAAACACACATTGATCTAAAGGCATACTATAGCTCAGAGTTTGGAACTTAATGGGGAAAGCAATCCAGGCTTGAAGCTGTTTCCATACAAGCAACAATAGCAGAAGCTGGGACCTCGGATAAGAGATGCTTTAGAGGGGATATGAAAGAATATTAGAAAATCATGAAAAGCCTGAAAATAGCATGTAGAATCAATTGCTTACTGATGTCTTTCAGCTAAATATAACACACTTTAGATGATTACACAGAGCAAGCACGAGCCAGATTCAAAACAGAAAAGGGTGATTCTTCATGTAGCAGACCTGTAGAATTTCTTGCCAAAACACAGCATCGACACAAGAAGTTTACATGGAAACAAGGAGAGACTAGACAAGCTCTTCTAAGCTTCCCTCTGGGTTTCTAATGAGACAGTAAATACCTTACCAGGTCAGGCCATGGGCCCAGCTAGCAGTGGGCAATGCTGCTTAGGAGACAAGACCGGCCGCTTCCTATGCTTTTAGTAACTGCTTACAGACCTGCTGTCTTGGAATTAATTTAATTCCTTTTGAACCTGCCTCCACAACTTCTCTTCACTCAATTACTTCACTCATTAGTCTACTGAACTACTAAGCCTTGTACTAAAACAAACAAGGAACTGGCAACAGTGCAAGAGCTCCCCTAAGCAGAGAGGGTTCAGAAGATAGGTCCAGCTTATAATTTTTACTTTTCCCTAGCTGTTGGCTTTTGGCAGTCTCTGGAGCTCAGACACCCAGTTAGGCACAGCTTTAGTCTAAGCCAGCATGGCCATTGCCACCTTCTAACACTTGGAGAAATTCTATAGCTGTCAAAATGAAACCAGATAATTTTAATGGTCCCTTCGGGCTTTAATCCATCAAAGCCTCAATTGTACTCCATCAATGCAAGAATAAATGCTGTTGGGAGTACTGGGCAGCTCCAGGCAAAGGCAACGGGGAAAGGCAAAGACAGCAGAGCTGTATTGATGCCCAAAAACCCAAAGTAGATCAGACAACGTAGAAAATAAATCGGAAAATTATAGTAATGTTATTTTCAGGAAATAGGATATTAGATAGTTAATGGTAATTCCAATTAATTCCTTAAGAAGCATGTCTAGTGTGCAGACCGAAGCTCTGAAATACTTAAAGGAGGAGTTAGTCATGGAGGTCGTGTCTCATCTCTTCTTATAAACCTCCAGAGGCAGACAAATACTCCACAATCCTTCATTCGGACTAATGATTTTTATTGTCAGGACTGAGACAGACAAGCTTTTATGGAGGCATTTGAAGACTATATGCCACAAGCCTTCCCCATAACTAGGTCCTTTTGGTGGGTAGACTTTTGGACCCCAAACAAGTAGGGGAGGGGAGACAAGGCAGGAAAGCAGGCAAACCAACCTACAGATTACTCCCAGTTTGAGTTCTCTGTGCATCACAGGCATGCGACTAACTGCGTGATTTATTCTGGGGAGTTCAGTGTGACCCACAACTACAGGCTTGTCATTACAGGATAAAACAGCCGCTGGAGGTTCCTTACAGGTTAGGTTAAGGGGAAAAAAAAAAAATCATAAAGACTAATTAAAGCATATCTGATCCCAAAATGCAGTTTCTTAGCATTAAGATTTGATTATATCTTACCAGACCAACAGAGTTAGGGAGAAAAACAAAATAAGTGGGAGTGGGAGGAGAGAGAGAGAGGGGAAAAAAAACCCCAAACCCACAAACTTAAGGGACACAAGCATCTTCAAGTTTGAAGCAGCAGCAGCGAGCTTCAAAGGGAAATGCAAGTTGAAAACAACTGCTGCGTTGAAGTAGATGTTTATCATACCATCCAGGAGAACACCATCACTAAAATAATGCATTCAAGCATGAGATTAGTTATGTGTACTCTCAAAGGCAAAGGTCTGGCTACACCCAACTGAGATTTCTTTGTATTCCATCACTATTATTTGTTTACAGAATATCTGAAACATTGTTCTGGGCCTCCAGAAGACAAAAGGTCTGTGACACAAGTAGTGGGGTGGGGGCAGAAGCCATCAGGAACCACAACTACCCTGCATTTAGCGACTGAGACTCACCAAACAGACACCAAACCAGAGATTTCCTGTTCAGGACAGATCTAGAAACCTCAAGTAGTAAAACAATCTAAATATGCCAGATTAACAGAAACACAGTTTTAACACTAAGGAGTCCGAAAATGGCTAAGAGGCCAAAACAACAGTAGAACAAATATTGTTTACAGTGAAATGAATGAGGAAATATGTCTCCAAGTTTCTGCAGCAATTCAATGTGGCCTAAGTAGTCATAAAAATTAATATTTACTTTCAGTTTTTCTTCTGTCCCTTTTCTCCTGTACATATTCATTTATCTACATGAAGTCAAGCAAGAAATTCTTCCACCAGTGGATGCTATGTCAGGTTTAAAATATTTCTCAAGCTTAATAACATGAATTGCAATAGCATAGACGACTAGTTAGTACTCAGGCCTAGAGGACTGTGTCTGCTGGTGATTCTGCAGCAGAGGGGACCCCTCCGGGCACGTGAGTTCAGCTGTTTGCTTAGGTGACTGCAGTTTCCTGGAATCTCTGGGAAGAATCAGTGAGCCCTCTACCCCCCAAAAGAAAAAAAATGTCATTTACTTTAGCTGAAAACAAGCTCTTCCAAAATATAAAGGCAACCACGTGAAAGCATGCTCTGTAGGAAAAGTAGAGAAAGAAGAATAGGGTGAAAAAGCATGCATTCAAAGCTGGCAAACCTAATGAACAAGAATGATACAACAAAGCAGCTGGGAAGCCTGTCAGTGTCAGCCAAGCCACCTCAGTAGCACGCTGTTGTCATTAGCATCCCACTCGTCAATGGTTTCAGTCACCACATTTTATCACCACTCATCCATCTTTAAAGTAAAGACAGAATAAGCTATCCATTTTCTCATTTTAGGTATTTCTCAACAGGAAGCCTTTGTTTAGTAAATACTAGCAAGCAGTAATGGACGGGCCTTATAGCTACAGATTCTGTCCATGCAAAACAAACCAAAATTTGCTCATGAAGCTTGTCAGTGCCAGTCACCCTCGCTGCCAAGTCAGGGCTGGTCACAATACGTGCAGTCGGGAAAGGCACTGCTGTGTCAGTTGGCTGGTATTCTTTTGTCTGACCTGATTTATTGTTGGCCTAAACATTTCGGAAGCTGTTTATTTCAACAAATGTTTGCCAGGACGATTTAAATACAGACTAACATACAGTTTTTCCCCTCCATGGCCATCGCACATCCTACATTGCTGTTCAGATGCGTACAGAAGATGCATGCACCGTTCTGCTTACCACTTCTCCACCCAGAACACAAACACCTTCTGACAGCGGCAGACTCTCCTTCTACTACCCCATTTCCACCAACCATAAGAGAAGGGGAACCACTAACACAACTATGGTTTTGCTGTGGCTAAAAGTTTGTTTAGAACTGAAGTTGGTCACGCTGATGAAAAGGAAAGATAGGGTATCGATCTAGATATACCAACTGAAAAGTAATGCATCCATGAAAAATTCTTGAAGTCTGATTACATGTAAGACTTTCAAAGCAAATATTCAAGTTCACACCATCTAATAAGGTCCTGCTTTCCATAAGAAGCTTTTTACAAGTAGAAAGGTGTGATTATTTACTCCATGCATTCAGTAGCATTCAAGAACATTACACACAGTGAAAGATACTATCAGCGTGGAACAAGCTGCCATGCATTCTCTCCACCGCCACAAGCTTCTATACACAGACCATTCTTTTGACTATGGGAGGGGAATATATATAAGATCTTCTCAGCAAGCGAGATAAATTTAATATAAACAATGTAACTTGTATCTTTGCACAAATAGTTTCTCCTCACAAATATAAATAAATGCCTTGTCTTTGATAAGTGTCTACCACAACCTAGCTCACTCACTGTATGGATGTTACCACTAGTTTAAGATTAATAAATGCAGCTGGAGGAGAACACTTGAATGCCAGTTGTGTACAAAGCCTCCAGGGCATAGCCAGTGGCAGAAGCTAACCATCACCCTCACTAGGTCTAGTCCCTGTTTTGAGAACTTCCTTTGTCAATTCCTGCTTTCCCAGGATCAGCTGAGGAGTGCGTACCTCAGCTCCCCTTTCACTTCCACTGAAATACAGGAGCCTCAGTTCTGGTTTTAAGTACCACTGCACATCATGTGCATACATCCCAATCTCCTCCAGAAGAAAAGGCCAGACAGAACAGTCTTGCAGGCCAATGGCGAGAACAAGCACACAAACTGGGAAGTAATTTCCCCAATATCTGCATCCATGACGTTTTATTAAAGTTTCACCTTATGGAATGCAGTCAACTCCTCATCACTTTCGATCTTAGAAGAATTCAGAAGAAATAAGTTTCAGTAACCAACATTTCAATCTGCAAGACCAACATCTTGGCTAAAAGACTGCCAACTCTTATTTACTAATAACCTCATTTTCAGCATTAAGGTAAATTACATCCTGTTTCCATGAGGTTACGCAGAAGGATTACATGATAGCTATGCCACGTAGGTTGAGGGAAAAAAAAGTCATTGGCATTGAAATGAAGCTGATGCAAGGTAAAACAACTTGAAACTAAAATCCCATTACTATCATCTTCATCAATGTCCGTATTGTGTACTAGGAAACTGTCAGCACTCGGTTCTGAACCTGATCCAGACTATAAGGCTTCCCATTGAGCATCACAGAGTAGGCAAAACAATCACACAACAATGAGCTGTGTGGAAATCACTTAATTCCTACATCTGCAGTTTGGGAAACAGTCCCAGACCAACCCATCATTTTATTTTCGCCCTTCTCCCCCTGTCAGCCCCACTCTAACATGATTGACAGCCTGCCATATTTGTCTGATTTGACAGAGGTCACTAGCACACTGAAAACACAAGAACTAATCAGAGTGAAAGCATGCTTTACACTTTGGTTTGACCATAGTGAAGTCAACCTATGTCACTGCCGTCTAGTCTAGTTTCAAGGAAGCTTTTGTAAGGCAATAAACATGGGCTAGACGTGATTTTCATTTATTGTACAGATATAAAATGAACAAAACTTTTTTCCTTTAATGGTGGCGTAGATATTTTATTTGCTGGTGGCCACAGTTCAGGAGTGATGAGAACAGGGCAATCTTAGCTATCATATTTCTTCCTTTATTTGGCTGTATAAACATGCTGCAGATGTAAGAAGGAAACATTTTAATTCACTGAAAAACAAACACTCAAAGAATTTCTGGAAGAATTTATCCTTGTAAAAATCTCTAACAAGGCTGGGAGCTGCCAAAGGCACCAGTGAAATCATCACATTTCAAACCCGTGTTACGATGCAGAATTAGAAGCTACCTACCCATCCCTGTCAAGAAATGTTGTACTTGAAGCTTTCAAAATAGCGAGCTGGCCAGTCCAAGCTTTTTTGTTAATCAGTATCATGGCAACCCTTGTTGTCATGGCATCATTAAAAGACACCAGACCAAATTCATACAGTCTTTGGCAACATGCGCTCCAGAATCCACCACAACCCATGTTTTAATCACATTATATTGCAGGAAAACTGACAACTTACAGAAAACAAACAGTTAAGCAATTATTTCAGTGAAGAAATCTGAGGACATGTAAAGTTTGATCAGGAATGAGAAGAAAGGCATAAAAATAGTAACCCAAATCCCTACATTTGACATAAAAGCATTACAGTTTGGGAGGGTTTTTGAGAAGAACAATATACAGATCCAATTCAGCAAGAATGCGTGGAAGCTTCCTACAAATAGCTTATTGATCACAGTATATTGAAAGTGGCAATGTTTGATTTAATCTTTTAAAGCAAATAATGCTTTTCTAAAATGAGAAAGGATTTAACATTTGGCAAGCCAGTTGCATCTTTATTGCTAAACTGCTACGTTTGATCTTAAAATTAGGTTGTACAAATTTAGGTTAAACTTAAGCACCTGGTATTTACACATTTTTTGATATTTTTAGGGTGGAAGTTCTCCCTTGACTTTTTTAGATAAACAGGGTAAAAGTGCAGGCTTGCAATTTTTGCAGAAAAATTGCTCTTGGATAAAACACAAAACTATCCCCCGTTAGTCCAACCTTCCAGGTAAGATTTCTAGCATGATGAGTTTTTGTTGTGTACCACAAACACCCAAACAGCCCTTTCAGATTTGTCATTTGCTATCAGGGATTGGCCAAAATACATCAATCTATCCATTTAGATTTGACCTTAACCATGCTGACTAGCCTCTGATGTGACCTTAATCTGTGGTGGGGTTGGTTTGTTTTTAAAGTGAGGCTTAACATTCCTACCCCTTTTTAATTATGGGCCAATTCTGTACTTCTAAAAAGTCAAAGCTTAGGTTAGAAGTCCTTCTTGCCTATGTAAATAGGGCAAACAAGACTAAATTAATTTTCAGAAATTAATGGAAAGTTATATTAAAAAAATCAAGGTGCCATAAAAACATCTTTTCAAAGAGTCAAGAAAATAGCTGGTGCACATGCAAAATAATCAAAACCTTATAATTCTGTCTACACTGAAAGTAGTTAAATATTTTCATTATGTCAATTTGCCAACTGACATTAGCAGAATAGTTGTTACTTCACATTCATTTGACATTTAAATTCATAGATGAACTCCCTATTTGTGCATGTGGGGAAGCCTTTTGGAGAAAACCTACCACAATGCAGCTTTTCATTAATCTATTTCAATATGCTGTACGCTACATTCCTTCAACTTTTGTGTTCTACTAGCCTTGAGATTCCAGTCAACTAACCTAGATATGCTCAGCCATGCAGTTTAATCTTTAGAATACATGAATCTTTTAATAACCCAAAATTTAAAGACCAGAAACCAATAACAAAAATTGTTGGAGTTTCCTTATTTACCTGTTTCTGACAAATAAGAGCGAACACACTACATGGCCATTTTAGCCACTGTTCATATAATTTCCATGAGTCTTCCAGAAGTTTAAGAATAAAACTAGGTGAGGATGACACTTCAGCACTTCTGGAACACGTTTTAAGTCAGAAATGTAAATTATCAAGTGGATGTAAGATTACATTCTTTACGATGGATACATCTGCAATAAGCCTGATCAGTCACGTTTCACCGGAAAGTCATATCCATCAGGGTTAGCAACTATGCTTTCAGCACTATGCTACTTATTTCTTATTCAAGGGCATTTCACTAAAACTTAGTAAAGGAGTTCCTGGACTGAACAGCTGCCAGCGGAAGACACTGTTAACTTAAAAAGAGAAAACTTTTATGCTTTAAGCAACTGTGTTCCTTGCATATTGGTTCAAGTTCTTAAAAAGATATGAAATAATACTCACTCAACTTTAACAGCACAGATTTCTGGAAAAAAGAACAGGTCAGAAAAGGAAAGAGTATCCCCAGAAAGTTGATCTTACCAAATCAAACTGGAACACAGAAAGGGTAGTGTGAAAGTTTTGGTGTATTCATTCAAAAGAAAATAAATTTAACCTTTGCTAACCCACATCAAGAGATTATAAAAAAAATACTTAACCTTTAACTCATTTTACTTTTAGTCTAAAACACTATTTGTTCTACATGGCTGTTCCTTCTGCTTTTAGCCTAAGTCACTGATGGAGCGAAGAAGCTATTTTATTGCTGCCAGCCCACCTCGTTTTCAAAAGACCGCACAAAGCCAGGATTATGAGATTATATGGTGTTAAACAAGACGTGCATTACTTTGTGCATTTCTTTCAAAGGATCTTTTAAACACAGTTATAGACTACTACAGGATGTGATAGCATTCCATTTCTGTTTTGCTGATTAAAAAACAAGTTATGCAAAATCAACCTAGATTTTAAGTGGGATTCAACTCACTGAAGCAGCAGCCAGTACCATTAGCCATCCAGAAAACTGGTGAACATAAAGGATTAATTATTGAAGTTCCAGCATTGAAGTCCTGCTGAAACAACCACCCCAGAAAGTAAAGCCTGGCTCTGTAACTTGCACAGGTAACTCTACAGCGAGATGAGCCATTGAAATGCTCAAGAGGAAATACTTCCAAGTCTTCCCACTTCCTAGATTCACAAATACTCAATCTCCTGTGCAATGTAACATTTTGGTATCAGATATTCCACACCAAAACAACTTCGACGATTTTTCTGTAAAGAGAAAACCCTACAACTCTGTCATTATAGCAGTAACTGATGTCAGACTGGCACTTGCACATCCCAAAAATCAACAGAAACCCTCTGCACAGCTTGCTATACATTTTCAATTGAGTAGTATTTCTTCACACATAACTTGCAGTGGAAAGGTGAAAAAGACAAACCACAGATTCTGTTTGCTTTATGGCTTTGGATTTACACAGCTGTTTCCTCCTAGTACCACCAAGCTTGTCATTCCAGCTAGTCAATGCTAAATTAAAAAAAAACAACCAAAGGATGTACAGGCCAGTAAAAGCTACAGAATATGAAAATTATAATAGAAACAGGCAGAACTTGGTAAACTACATATTTGAATAGCAGCCCCATCCATTTAATTTTTCATTCAATGGCATGCAGCATTTGATGTATAACAAGCTTCTCTCGTTATTAAGAATCCAGTGTATTTATATGCTCCAGACCTATTGCTTTCTTTCCAAATTAAGTTCTCCACCATATCCTCTAAAATCTCAAGTCTAGCCATCAGCCAAAGCCAGGTACAGCTAGAAAGAGTTCTCCATTCCTTGCTGAATTTGCTTGCTTGTTCTTAACACAAGGGCTTAAACATGAATACCAGAGAGCATTTCATTTGACAACTCTACAATCTCAATCCTACTCTTAGCTTCCCCTTCTTCACAGCCAGCATACGCAATTTATCACGGTCGCTTTCTTAAGGCCCTTCACAAACTGTCTTCACTCAACTATCACAATTCATGTACGCTACTAAGCTACAAAACATAAAGGACTACCCCTCCAAAAACTGCCTCCTTCAACTGCTCTTCCGCTGGCAGTGGTTAGCCTACTCATGCACTGAGACCACAGCCCATTTTGTTGACCAGTACTGTTCTGTTTCTCTGCACCTCCCCTTCAGTGATTCCAGTAAATATTTTCCCCCCATTTATCAGCACTGAAGAACTTCTGGACAGACTTTTTAGTTCCATAGTTGTGGTAGCATCTAGAACAAAGTACCTTATATACCCTAAATACAACAGATTAATGAAAAAAAAGCCCCCCGGGGCGGGGGGGGGGGGGGGGGGGACGACACCCCAAACCGCAAAGTAACAAAGCTCAGATAAGTAGTACTAACAGGACTTTGAAAAATGGCATGAGCTGCTCCGACACTCACCTGTGGACCCTGAACCCAATCTAAACGCAGCACAGAGAATCACCACAGGTGAAAAAGGGAACATGCTATATTACAACAGCTCTTTGGAACAGCTGAAGTAATCAGAATTTGAACCTTAACCTTTCTTATTTCTCCTGTACATTCTCCAATACCCATTTACATTAAAAAATAAAAAATATCTGTATGTTATTTCACATACACACATACAAGAAAGTGAGAGACCGAAGTGCTAGCATTCGTTCTCTGGTCATCATTCTAGACCAAAGCCAACTGGACCCATTTTAAATGCTGCTTCACAAGCAAAAGGACTACGTAACTGAGTGCCCTAATCCCAGAAATAAGTCTTGTAAGTTCCTTTAAAAGCTTTTCACTGCTCCTTGCATTAGATATATTTTCATCGCCATTTGAAATTTAAACAGTAATTCATTGTCACTTCAGATTTAAGCAATAACTCGACTTGCTCAAATATCCGAAGCATTTACTCATGACACATAACATAACTCTGAAGGGGTAAGTTTGATTAAACCAATATTCATCTTTATTTTGAAGACTCAAGACAACCAAATTAGCAAGTAAGAGTTCCTACATATTTTTAACAATTAGCCCAAGAAAGTACCTTCAAACAGTAAACAAGGAAAGAGCAGTAAAAAGGAAAAATCCTTTGTCTGGCTAAATCACAGCCTCTACAAAAAAAAATTCCTCAAGTCCTATGTTTTTCAGTTACACCATTCTGTAATGAATGCCATTAAGATGAAAGTTTAACCCAAACATAACTATTTTCTACAGCCTTACATGAGTCACCTCAATCTTCTATAAAAGGGGAATTCGAGGGAGACAAAGGAGTGAGTCCCCAGAACTTCCCTACTTTCCTTAAAAAAGGGCAACAGCTACCTACAAGACCGAGGTCCAAGCTCTGTATCAAATCTCCTACCCTGCCAGCAGTTCTAACTCCAATCTAATACCGAGACATTAGGTCTCACACAACCAAACCACTGCAACTGCCAGCTTAGACGAACACTTGCTTGGAATTAAGAAACAAGTCAGCTTCAGCTCTGTGACCTAGCTACATAAATAGGAGAACAAACACTCCCAGTGAAACTGGTGGAAAAGGAATGACTTAGTCTGTGAAATCTTCATGAATTCAAGATCATTAAGATGACAGTCACAACTCATAACTCTACACTGTCAGGCACACAGAAGTTACTTGTATCGTTCTTGTTTTATGTTGCAACTTTCATAATTTGATGCATCAGAAAAATGAGAAGATGGAACATTTTTGCGGATACACTATAGTACATTTCGCCAAGAGTAGGAAACTAATTTAGAGCAAGGGGTTCTTGTTTTGTTTGTAAACACAAAAGCTCCTACACATACACAGGAATAGCTGTTAAGGACACGACACTTCACACTGGATACGGATCAAATCTTTCACATGTTGGGGCAGAGTTCTTTGAGAGATACAAGTTTTTGTGTTCAAGCGTTCCCATTTAAGCTGCAAACTATATTAGAAGAATTTTTGTTGTTGAAAGACCTAACTTCACATTTACATTAAAAAAATACAATCCAACTATTCACTCTCTTCCTCACTACTCACCTTTCATCTCGCTAATCTTGTAATTTCAGTTTCATTAGCCTAGTTGCTGTGACGAAAAGGTCATTCTAATTAACAAACTCGCTAAGGCTCTGTGTTTTGAGATTCTTTTGTACATCAGAAATGCAATAAGGAGGAAGAGTTTTGCCTTGTATTACTTTTTTTGCACTTCAAAAGCAACATAAAAATGCAAAATGCCTGTCCTCTCATAAACAGTTCAGAGTTTTCCTAAAGAGGGATATGCAAATTATTTAAGTCAACAAAAATATCCGGACTGCACATGAGGGTTGATTTTACATTTTAAACTCTCACAGGCCTTCAAGACACACACACACCTCCTGACTGCTGATCTTAGACACTATAGCAACAAGTGAACATTTGTTCTGAAGGAATGTGGAGTATGCAGCTGGGGGGAGGGGTAGTACTATCAGCCACAAACTTATCTGCTGGTCCACTAAGTTAAATAATAACTTCAATCTTCCCTGAAACTGAAGAAACAGCATTTACTACCCAATGTTAGCAACCTGCATTTAACAAGCAGCTTACACTTTGACAATGAAGATACAGCTTTGCTTGAACTGAACTTCAAAAGAAGTTTTTTCCTCCGCTTTTTCAGATCACTGGAAACAGCAGAATCATTCAGTGACTTCAGATTAATTAAGCAGTGATCTAATATTGCAAACCTGCAAAGCAAAAGAAAATACCCAACTCCTAAGGCACTGGTCACAGCGCCTTAGTGTCCAAGACTCCCTAACATAAAGCCTGCAAGATGGCAGACTTGTAGAAAACAAGAAGCTTGGGGAAAGCAGGTTGTGGAACGGTCTGGAGTGAAATGGAAAGAAAGGTGGGACGTTCTTTCTCCCGGCTTAAATGTAACATTCCTGGGGAAAAGCACGGTCTGTAGCTACGGCTGTCTCCCATGAACTTTGACTGGAAACTCTTTTTTGTTGGATTGTTGTGGGCTTGCCTTCATTCAGGCTTCACTAGTTCTTTTATGGACAGAGCCCTCTGGAGTACATCAGACTTCTGCTTTCTTTGCAAAACTTACGAGGTTTGAGGCATCTGGCACTGGACAGGAACAGGACTCACAGCCAGGGATCTCTGTGCTTTCTGCTCATGAGAGAGGCCAGGAAGGAAGGACGGTGTGAAAGTAAGGGAAGCATGGGAAAATGAGCAGGAGGTCTCCAGCTTGCTCTGGTCCTAAAGCTTGACTAAAAGGAGCAGTTTACATGCCTATTTTTTTTTCCTCTGAGTTTTGCCATAAAAAGCATCAGAAGCTGTTAAAAAAAAATCGCTAATATTAGCTTTGGATTCTTAGCAATAATTTTACTTGTTAAAAAAAGAATTATTTACTTTGTTCTTATCAGTGTTTACATCCTTTACATTTCTTAGCTTGAAAGGCTATTTCACATTCATCAAAGTTTCAATTTCAGATTGACAGAACTAATATTTAGAAGTGACTACTACTTGGAGATATGTGAAAGGGTGTACTAAAGAATTTCCAGGTCAGAAAGGCTGGAAGCACATATGTCTTTGCATATAAGAAGCAGGTTTTAGGAAGGCAAATTTAGAAGATGGTTGTCAAATTCAAATATGCCAAAAGCCCAGAGCCAAGAAGGCTGATTAATTTGCCATCTACAAAGGGCATTTTCTGCTTGCTGTTCTTCTCTGCTCCCCCTGCACTTTCATATACCCCTGCCAAACTTAGCATTCAACAGAGAAGTCAAAAGAGTTGGTACAGGGTTCAGCAGTGATGCCAGGGTGGAGTTTCGTGCCACCTCTGCCTAGACCCTCACAGTCTTGTTCCATTTTAACCTCTGGCCACTTGTTTGTCAGCTGCCTTCTCCCTGTTTTGCTGGTACTCAGTACAACCTTACAGTCAGTTCATGAAACTGATCTGGCTGAAAACTAGTTTCTTTCTTCCTAGAACTTGTTTTCACGCAGATCTGCCCCTGAACTGGCTTGCTGTGCAGTCACCATTGAACTGCCAGTGCCAGAAGTTGAGAGATCATAGCAGCTCACAGTTTTCTTCTCTAAGTTGTGTGCAAATACACTATTAGCATGGTTTAAAACAGAGCCTTAAACATAACAAGCTTTGTAATAAGAAAACATCAATTTTAGATGCATCTTGTAGATTTTCAACACTTACAGAACTGTACCATTAATTCAGCTGTTGGTGGGGGAAGAAAAAACTAATTTCTGCAGGAGCACTTTCACAAGTTACTCCTTCCAGCTGCCTTACACCTGCCCCCAGTCTGGTTTAGTCCTGGCTTCCCTCCTACTGTGGCTCACAAGGTCACTTCTGCCAACTCTGCTACAGGAACAATAACCTCCAAAGCAGCAAATACATTATCAGAATTCACCTCTTAACAACTTATTTGGTTCAGCAAGAGGACGAACAACATTATTATAGGTTAATACATTTAAAACATGCAGTTAGTTCATTGTGGACCAAGTTTGAGTAGAGCTAGAGTACAAAAAAGGTCGTATTTTAATAATTTAACATTTATTCTTCAGGTATTACAAGTATCTAACATCTCAGTAGATCCTGGAAGGGATTAACATTAAAATTCCACTTCAGACTATTTGTCAACATCCTCAAATGTTGTGATTTCTGTAATAGGATTTATTATCTACTAGACAGTTTGTTTTCCCCTTTTTTTGTGCTACATGGAATAAGAGAAACAACGTGCTATGCTTTATGTGAATTCCTCTGCCTTTTCCCAAGGATTCTTGAAGGTCATTTAATCAATTCACAAGCAAATTGTTTATACATTTGATAATCACTATGTTCTCATAGTCCCCCGACAGCATTTTACTTTCCCTTCTCCCATTAAGCTTTTTTATTTAGGACTCAAAACAGTATCAAACAGAAAACCAGCACCATCTTCCACAAAAATTTCGAATAAATCAGTCCAACTTCCCTCAAAAAAACAAGAAAACCCCCAAATATTCCTTCCAGAGGCTGTTGCAAAGAAAGGTAAAAGCTTTATCAGATCCTTGTTCAGAGCAGTTTGCCCACCTACCAAGCATTCATACTATGAGGTGTCATTAGACAGGTAAATACATCCAGTTTAAGGTGTATCAAAGACAGGACCTTTCACTGAGAAACATCAGAATTGGAATAAAGAACAAACAGCAAAATTATACCTAGCGTTATAAATTACCATAATTTCAATCTGTAATCTTCACTGCGATAGCTAATGAGCTTCAGATTTCCCTAGCAAAACAGGACTATCTGACTTTCAAAAACATTGTCTCAGAAAAAGCACATTATTGTTTTACGCTGTAAGAAAATACAGAAATAAAAATCAAATACTAAAAATCATACAGTGCCTTAATCATACTAAAAATATGGAAAGTACTAAAAAAGCATAAATTAACAAGCCTGGAAGGGCTGAAGAGAAGTCGTTCATCTTTGACTGTCTGACACAATATTCAGTAGACAGCCTCTGGCTTTTAGCGTAGCATGTGATTAATACCAGTCTCCGTGGTGCTAAAACAAGGTTGTGAGGTCACTAAAGATTACAAGTTCCTTATTTTGAAGAAACTATTTAACCTGACACACCTTTAAAATCATCCCACTGGGCTGAATATCTTATCCTTCAAAAATAAGGACTTGATAGGTTTCAAGTTAGGTAGCATTCCTGATCCTTTTGAAAGTATTGGTGCTACTATAAGGAGGATGCAGACATTCCTGACCTGGCCATCCAGCTTCACCAGTATTTTTACCTCTGCTTAAGTTTTTTTAATAAAACAAAACCAAACAAAAACCTAACAACAACAAAATCTAAAAAACCCCCAAAACCCCCACTTATCAAACTCGAAGAAACCAGACAGCATAATCTGATCCTCAAAGAGAAATTTGTGATGAAAAATAAAAACTTTATCTTGCTATTCTGTTTTCTAAGATATCTAGGAAAAAAAGGTACATTCACATTTACAATCAGCTGCCATTTACATTAGTTGAAGATAGGATGAACTTGAGAAAAAAAGCTTTTGCTCATGAAGATGCAGAATTACCTGCATGAAGCACACAATGTCACACTTTGAAGATTACTTCAAAGTTTGTGATAGAGCGAGCAATAATTCCAAAATATATTAGGAAATACAGTCAAGATTATATATTGAAGTATAATTGCTCCTGCACTTTTAAACCACATGCAAATTTTACCCTTACAGCTATTCATAATGAAACACAATATTTCTCACAGTCCCAAGGGCAGACCTTACAGTATGAAACATACATTACATTCCTTAAAAAGGAAAGATAAATAGCAGATGTCACAAAACTAGTAGCTGAGTCTCTTTAGACCGAGGAAATGGGAATGTTTCCCCCATCTCTGATGTGATACAAGTAAAAGCTACTATGTTCCCTTTAAAAGTGAAACACTTAGTAAAATATCTTCTAATTAAAAACTCAGACTGCATCCTAAATATTCTTTTGTGTGGTCCTTTTAAACCTGAGTAAATGAATCTCATTTGAGCAAAGACCACACAGTGGCATCATTTGCTTAAAGCAACAGTGGAATTTATTACATGCAGTAACAGCAGACTGTAGTGGCACCAGTCTCATACATAAATACCTATTCTTAAATAGATTCTCAACTTTGCATATCTATGCAATAAGCAATACTATGTTTGAACTGCTAAATTCTCTAATAGAAGGTTGTAAGAGGTAGGTCCTGCACGTTTTGTCCCAAAAAGTGGCTTTCTATACAACTTCTATGAGGTATAGGCATCCTTAGATGTTACCTTGTATCTCCTATTCTCCAGAAGAGTATATTCTGCATGTATAAGACACCCAGCCTCAAAATTCAACAGCACTTGCAGGGGCATCAAACCCATGATTTGGGACAAGAATTAAGCTCTTCAAGTTACAGGATTTACCTTAAGTATACCTCACACATTTCATATTCTGAAGTATTTTCAATACTGTAGTCAGGTTGTTAAGGCCTCAGCAGGTGCCTGTGGAAGGCAAACAACTTCCCAGCTCCTAAACCATTCTCTATCATGGAAAGGTACTTCTCTTCTTGAGTGCTACTACCTCTGAAGATGACAGATAGCTCCAGCCTTTATACTGTACTTCACTGTATGTCCTACCTTATCAAAGAGGGGTGCAAGTTGAAGGCAACAGTTAAGTTCTCACACTCTCAAACAATAGCTGAAAACTTACTACTGGAACTCAAAACAAAGAAAACTCTCCAGCTTTCAAGCCATTATGTCTTAACAGTTAGTACTTAGGACATACGTTAAAACTGAAAGAAGAACTACACCTGGGGCACATCAAAAATTCAGAATACCATCAGCAAAGCTGAACACTCAGATGAATGGTCATAAGAGTAGCACAAATTGGAGGTAATTACCTGAGTCTTTCAGGTATTAATTCAACATATACTCTTGAGTCTGGCCTTCCAGGCAGGGATTTCTGAGGAACTGTTTTCCTTTTCTTCTTATCAGAAAGGAAAGAAGATTGACTTATTTTGTGTGTCCTCAAGACATTTCAATTATCCCTGACCTCATAAAGTATGAATGCTGCAAATGAAGACAACTTTTCAGTTCAAACACAGACATGATGACAATATAACTATCCCTACTAATATCAGTCGTACGACACTATCTCGCTCATCTGGGAATTTAACTGATGAGTGGACCAAGAGACTGATGCACTAACTCTTTGTGCAGTTCAACCACCACAGGTTCAGCCTGTCATCAAGTAGAATTAAATAAAAAATTTCTTGTGAAACAACACTGGATTCATTGGCCTAGGTTCAGAAAATGCCCAGACCTCTTCTTTAATGTAGACACTGGGAAAGTATCTTGATTCTATGCCTCAAGTTGAATTGCTAATAACAGATTGTTACATCCAGTGAGTACAATGCCCAGACTCAAAAGGGAGTTTAAAAAAGAGACAGCAAGAACTGAAGCATATGGAACACATGGTATTTCACTCAACACAAGGGCCAACTGCAGCTCCCTCATGTGCAAACAGCTGACAAACTTTTCAATGCTACAGTTATATTCAGAGGGTTTTTTGTTTGTGGGTTTGGGATGGGGTTTTTTTTGGAGGGTGGGGTGGGGGTGTTTGGCGTTTCTTTATGTGAAATATCATTAAGAAACAAGTTTCCTACTTGGTGCCAGCAAGGAGATTCCAAGTTTTTTAGATTTCCGTTTATACAAGAAACATTGTTGGGTGAGAGTCTGAAAATAATCAAAGTAAGTTACAATGCTGGGTTTACTTCTGTTGAAAAGTAATATCCAAAATTTATTCAGCATTATGACAGTGACACTACTGGAAGAAATTAAGTTATATCAGCATAAGTAACACACAGAGAAATAGCCTTGAAATCTACAGAAAGTTTCTGTTGTATAACACTCTCCCCTTAAGAGAGCTCAACTTATTCTTGATGTTATATACTGACTTGGTACCATACAAAACACAGTATAAGTCTATAATCCAAAGGCACTTATGATCTAGTTTAGACACAAATAGATGTTATAATCCAAAATAGCTTAGATTTTTCACACAAGATAGTATCACTACATCAGGAGAACGTTAAGCAAACCATGGGAGAGTAACAGCTGGACTCTCCCAAGGCAGCTCAGATGCCACAAGCAGGGCATACCGCCATCGGTCAGTATGAAACTCAAGGCACGCACCCCCTGGAATCAGCCTACCTACCAACGCAGACCCCAGCAGTGGAACAGCTGGCCCTGGCAAGCACGGAGCCGCGTGGTCAAGAGCGAAGTTACTGTGCACAGAAAGGAGGTGGTTTTAGACAAATCTTCCCGAGTGACAATATTATGAGTAACAGCAGATGTAGACACGAACTGAGAGAATAGTGGTTAGAGGCCAAAAGACCTGCCGCACATGCTAGGAGCGCTTACCAGGCAAATGCAAGGGCTCACTGATGCAACCCCTTTGCACTGCTTACGCTTGCCACTTCTGAACTGCTTGCAGATGCATGCAGCAGACACGTCAAAACAATTTTTTCTTCTGTAGCTAGCAGCAGAATTTATTTTTAGTTCTTACTTCATAAACTTTAGTGCAAAGTTTTACTATTCAACAAAATCTACATCAAGTCAATAGATTAATGCTGTCCAAAAAGGAAGACATTAATTTCCTCTCTCTGCAATTCATTCCACCTTGGAATAACTCTCATAACTAATTTCAGGGTTGTCGTAAGCTGCAAGCATGAGGAACCAGAATTTTATGAGTAAGAAGTCTGTTCAGTCACCTTAGTACGTTTTTGTTAATTTTTGGACAGACAACTGTAAACTTTTCCAAAAATAAGTAAGATGGAGAAATGCAATCCAAACTTTGCAGCTTCCAGGAGGTTGTCTCCAGCCATCAGTAAGCAAACGCTATATTACAGAACTCACTATACTATGAGATTTTTGGGGACAGGGGTCAAAAAGAACATGTCCAACCATGGAAACCTCTCTCCTTCACAAATTAACAACGCTTTAAATGGACAACACTGTTTTACAAATTAATTCCACGGCATAGTATAAAATGGGAAGACAACTCCTGCCTTCCATGTTAGTTTTCTGGATCTTCCGAGTCCAAAATTTTTAATAGAATATTAATTAACAACTGCTGTGTGGCAACTGAAACACTTTGGTATTTTGCTAGTCCTTTCCTACAGGATGCCCATTTCAGCGCCAGCAGGCACCAGACACCCCACCTCACAGATATCTCCGTTCAGCAGAAACACTCTTGACAATGAAGCAATCACTAGTCCCAAATTATTGCTCTGTTAAGGTTTGTTCACACCTTTTGGCAGAGCTGTTTCAGCTGTGTGCAGACTCACTCGAAACACAGAGGTGACTGCAAACACTCAGCACTCAGGGCACCTCACACAAAACTGCTCTGGATGTCATTTCAGCTATTAACATGATAACGTTACTTCTGTAGAAGTTAGAGAAAAGCTTTCCTGCTGATGACCAAAACCGGACTAATACCATTTCCCTACAGGAACAGGGACACACAACAATGCACGCTTCTCACAAGCAAGAAAATTTGCAGTTTCCACCTGCTGGCAGAAGATGGTAAATGCTTACCTTGTAAAGGAAGAAAGTACAGAGTGACATTCTACCTTACAACTCAAACTACCAGCACATAGGATTTTCAAAAACCAAACCAGAACAGCCTAGAAAACTGAAACATCAGCAAAATATTAACAGAATTCTTTGGAATTAATAGAATTCAGGTGCTTAAAAACTAATCAGTGGATGGTCTCGCTAACTTTTAACATCAGGCTAGACAGCCTGCTAAAAGCCTATTTTCCCTTGTTATGATTATGAAACAAATTGCACAGTGTTCTGATGTGGAAATACAGAACCCAAACGAACAACCACTATTTCCCGTAATCATCACGCTAGGGGAGGGGAGGGGAGGAGGAAGGGAGGACGAAGGGGGAAGGTAACAGGCAAGGAGGAATAACCACAGTAAAGACTAGTTAAAAATATATTAACATCAATCTTGAGAGCTTCAGAAAATCTAAGAATGAAGAACAACTGACGCACCTTCTGTAAGAATGGCTTCCTTCAAATAGAGCAGCACATCTGCAAATTTTCTGACATCATTCACCAGTTGCATGATATATTCTGGATCCACAACGGGATTATCATAGCAGTCAGAGTTGGAGCTGATGCTGCTCAGAGAGCTGCTCTTGGTGCTGCGCCCCATTCCCCAATTTCCTGAATTAGAGATGGTGAAGAAGTTGGAGGTAGACAGTCGGGCTAATCCCAAACCACGCTTGTTACTTCCACCGTTCTGTCGCAACATCCCAGCAGCCACTGTGCTTATAGAGCTCTCGCAGTCAACACTCAGCGTCGCTTGATGTCCATTGGACAAGCCAAAGATGAAACCCTTAAAAATTGGTGGGGGGAAGAAGGAAGAGGTGGAGGAGAAGGAAAAATGCAGATTAGTATAGAAACACATGTGAAGTAATATTTCTGTACTGACAGGGTCCAAAACTTCTTTCGAGATCGTACCACTTTACATTACAATGCTTAACCGAAGTATTACACAGTTTTGACTGTTTGAAGTTATTTTCATTTGCAGAGCAGATATAGTGTTGCATAAGAATCAACGGTATGCAGAAATTATTTCAAAAGCTAATTGTGATGCATACTTATTTTGTGAGAAAGGTTTCTTCCCTAAGAATTTATTCTGAAACCTTAAGAATCAAGCTCTTTACATCTATCCCGAGACCTCTTCTTTACCATGAAACATTACTACAACTGAATACAACTACAAAAACACTTGACGTGATACAGACCGGGAGCAACATCCCCGCTTGCATCAACCACTGAGATGTATTCTGCATCCTGTCTCTTAAGATAATAGACAGCCTTGATCTGATAGGATGAGTTTTCTTTGTGTAGATTGTGCCAGGCAAGAAATGGTGGCCTATCACAGTTTGTCTCAGAAAGGAAAACATCCTGAAACAAGTTATGCAGGCTTTTCAGCCTGCTATCTTTTAATACGAAAGGCAATCAAAGTAAAGGCATAGAAAAGTGAAGAGATTTAAAAATATTTTAGTACCAAAGTTTATCTGCAAATCTCAATGTAGTTAGCTTGCAGGGTGTTACTGTGCTTTAGTACACCTTAAAGCTCCACCATAAAAACGCACAAATTTAGGGGAGATTATATCGGTATAACTAAGCAACTACCTGCATTCATGTTGTTTAGGAAAAACAGAACACTACTGCAAATTTCCCCATGTCAGGTTAAGTGATTCACTTCAAAGCAGCCAACTCCAGGTGGCAGGAGTCAGGTATGGTTCCAGCAGCTCACACAATGCCTCCTATTATCCTCTCAACACCAGGAGAAATTCTCAGAGTCTACACTGTGTGGTAAACACTACATGGGACAAAAAACCCAAATTGGAACATGACAGCTTAAAAAGTTAACGTGGGTTGCAGGCCTATCTACAGCAAAATCTCTAATTCAACTATTCTGAGCTAAAAATACAAGTTATTATGATCTAAAAACACAGGCTGAAACGGATTATCATGCATATATTTGTCAGAACAATTGAAGGAGCACCTTTAACATTTTAAATGCTCCCACCATGTATTTCAACAGGTGTCACCCTAATGCACTTTAATTCTTTTTTCCATTATTCCTGCTTTACTACTTCTTTGCAACTGAAAAATATCAGAGGAAAGGTGGTCAAAGCAGTTGCTTTTGTAATTAACCTGGTGGGCCTTCCAGGGAGCGTGTGCTGGGGGGAGAGGGAAGAAAACTTCAGAATTTAACACAAATTAACTGCTCTAATTTCTGTTTACTGTTTAAAGTCAGTACCTATGAGACTATACAAATAAGACAGATAATTAAGCAATTCTAAACCCCTCAAGTAGATTGAAGTGAGGTTTACATTAAACATTAAGCATAATGTTCAAGCAAGTTTCTTCTGTTCCCACATATAATTCTCACGGCTACAAAGCTGCTTTGCAATTCCACCTTGCAATTACTGAAAAAAAAAACCACCCCACATAACATTCTCTCCTTTTAACAAGCGTGATATCTATTTATATCGAGACAGAGATTTTCATATTATTTAAAAAACATGCCTTTTAAGTCTGGCCAGCTTCAGAGTCAACTTTAAGTAGCATGATGTGTTAGACCTGTTCCCGTTGCAAGTCCACACTATTAAAGTTTTGTTATTTTAGAGATATATTGCATTTTTTAAAAAAATTCAGATAAGCAGCAAGTAATACGCTAACGCAGACACTCTGAAAACTGTAAAAGTGATGACAAAGTGTTTCTGAATGGGAAAAACTTGGAAGCTTTTGCGGTACAGCAGCAGCAGAACCAAAAGCGAAGAGTTTAGTATGACAGTCACCTTTTCCTCGTAAATATTAGCCCTTATGCCTGCCTTACGGGGCAGATGGGGGAACCCTTCCCTCACAGAACACATGCCTTTCATTACTGAGAAGTGTTTCATATTTCTTCAGGAGACTCTGGCTTTGAAAACGAAAAGCATCCACCAGCTTTTCTATAAACGCCTCCAGACTCCTCTGGCTAAGAGGGAGCCACTGCCAGTCCGGACGGAAAAAGAAAAAAAAAAAAAAAAAGGCAAAAAAAAAATTGAAAAGCGCCAGATATTTCAGAAATTCGCTCTCCCAGCACAATTTCCCCGGTGGGGAGGGGGAAGGAAAAAGAGAAGACGCTCCCGGCGGGGCCACGTCGCCCGGCGCCGCCAGCCCCCGGCCGAGGGCAGGGCCGTGCCCCGGGCGGGGGTCGCCGCCCCGCCCCGCATTCCACCGCCCCTCGGCCCCACACCGCCCCCCCAGAGCCGGGGGTCTCCCCGCAGCCACCCCCCCTTGGCCGAGAGGGCGGCAGGTAGCGGGCGAGGGCGCCGCCGGGGGACGGCGTGAGGTGCGAGACAGGGCGGGCCCTCGGTCCCCGCACGGTACCGCTCTGAGGAACCGGGCACGGAGGGGCGACACCCGCACCTGGGAGCCGACCGGGCCCCTCCAGCCCCCACCGCTCCTCCCCGCGGCCCCGGCGGGCGACATCCCCCCACCTTCTCCTCCCCCCGCCGCCACGGCGCGTCCCAGCTCCCCCGGCGGCCCTTACCGGAGAGCGGCGGCCGTGCGCAGGCAGCAGCCGGGCCGCCGCGGGCCCTGCGCGCTCCCGCCCCGCTGCCCATGGAGCGCCCTCCCCTCAGCGCGGCCCGCGCCGCCGCCCCCGGCGCCACCGCCGCTCCCGGCACCACCCCCTACACGCCCGCGGCCCGCCATTGGTCGGCCGCGCGGGAGTGGGCGGGGCTTGGCTTATACCCCGCCCAGGGAGCGATACCACCCCTCACGGGCCCGATCGCCCTGCGGTGGGGTGAGCGGTGCGGGCCGGGGCGGTGAGGGGCGGTGGGCCCGGGGCCTGGCCGGGGAGCCGGGACCTCCTCCTGAAAGGAGCTCGGAACCGCCGGGCGTTCAGCGGGGGTGGTTGCAAGACTCAGGAGAAAGGAGCTGCACAGAAATCCCCCCAAAATCACCCAAACTGGTGTACCCAAAGCAAGCCTCAAAAGCGAGGGAAAGCCCAAATTCAGACTACTTGGTGTTTAGCAAACAGGGTTTACTTTAAAGTGATTTAGCCCAAGAGAAACAAAACCCGTGTGACAAAGAGGAGGCTACGTTTCTCATACTCCACCTCCCACGCCTTCTGCTCCCGAACGCAGGTTGTCGCTCATTGTACGGCTTCCAGTATTGTTCTGAGCAAGATGCTCATGGGCACGCACACACACGCGCACGCTTCCCTTTCTACTACACCCGGCTTGCATTTGTTTCTGTGTGAGCTCTGTTGGCTACTTTGGGGAAATAAAAAGCAGAAATAAAATCTAAATGTAACAGCATCAGACTGTACCCCCAGGACGGGAGTGGATTCAGCTACCCTGACAGCCCAAATTTTGGCATAATTTAGCTTCTGAATTTAGCTGCCCGTGCACGTATATGCTCATTTTTCTGGATAAGAAAAGAACTTGGAAAAGCAGAAATTTGCAGCATCATACAGGAACTCAGGTAGCTCCCATCAGCATCAGGACCTTTAGATCTCTGTACAAACTTTTGCTACGTCAGCTCACAGTAGCTGATGGCACCCATAGTTTTTCCATCTTCTAGAGGCAGGAACAACAACAACAAAAACCTCACAAACCCATGCTTTATTCCTCACTAATAAATTCAACATTCTTAAGTCCAATGCCCAAGTTCTGGAATGGGACATACTTTTGATAATGTATCAAAGCTCTCAGCATCTAATTCTTAGCCCAGTCCCTCAAGCCTAGCGGTTTCAAGCTTTACATCTCATAATTCCCCATCCTTGCTCCAGTCTCCTTCCCCAGCCCCTCCAGCACACTGCCCATTCAGGATTCTGTGTCAGAGCACCAGCTTTCTCCTTGGTCCATTCTTCATCTCCCTATAAGCCATAATTTCTTCTGTTGGAAGAATTTTATTCCATTTCTTTTGGAATTTATAAAGCCTGAAACTAAGCAACCAAACTAAAACAAGTTGGGACATTATTTACTTCTAGAGTCAGCATTAAGCACTGTTCATTAACTTTCCTTTACCTTAAAAAAATGCTAAATAAAATGTGATGTAAATTTAGAAATCCAGTAAATGGTTATAAATTCTTCGAGTCTTCTAAGTATGGAGAAAAGCAAACAACGAAAACAATGCCCTGAGCTTCAAAAAGGTTTTGATCATTCAGGTAATTGATACAGCAGATGTCAAAATCAGGCCGGAATAAACAATTGTAAAGTAATTTAACGTGAAAGCAAGGAACTATGGTAGGGCATGTGAGTTAAATAGTACCATCAACAATCACATCGTCAGAAAAAGTATTAAAGGTTTATTGTGGGAAAAGTCACTGAAACCATTAGATAAGCGTCCAATAGCAATAAATAACGTAAACAAGAAATTCCACCTATACTTATCAATAGATAGAATACAAAGCAATGGATACTATTTGGTCTGCCAAACCTTTGTTGGAAAGCAAAGCGTATAACTACAGCAGACTCTCTCTTCCTTGTAGACACTCTTTTTGAAAACAGAAGTAGCTTTACCTTGCCATAATTACACCCTTCCCAGGCACATTTGTGAAAATGCAAGGAGGAATCAACTCAGCTGTTTGAAGGACATACCCAGCTCTTGTCCTTGCACTGTTTCGGAAGTAGGCATACATTTTGTTATGTTTCAGCCCCTCCACGCATTATTCTCTCTCGGCTTGGCTCCCACATAGGCTAACCTGCATCTATACAAGAATTCAGAAATATTTTTTTGTGTGTGAATTATTTGAAAAAAAAAAATCAGTTCCAGAGATCAAACTGAAAGTGACAAAAAGTAGAAGTACTAAGATTACATGTTTTTATGCTTCTGAAATATTTTGTTTCAGGCACTTTTGATTTAAAACATAAAAGTGTTCTACGTTGTGGGAGGCCTGGGTTCAAACGTCTTTTGAAAAAAGGATTCGAGCCCACATCTGCCACATTATGTGAATAGTAGGTAAAGTTTTGGGTTTTCCTCAAAGTAAAACAACAAACAATTGTCCTTTTTAATTTTGGTTGTTCAGAGCTTTTTTTCCTCCCCATTTTCAGTTGGGCTGCCAGACTGAATAAAGAGTCCTCTGCATTCCCCCGGAATCAAGACTAGCACAAAACAGCTGCAACCACGTCCCAGACCGTACAGTGTTGATTACCTCCTAAATTGCCTTGGAAAATATTAGATTAAAGAGAAATGGAAATAACAGATCTACCTTCAAGAGGACACGGCTTGCATAAAAGACCAGGTCTACATCACAGCTTGCAACTTTTGCTGCAGTAGATAAACTGGAAGGAGGATTAAGGGTCTGACAGCTGCTGTATTTTGGTCATCCTTTACTACTCAACAGGGCTAATGACCCTTTTTAGCCAAGTATAACCTACAGCAACACTAATGCAGGCTTCAGGGAAGCAACAGAAGTTGAGCAGGTGAAAGGTTGTTTAAAGTCACCTTTCTTCTGCACTTCAACCAACTATCATAGTTTGCTTGGAACAAACAATCAGTTCGTTCAATGAACAATCAGTTCTTAGGCAAATAGCGAAGACCGGGGCAATAAAAATAGTACAGGATCTCAGCAATGTATTCTCCAAGAAGAGACACCAAAATCAAATTTGTTTTCCTGAAAAATGCTGAATTTTCCTCTGAGCAGACACTGAAATCTCTGACTCATTAGGAGCCACTTGTGTGATTCTTTTAACAGGTTCTTTTTTCCTGATAGAGCATGTGTACGCAGTGAAATAAATGCTATAGCACATCTCTCTTAAAAAAACCCAAACAAACCCCAAAAATCTATGGAGTCAGCTCCAAGCATCTGCTTCTCCCTTCGCAGTGTTGAACAGTATTTTACTCACACAAAAGTCCCTTTGAAATCCAAGGAAAAGCCTGCCTGATGAAAGCCACGCTGCACTGCAGCTTTCAGTCACTGTGAAGAGAGGAAACATTTCTAGGTAGCAGCATTAATGTAACTAGAACTGGGAAAGCGACACTTACTAAGAAATTAGTTTCAAAATACTGTCTCTATTCTATGTACCTGCGGAAGTGCCAAACATTCTAGACTAGTTGGAAGACATGAATATAGAACTTACTGAGAGCAGGAGGAGTTCAACACAGAGCTGGATACTTGCTACTATTGTTAACGGCCATGTCAGCAAGGGAAGCAGCAGCTGAGAAGGGAACCCAATTCTAACCACACACTGAACACCTCCATAAATAAAATTAGAGAGGTAACTTGGTAGAAGTTTCCACCTTCTGCTTACATTCCAGCGAGCAGAAATCTGCTCTCTAGAAAGCATTTCCACAAACCAGTTTTTTTCCAAGAATCTTATATACAGGCTCCTCCAGAAGGCCAATATCACTTGTATATCAGAAAACAGTTCAAGACTCAGCTCCTGTTAAAGGAAATAACGTGTCATTTTTGGTAAAACAAAACATTGCCCGCAGCTACATTTTAAGTTTTAATGGACAGTCAATGAAGAACAGCTGGAACTCAAATCTGCAAATTATTTGTGTAAAGTCTGAGAAAACTCAGAAAATTGTTCCCCCAGCCACATGGCATCTACTGCTGGCTTATAAAAGAATTTATTTTTTCTCTCATGAGATCTCCATTTTGGCTGTAATAAATGCCACCCACCTACCTGAGAACCTGTCAAGATACCCAGATTCATACGCACTTCCTAGAACATCCTGTGTTTCAGCCAGTGCACCAAATGCCCGCAGGGGAGCTACGTGGGTGAAACTGCGGGAGCCACTATGCACTGGAATGAACCTGCAGAGCCAACTGATAGAGAACAGAAACACCCCATCTCCTGCAGACATGCTTCTCACCCAGGGATCAGCCTTCTCTCTCTTCTCAGTCCCGATCTTCAAGGCAGACCACAAAGCACTTCTAAAGATCAGCAAGGGAAATTAAATTCATAGCTTTAGTAGGTTTTAAAACCCGTATTTTTTGTTTAACGGCTCATCACAGTTCACCCATACAATAACCCCTCCACGCTTTTTCATGTGATGAACGAGGCCTCTCTCTTTTCTATACGAGTAATCTCTTGCTCACCTCTCCTGCTAATAGTCCTCTTCTCCACCAATCTCTCCTCTATTTCACGGTTATTGACTGTTTTTTCTCTCAGATGATCTAGCTGATATTTAGCCTAATGCAGAGCAGTTATTCTCAGTCATTCTCAAACCTGAGGCCCCAAAACTTGATGACTATTTCTTTTCAGTTATATCAAAGGATCTGATTTAAAACTCTTTGTCTGGTCTTTTCTCCTTTTATATAACATCTTGCCCTACTCAGGATGAGCTACGTACCATCATAAACTATTCCTCAAAAATTATGCAAGGCTGAAAGCGTGATGTGAGAAATGCAACTGGACACAGGACAACTCCATTTGCTAATCCTCCCGGGAAAAGGATCGCCACTGGCATGGGCAGCACCCCATTTCCTAACTTTTAACAAGCAGTTTCTCAAAAAACTTCCACCTTAACTAGTAATTGCCAAGGAGGACAGTGGGTGGTGAGGAATGAGAGGAAAGACTGCATGAAGGAAACAACTTCCAGAACCTTCGCAGCTTGCCAAATGCGCTATTAACCAACAGTAATTACGGCACAGGGACCTGCTGCTTTGGGAGCCAGGAGGCCTGAAGCTAACCACCCCAGCTCAGTTAGCCCCAGCTGCTGTACCGGTACCAGCTGGATTCAAGGGAGAGAAAGCCTAACAATTAAGGGTAGGCAGAGAAACAGGCTGTTTCTACAGGGAACAGGAGTTTTGGCTGGGAACTGCTTGTAGGTGGTATCTTGCCAAAGGCTGTCAGCCAGGCTGTTGGTTTGATGTGCTCTGGGTAGCAGGGTTACCGCCTGCCAGCTGAGGGAGAGGTGATAAGCAAAGCTGCCGGTGCTGGATTTGCCTTGCAGGAGAAGAGGGGTTGCAATGTAGCTTCTGTTGGCTTTGTGTTTTGATTTAAGGATTGGAAGTAGATTATAAGATACAGAGGCAGTGTTACCTAGTTTCTGAAATTCCTCAGGATGCCAGGCCTGCGGGGTGCGGGGGCTCCTGCCATCGCTGGGTTTCTTTCTCGCTGCTCTGGAGCATGCCAAAATCCTTCTGAAAGCGCTGACCGTTGCTGCTCTCAGCATTAAAGCAAAAATTCCTTTATATCTTGACAGTTTTTAGTAGCTTCAGTGTTTGATAAACCAGATGAAAACAAAAAAAAAGTGTGGCTAAAACTTTTTCTTCCCCCCATTTGCATAATTACTAACACAACAGTAAGTCAATTTAAGTGTAGCAAATAAAACCCCTAATCCTCCGTAGCTTCATAACTATTGGTAGTGAAAAATGGAATGTAAGGTAAAAATATTCCTCCGCTTGAAAGGACAGTGTATTTCAGGTTGGGAGAGCAGGTAAGGCCCTTAAGTAGCTATCAAATACACTACATGTGATTAAGTGGTTTCTACTTCCAGATCTATGCTTTTGCCTCTTCCTTCCTTCTCCTGCCTCAGATGTTGTGGTGTGATTGTCCAAATCCAGTCCTGACAAAATGATCCAGGTTAAAAGAACCCTTATGGTTAAATGTCTCGCAGTTCACTGGGATCGTTTTGCCAAGAGAGCGAGTACAGCCTGCCTCGATGCTGGTAAACCTAAGCATAATCATTTGTGATGGGGTAGGGATCTCCAACCTCACAACCTGCTTTAGGTGAAGCTGGAATAACTTTTCTCATTGTGGCTTATGGTTTTCTGTGCTAGTCTCACAGGTTCTATTTGGCCTCCATATGTAGTTTTGTTGCCAGGGATCATATTTTTATGTTGGAACCTAGACAAATAAAAGAGAAACTCAGCTAAAGATCAGTACCGTTGATACCTTGGCTGTTGTACAGTTTGTGCAGGAAGAAACTGCTTCAGGTTTTATTCCAATATATCTGTTTCAGATACAATGATGTATGTTATGTAGTTTGTTTTTTTTTCTTCCACCTCGGGAGGAAAAAATAGTAAAAAATAAGAGTTAAACCAGAGCTATTCCTCGCTGCTTGCAATTATTTAGGCAAAAAACCTGCCTTATGCTGCACTCATAACAAGATATGTTATTCTCAGCATAGGTATCCTCATAAGGTTGCAAGTGAACCTTGTTGAATGGGTGTAGTTAAAGAACAGAGGTGGCTGATATTGGCTGGCAAGGACAATTGAGCTAACTGTGCTGAATTTGAATCGTAGTGACTCCGTGTGCTGGTATAACAGTGTATCTGAACTGCGGCTAGGGGACCGCTCGGATATAGAGGAGGGATATAGAGGAGAACTGTGTTCTCCTGGTCATGACTAATGGCCAGTATTTGGTACTTCAAGACCAAACAGGACTGGAAAATACAGGTTATTCTCATCATTACAGAGCAAGGTACACTTTACCCTTACTAAAGCTCATAGATAATTAAGCTCTGTTCTCACGTAGATCTGATTATTCCGCTTTCTAACTACAGAGGCAGCATGGTATTACCAAGGCTAGGAAAACATAATCCAGTTATAATGTATGGCTCATCTCAAGTTTTACTGAATTTCATATTCTGGCCGCATTAATTGAGGAAGTATTTTTTTGTACAAGGAGCTCATTCAGTGGTTTTCATCCTGGACTTTATAACTTGAATATCTCAGTCAAGTTCTTTCTAATACCTTCTTACCTTCAAGTATTACAGTCTGCCTTGTGATACAGTAGTCTTAATCATCTGTATTAATTTAGGTCTTCAGAATGACATCCCATTTTGTTGAACACCGGTGAGTATATAGGCTAGAGGATATAATATTAATGAAGTTGCTAAAGTGATTGTAATGCGTTCATAGGTTTTGAAAGCACAGTGCTATTGCCGGTCTCTTTTGGTGTTAGTGAATTCAGATCTGTATCTTGAGGCAATATTGTCATCAGGATTCTGCAGCATATAACCAGATTAGCAACAAAGGTGAGCTCAGGAGAGAGCTCCTAGTCCTGCGTAACAGTTTACATAACTTGTCAGTGGTGTTTCTCATAGAAAAAAATCTGCTTGATTCTCTCAATGATAACTCTGAAAGCCTCTTGATTATGAATATGAGCTTCAGACAAAGCTTCTGGGAGAGGACTTGCTTCTCTAACATTGTTAGTTTACGTTATCAACAATCCATACTGGGCCAGGGACTGAGCTTTTCCCTACCCATCAGTATTTCCTTTCTTTCAAAATGTTGGCCCTTCACTCAAGTGGTATAATTACAAACAGAGGAAAGAAACATCTGTCACGCAGCTGTGGGACTTGTCCATGTGAATAGATCTGGCATACATAAATACAAGTAGAAAAGATACAGGTATGGGCCCTTTAAGGGTGAGAAAGTTACTAAACACCTCTTAAATATCTTTGAGTATGCTAATCCCTTAACTATTGTACGAAAGCTTCAGTAAAAATAGTGAACTCTATTCAGTTTCTGATAAAAGAGTTGAGGATGCCTGGTCCCAAGGGACAACTCCGGAGCTGACCACAGCTGTGAACCTCCCCACAGCCTACGTGCAGCACCTAAATTCCTGAAGGGGATTTCCTACTGACCTTAATGGCTCTTTGCTCAGGGCACAGGTTGTTCAGCTCTCCTATAATGAGGCTCCTCAATCTTCCTATTCACAATACAGGGAGTGTAGGTGCTTAAGACAGGATTCCCTGCAGGCCATGGGCTGGGACACCAGCCTTACAGCCTGTCAGTCTCCCACTGGTCTTGGCCCAAAAGTTGCTAAACCAACACCAACAGTGGTTTGCCTGTTTTGTTTTGTTTCGTTTTTGCTTTAAATAGTAATGATGAGTCTGATTAGCTGCAAGACAGCAGATGCTATTGTAATATAAGATTCGAATAACAGATGTGAGAACAGACTCTGGCCTTGGCTTAAATGACATATGTTATTTATTATTATTATTTAACATTTTTTTTGTGCAGTGGAAGCCAGGTTTTCTGCTCTTTGAAAAACTCCTTACTGAATAATATGTACAAAATCAGGACCTTTATTAACTTATGCATATACAAAAATCTGAGTAAATAAAATTGCTGTATTGAAAAGAGCAGTATATATTTTGAAATATGATACTGATCACAGAAAGGTTAAGTGATAAGCTAACGAACTGATTTATTGCTGTCATTTCACCTAGGTGAAATAATCCAACATGATACTTATGGTTAAAGGTCAACGAAGGAAGCGTGTAAAGCTCCGTTACTTTTGGATTTGTATATGGCATAAAAATACAGAGTACAGTTCACTACATTAAAAATAACAGTACTTTAACAATTTTATCCTGACAAAAGCCGTAAGTGGCTTGCACTTACTGATAGCTATTAAAAAAAGAGTTTGGTTTCAGATAATATTATTTTATAAATCTGTAGCCCTAATGAGATACCTGAATTATATATAAATAGAAAACGGCACTATTAAATAAAAAATAAATAACCAAATAACCCAAGCCCTACCTGTTTATGTCCAAGTTATTACTGGTTCATTGTAATATGGAACTGTGTTTGGTAACAGCATGAATGAGAGATTGAAGTTGACAGGTTTGCAAAGCTAAGGAATGGAAAGGCTGCTGATGTCGCCTGAGCTACGGCAGAACGTGCCCTGCCTGGCGGCACTCCTCAGCTTTCTCCTGTGAATTAACTTGCTTTGGTAGGATCACGTGGGGATTCCCTGTGAGCACCCCAGCTCACTCCATGATTCAGAAAGATGCTGGTCCCCACATATGATGGGGTGTCTCTGTGAGGAGACTTCGACCACATGTCAGGTCAAAATGACCGTGGATAGAGCCCATTTGCTTTGGCAGACACTGCTGGTAGCTCCCCTGGGAAGAGGAGTCGGACTAGGTACAAGCCTAAGGAGAAGCAAATTCCATTCTCTTAGAACCAGAGGCCTTTACTGAGGGCAGGCCACAAAACCTGGGCTGGTTCCTTCCTTGCCACGCTGATACTGTTTTGCGGAGCGGTTTTGGAGACCATCGTCTTCAGACAGACAGCCTCCAATTCAAGATTTCGCCATGAAGCAGCATATAATCAAGAAAGTGACACTGGCAATCTTCTTTAGCGTAGGAATGTGGCTCCAGTGCCGATGGAGCATTTGCCATCTAATTTCAGTAACTTCTCCCAACCAATAGAGAAATCTCTGAGACAGGCTTGGCTCCCAAACATTACAGGCTTTGAAGTCTGCTGGCAGGTAAAAGCTGCGTGTCAGTGACCTACAAAAACATCAAAAGGTATGTCAAGGAATGCTGTTGCAAGGGCTGGAAGCTGGAATTCTAAAAGAAAATCCTCAAAGATAATATTAAAAGACTTCAAAGGTAGGAGATACGTAGAAAATCAACAACACTGATCAAAATCAGACAAAAACAAAAATTTTCGCTGACTTGAGTAAAAGTTGGAAAGGAAGTAAAAGGGAGAAATATGTACTGCTTTCTATGGTCAGATGCGTACACGTTCTGTGTAAGCAGCAGCTATCTTGTCTTCAGGGTGTGTATATCTACACTTAAAATAAATCTATACAGATAATGCCTCAAAAGAAGATTAATAATTGGTATCAATATTTTTCTTTTTACTAGCATATCTAAAGGTGCTGTATAATACTATTTTTTTAGTAACATGGTTTGTCACAGTGCAGTGAGTATGTAATTATGAAAGACACCGTCATTAGAGACCAGGTCCTTCATGTAACCTGCCAGAATCCAAATGTGGGACCTAAAAGACTCAAAGTGAAGGCATTAATGTAGGAAATTTACTCAGCTATGGATTAATCTCAACAGTATAAGGCTTTTTATAACCTCTGGTACTTTATCTCTTAAGTAAGGATTTTTCAGTAATGAAAACATAACATTAGAACATAAAATTTATGTAGAAGGAACTTTGGAACTGAAATAGGTAATGCTTCAAAATAAGAATGACCAGGCTGGGTAAGACCAAGAATCCAGTAAGACCAGTATCCTGCTTCTCGTAATAGCCATGAATGGATGCTTAAAGAAGATACGGAACACTGGACAGGAATATATAACACTTTCCCTGAGCTTCCAGTCATTTGCAGCTGAGAAACCTCCTGAGCCAAACACAATTTCTGTTTATCTAGTAATTCTCAGAATTCCTCTCCTGTGAACTTGTGTAGTCCTCTCCTGAAACTAAACTTTTAGCAAACACAACATCCTGTAGCAGGGAGTTCCCTGCTTTCCAAACACTGTAAAGAATTATTATTTATTTTCATTTTTTTTTTCTTTTTTTTCTTTTCCCCTCCTAGTTTTGACATCTGAGAGTCACAGGTACTGTACTGTACAGATTCAGACTGGGTACCTGAATCTGGCTCTTGCCTCAAAACCTGATCTGTGAAGACAGGCCCTATCGGAACAAGCTGCAGGAACGGGTCCTCCCTCAGTGCCATTGTACAATGAGCGAAACAGATCAGAAAGGAGAAGGAAACAGCAGCAGCCTATGATCTTGAACATCAAAATGACCACGTGAGGACATTTTCAAAACGCATTATAGCACACTTGTGTTTGCTCTGTGGAGTTCACCACAGTGCCAGAACGCACAGGGCTGTAGTTAAAATTCCACTGATAATTTTTTAGCTTTTTGTGAAGCTCTGTTTTCAATTTTCAGTGTGTAGCAGGGTTACCAAATATGGGAGAATCTGCTACCACTCTGGACTTGTATCACTGCCTATGCACCAGGGATGCATAACAGAAACAGATATTTAATTTTTTTTGTGTGTGTGTGTGTTATTCCAATGGTAAAAACTGATTCCCTGTAGCCTCCAGTGTGGACAGAGAAGGTAACAGGCAGGTGGTATGGTAGACCAGAATTTTCCTGCTTTGCATCTATACCATTAAAAAAACCCAAACCAACAACAACAATAAAAAACTGTGAAAAGGAATGTTGTTGAGTATATAAAATTTATCAGATATAGTAAGAAGGGTTAAGCTGTTCAGATCACCTGCTTCAGATGCAACATAAAACTTTTTTTTTCTCTTCTCTCTCCAGGAGGACAACAAACAGTTCCCTTGTCCCTGGGGTAGTAGCAAGCCCTAACAAGGAAAAGCAGGACACATTCCTCCCTTCCCTGTTTTATAACTAGTCACTGAATTGCTCCCAACACATTCCAGATCTGGTAGGATAGCTTAATTGTCTTCACCTGGAGGCCACTGCCTGAATTCCTGTCAGTTAATATAATACCTATGAAGTGAGGCACCACGATTTCTTTCCGATGAAAGTGGGTTATGCACCCAGTCCATGGACATGAGCAGTTTTATATGTTCATTTGCATATGAAGATTTACAGGCTTCCTGGGTGTAACACAATTCCAGTTCTGAGTCTTCAGGGAGATATGCGAAAGATGAAGAACTGTTTATTGTAATAAGTTGTGGTTATGAGTGAAATTTTTAATTGCTTCCTTTACAATGAAAGGTCTGTATGGAGAAGGGAATGCTGCTGGTTTGCTTTCGCTGGTGGTGAAATAGGGAAATTTCTGTAACAATTCATGGTCAGATGTGCAGTGTTATTCCATAAGGCAGCTGAAATTTTGCAGAGCCGTTCGGACAATAATTCTTGTCACAGAATGTTATCAACCAGTACTCTGGGTCATAATTCCCCATTTCTGTAGTTACAGATAGGCTTCATACAGAACGTCAATAGGAGTCTCAAGATTCAAGTCCTATATCAGCAGTAAACCAGCAAGTTTATACCTTTTCCCAAATAAGCAGCTAAACAATTAGACTCAAAAAATAAATATATTTTAGCATACAGACTCAAGCTAAGTAATTTGTCATTGTTATGCACTTCTTCTATTCCTACCATGATTTATGATGTATTCTGTAATAAGCTTTGAAACCTCACTCGTGGTGCCTGATTCTGTTCCAAGTGAAGTGAGTTGTTAATGTTGTTACAGATAAAGACTCTGGAATAGCACTGAAAACAGTTGCTTCCTAGAAAACATTCTGACAGTTTGGTGAGCCATCAGGGAGTTCCGCTAGACAGCATCTTATCACAATACTGCATAGAGAGCCAGGATAAGTTTCAACAGAGATCATCGATGGCTCTTCATTCATATGTCCACTGCAGATATGAAAATGCAGTAAGACCAGAAGGCCTCTAAGGCTTGAGAATCATGGTAAACATGGCTCTAAAAGATATAAAAATGTGCAAGACTGTACCCAGGATGATAAGCAACAGAGTGAGAATATTAACAATTCTATTTTTACCTATGTTTACTGATTTATAAATTTTACTGAGTGGAATAATGATTTAACATAAGACTTCTGACAACAAAATGAGGTACTTGCATGAGTGGGAGACAAGTGCAGAGAGGAATGACAAAAAAAATTCTGAATAAGAAATGGCATCTGTTTTACCAACATTATTCTGATATACCTAAGTGTTAATCTAATCTAAACTAGACTAAAAGCCTACAGAAACCAGAGCTTTGAATTTCAGTGGATAAAGAAACAAATACTGCTTTTTGAAAATTGCATATAATTGTCATATGTTCTATACTCTTCTATATATCTTGTATCAACAAGTCTGTATTTTGGGTTGTGTTCAGAGATACCAGAAGCTACAGCTTCCAATCCTGTAGCTGCTTGTGATGACTTTCAAAATAAACCTTAGAAACAGAGGGATCTCAAACACATACAGGGCTCCTACTAGAATGAAATTAATGGTATCATTTTCTTCTTAAGCTCAAAAGATTAAGTTCTGTGGCAAACAACAAACAGCATCTGACAGTGTTAGTCACTTTTATTTTACAGATCACTCTCTAGATACTCACATCAATATTTCAGTTTTACAGGCATTCTTAGGAACTTTTTTTTCTTTCTGTAAAGGACCTTAACATACCACAGGAAAGGAATGGAATACATGTTTCTCAGGTGTCTTGTACAAATATGCTTCTTCATTGCTCCCATAACTAGCGAACCACTACCCAAAGTAGACCAACAGTGATTTAGACTGGTTTAACTACTATGACAGCAGAAGAAATATGCTTGTTAAATACACCTTTGGTAAATTAAATGAAAAATTAAGAGATCTGTAGATTATTAGCTCTGCAGTTGCACTACTAATACTATTTCTGCACAACACATTTTACAGATATTCCTTAAAATCAAAGTTATGAAGGCAAACAAAGCAATGCTGTTTCACCAGCGATAAGCTCCCACTGTACAGATGTTCACTTTGACTGTAGTTAGTCCACTGACAGTCACCTCTAACACAGGAGATTTGGGAATGGAGATGAATACAGATCAAGAAAATAACAAACCTAACTGTAGGATTTAAATCATCTGTCAAGATTACAGCAAATACAGCTATTGCCCGCCATTAAGTGTATAATATTTGTGTGGATTTTTTTCCTTTAGCATTTGCTTTTTTATTACGTTAATATAAGTGGCAGCTGAGTGATTGAGAAATCTAACCTTATGGCACCATCCTGTGGCATATTTGATAATTGCACGACTCTCAACTGCTCTTCCAGGTGCTGACAGCTGGCCGTGACCTTCCCAGGGTGAGCAGCCATGCTCCCCCGCACTGGTGGAGCAAAGGATAGTTTAGAGCTTGAGTTCCATGTCCTTTTCTGTGGCTGAGTATCACATTGGCTACTCTAGCAAAGTTTGACCTTATCCGTGGGAAAGTGGTTTGAAGGGAAGGGAGTTTTCCCTACTATCCTAAAATTGATTCACATATACTCCTCAACTCATGGCTGGGTATGATTAATACAAATAAAATACAGAATTGGGAGATATGTGTTTAAAGAAGAAAAACTCAGATTGGAAGGGCTGAAAATCTTCATCCCAAAATACTGAAAAACTAGAATAAGAAGACCTTAGGATTGGTTCCATGGGAAATATTTCAAATAAATATATAAAGTCAGGGTGGTATATGACTGGAGAACAGGCTGTACAGTGTCTGACTCTGTAAAGGAGGGAGAGGACAGAAGTTATTCATGTCCAAAAGGTCCCTGAGTTGTCTGCAATAATTTAAAGCAAATAGTGAAGCAGTGAATAACTAGATGTAAAAGTAGACAAGAGCGTATTGAACTTAGCTGTTTTTTTAAAAAAATAACTCGATTTTCTAGGCAAAGACAATGTCACACACTTTATTCAAGTGAATATTAATAAAACACATGGTGTTTTAAATATAAAAATGTATATATAATATATAATATGTAAAAAATATATGGTGCCACTCAGAAATTTATTAATGAAGCTGGGAAAGTCTTTGTAATTTTGGCTAAAAGTGGTAAGGTTATGAATGATTTTTGAATGGTGAATCCAGCTAGAAGCTAGTAGATTTTAATGTACTCATTAGTGACCTGACATAAATGTTACCAGTGCTCTGTTGACAAAAAGATTAGAAGGTATAATTAATATTATGCTGAAAAAAATGTTTGACCCCAAGAAATGGAGGCACAAACCAGAATGAAATTCTACAATACAAACTATAACATCGTACTTCTGAAGAATAATAACACAGAATGTCGTATAATGAGAACGCAATATTTGGAAAGAGCAAAACAGGTTGATCCAGTTTATGCAGGATGATGACAAGTGTGATACAGTTGTACAAACAGCAGGATTTACTTACCACCTGAGGTATTTCCTGCAGCAGTACGAATGACACTGGTAACACTTTAAAATGGAATAGTCAAGTAAATCAGTATGCAGAAAAGACCCACGTCAATGACACTTGTGCAGAAATGACTACTGAGGTGACCAAAGGAAGAAAAGCAAAGGCTGAGTGAGATCAGACGTCAGTGTTGCATATGAATATGCTAGCCAGGTAAGCACCAAGGAGGGAGATCTGCTAAAGTGAAAGGGCAGCGATGATCACCCGTAAATCAGCATGAACTGTCAGTTTACAAATTAAGATTAGAATTTAGCAGAAAGATCCTAACCTAGAAGAGTGAGTTTCTAGAATAGATTTGCAGTTGGAATATGGGAACAAAATCTTCAGTGGTGAATCTAAACAAAAGAAACAAGGTGATACAGTGCCTCCAATAACAAGAAGTGGACTCGATCCACATCTCTTCCATGTCTATATTCTTCTTATACTGTTAGTCTGCAGATTAATTAATTGTGCCTTTTTGCAAACATGACCCTAGAATGTGCATTTATTAGCTTTACTCTATTAGATTTATTTGCTTTATTTATTAGCTTTACACTATTAGCTTTATTAGCTTTACGCTATTTGTGTTTTAGCCCCCAATTGACTAGAAAACTTCTGGGCCGAAACCCAGACCTACAGAGCACGATATCATGCATAGCACCGCTCTCTCCAGTGCCAATCTTGAAAAAACTGTCCTTCAGGAAATGTTGAGTCTTTCATAAGCTGTCAGCCCAGCCTTACCTGTGATGAATCAGGTATTTCCCAGATGATCCTATCAACTGAAGACTGGTTGGATGTGTTAATTTATTACAGCCAGCTAAGAAGCAGCTGAATGTTACCTTCAAAAGGTAAGAATATAGTTAAATAAGGTATCTCTGCAGGAATGGCTATACAGTGAATGGTCCCAAGCATTGTGAGATTTCTGGTTTTATGGCATAGGTTGATGGAGAGTTTTGTGCTACTACTAGGTTCTTGTTTGCATGAATATTGCCTTGGAAAAGCAAACAAACAAACCTCACAACCAAATTGAATATGTAAAGAGGTAGTTTGGCTTCCCAAACCAAGAATTCACTACCACGTATACAGTCATTTAGAGTTCTTTTTCAGAACACTGTTTTTATTAATTACGATCTGGGAGGAAAACTAGAACTATTTTGTCTTGGTTGGGTGTTAGTCAAAGTATTTCTTGCTGTTGGAAGAGACTATGTAGCTTTAAAGGAAACCTTAGAGTTCTTTAATCCTTATTCTCTTGTTTGCTCCACTTTTCTATTAGCTTTTTTGCAATTTGTTGCTACTTCATTTTAGTTCAGTGACAGAATTCTGAAAACAGCAAATTCCAAGAGCACAAGTGAAAATATCCTCAAAGTGCCAGCACTATGTTCGCTGTGGGATTGCATTTTGCGCCAAAAGTAAGATGATGAATCTAGAAATTTTGGAGAAGAACCTTAAAGTTAGTTTGGGTCATAATATGAATTAAGTTTTATTGAACCAGTGAGGTACTGCTTATGTGACCACAACTGAATTGAATAAACTTGGAGTCTAAGGCTTGTTATTGTCGGTTGGACTTAACGATCTTAGAGGTCTTCTCCAACCTTAATGATTCTATGATTGTGAAGAAGGTCCCATTATCCACCTCTAGAACTTCTAAGGCACGACCATTATGACTTTACATTTGTAGGAACCTCCCTCCTTTCTCCTTCCTCCTTCCCTAGACTTTTCTTGCTTGTTTTAACCTTTTCTTCTGCGATCTCAGATACTGCTTGGCTTCCGTCCTTCATCCAAGGTAGGAGTCAGTGCTCTGCTCTCCCCAAGATCCTACGTTATTCAAGCATGTGAACTTTTCCTCACAGACATTCTCTTCCCAGCACCAGAGAGAGAAGAGGCTATGGTTGTGCTACATTGCTACACGAGCCTTACTTCTGTTACGAACAAACGCTTCAGATTTTCCTCACTGAGAAGATCTCGGAGAAAGTAGAGACATATGTTTCTTAAGACGAGAAGGTCCCTCTGTAATTGGAACAATCGCTTTAAGCTGTGAGACAGCACAGAAGATGAGCCTGTTGAACATGCATCTGAGAAATGGCAATTTCAGTGGTGCCTGAAGTAAACTCTGCAAAACATCCCTGAAAGAACTGCTCAGGACTTGAATGTCTTGATCTCTTGCCTGCTTTTAGCAATTTTATTCATCCTCGTCTTCTGCAGGACTACAGGGCTTCTTGGACTGAAAGGTATTTCAACAATACAATCTGGACAACGTAACTGCTCTGCTTCTCACTTACCCTGGCAGTCATATGGGTTAAGCTCTATGATTTTCAATTTCAGATTACCAAAAAGAAATATGCAAAACACTTAAAGATTAGGACACAGGTGTTTCTGAAGGCCAAATATATAGCACAATTATGTTTAGGAAAAGAATTAGGAGGAACAGGTTTATATTTCTTTTTGCTTAGTTACCATACACAGTTCTTGAAGGTTTGGTCCATACTTAGTATTTGGTTACTTCTGCTGCCTGTTTATGCTATTCCCATAAAGTTAGTGTGAGATAAACTAGCGTGTGAACATTCAGTGCATTAACTGAGCTGTGATAATAACATGGAAACATGTCTTTACTTGTGGTAAAAACTCACTCTCATCTTATTTCAGATAACAGGGCAATTGGCAGTTGACATTTGACTTGGAATGATGTAATTTGGATGATTATTTACTTAATAGTTAAGCTGTGTATCTTCTCTTTATATATTCTGCATTAAGATGGACTGTGTGGGTTCAGTCTTGCTGAGCTGGAGCAAAGAACCCTGCCCTACCTTATAAACTGTGCCTTAGCTGGCAGGCAGAGAGGACGAGCTTTCAGCTGTGGCTTAGGGTGTAGCTCTATGTAGGAAGGAACAGAGAATTTTCTCACGTTGGTTAGAGACATACAACTTCACACCTTAAGGCTGAAGAGTGATTTTTTTTTTCCTTCCTTTTACTAGAATGGGATAAAACGTCACTATTTATTTTTTCCTATGAAAGATTATTTTCTTTCCTGTACCAAAAATGGAAAACATGTCAGTGTATTTATATATACACATGCACATGTAGGTATATTTACATACTGACAGAAACTTTCACCTTTTTTTTTTCTAAAACGTGTAAAACACTGCCTATATAGCATGATGGGTATCACATTTGGACAGTTATGTACATTATATTCCCTGATGAATTTGGTTTCAAATTTTAATTTCAAGTGGACATGAGCTATACCAGAAAGCCTCATAAGCAGTATCTTTGCATGCTGAACAAGTTAAAAGATGTTTAACTGCAAGCACTCTCTTGAGTACTAGCAATCTAAATAACTCCTCCTAGTGATCTGGCTTTAAATGTACTACTTATCAGTAGTATCACAAACTATTAGTAGTAGTGAGATGTAATATTAGTAAATTAGTAGCAAAAATTAGTAGTAGCAGGTATTAGTATTAGTAAGTAGTAATAGTAATAACATGTAGTAGTAACATCCTTTCTTTAAAAAAAAAAAGTAGAACAGCAGCAGTCTCTTTCTATGTATGTTCACGGAGAGGAGCTTCATATTTCTTTAAAACTTTACGCTTATCTTCACATTCTTCAGGAGTCTACTTTCTGCCTCCTCCTCTGTTGTTATTGATCCTATGCTTATTTAACAAAAGCCTACTTGTTTCACGTTTCTGATTTTTACTCATTAAATTACACATTTTGTTACCTAGTCCATTATATATTAGGAACTTTTCCTGCCTGTTCCATGCATTCCTCTCATTCTATACCATCTTCACTAAAGACCATCTGGATGATCCTGAAGGTATTCTCCAAACCTCTTCTTTTAATGATTCTATGATCTTTAATCAACACTGAGATCTGAAGTCTCTCTTGGTTTCCTCAATCCAATTTAAAGATCCACCACTTCTGTACCTTCTGTACAGTTTCCTTGCATTCTCTGCTTTCTTATCACTAGAGAAGTATCAGCCATTCACGACTTGCACCTTCCCTCGTTGCTTCCTACTCTTACCAATGGACTTCCTTTCAAAACCATAAGTAAATTCAAATGCTTTGAGAGAGGAAGAAGGCAACTAGATTCTATCTATTGGAATATTTTTGGATCCAAAGATTACAGATCTAAACCAACATCTCAATTATGACAGCTACTGGAAGCCAGTGCCTGCACTAGTAAACCAGCTATTTGCAGAAAAGGTTGCTAAGTAAGCAGCTGCGTTCTGCACATGTCTTCTGGAATAGTCCCAAATAAGTTTGCCACAAAAGTGGTCTAAAACTGCCCAGGGAACTTGAATTAAGGCCGTATCAGGTTGCAGCCTTTAATTATATGGCTTCATATGTTTTTACCGCAGTATTGCTGTCTCAATCAGTGAGTAGACAGTTATTTAGTATTCATTTGTAGTATTAAATTCAATTGTAACTGTTATCTAGCATGAGACTTTAATGAACACCACCAAAATACCACAAAAAATTTAAAAATATATTATTAAATGCTAAGTATTTTTAAAAATACTATGTTTAAAGACAGCTCCACTTAACTGCAGCCACTTAGTAGCACAGAACACTTCTGCAAACAGCTCTCTGATACATCTCATGATAAATATTCTGAAAATGGGGAAAAATGCAATTATAGGTCGACTTTGAATGTGTTAGATCACTACCTTGAGGCAGCACCCTACAGTGATCCTGGGGCAGAGCTAATGTGGTAGTTCAGATCAGCATTTATCTGCCTTTGCCATAAAACTTTCATTTGTCTTCCCATCATCCCCTGCCTCATACATTGTGTCTCAAAATTTTTGTAATATATGACAGAGCAGGCCTGTAGGCGACAGCCTACTTGCCTATACAATCCTCATCCAGTACAGATTCCTGCAAGAACTGCACCCGAACTCCCTGCCAAATGGTTCTCCTACCACGTTACCCACATCTCCTCCACTGTAAATTGCTAGCTCAGGTACCACAGGCTCCTGGTCCAGCCAGCTCCATGTTGCACTTCCTCATTAGATTTAAGTTGCCGCCTTTCAATCTTTTTCTTCTCCAGGCAATTAGCTCTAAATCCCTCCTTTCTGTTTTCCTCATTAGCTCCGAGTGTCACCTCCTGTTTTGCAACAGACATCCAGTCTGCTTTTCTTGCCTAATAATTTTAATTCCCTCCCAATTCCAGGATCACTGTTCAGCCCATCTAATCTCCTTGCTCAACTGGTCTCTAGGTTCTCCTTCCACTGGCTGCCTGACCCAAGGTGGCTTGGCCTCCTTTCCTAAATACTATCTTGCTAAGCCACTCCAGTTTCTGTGGCCCTTCTTCACTGATTTCTTGTCAAGCCACTTATTTCTCTTCCACTCTCAATCTTCTCTCTTCCTAATGCATTCCTTTCATCCCTTACCTGGTTTTATCTCCTTGTGTTCAGATCAGTGGGATCATTCTTAAAGCCAAACGCTGTTACCCATGCTCAGTCCCCATGTCTAGCTGCATTTTGGTATAAAACAGCCGTTGCAGGAAAGGCCTCTGAGCTTGCCTAGTGTGTCATTAACAGCTGACTGCTTACTCTGTACGGAGGAAGGCTGCAGAGACTTGGAGAATATGATCTGTACAGAAAGTGATGGTACATGGTTGCATTACAGGGTGATTCAGTTTGCTTAGCAGCAGGAGCTGTGAGGGACCTGAACATACCAAATGATGGAATCTCGAGCCCTGTTGGAAGCCCAAAGCCAAGAATTGTTACAGAAGGCATACAAATCTATTTTTCAAAAGTCGGTAATTTGGCAGTGTGAAGGAACAAGTGAAAAACTTAATCAATAATACTATATAAATATCATATATAACCTCTTATTAGTGTGTAAGAGCAGACCGTTAGGCTCCTAAAATGTTCAATGTCTCTGACACGGTTAATCAGAAAAGCTGCTATAATAATTACCAACTTGTGAAACAATGGGTGGAGACAGGATTTCAATTTAGAAACTCACTTCAGGTTACCAAATTGCTCCTCCATGTTCTATCTTTCTTCAGCTGGTGAGTGTGTAGCAAAATGGTAATTGCATCTGAGTGTTAATAAGTGCGAAGGATTGCATACAGAGGAGAAATTCTAATCCTACTTCCCCAAAAAAGGATCTGAAATACATTGACTTAAAACAATGATTAAGAAATACTGTACTTGCCAAGGAAAAAGGTTTAATTTGTAAAAAGTATGAAATACTGAATAGTTTAAAAGTCCCTGTAGTGAGAAGAAGTAGAAGATAGTAATTTCCAGGAATATGACAACAGGGAGAAGAGTTCTGCAGAGTCTAAAAACTGCTCCCTCACTCCCGATCTTTCACGGTGATTAACTAAGCAAATAGATCTGCACGCAGAATGTATTAAAATCCTTGTTCTATTAGCATCCTTTCCACATTACCAATGTTAAAAACAAATTATACTTTGCTCAAAGAACACATCATCATAATACATACTTGTGGCCATAGCTCCTGGGAAACAGAGAGATGGGTCTGATGAAGTTACTATGGTTTAAACCTAATGTCTGACACCTCTTGGTCAGGTATGAGAGAGGCATATGATTCCCTTTTGAGCAGTTCTAACAGCTCAAGCTCCATCACCCGGAATAAGGAGGAACCATAGAATAAACAGAGATGATGACACAGTTTTTCAGAAGTTATCTCTCTTGTATAAGCTAGTCTCTGCCAAATTCGAGTGTGCGTTGCAAAGTGTGGCGATAAAGCACAATGACCTAAAAGCTTATTACATTTTCTTAATATATTGACAGTAATTTACTTTTCTGTTGCTTCAGTCTTGGAAATAATTGGACCACACTGGCATGACATCTTCTATTAAAGAAATTAATATCCAAGCTGAGGCATGAAATTTCTGCCAACTTTCAGTTTGCATTGTTATAAATCAGCAATGATATAAATAAGCAAAGATACAGCTGGAAAGCACTACTTATAACGGAACTGTGGGGCAATCTCAATAGAAGAATTATAGGTCTACACAGGAAACCTGAATTACATGTGAGCCTATTTTAAATGCCTTTTTTAAATTACTGAATTCACATATCAAACTTGACACCTTGACTTTGCAAAGATCCATGACACTGTTCATGAATGCCTTTTCAGTATAATCTTCCTTGAAAACTTCCTTCAGTTCTCTTACTTTTTGATGAAAAAGGGAACTTTTTTTAAACCAAGCGTTATTCTAAGTATGACAGGAAGTTAACATCAGTGACTTCTTGTCTCCTATTTTATGCATCTAATAAAACATAAAACAATACAATATTTGAGATAAGCTAGACATAAAAGTTGAGCAGTGAAGTACCTCAGCTTTCAGATGACTAAAAGGTGTCAAGATCAAACTGAGCTGTGATTCACTTGAGGAAAAAAACTGAACAAGCTAAACAGGAACACTTAGTTTCAGTTACCATTTTTCTACCCACTCACCTAGTCCAAACAAGGTAGGCAAAAATGCTCACTGACACTGACTGTTAAGAAATGCAGAGTACTGCATTTTGCAGGAAAAATCTAACTCTGTATTTATTTCACACAGATTGTCCAATGATATTGACTCACGAAAGGAGTATCAGCACTCTGAGCATCAATATGGACAGCTCAGACACCTTTCTGTAAAACAGTCAAAACCAGAAAACAACTAACAGGAAACACAAATGAAAACAGTAAGTAAAATAAATCAGAATTCTCACTACAAATCAGTGTTTTGCTCTCATCTGAAATATTAGGTGTGTTTTCTGGAGCAGCGCAATATGAGTAATTATAATACTTAATGACAACAAAAATTAGAATGCATGCCAGACACCGTACTTTAGAACTAAGTCAGTGCATAAATGGTTGAAACTAGAGTAAGATCCACTACGAAAGCAGATGTGTGGGGCCTGTACTGTCTTTTAGAGTATCTGATACTATCCGTGTACAGACAGGAGACGAGATAATTTCTGAGTCTGATCTAATAATGGTAATTCCTATGTACTTCCACATTTTCACTGGGACTTTTAAATTCATGAGCTGTGCTTATAAAAAATGGTCTGTCATCTTGTATTTTGGAAAGGCATGAGGTAAGAGTTGTTTTTGTAGAGGACAGATCACAGTCACATTACAAAACCAGGTGCACAGAGCAAAAAATATGGTCAGAAATCAAGGAAATGCAGAAAGCAGATGTGTGTAGCAATTAAGCTCTTGTGAGTTATGGTGTTAATTAATAAAGATTAGAACAAGTACTCCTATCCCCATGCAGTGGGGAAGTAAGGCAGTAATGGCACAGAAAGTTTGCAAGTGTCCATATATTTAAAGCCAATACTCTGCATATCCTAAGCTCTCTAAGTGTCTTTTTTCTACACACCCCTTATCTTCTTCTCCCCATGTTATTCCCAAATTTTACTTTCTGCTCAGAAGGAGTACCTTCCCACATCTTAAGTTCCTGTAACATCCCAGTCATCTGAGGGGAATGCAGGAGGTGGGTAAGAAAAGGGCAAGAATAAGAAGAGAAAACAGGAGGTACAAAGAAATAGGAGCATGTCTTCTCTCTCTGTTCTGCAGATCAAAGATAGTTTATGCCCATTTCAATTTCACCCTATAGGCCCCACTCTGAAGATCAAACCTGTGTTATACTCAGCATATGTTTCATGGAGGTGGAGGCTTATGGGTTTTGAGTGGCTGATACACACATTACTTCACCCACACTGGAGTTTCAAGTTGTATGAAGTGACTAAACATATGATTCCATTTGGTTGATATTAGCTGTATCGATGAAGCTGTCATTGAGAATAGTCCATGTCATTATTCACATATACATGAACTGATACATAATTAAATGTAGCTCAACTACAGGTGTATAATTTCCTTCTGTTAAAAATCAAGCAACAAACTAATACTCTGGTATAGCACTTCAGTAGAATGACAAAACCATATCACTTAATGCTGATGACTGCATTCACAGAGCCGTTCATTAATTCCCCTGCAAACCATGCCAAATTCTACAGCTAAGACATATACCTACGAGATAACACAGAATTCACAAAAGAGACCACACCAATCCCTGGAACTGTCCTTCTTGCTCCACTAGTGATTAAGTTTTCCAAAATCATCATACTTTACTTAATATTAAACAAGTGAACAATCTTGCTGAGTTTACATAGACTTAAAAATTAAGCAAGTGCAAGTCTACGGCATGGAGACCACCACTACACAAATTACCTTCAAACCTTACTAATGTAGATGGTACAGTTTGCATCTTACAGCTCACCTCAATTTACCTAAATTAACCTCATTGTTCTGCCACCTTTCACAACGTTTGTAAGTGGCTCTCCGTGATATTAATGTATGTTACACTGAACCTACAATAACATGATTTTTCATTTAATTATTAGAAGATATGTTGTTCTCAGAATATAGTTGGGCGTTGCATGCCAAGTGCCAACAGCAAATAATACAGGTTCTTCCTGTTCTGAGAGAAACCAAATCAGAGCATCTTCGTATTTGTTAACCTAGACTCCATTAAAAAAAAAAAAAAAAAAAGTATTAACATAACTATTAGTAGGACAAAATCCATAACAATTTCTTATATGTCTGACTTTGACTCACTCCTTAAATCTCAACTAGCTAAAATCCAGATTGACCTGAGAATCTGAATGGTTTAGCAATCTTATTACTGCTTTTTATTGAGCAGACTTTACTTTTTTTAATGTGAAATTGAAGAACTGCTTAGGCAGGTACTGCTGCTTAACACTTCAGACACAGGACTGATGCCTAACGCTGTTATGAGGCCTCCTGATGTCCATTATAGGGTTTTAAGGTGTTAATATGCATTTTTCTTCCTACAGGCTCCAGTCTTCCGAGTGCACTTTCTAGTTTAAATAGCTTGCTTCCTATGGGTGTTCTTACATAGCTAGTAAGAAGTTTGAACCATACCATGGACCATTATTAAAAGCACAGCTGTCAGTTTGATCTTGCTTGTTCAGAGAACCTACACACACTAGTATGAGTCTAGATGACAGGCGTGGTACTCTCTGCTCTGTTTTCTTCCAAGCTACCTTTCTACCTCCAGCTTCTACATTTGAGATACATTTGAATTAATGTTGGTGTTATGTGCTACCTTGGAAAACTCTCACAGTTGACTTGTACCAAGAATATGAAGAAAACAAAATTGCTGCAATGTATAAAGTATTGAAATGCAGTAGATGTCAAATTGCCGATCAAAGAAGGAACTTTTGTCACAAAAGCATTTGATCAGCGTGAGTGATTTTATCACAGATATGCTTAGCCATGAGTGTTGTTGGAAACTGATGAAATAATGGATCGATAAAACCCTCATGTTTTGAACTAAGTGCCCATTTATCAATCATGCTAACAAAAAGCAACATTGAAGAGTGGACGCAGTAGAAGAAACAGTGGCAGAGTGGATGCTTGAGACAAGTTTCTTAGAAGATGGCAGGTGTATGTGAAATTATTTAATGACAAGTTAGAAGAGAAATAAAGTACATAATAGGACATGGTACTGGCTAGCCTCAAAAAGTGGGATAAGGACACTGCAGACGACAAACATAGCAGAACACAAGTCATGCAGCCATGCAAACAACAAAGGTCAGCATGGCCCAAACAGATGGACATTGCATGTAAACAAAGTTAGGCTATATTAGGTAGCTAGTTCTGTGGAAGGGTATGACCAACCAAAGCTTGGGATGGAAGAGGACTTGTAAAGAAATGTGCAGCAATATTACAGCGCTCTTGATCTCTGCACAGATATTGAGATTAAAAGTAGCAGCAAAACTGTACTTTAAAGGTTCACTAAACCTGAAAATTTGTAGAAATTTTCATTTTGTAATGATTTGAATATCAGTTTACTTTGATGAACAAACTACCTCTTCATAGGATCTCACATTTATCTACTGCCAAAATATCTAAGATTTAAAAAACCAAGGTATTTTTACAAACGTTCATCTTACAAAACAAGATATAAGATACAAGATATAAAACAAGATGAATTTATTAATGCTGTGTGTTTCTGCTGTGTATTTTCCTGAGGACTGGAAACACTTTAAACAGCTTATGTTTTTTTTTTTTTCCCAAAACACCAATGTACAGCAGATACTTTAAAGCAGGGAGATTCCTGGTTTGTTCAAGGTCACAGAACAAGTGCCAGAGAACTAGTCAGTAGTCCTGACTCCACTGCTCTAGAAAACGTGAGCAATTTAATGTTTTGAGATGCTTTTACATCAAAACATAAACTTGCCCCAAAATGCCTGATGATAGCAAGGATGGGGAGAGGGAGCAAGCAAGAAAGGTGCATGTGGTGATTTGCAATGAAGAAACAGAGATTACTTGTCATCAAACTGCAGCTTCAGCCCTGCTACTCCAGGCAGAAATATTTGAACGAAACAGGAATACTCGATAAATGGACTGACCTACATGCACACTCTTATGCTGCAATAACAAAAGCACAATATTCAAAGGTATTCAAATGTTTTTAAAGGCTTGTATGAAAACCTTTTTTTGGAGTAAAAATAGACACATTGTTTCTAACCATATTTTGATCTGCATTTCAGTTTGACCAGAGAAATCCTTTTCTCATGTCAGTGTTAACCATCACACCAATACAGGTTTTAAATACATAACTGACCAGTTCCTGTAGAAAGTACGGCCAGTTCATAGACAACATCAGGCGTCTTTCTGAGGTATATGACCGCAGGGGAAGATGCAGTGTAAATACAGTTATGCTGGCATGGCAGTGTCTTTGCTGGTATGCCTCGACTTGGCAAACTGTTATTAACGCTGCTGGAAAAAGCACCTGTGCGAGTGTAACTGGTTTTGTGGGAGAAGGCTGGCTGGTATCTCCCCCTGTACCTGGTGTGGCTTTGCTTGTGACAGGGGTTGTTTTCCTGGGCTTACAGAGGCGGCAACTCATTCCACCCTCTGTCTGAAAGTCAGTCCTGGCAGCTCCTCTCACGGCCTTAAAAAAACCCAACCGCATGCCAACCCTTGTATCAAAGTCTCTCTTAAAGGTTTACTGAGCACGGTCACCACATTTGTATGGCGTTTGTAATTCACGCTCAGAAATCACACCGTACACCCGCATAAAGGCCTCCCCCGCCCCGTGGAAGCGAATGCCCGGGGCTCCACACGGCAGGAGGTGCCAAGACGAAGATGCCAGAGGAAATTAAAATGTCAGGGGAGGCCGGGCCGCTGGGCTCCTCAGCCCGACCTCCAGGCGAGGGCAGCCGGCGCGGGAGGAGACACTCCTTCCCTTTCCCCCGCTCCCCGCGGCGTAGGCGATGGGGAAAGAAGCGTTAATCACCGCTGCCCCCCGCTCCGTCCCCGCCTTGCACAACCCGCCCGCGCCGCCGCTCCCCCGGCGCAGCCCGCCGCGGCTGGCTGCCGGCCGCCCTGCCAGGGGAGGCGAGGCCGGCCGCGTCCCGCCTCCTTCCCGCCATTCCCCGCGCCCGCTCGGCTGGGCCTGGGCTGCGCTCGGCTGGGCTGGGCTGCGCTGCTGCCGCTAGCACTGCCATGGCCGCCTACAGCAAGTACCTCACCGTGCGCCATTCCGCCATCGCCGGGGCCACCACCGCCGCCGCCTGCGCGCTTCTCTGTCTGCTCAACAAGCGGCGGGCGGCAGCCCAGCACGGGTGAGCGGGGAGGGCAGGGGGCCGGGCCTGGGGGGCGAGCGCTGGGAGGCCGAGACGGGCGAGGGCTGTGGTCGCCCTCCTCGGCCCGGAGGGGCAGCCCGGCTCCCTGCTGACCCGGGGGGCTGCTGCCGACGGCCTCCTCCCGGGGCGGTGTGTCCTGAGGAGAGGGGTCAGGCTGCTTCTCCCCCCTCCCGCCACCCCTGAGGTGCAGTCGATGCCGCTCTTGCGAGCATCCAGCCGCCGCCGCCACCTTGTTACTGAAATTATATTTCTCTTCTCCGTTTTTCTCTGAGGTAACACTAACGAGTAGTTGGTTTCTAGGGATGTTCTAGGATGCCCTAGCTCTGGGGCGACTAACGCACCCCAGCTGTTTTAACGCTGCCGTGTGGCAGTAAGGTGCACGGATGACAACTTCAAAGAGGTGGTATCTGGTTCTGTTCCCCGTGAGGGTGCCTGGCTGGTACATGTGTGCTGGGTGTCTGTTAGTGTCCTGTGAAGCCCTTGGGTACCACAAAGCATGGCAGATAAATAATATACCTCACACACAATCCTTGCACTGTTTCAACGTATTGTGGCTGTGGATGATTGACCATGTGCTAAAGACCCGGTATGTTCCAGTAGAACAGTTAGATATTGTGTAGTTGCTACAAACATCTCCTGGTGCTAGATCTTAATGGGGAAATGGACTTTCTCAACAGGCTTAAGTAATAACATACCTGTGATTAAGCAATAATCCAGTTTTATTTTACCTAATTCCTTTCATACACGATACCCACCTTCATGAAGGTTTTCAAGATAACTTTGTCATAATAACGTGTCAGCAATTGATATGCTGCTGACAATTCATGCATTTGCTACCTTACATTGTTTGCATGAGAGTAGAAACAAGAAGATCCCTAACTATTGCCAAGAGTTACTCTTCTATCAAACTTGTAGGGAGGGATGATATTTTTCAGGTATCTCTGCTTGATTTAGTGAAATACCATTGTAAAAAAGGAGAAAATCTATATAGAAAGGCATAAAAATGGTGAGCTGGGAGAGTTACTGACACTGTAGGGCAAGATTTTCATACTTAATGTATTATAATGGTGTTTGTAAGAAAGACTAGGCCATACAGATGTTCTGGGAGCATCTACGTTTTAATTCTGATCAAGAGTATTTTAAAGTGAATCTTCCAGTTGTCCAGGCTTACCTTGTTCTGCCTTTACTGAGGGGCGATATCTTGCAGCACACAAACTAGATTACATTCAGATTGGAGCACATCTTCAAATGCAGATGCAAGTCTAGCGTAGTTTTGAAGTGCATTGGGTATGTTCCCACTACTAGTAGCATTCAGTTGACAGGAGCAGGCTAGAACTTGTTCAGAGTAGTCTCCCTGTCCTTGAAATAAATGTAACGTGGGTCCTGGGTTGTCCCTATAAACTGTTTTGCTTGCAGATCTTGTGATATTGCTGTGCAGGACTTGACAATGGCAATGCATTTATTAGCTTGAGAGTCAATATACTGAAAGTGAGCGTTAGCCTTAATGTTGAAGACTATATTTGGAAGGTGTTCTTCCCGTATGGATCTTTGATTTTACTAGTTAGAGTGTTAAAAATCTGCGTCTTTCATATGTATTAGGTGGACCAAACAATATAACAAGATTAGTGAGAATTGGAAAATGAAAATACTGTATGATTTATGTTCCAGCTAATTCAGCAGTTGAATGGGGTTGAGATAGCCTGACCTGATCTGTCCCCTTTCCTCTGTCTGTACTGCAGTCTTTCTGACACTTCATCCTTTGCTGGCTCTATCAAGCCATTTACATTCTCAAATCTAACAGAAATGCATTTGCTAAAATAAGTACCATGCTTGCAGACTTGATTGTTCCACTTGTGCGTATGTGTTGCTTTACGCTCCCGACTCCCTCCACAGATTAGGTCTTATTTACTACTGGTACGGTATTGTGGCCATAGATTCAGAATTCTAACATCCATCATCCAGTTGTTTGAATGATAAGGCTGTGCTACTGCTTGAATGCTATTTTTGGGAGCGGTTTTTGCCCACTGGTCTTCGTTTTTGTCTCTATGTTTCCCTGTGAGACAAACCTTGCCAGGAGCCTTACAGAATGCTACCTGTCAAGACTAGGCAGGAGGTAAGCTACATTGCCTATTCCACCAGCCTAGGCAAAAGCATCCAGGTATTACCATTGTCTCATCCTCCTGTAGTCTCATCAGTTCATGTATCATTCATTTCTTAATGCTTTGTTGCTAATGTAAATTATAGCATGCTTTTGGAAGGGATTGTCACTGTGCCAAATCTTTACATATTCCAGCATAGTTGTGGTGGTAGGTGATGCTGACGTATAATAACAAGTGCTAAACCTTTGGGCAGTAACGATAAAAATCTCCAGGGCTCAGTGTACCCTCTAATTTCTGTGTTGTATTTCTCTCTGCCTCTTTGGCAAGAGGGAGAAGTTGGGAGAGTACGGCTGTCCTAAATTTACATTCTTATTCCTGCAGAGAAGAATTTCACTTGCAATCTAGACAGTCTAGAAGAGGACTGGCAGTGTATCTGCTGCTTGAGGTTAACTGAGTAAAGTGTGCAAGGAGCAGTGCTGATTTAGTTTTATGTGTGAATTCCTTTGTTCACCTTGGCATATAATGCCTAAAAATGTTGTGTCATGTTAGTGTGAGATGAATTTCAGCTTCTTGAATTCTGGAAGGTAAAATTCTAGTTTTGAGCTTCCTAAGGGCGAAGGTGAATGTTGCAGACTTGAATATAAACAGCAAAACACTGGCCTTAATGTTGAAGCGAGCCACGGAAGTCTTCTAGTGCAACTGTAAACTTTACCTGCAAAGCTTCTTTCTCCCTCGCATAGCTTATTTAAGAATACACGCTTAAGTATTTATGCTTATACATACTTTATGTTCAAAATAAGATGTGCTATTATATCATGTTTTCCTGGAATAACTGTCTGCTGTTTTATTTTTTGTTTTAAGTTTTGCTGGAATGTCAGCAATAGTTGAGTATTGCTGCTGGCCAAAGTTGAAAAGTAAAATAACATACAAATTAAAAACAAGTAATCTTTTTTTAGCAAATGAAATGTGCTTGAATTTGTAACAAAAAAGTTACCTTACACAGACTTTTCATGTTGTGTGTGTTAATATTGATATTGAATAATCAGTTATCGAAATGATAGCAGGAAGGAAAGAAGAGTCAACTTTCACCTACTTTTCTGCTGTCAGACAATAGGGCCAAGGTCCAGGAGAACTCCTATCAAGTAGTAATGTATGAATAATTAAGCTGTATATGTTATGCTAACCTGCCTTAGTAGGTCAAAGATTACTTCATTAATGCTAGCTGGATTAGTCACAGGTGTTCTTCTGTAAGAGCTATTACATCACTCATCGGTTTTGCAGAACTGAGAGGTGTTGTCACTTGCAGTTTACAATATATTTTAACCACAACTTCCTAAAATCCTCCAAAATAGAACAATGTAGAACTGTTGCTTATAGTAACTTGTTACTATACTTCCAAGTTAATTCCTTGGAGTAAAGCGTGGAAAGAAAAATACAGTTTCTCTATTTGAGTTGCTTTCCTCAAAAAGTCTGTTTCCTTGGAAAAACTTAATTTCTTCTTGGGAGGGAGGAAGTTGTTATATGTAAATGCAATTCTGACTTCAGTTTTAGTATTTGGGTTTTTTAGAATTGTAAGAAGTTGTCTTGTTTGAGAGCCTTCATTATGCTGGGTATATGATACAGGAAAAAACAATCTTGACTTGAATCCATCCTGAGCTGTTAATGCAAACAGAAGTGACTCCAGCACTGATGATCAGTGTCTTGAGAGTTGAAAATGTTGCTTCCATTTAGGGAAATGACTCATAAAATCTGTTTTAAGGACAAGTAGTTCTATTTTTTTTCTCCACTATTGAGTATTGGAGAAAGATTTATAGGGTGGAAGAATGAAGGAAAACCAAGAGAAGTGAGATCAGTGTTCTTTGTACTTCGTCCCCTATCAGTTAAAATCAAGAAAGAAGTTTAATGCCCAAGACTTTGTCACTGAGCAAGGTCTGAAAAGACTTATTTTTGGGATAGATTTGGTTTTTTTCCAAGTAATAAAAAGTATTGAAATAAAACTTTGAACTAATCTTTAGTATTTCCCTAAATGATGTTTTGTGCTGTAATGCAAGTACTGTCTGGTTGTTTGCAAACACAAACAAATGTTTCTCTTTTCACAGATGCTGTTACTAGGGGTAGCATTTTGATGCTATGAGTTACTCGTTTAGTTGAACACAAACGGTCTCAACCTTATGACAATGCATGAGTGGGATTGTAGTTCGTATTTGTGCCACATTAAAAAAGAAAAAGGCCAAAACTGTTGAAATGCTGAGCCCCTCTCCACCCCCCTAACCTTTGCATTTCTGCTTCTCCAGTTTGGTTCACCTAAACCTTGTAGTTCTTTAAACAAAGACACTAAACCCAATATTTAATGTAAACACTCAAAAAGATGGTAAGTGCTGAATAGGGTTAAACAGTGTAGAATTCTCAAAGGAAAAAAATAGCCTGTAATGTACAACGTATGTAAAATTAAGTTACATGTTACCTTTCATCCACAAAAATCTAATCCAAAGTCTGTTTTATGAGCTTTGTCTTGATTATTAGACCTTACTGCCTCAAACAAGAAGCGGCAGAATATTTGCTTAAGATTCGGTTGCTTCCAGAAACCAAACCTTAAGCATTGTTACAAAAGGAACTGGATGTTGTCTGTTATCCCTCTGGTGAGACTTGTTTCTGAATACCCAGGTAGTTTGAAATAAAGTACTTACACAAGTGGAGAATGAACTTGGATTACTTTCAAAAAGAAGGTATTTAACTCATATAGCTTTCTGCTGGAATAAGGGGCTGAAAGGAGTAATAGAAGGTAATTAGGGTAAACAGTTTGGAACTGCAAGATTAGGGAAAGGGAAGAAACAGAATGGAGTTGTTAGGAAGGGATTTGTAATATATGGAAAGGTGACGAAACAATAGCTTTTAGAATCTGCTTGTAGGCACACAGGCCTTCCGTATCACCCAGCTGTGTCCGTTAGCATCTAAGAGGATGCTAGGGTATAGACGTTTAATTTTGTATAAACTGAACTTCTGAAACCCAAGTGTTTGGCATCTCTCCTGTGGAGAAAGAAATACATAAGGGAAGAACAATGTATGCCTGGGGCTTAGAGGTTAAACGTGGCTAAAGGAACAGGAAAGGCTCATTTGAGTTGAGAGAGGTCAATGGAGTTGTGGACATAGTGTATATCAAATAGGGTTTTATACAGTTCATCTTGGGTGATACATGACCTACGCACCTGCCTGTCATTGGGCTTCTCAGCCTTTTTCTTCTGACAGAGTGGAAGCAGATGTTCTGCTTATGTCATTGGCTGGACCGCCCGTGAACCTACAGTTTGGCAGGGATTGATATAAGTACAATCAGAAGTGACAGACACGTGTTCAAACATTTGGAAGAGCATTCAATTATAACACAGAAGTTTAAACATAGCAAGTGGCAGTTGTAACTTGAAGCAAGTCAAGCATTTTTATTCTGTTTTTGTATACTTAGGATGTTATTCTCTTTTGTTAGTTTGGCTCATTTCTTTAGGTTCTGAAGATGTTTGGGTGAGCCTTGCTGGTGTACTTCACATGAAAGGACCTGTTCTAGTTGAGTCCTCCCGATTGTTTGACAAGAAGGGTGAAATTACATTGCTGCAGATTAATAAACTGCTTCCCTCTATGTAGAAGCTTTAAAAGGGAACCTGTGCTGCTTTGTGAAAGGGTGGCAGGTGTCAAAAAAAAAAAAAAAAATCTACACAACTACATTAAAGTAGGTTTATCCAGAATGTGATTGCGACTGTTCAGTCTACTACTTGTTGTATAGGCACTAGCATTTAAAAAAAAAAAAAAAAAAGACAAAACATACAGATAGGATTGCTAGAAAATATATTGAAAATCCAGTCTTGCAGAAGAACCTGCCTGGGGCTCGGAAGACCTGTCTTCAGCTGGAGGGTATGGAGACAGGAGAAACCAGGTGACTCAGTCCTACTCCTAGCATTGAGACTGCCTTTGTTTTGGGCCTGGGTAGTTAATTAGTGGTTTCTCTCATATTAAGTTGCATGAAATGATTGCTGTCTAAGCCAAGATCTAGTTTAAGTGTGTGTAACAATGTGAAACTATTTTCTTTTTCACTTTGCAGGCAACTAGCTAGAAGTCTTTTTCCACTGTTATCCATGAAGGAGAGACAGCCACAGCTCAGGCCAGAGCACAAGCTTATGGAAAAACTAATAGCTCTGAGGTTTTTTTTATGTGTTACTTCGTTATTGAGGTTCAGACTTCTACTGAAACTTAGGATTTCCTCTACAAAGGTTCTGCTTTGTTGCCTTCTTCTCAAATGTTTGTAGCAACTTTTTGAACTTTTAGCAATGCAGAGCAATTCGGAGCCCCTGCTTGCAGTGGCATAGCTGTCTGTGACCTTCTCAGGGTCGCCTTCTTGGTTGCCTGAATGCATTCCCCTCACATTATTTTTGGTTATGCTGCAACTAGCCACCAACCTAGAGCCAAGAAAACTCTGCTCTTGGTTTCTGTGTGTGCTCAGGCTGTACTGCGTACATGGGCATGCTTTTGGACTGTGCCCAGGCTTCTGAGTAAGGCTGCTGCCCTTGACCTGAAATAACTACTGTTGCTCTAGTTCCCTGTGTTGGGGTATGCAATATGAAGCTGTGTTACCAACAAGTGTGCTATGAGTGACACTGTACTTTTTTCCAATTATAGCTGTTTTTTCTTCGCACTGTAACAAGGTATGCTGTTGCATTCCATCTTTAGTAATTTGAATTGTATTTTTACATTCTTTGCAATGTCGTAGTAGTATCTTGACTGCAAAACTGACCTGAAAACTGCACAAATAATCAAACTATTACAAAATCGTTTATCTTGCTTGGTTTTTTAAATTTTTTAAACTATGAAGATTACCCAGTGCCATTCTAGAACGTAAGGTCTGCAAAATACAAATACAAAGGTTACTTAGAGGTAACAACCCTTTGAAAAGCTCCGCTTATCCCTAAAACAGATATTCTTCCTTTGCACTGTGTTGGGCAGAAGCCAGTCATCCTACTCTACAGAAGGAAGGTAGCATGATCTGAAATTTGTAGGTTTTTTTGCAGTTAAGCACAACATAACATTTTCAAACCTTTATTTCCTCTTCAGCTGTCGTTAAACTGGAAGTCTTGCTTATCTGTCTCTTCATCTGCAATTCCCTGTTGTTAGGCTTGGCTTGGTGTGAATTGCTTCCGCTGAACTGTGTTCTGGAAGGAGAGAGGTGTTTATAGAGACAGTAGTCCTTCAGCTTGTTCCTCTTTGCTAATAAATACCGCAGGACTAGTATTCCTGAGACCTTTCAGTAACTGACTCAATGACCCCCTGAAGGCATTTCCCAGTTTCTTAAATCACTTTCTTCTTCAGTAATGTTGAGAATGAGCCTTTTTGAGAGACCACCATTGTCGCATGTTTCTTTAGAGGGAATAGCTTCTGTGGTGTAGAAATAGAGTTAAACCCAAAGACTGAGTGCTATGACCAATGCTTATTTGGAGACTGAATTTGTGTGGTATTATCATCAAGTTTTCTGCCTCCCCCCTGTGCTACGGTGCTGCCCTCAAATTAGGGTCAGCTGCCAAATGCCTGTACAGAGTCCTGAAACTCTTGATTAGTTTCTTTAAAACATCTTGCTGGTTTTGACTGATCATGTTTCTTGATGTTGGGGAAAGGTGTTTTCCCAACAAAGCAGGATCCACATTGAATTCAGACGTGGTTGTTGAGGGCTTTGTGCATTCAGATCCTCAGAATATTCAATGGCAGATCCACAGTCTTTGGACAACTTGTTACAATGTTCTGTTATTGTAATAGTGATTTTTTTTTTTTACTTTTTTTTCCCCCTTATATCCATTTAGAACCTCCCCAGTTCAGTTCATGCGTGTTGTCTCTTTCTTCTGCTGTGTGCCTATGTGAAGAGTCTGGCTCAGTCTGCTCAGTGGCCTCTTTGGTAACGGAAGGCTCCTATGAGGTTCCCCCAATGCTGCCTTTTCTCCAGGATGATCAAGCCCTCTTCCCTCAGCTTCTCCTTATAGGGCTACTGCTCCACCTGCCTGGCCATCATGATGGCCCTCTGCTGTACCCACTCAAGTTTATCAATATTTTTTTTTTTTGTGCTGGGAGTCCAAAACTGATCATAGCACTCCCCATCATAAGTGGAGCCCTGGTAAGAAGTGGCTTTTCATGTTGTAGTCACTGAAGTGTTAGTTTGATTTGAGTCTGGTTTCAGTCTGACCTCAAACACCACGTGCATAGAGGATCACTTTGAAAGAATGGTTTGTTTTGTTTAGCAGGAAGGTAGCAGTCAGAGGAAACACCATGAAAATTGATGTAGGTTAAACTCCTGCTGATCTTTATATTTTATTACCATAGATGGTTGTGTGAAGCAGGTGAAAGTTGGGGTTTTTAAAATTGTTATTATTTTAAATAGGACTAAGTGTTTATAGAAGCTCCTTCTGTAGTCCCCGGTATAGAGGAAGATTTTTACAGAATTACTTAGTCTAGGTATTCTGGAAGTTTGTTCCATAGATAGATCATCTGAAGCAAATGTACTTTGTATCTCATTCGACATGATTTGTCCTTGGCTTTGTGATCTGCATTGCTGCAGGGGGGTTGCTGCATCAACCATGGTGATCTATGGATGAAGTTCTGCCTTTGAAAGTAGAATTTGACTTATTGATTGCTTTAAAATATAAGGTGGAGACTGGAAGTTCGGAGAGAGACTTGTCTAGTGTAGTAGTAATACCTGCTGAATACAAGCAGAGAGATGTATATAGTTAAGATTTTTAATGCTTCTGTAGAAAATTGTAAAGAAACTGTGCGGAAACACTTTTTAAGTGTTTCATCCTGGAATATTCTGTGTTCCTATCCTTATCCAAAACTATTCCTACCCAAATCAATAGATTTGGCTCAATGTTAGAAATATTTTAGTACCATAATTTTTCTTTTTTTTCCCCCCCTATATATTGTATGGGTAACCCTTTTCAAAAACCTCACCATCACCACCCCTCCTTGTCTGCAAGGGCATGAAGGAAGCTCGAAATTCTGCCGATTCTCTACTTGCAACTTAATGAAGTCTGTTATTTCATTACTGTATTGGCAGGTCATCTTTCATAACTCCCCGGCAGTAAAATTAGTTCAGGCAAGCATCTTCCATGTGGAAAAGCTGAAAAGCAAGCAGATGTTGGAGATGAGTTACAGTAAGTTAAGTAATTCTGCTGTGCAACTCTGGATTCTACTGGTACAGTAAGAGCTTGGAAGAAATCTAGCTTTTATATTTCTATGTTTTATAATTTCAGAGAAATAAATTACAGCAGCTCAATATACAAGTTTTTGTGTAGTTTTGAGTAAATGTTACTGTATTGTGCTTGACTCATGCTTTCAGAATATCCTTTCCATATGTAAACTGTCATGGTTCAGTTTAAAATCACGTTATTATTTTTAAGCTGCAAAGTTAGGCATTCAGGAGCTCAAAAAGTTAAAACGTAATTTACTTTCCTGGATGAGATTGTTTTGTGGTATATGCCATGCTTCTTTTTTTCTTGCCATGAGGTCGTCTTTTGAATGTTTGTTCTTGTAGTCTTGTTTTGTCACCATACCTTTTTTTGGTCACCTGAAGCAAGGTGTTGTATTCTCTCAGGATCTGTAATGTAACTCTTGAATCTTTTTGTCTAAAATCTAATGCTTTAGGGGAACTGATGGCTGGAAGTAAAAAAAGCAATCCAGATCCAGGGAAGGGCGGGAGAATAATCTCAGGACTTTCTGATATAGAAGGAAAAGGGGAGAAATGAATGGTGAACGGTCATTGAACTGTTCTGACTTTGAGGTAGAGAGGAGCAGAAATGTGTTCTCTGTGGAACACGTTTCACATCACTGCTGAATCCAGTGCTATTCCAATCCAGTGCTACTCCCATTTAGATGGCCTGGAAGTTGTTTTTGTGTTGGGATCTTTCATTGTCCCAGCCAGTCCAGCTTCAGCCTCGACACATATGCTCTGGGAAGGGTTTCATTGTGAGTATCTTGTGATGAGTGAGAGTAGCTACACTGAAGGTCAGAAGTAGAGCTCTTCTGCAATTTGATAGTAGCTGCCTGAATTGTAGTAATGGTGACTGAATAAGCATGTGATGAATTGTACTAACCCGAACTGTATCATAGCTGTTACCCTACCACATCACCAAGTCAAGCTTTGGTAGTGTTTGAGCTTCGAGGCTCTCCCTTGATAATAAAAAGCAGTTTAACTCAAACCAGAGAGTGATATGTGTAGATAGGGTAATCGCTAAAGTTAACACTGCAGTAAAAGGCAGCCGTATGTTTCTATTCCAAGAGTCCTTATGCTGAGCTGCTCAACAATGGCCCCTATACCAGAGGAGTTATTTGCACTAGAGAATTTGCCCAGCACGTAGCATTTACCTGCCTTCACCAAAAAGGCTTGTGGTGCTCCAGCATTAAGTAAATGAGTGGTCTGGAATAATAGAGCTCTTGAATCTATTCCAAATGTTAGAGCTCTGTGCTGTAACCAGATAGTTTTGTATTCTTGCTGACTAATTGAGGGTGTTATTTAGTCTTTAAATTCAATGAGAATGCAACCACAATTCTTACAAAAAAAAGTTTTACAATAGTATAATGGAGTCTGGAGCAGTGCCAGTAGGTATTGGACTGAAAAAATGAGACTCTTGAGAAGGAGAAGTTCTGCCAGTAATCAGCCTGTGGAAGTTTTATTCTAGGCAGAACTATGGCACAGTCTTCTGTTGCAAGTAAAATGGCTTTACATGTTAAATAACAATGGATTATTTTTTTAAATGGGAAGAGCAACATTTTTGGAGCTACGTAGCCACGTTTATTTTTCTGCTTCTAGGTAATCCATACTCCATGTGTAAGATTGTTTCCTTTCTTATTGAAGTGTTAGTCTTGTTTTGAGCTTGCATGATTATTTTTTTTTGTTTGAAGAAGAGAACAAAACACTGTTAAAGCTCTTTTTTCATTAGGTTTTGATTTTACAAATGCTTATTTTTTATCTTAAACTTTATAAATTCTCATTAAATGTCAGTTCACAGTTAATTGTAAGATCACTGTTTCTGAACAGTCCTTTCTCTTTAATGGGTAATCAGTTTCAGCTCAGTTCAGTAGTTTCAGCTAGTGAATTTCTCTCAACAGCTACTGTAGGAAAAAAAAGTATTAATAAATACATCAAAGGTATTCAACTGCCAGAATAATTCTGGGCCTCATCATCTTAATATATTTTAATGTATTCATTTCTGATCCTTTTAAAGCTGAAATAGTTGCGCATTAGAGTGTTGTGACTTCAAACATTGGCAGGCCTGGAAGCAGCAAAGCTAGGAATTATTATAGCATATCTGGAAGAGCAACATACTTTCATTTTGCATTACTGCAAGTCACGAATCATCCAGGGAAATACCCACATAGTTTGATCACGACTTATTCACACCGAAGAATACCATTTTTCTCCTAGTCCCAAACCAGATGTGATTGAACTGATCTGTACTCAAGGATACTTTTTTAAAAATAGGTCAATCTTCTGTACTTTGAAAAATTACAAGATGTATTGAGAAGTTTCTTATTGCAGCAATACATTGCTCCTATGCCACCAGGATGTAGTCTCTAAGTAGGTTGTTTCTTAGGCTGCACACTGTTACCATTTGCACAGACATAATTCCATGGTTGTTAAATCTCTTCTGAAAGTTATTTTTCCCTCAGTCTGCCCTCTGCTGCCCTTCCTGTTCTTTGTTCTGTCTTTTGCACAAGTAGTCTTACAAGATTTTTATCTTCTCCTCTCGGGTTTCCGACTCACCATTACCTTTAATTAAGTTCTTGTTAAACTGGCATCTCTCCCTTCGCACTTGTATGGTCTCCTTCCCTTTTTTCCTCATGTTCTTCTGCGACCTTGCCTCTTCCTTCCATAATAATTAAGTTACTTCTCTTCCTTCATCAGTGGCATTCATAGATCTTTCTAATAATCATAAATTAAAATAGTCATGGTTTCATCCTAGGTATTTTCTTTGCAGAGCTTTAAAGCACAAGTATGAAATGTTGCTGTTGATAAAGTTGTGGGGTAACTGGGGGTGTGGCAGCCTGCAGTTGTTTTGATGTTGTAGGCTGCAGGAGTTTCTGCTTCATAGTTTCTGCTTCCCTGTAATTTCGTAGGTGCTGTCTTGAAGGTGTATGAGTATTGTAGTTTTAAGGCAGCCTGCTCTCAATGTTTTAGTAAGATGGTTGAGAAATGGTAGGTTATGATTTAATATGGTTAGCTGTCACTTTTAAACGATATGAATGCGTAAGCTCTCCCAACAGCTTCAGGTGCTTATCTGATGCTTGAACATTCAGAAAGGAAGACAGACAAACTATAAATGTCAGCTTGCCTTTCTTAAAAGGAGAGGAAGAGCAGCACTGTACTTTTGAATGCTTGTTTAGCGCTAGTTGATAAATACTTTTCCTCTAACTGTTCTGTAAAATGCAGGGCAAGGAAAAAGGACAGAATAAAAACTGTCTCTCTTTCTAATGCACACCTTTGCAGGAGCTTGGTTTCACAGGTTCTGATGGTTTTCCTCCCACCCTGCAGTGCCTGTTTATGAACAAATAATCTTTATATATAGTAAAATGTGTTATTTGAAAGTCAAATATAATGCAAAACAAATCTGTTTGGCTTATGTAGATAGTGGGAAACATCAAAGTTGGATTGCTGAGTCTGTGTTCATGTAGTTTTCATTTGTGGTCAGTGGAGACATGTAGCCATGCTTGCAAAGTATGTGTTAGAAGCATAAAAACAGTAGGAGTTTATGGTACAGAAGCCAAGGTAAAGCAAATCTCAGAGATGAAAAAGGGAGATGTAGTTTCCCTCCATGAAAATGAATGCTGGAAGGAGTAAGGTTTCACTGAAAGCGTATAGAGCCAGCATGTAAGTTTGACATAAAAGGCAGCCCTCTTCTGAAGACACTGGACCGCTTTGAAAGAAATATATAGAGATATAATCCCAAGCTTTCCTTTTTGTCTCTTCTGTGTAAAGATCAAGACAAAGAAATGTGTGGTAATAGCAAGTAAAAAACTTTTTTTTTTTCTTCTACAGTAAAAGAAGTGGAAAACAAGCATTGCAGAACAATGAGGTAATTCTCTCTTCATGTAATATATTTTTACTAATTTTAAATGATACTGATAGGTTTTTTAAACTTTAAGTCCCATAATTGTAGTTTTAATTTGGGCATAATGATGGCTGTGGTGCAGATGTGGTTTGAATGATACTTGCAGACTTGCACTGATGAAACAAATGGAAGAATCCGGTTAATCACATAGGGCTGAAGTCTGACTGCATAATGATATGTGCTTGATGTGTACCATGTGCTTTTTCATCTCTTTGTGCCTTATGAATGTTTAAGGCTGTATGCATAGCAACGAACAGCTGCTTGTAGATTTGATATGACTTGTGGTGGCTGTTTATTTAGAAGAAAAAAGTATGGAACAAGATGTAGAGTCTGACCATTTCTAAAAAGCGCTTCAAACTTCTGGTAGGACGTTTGGCATTTCCTTGGTCTTCTGTGTGTCTGTTAATTCATTTATTTGAAAAGGATATATCGTATCCCTTTTAAGTCAAGTTTCTTGTTTCATGTTCAAATAAAATACAATAGTTAGCCCAGAGGGCAGAGCCTATGATTAGAAATATTGGGTCAGCTGATGGTATGAACAGATAATATTCTATGTACTTCCATCTTTGCTGAAAACTTAAGAAAAAGCTTGCACTGGATAAATATAAAGGTGTGTGCAAGCATCATGTTAGCTTCTAGCCAGACCTTGACTGCACTATCTGCTGTAAGCACTTGTATTTTTCATAGCTATACCTATTTGTAAAAGTCTTCACTAGCCTTCTCTTATTCCTACCCATCTTGGATATAATTATACTGCATGAGAAATTAACAGTCTAAGGAAAAAACCTCTGGGAAAGAAGATATTGGAATTAATATTAGTGCATCACAAAAGTAGAAATGGGGAAAAGATGAATAGAAAGGAGGAACAGGTTCAGCTCAGACATCAAATATGTGTAGTCAGGTACTCCTAGAAATTGTGCACTTCAGACATCGTGTTTGTCATTTCTGTTACAGAAAAGCAATAATGTGTAGGGTCATGCTTTGTTAGGTCTGGACAGTAGTCTTTAGTTGTTGGGACTGCTTGAATGTTTGTGTAAATAACTTTAAATCGAAATATTTTTATCATCTACCATATAGCATCCTATCTGGCTAGAATTTTTATCCGTAGCTTGTGTTCACAAAGTTTTTTGAAAAGGACAGGACTATAGTTGACTTCATCCCATGAAGAACAGGCATTCGCTTATTCACAGCACACTCAGAGTAAATTTGTGTGTGAGGGGGCTCAGAGCTTGCACTTGTTGCCCATCAGGTTGCACATGTAAACAGTAAGTGAAAGAGATTAAATTGGGCTCTTTGTGCAAATTTCAGTGGTTTTATCATCCTTGGAAATAAAAAAATAGAGTGCTTGATAGGATTGTCTGAGTTGATTCGTGGTGACTCACAGGCTACTTTCTTTGTCTTCTCTATACTGTCTCCCTAGTTTTTTCTTTCAGGTTTCCTGTCTGAGTATGTTGTAGTATTACAATAGGCGTTGATAACTTATGCTTCACGTGAGTCTTCGGTAGCAAAGATAGCAGGGTTAGGTTGATTAGACAGGACTTGTTATAAGTACGCATGTATGTGCTTTTAGTCTGTTTTCAGGACTGAATCCTTATGTCACAACTGTGAAGGGAAAAAAAACAAAGGAAAGAAAGGATACCTGGACTGTTATCTTGTAAAAAAAAAATAAAAATTCAGGTTAGTCGAGAGAGAAGATAGGGTTATATGGAGTAAATAAATGCAACTGACCCAAATAAAAGGTGTTTGGGTGTGGGAGGGCTTTTGTGTCTGGTAGATTTAGGTCACTAGGAGTGTGTTGCGCTGTTTTTTTAGAAGTAAAGGAATAACAAATTCTGGTTTCCCTTGAAGCAAGTTTGAGCTCTGCAGTCAAGGAGTTTAAACCATTGATGGTCTAGATAAATGATGGAAGGCATCTTCAAAAATAGTGGCTGATGGCATCTTCTAGAGACAACCAATGTTAAGAGGTGGCAGATTGCATTATAACTTGCAATTGGATATTTTAATGCTGTGGTCTGCGCTGTTTGTGTATCACTTCCAACAAATTTGAAATAAATATTATTTTGTATCATGGCAGCTACTTGCTGTTGCAATTTGTTTTGATGGGTTAGTTCTCTTATTTAGGATTTCTGTTAGCTGTGAGGGCATATGCTCCTGATTTTATGTATCATTCAAGTTGTGTGAGCAAGTCGTAAATGGGAGGGAACTATAGCAAACACTGCAGCAGGAAGGTGGCTGTAAGTAACTTGGATAGGGAAAATATCGCATCAATATTGAAATAGTATGTTACCAAAAAAAAATAATCTCACTTTTCCCTTTTTTTTTCTTTTTTTTTCCTTTTTTCTTGTTCTATGTGAAGCAGAAAGAAGGAAAAAAGGAGCGAGCAATGGTGGACAGAGTGTTTATTGCAAGAATATGTCGAATCCTGAAAATAATGGTCCCTAGAACACTTTGTAAAGAGGTAAGCATTGGCCACAGTAACAAATCAAAATTAACAGTTTTGGAGCCAAGTTTTCTTTCGTAATTACATCACAATTTAAACAAAAGCATATACCTTACTTGAATAGGGCTAAATTGTACCATATGTTTTAAAATATGAACACGTTAATATGAAAATCACAGAATCACAGAAGGTAGGGGTTGGAAGGGACCTCTGGAGATCACCTCGTCCAGCCCCCCTGCTTGAGCAGGTACATGATCTACATGCGTTCAATTGTTAGATCACTAAAAAGTTGCATTCTGGTTTCAATTACAAGATATGCCATTTATTGTCAGCTAAAAACTGTGATCTGTAGCATATCTTTTAAAAGGGCATCAGGTTTTGATTCAATGCAAGGTATCACACTTCTCTGTACAAATGCTTCCCAGCTTTAAATAGCATGCTGTTTATCCATAATTTTACTTTTGTAACTTATATCTAGGCCAACCCTTATTAGAAAGTGAATTTGTCAAAAGTCTGTTAGCATTGTTTCAGGAAAGCTATGCAGACTAGAATTTAGCAAGGTAAAATTGTTTGCCTCGGCATCTTTCTCGTGCTTTCCAGATCACTACTGTTGTTTTTCTTTTTTAAGCAGCATTAGTCGAGCTCAGCACTGAAGTGATGAACTGTAATATATTAAAACTTCAACATACATTGGGCACAAGAGCAATGAATTCCAATGTACAGAATATAGAGCAAGCATGGCAGCCAGCTAGCCTGGATCAATAGGGACCTTCGACAGCTCATGCACAAAAAGGAAGTACATGGAAGGTAGAAGCGTGGGTGAGAATACCTCTGAGAGAGCTGACAGAGCTGGCTCCATCAACTTCAAAAGGTCATGGTCGTCAGAAGAGTTTACTGATAATCCCCAAAAAACCGAAACATCACTTCCATCTTAAAAAATGAGTCTACTGGAAGCTGCAGGCTGGTCAGCCTCACCGTATTCCTAGGAAGGCTGTGAGCATATCCTCCTGGAAGCTAACTCCAGCCATGTGAAGGGCAAAAAAGGTGATGGCAAACAGCCAGCCTGGATTTATAAACGGCAGATCATGCCTTACTAACCTGATTGCTTTCAGTGATGAGATGACTGGCTGTGTGGGTTAGGAAAGAGTAGAGCATGTTGAATACTTTGATTTTAGCAAGGCCCTGAGACTGAGGTTTGCCTTAGTACAGCCAAACTGAATTGGCTGCATGACTGGACGATGAGGTGGATGGAAAACTGGCTGGACTCTTGGGCTTAAAGGTTTTTGATCAATGTTACAAGTTTTGACTGGTGACTGGTTACTAGTGGCCCTGTTTTTTGAGTAGGGAGTTGGAGTAAGTGACCTTCAGAGGTCCCTCGCAACCTATATGATCCTATGCTTATGGTAGAAAAGCCTCTCAGAATAGCAGTAGTGTCTTTATCCCTGCAATCCTCCATCTTATAATATGTGCCTGGTACGTGTATGAACCAAATACACCTTTTTAAAAGACAAACCTTCCCCATAAAAATGTAATCAATATTCTATTAAAAATATCATATGCTAACGTGTTTCCTGCAAAGTAAGCAAATATTGTATTAGCTGGGGGCAGCAGGGTAATACTTTTCTGCTAAATATGGTTGGACCACTTTCTAGGAAAAAGTGTGTGGTGAATTTTATCCATTGTTTAACTGTTACACCTCTGTTTTTGCACTAGACAGGTTATTTGCTGCTTATTGCTGTGATGCTGGTCGTCCGCACATATTGTGATATTTGGATGATTCAGAATGGAACAGTCATTGAAAGGTATCTATAAACTTGTTATTTTTAAACATTCTTTCTTGCGTTTACCAGGGAAAGTAATCTGTCAGAACACACATTCAGACATTTTATAGCTTGCTTATATATATGAAACAGTTGGAAAACTGGTGTAGTTGCAGTTTTGATGGGAGGGGGATCCTGATGTTTTTTTGAAAGAAAAAAATTAATTTTTAACCAACTTTTTCTGCTGTTGGACACAATTTTATCTTTTAAACAAAATTTACTTATTAAATGATTTTTTTCAGTTCTTTTGGTGACATTTTGTAACTGAAGCCTCTCAATCTGTTGTTGATCTGAACATCCAAGAGGGCACTTGAGAATAGTGGCATAGTGGTTCATAGTCTGGCATAGACTCAGACATGTTGTTTAGATATTAGGACTGTTAATGTCTTCCTACTGAGCTGTTTGCTCTTCAGGGTGATAAACACAAGGCTTCCAGTCTTAATGTTTTAGAAAGTGTTTTTAGACCACTGACTGTTCTCATTGCTCTTGTTGCTAATTGAAGCAAGTCAGAATTTGTCTTGAAGTGTAATTCAAAATGACATTCTATTTCAGGAGAGACTTTCAGTGCTTTGTAGAATGGAAGGACTGGTTTGTTTCTCTCTTGTGAGGATCTGTGAAAGCAAAGAAGGAAAGGAGTGGGTATTTGGTCACCATGAATTTCTGAGCCCTTAATGCAGGCAGTTACTGCAGGAGCAGAAGGGAGATAATTGCTTAGTCTGTCACTTACCACTTACTGAAGTCTGTGATACTTGATCCTACAGGTGATACTACAGATTTCCACAATGACTTTTTTCTTCTTCCTCTGTGTGGTCTACGGAGAATTTGTGCACTTAAGACATGCTAGCTTGTACTTTCTTGTTTCTCTTGTAACTAACTCTTAGCTGATGGTCATTTACAGTGCTATCATTGGCCGCAGCAGAAAAGATTTCAAGAAATACTTGTTCAACTTCATCGCCGCAATGCCTGCTGTAAGTGCTTTTCTTGTGCCAGCCTTTTAGTGGAACATATTTTAAAAGTAAATTAAGAATTTGAGGAAAATATCTCAAATAAGTGTCTAAAAACCCATGGAAATTAGTTGTTTAGTACAGAGGTCTGTACTAAGACACATTTCATTTTCTGGCTTCAGTGTTTGGGAGATTTTATCAGCATGTTTTGATTACAGCTATTTTTGACAGCTGTGTTTAGGTTTTAAGGTTGATTTTGTTGCATAATAACATCTTATGGGTTGGATGATGTTTCAACATTGTAGGTGTGGGATTCTTTTGACACCATTGAAGATGAAGATTTCTTCTTAGTCTTTGTTATTTTTCTTACAGCTTCTTCTGAGATTTGTTATGTTTTTTTCACCCTTTAACTTTCCTGACCTGCACCAGATAGAAGTAATTGTTACTACCTAATAGATAATGTGCCTGGTTTACAATAGATTTAAAAGCAAGTTGATCAATTTAAGGTAGTGATTGTCAAATTGTGGCTGTTTCCTAGAGCTTATCAGAAGAGCTGAAGATATGCTATATGAACATAATGTTATATTAAATCTTTTGATTTGGTGAGATCCACTGGGAACTGGAGTAGTCAAAAATGTAGACAGAAACCTAATCAGTTGTCCTGCAGACACTATCGGGCTGGTCTTAGGTGCATCAATGGTATTATTGACTTCAAGGGGAGAATTCACCTGTTCTAAAGTATTTGCACAATTTATGCTGCAAACTGATCTAAGTATATGACATTTTGTTAGCTAAATATTGAAATACTGTCTCTTATTTTAGATCTCTTTAGTGAATAACTTCCTGAAGTATGGTCTAAATGAATTGAAACTTTGCTTTCGAGTAAGGCTTACCAGATACCTCTATGAGGAATATCTTAAGTAAGTAACACCTTGTTAATGTCTAAGGGTTTTAAAACCTAAATTGATTAAAATCAAACCATATCATTTTAAGTACATAGTAAGAAGGTGGCAAGGTGCTTAATAGGTTAGGTGTACTGTTTAGAAAAGGCTTTTGGTTGCAATTAACTTGCAGTTAAGGCTGAGTGGCTTATCCAGGCTTTATACGGCACAGGTACAAAGTCAGCAAAGTTGGCTCAATGAGGAAAAACAGTAATGCACTGTACTGCTTCCATTTACTGGGTCAGCTCCCAAAGTACTTCAGTTGCTTTCATATAGGAATAATAGTCCTGCAGATTGAATTGGATGCGTCAACCTGAGTAGCTGCTTATGTCCTCCTGCACTGAATTTTGGTTGTCAGGTGTGCCGATGCGGAGTTTGTGGGGGTTTTCTAATGCTAAGTGCAGCAGCAGTGCCTAGAGCAGCATGGGCCTGAGCTTCAGCTAAGACATCCTAGAGCCTAAACAGCTCTGCAGGATTTAATGTGGATCTGATCAGGCAGAAGCACAAGTTGTGTTGACTCCATACAGTCATTTAATGTTTGCACTACTTTCTGTCTCAGTTGTATGAAGCAGGGGGGTTCCAGTTATTTGAGATCCCGGGTGATGAAGTTTTTCTGCCACTTCGCTATTGTTTTGTTTCAGAGCTTATACATACTACAAAATGGGAAACCTGGACAACAGAATAGCTAATCCGGATCAACTCCTTACGCAGGATGTGGAAAAATTCTGTAACAGTGTAGTAGACCTGTACTCGAACCTTAGCAAGGTACATCTTTTCAGAGAAACTTTGAGTAATAGCTCTGGACGTTTAGGATGTGATGGCAGAGCTCTAAACAATTGCTTGCATTTGTATGTGTATTGCTCGGAGTATGGTGCTAAAAAAAATTTTATATGTTATTGTTTCACAGTCTGCGGTTTCCATGACCCCTGCTAAAGCACTGTTGTGGATTTTTACAATTTGTATTCAATATTCTTTTAAAGAATTTACCACATTCTTTTGCAGATGAGCAGTGATGAGTACACTTTCTCAGCTAGTTGGGTTTCAGAAGAAAACCAATGGCTAGCTTTTAGTTACATATGAATATTATTTTGGGTAGGGAGGTATGGTTGAATAAGCATTTCTCCCTGTACCTGGTGTAAATTTTAGCGGGTTTAGGTAATGAAGTGGAATACTGTTGATATTTTTAGACTAAATTTTTTTTTTGATGCAATGTTGTTCATCCAAGCAGTATTATAAAACAAACCACAAGTTTATTTTTCAAAAAATTCTGGCTACAAAAACCTGTAGTTCAACTGCTCTGGCTCTGAGAGTGTGTGCACGGAACAGGATGTTTGCAAATTGGAATGCTGCTTCTGTCAGGTACCTGGCCAACTATGTGGCATTATTCTGCTTGGTATTTCTCATGATTACTTCATTTAAGAAATAATCATGGGGTCTAGTCCAACTTTGCTTAGGGAGCAGAGCGTTACTACAGACGTAAAATAGTGGAGTACTTTTTTTATACGGTATGTACTTTATCTGAAGATCTTGATGCTTTTATGCTCAATCTTGAGTGAATGTTCCCAGGAAAATATCATGCGGCTGAGATTCCTTTTATTTTAGCATTTAGCTTGTGTAATAGGTTAACCAGTGTTGTGCTTTTAATGCAGAGCTGTAACTGTTCTTAAGGTGGTTGGTGGTTTCTGGACCATTTTATAGTCCTGTTATGTTGGTATTCTAATGCTTTTTTGCTATGCTTCTCTTACAGCCCTTTCTGGATATAGTGTTGTATATCTTCAAGCTAACAAGTGCAATAGGAGCTCAGGTAAATTGATGGTGTTCTTAGTGTTATAAGCAAATTTTCCCTTCTTTGGTTATAGCCATGTACCTATTTGGAGCCTGAGGAAAACTCTAGATTTTAATTATAGATTCATCTGTTATTTGAAGGGATATACTGAAAATACGCTTTTATGCTTAATGTTTTGTATGCTTTAGTGCTCTCTATCTTGAGGCAAGCAAATAAAAGACAGATTTTAATCCAGGCATTTGATGAACTATTTTAAGAAACAAGAAAGTTCTTTATTTTCTTCTAGCAGTTACTTGGGAATCCCATTTAGTACAGTACCCTTCTGGCTGCTTTTATCTTGCGTGATTTCCATTTAAGGGAGAGAATAAGTTTTCTGTTTCTTTGCAGCCTCTGTAAAGGGGAGCCATTCCTTTCATTGAGCTGTACAACCATTATATCCCCCACCCCCCCAAGATGAATCATTACAGAAATAATTCTTCAGCTAAGTAAAATGATACATTATCAAAAATGTTCAGGGTTTGACAAGAAGTAGCTCTGGGACACATGATGTAGGTTTTGTAGAAACAGACTGCCGTAAGTCTTAGCTGAACCTCAAATTCAGTTTATTTAAATATTACTGTTTGGGAGCCCAGTCTATTGCAGCTTAGGATCCATAAGAATAAGAGATTCCTACCAGGACTGCCTGAGAGAAGCAGGAAAAGTGTCGGAGATACATGGATCAAAGAAGGGAATGGGATTGAAATGTTGACTGCTATGGCAATGTGGCAAATACAGAGGAAAAGAAGTAGGTAGAAATGAAGGGGAGGAAATGAGAAAGGACCAGGGAATTATTAATGAAATAAGGTAGGACAGTGGAACATGGAGATTGCACTGGGTGATGAGAAAAAATTGAGGAGAAGGCTGGGATGGGAAGGGCATCTGGGGACAGAGAATTAGTAAAATTAGTAAACAGCACAAAAGAAAGTAACGTGATGGGCATTGCAAGAGTAATTGAATTAGTGATGTAGACACATGGGAGGTGAGAATCAAGGGACTCAGGCTTTCTGGGCATTTCTGCATACAGATTTTGCAATTGAGACCATATAGATGGTAAGCTTTCATTCTTATTTTGATATTCACATCATTCTTTTTTGATATTCACAGGGTCCAGCTAGCATGATGGCATACTTGATTATTTCGGGGTTTTTCCTTACACGTTTAAGGAGACCAATTGGCAAGATGACTATTACAGAACAAAAATATGAAGGGGAGTACAGATACGTCAACTCACGGCTTATTACAAACAGGTATAGATTTACTTGGATGGCAAGAAATAAGTGACAAAGTAATTCTATGGTGTAAATGGAAGCTGTGTGTTAAAATGGATTTGGAAAGTCTGGTGCTCTCAGTTCTGAGCGAAGTGTTTGTACCTTTATGCAGAGTATTACTAAATAATTTGTATGTGCGTTATATTCCTAATTCAAAAGACAAACTGTAGTAGAGGTATAATAAGCTTATGTTCTACTGTTGTGAAAAAGTACAAACCTTTATTTCATAAGGTAACTGAAAACTTTATTGCTGTGTTTTATGGCTGGCTTTCAAAGACTGCCTTAACAAAATGAATTTGCATTTTTTCTGGGTTTGTGTTTTTATTTTTTTAGTGAAGAAATTGCTTTTTATAATGGAAACCTGAGAGAAAAACAGACTATTCACAAAACCTTCCGTAAACTGGTAAGACTTCTTCTGTTTTTTTAAAACACTTCAAGCAAAACTTCAGTTAATTTTATGATGGTGATTCTTGACATACACTAATATAAACTGAGTCATAGTGGCTTCATGTTTACGCTGCTACTGTCATTAGAGTTAAAAATAATTTAGTAGGCTATAAGCAGAACACAAGTTTCTGACAGAATGGCCTTTCTCTTGCTGCTTACCTCGTTTTCACCCACCACAATTACTATTCTCTTGCTGCTTAGTTTCACGTGTTGTAGGTTGTTTTGATCTAGAGAGCAAGTCTTTGCCAGCAGGGACACTTGCGCGACCCTTGTCACAATTAGGTGACAGATGATGTTGAGGTATTTGTGACTTACTAAAAATAACTATATTTTAAATCAAACTTCTGTAAAATAATAAAAGATAATAAAACAGGTACTGATATAGTTTGACCTTTTTTCTTCTGTAACTTACCAGGTGGAACATTTACATAATTTCATCCTGTTCCGGTTCTCTATGGGTTTCATTGATACTATCATTGCCAAATGTAAGTGTTTGTCCAGTGCTAATGGACTGCTATAAATAACTAAGTGCAAAACTTTTTAGATGAGAATTCTCTCTTTTCCTATTGCTTCAATTAATGAGTAGCTTAATATTTACTCTTAAACTGCAGACCTTGCCACTGTGGTCGGTTACCTGGTTGTTAGTCGTCCATTTTTGAACCTGGCTGATCCTCGTCATCAGAATAGTACTCATGCAGAGCTTTTGGAGGTAAATAGAACAGAATTAAAACAATTTCCTGAATTTAAATTCTGCTAGTCTACAAAAAGAGACTTTCTCCTACTCTAGGATTACTACCAAAGTGGAAGAATGCTGCTGAGAATGTCTCAAGCTTTGGGCAGAATAGTCCTAGCAGGCCGTGAAATGACAAGATTGGCTGGGTAAGCTTAATAGTGGTCGTGTGAAATAATCTTTCTTAAAGTTATGTTGTTGCTCTTTCTCATCTCATTTTAAGAACCTGACTGTAGAATTAAAGCAAAATGAGCCTATCTGCTTTGTTCATTGCAGCACTTTAAAAATCTAGAAATTAAAAACATTTTATCCTGAAAACATATTTGAAGATGTGCTAATTATGTCCACTGGTGATGTCATATCTAACAGTAGCAGCATACAGTTTGAATATTTAATTGAAAAGATATTGTCAAATACTCATAAATCAGTTATGTATTGATTATTTACCAAACCATTTTTTTTTATTTCTTAAGAAGAAAAGTTATCAAATATTTGGCTGTTATAGGAGAATGTTCTTGTAAATATTGTGAATATTGGACAACCTCAGTGCAACTATAAAATGTAAATATTCTGCTTCTATGCTGAGTTGAGTAACTTCGTCATTTTGAGAATTTAACTCATTAGATTAGTTTTTCTTATTAGAGCTTCCATGGATTTCTAAAACTTCTAAAAATTAATTACTTATAGTTAATTTATTTTCTGTTTAGTTTCACAGCTCGAATTACAGAATTAATGCAGGTTCTGAAGGACTTGAATAGTGGCAAATATCAGCGTACTATGGTGTCGCAGGAAAAAGGTAGATGTGACATAATATGAAATATGTGCACCGCTGTGTGGTGTGCCAGTCACTAATACTTTTTTCTTAATTTAAGATGCAGATAAAAAGCCAGCTTTGCCTTTGATACCTGGATCTGGGGAAATTATCAACGCTGATAACCTTATCAAGTATGTTTACAAAGTTTCCACAATTTCAATATTTGTAACGTAGTCTGGCTTTTAAGTCTTTCCCGGTCCCACTATAAATAGAGGTTTTAATACACATCATTACAATATACAAGTCCTGTTGTGCTATAGTTTATTTACAACTAATTCCACCTCACTCCCACTCAGCATTTCTATTCTGTAAGTCAATCCTTGTCCTGTCATGTTAGCATAAGAATGCCTGGGCTTAGCTTTGGAATATGACTTCCCAGACCATTTTGTTAACACTTTGTCAGATATCTTCTTACACATATGTTGGTTACAGATTTTATTCTGTGATAAAATTCAGCTGTAAAAATCAGGAACAAGTCTGTATTCAGTTTCAAAATATTTGCTTGTATTTCTGTGTGCTTGGACCGGTTGTTGATGTACTCAAGTAGCAGTCAATTCCTCCGTTCTTTGCAGTCTGAGCAACATAGTATTGATGTAGTAGTACTACTTAAAGGCATAAAGCAAAGCCAATTAAGAGATTAAATAGCCTTAATCTGGTCAATGTGGAAAGCAGATAATGGAGCAGAGGGGAGAGGGGGAAGGGAAGAGGGAAAGGAGAAGGATGATGATAGAGCTATTCTTACTGTTTAAAAAAGTTGTTTAAAAAAGTTTAAAGGAGTTGAGCAGAGAAGTCATTCATTGTCTGTCTTAGAACTAATGGAATACACTTCCACTGTCAGGTTTAAAATGAAGCGCATCCCTAAATGTATGTTTATATCTACAAGATGTTTTGGAGACCAAAGGCTTAAAAGGATGCAGGAAACAAATACATGAAGGAAAAAAAAGCCAATCTGTAGGTGTTTGTTAAAAATTAAGGTGCCCTTTTGGTTCAAGAACTTCTTATCTATTAATCATTGGAAATTAGGACAGTGTACTGAGTGAAGTACTGCTGAAGTCTTGCCCCATTCCTTAAATATCTCAGTAAGGTTGCAGTATTAGCTGCTTTTAGGCAATTGGCTTTTGGTTTTAGGGTTTTTTTGCTGTTGTTTTTTTGCTTTTTGTTTTTTCTAATGTTGCAATATAAATAGGTTTGATCATGTTCCGTTGGTGACACCTAATGGAGATGTTTTGATTCAAGACCTCAACTTTGAGGTAAGTTTTTGTTGTGTTTTTTTTTTTTTTTTTTAATATCATAGAAAACTGTATTCATAGAAAACTTTTAATTTGCAGATTATAATTTCAGAGGTAACCTGATTTATAAAAAAATGTGTAACAAAAATGGAGAGGTGCATATAAGGTATGCTGAAATTTGAATGAAATCATTGTGTTAGTTTAAAAAAAAAAAAAAAGGCAATAAGCTATTTTCCCAAAAAAAATGTTTTTATTGTTACAAGTGTGTTTTCTTCCAGCTGCAGTTGGTGCTAAACTAGTTGGACAAAAATAATTATTGGTGGAAATTACGCATTATAATGTCAGGAAGTACTATGTACAAGCCTACAAGGGTTCCCCGTTGCCTTACTGTTTGTAGAAGATTTCAGCAGTACTTTCTCACTGCCCTTATAATGTGTTGGCTTTGTGTTTTTAGGTTCGGTCTGGTGCAAATGTTCTGATTTGTGGGCCAAATGGGTGTGGGAAGAGCTCGCTTTTTCGTGTTCTTGGTGAGGTAAGGGAACTTTTTTAAATAAATGGGAGAATCCAAAGCACTGTTGTAACTGGACTTTTGCTCAAGTTTAAACCCCTTTCTTGTTGCAGTTGTGGCCTTTGTTTGGTGGGCGTTTAACAAAACCTGTAAGAGGAAAGTTGTTCTATGTTCCCCAGGTGAGTCAAAGTACTTTAATTGACAATACTGTTCTCTTTCTTCCTACTTTGACTATGTGACATACCTTTTCATTTCTAACTCTATCTCAGAGACCATATATGACTCTTGGAACGCTCAGAGATCAAGTTATATACCCAGATACTTTTGAAGATCAGAAGAAGAAAGGGATTTCTGATCAGGTAATGGTAATTAGTTCATTAACCCTTTGTCTTGCTTAACATGAGTAATACTTCAGATTTTAAAATACTGACATTGCTATTAAAAACACTGCATTTAGTTTGTTTTTAATATTTAACAGGGTTGATAGTACGCCAGTACAGTACCAGTATAACCCTGTATAACCTTTTTCAATCATTTCTTTATTAAGTTCACCTAAGCTCTACTTGTCATTTCTGTTTCAATTAAAGGTGCTGAAGGAGTACTTGGATAATGTCCAGCTGGGTCAAATCTTGGAACGTGAAGGAGGCTGGGATAGTGTTCAGGACTGGATGGATGTACTCAGCGGGGGAGAAAAACAGAGAATGGCAGTACGTCTCAAAAGCATAAATATTTAACAAATAGAGGACATAGGAGGTTGAAAATGTAATCTGAATTGTAAGCGACTTTTTTTAAAAAAAGTATTTATTAAAAGTATTAATATTTTACTTAAAGAAGAAACCCCCAAAATGTGTAATACCTGAATACTGAGAAAACAACCTAAAATAGTGCCTATTGTAGTCAAAACTTAATAGGAAGTGTTGAGCTTTTACCAAACCTTACCGTTGGATTATAGAAACAGAAGTTCTAAAACAATTATTTGTTAAAAAAAGGAATGATAATATACAGCTCGTGGATTTTCAGTGCTAACTTTAAAGAAATTCCCTTGCTATGGTAAATTTTTGGACACTAGTTCTTAGTTTAGCTTCTAACGCTGCATTATTGGTTGTGGTTCTGTACCCACAGTAGCTTTTTGGTTTGCGTTCCAGATGGCAAGGTTATTTTATCATAAGCCTCAGTTTGCGATTCTGGATGAATGCACCAGTGCTGTTAGCGTTGACGTAGAAGGCTACATTTACAGCCACTGCCGAAAGGTAAGCTCGTTGTTTCTAGAATTACTCCTCTGTATGTTAACAGGAAACTTAAAATGATACACAGTGCACTCTTTTGTAATCTACATTAGCATAAGGAAAAAGGCACAAGCAAACAAAAGCTTAGGAGGGCATGCAAGGACCCTTTTTGCACACTAGAATTCAGTAATTGCTTTGTAGTCTTGTACGTGTGGCCTCTCTGTATCAGAAAACTTAACTAACTGGTAAGTAACCTTACTTTTCCATATAAATTTGTAGAACGTCAAATGAAGATCAAATAATCTAAAACTTTATACTACTTTATTGTTCAAGAGGTTTCTTTTGGCTGGGCCAACAGAAGTGAAAAGCTGGAAATTAATATTTCCATCTGTTTTGAGATATGAAAGGCCAAGCACTCTAGGAAACATGATGATATTAAAAATAGTTTTCTTTTTTCTTTCCCTCTTATACTCACCTTTTCGGATTCTACATAGTGAAATATTAGTAAGATTCAATTTCACACCCCTACACTGGGAAAGAATGGGCTTTGAAAGAACATTAATTATCAAGTAGCAGTGTTCTCAGAACGGTAACGGGGCAAAGCTGTCCATCCACTGACATACATGCTTGAAACTTGAAGTGGGAACTTAAGGAGCCTCCTGTGGTACTAAATTGACACTGATGAGGACTCTGCAGAGGAGTAGACATTATTTCTTGAACTAATTTTACCACAATAATATCAATACCCTGATAATTTTCTAAGTCTGTTTTGCATATACTTGTTATTTTGTTAACTTGAATGTTCATTTGTACTTCTGTTTTAGAGTTGCTGTTGCCAAGTGGCTAATGCATGTTACTGAAAAATAGAATTCCTGCTTAAGCTGTCCTTGCAGAAAGAAGAAATATTACCTTGTTTTATCGTCACAGCCATTTTGTCCTTTAATTGGTGCTGCTGTTAGGCTGCAAGGAAACAGAGGAAGATGATTCACCTTTAAATTGTCGCTTTAAGTTTATAATTCATTAATAACTTTTGTGAGTTTGGCTTTTTTTGCTGTTACAGTAGACTTCTTTTAATCACCAGGTTTGTAGCTTTACCTGCCTCCTACCGTACCTCCTTTGCCCAGTTATTCTACATTCTGCCAAATCATTAAGAGCAAAAGAATGGCGAAATCAATTAAAAAGAAGATAAATCTCTCCTGCTTTTTTTTAAAAAAACTGCAAAATCTTGTGTTAAGGCTACATATGTTTACTGCTAAATGCAAACTTCCAGAGTCTCTTATTATGAATTTCAACTCTTCAGCAGATATCATGCTGAAAAATACATAACACCTAACTCATGAGGAAAATTAACTGTTTTATTGTATTTTCTTCATGTAGGTTGGCATCACTCTCTTCACTGTCTCCCACAGAAAGTCACTCTGGAAACATCATGAGGTATGTAATCTTTGGTTTTGCTGAGGATATCCATAGGTTTTATTTAACTCTATTAAATGGACTTTACAGTTCAAGGTGTTCTCATCTTACATCCTGATAGGTCATGTTCTGTGTTTTTTTTTTAAATTTATTTTATTTTATTTTCCTAATCCAGTTGCACTATTTCAAAATTCCTATGCTTCTAGTTATGAAGGGAAAAGTAACCAAAAATCCTTAAACGTATCTGGAAGAGTAGCCTCAAAACTATGAAAGGCTCACTAGATACTTAAGTCTTCTTTCTTAGCCTCAAAACCAGTCTTGAACCAGAATCCAGTGAACAGCATGGAGTTTTTGCTTTCAAGATGCCTAATGTATCTAAGTGCCAAAAAAAGTTCATCCCTGATGCATGGACTTTTCTTCCAACTAAGATTTTACTATTGTTATTACTTTTTATGCAGCCAGGCTGTATGTGTGGGAAAAATACTGAATTAATACACAGGGATGAATGTGTACCTTAAGTATATTGTCACAAACCCCAGGATAGCAGTGCTAAGTCTAGGTGTGACTGTCAGCAGACTGATGGATGATACGAACAAAGAGAGTTTCACTCTTTTTCCAGAGGCAGTTAAATTTAATGAAATGTGAGGTGGGAGAAGCTTACCCTCTGGCTAGCTGTGTTTAAGATTTTGCATTGGAACTACTTCAAAATATAATTTATTTAGGCATTTATAGGCCTGGTAATTTTTAGGTGGCTGATAACGTATGTTCTTTTATTTCAGTTTTACTTGCATATGGATGGCAGAGGAAACTACGAGTTCAAGAAAATAACTGAAGACACAGTTGAATTTGGATCTTAAAGATACAAACTGAACTGTTACAGAGACTGATGATTACAGGAAGTGTGTAGAATGGCAGATGTTGTACAATAAAACTGCTCAGCTTGTTTTTTAAACAAATTAACTAGGATAACCCAAAACAAGCTGTTAAGCGTTTACTATTATGTAGGATATTGCTAATTGTGTATATGTTGGTTTAATTATTGATATGTACTAAGAATGTCCTTATTCTTGTGGTTTAAAAACCTGCCTAAATTAAATTGGGCTTAAATCAGTGTAACCTGATTCATCCTGGGATGCAAACCATTTGAAATCAGCTGATTTGACTTTTGTAGACCTTCTTTCCCTTCAGTGAAAAGCCCTGTTAAAATTAGGGTTGCTACCTCTCTTGTTCCTGCAAAGCAGTCTTGGATTTTTGCTCTGTTCTATGCATATTTCTGAGTTATCTCACAGAGTGCAGGACATTCTCCCACCTTCAGATCTGTGCCCTGTTAAATGAAAGAGCCTTTTCCTTGACCAAGCCTTGTGATGTAGCCAATACACCCTTGCTGATAAAGGATGGACTGAACCTAAAAGACAAAACTAATTCCTTCTGCTAAAAAAAAAAAATTCAGCTTGTTTTTTGCTGGGTTTTGGGTTCTCTTCAGCATCTGTCTGTCCACACAGTTCTCTCTGCTGCTCGGCAACCCCATTCTTTCCCAATTCAGCAAGAGGTTCATCCGTCCCGTGCTCCAGCTGCCCTTTTTCTGTCCTACTATGGTAATGAAGAGCTGAGAGGAGGTTGAGGGAGGAAAGGATTGACCAAAAGAAAAGGGGAGAGGTATGGGAAAGAAAAGTGATGTTCCTTGTATCAAACCATCTTGTGCATGTTTTCAGCTCTGAAGAAATGAATGGCTCCCAGAAGTAGAAATAGGGGTTAGAATGGACTCCAGAATGTTAATTGGTGAAACAGCAGACTGTTGTCTGTCCTCTGTGTGTTCAGTCCTGTAATACAGCAGTTGCTTTTTTTCCAAGTTCCTCCTTTTCTCCCTCTTGAAAAAATCAAACCTTCTCATGGCTTTAGCTGCCCATCAGATCTGAGTTTGAAAGTAAGTTGTAATGGTACTTCCTCTTTGGTCTTCTGGGCTGTGAAGCCTGAAATGATGGTTTAGTCCTTCACATTTATTCTGTTATTTCTCACGAGGTTTCTTGATTTCTGATATAAATTATTCACCAGTGTTCTCGCTGTGGTCTAAGGATCTCTAGTCCCGTTGGTTTTCTTGTTCTAGCTGCCAAATCCCCTTGAAGAAACCAAACGCTTTAAATAGTTTACTGTAACCATTTTTTCCATACAAATGATTACTGTGGTTGCCATATGACTTTGACAAGCATAAATGCAGCAAGGTGATTTTTGTGATCAGGGAATAGGAAGGCATAACTCTAACTGAATCGCTGTTCAGGCTTTAAAACAAAAATTTACAATACCTGTTGTACAGTGAAGGTCTAGTAGTTTCTTAGTGTTCCATATAAGATATAATGTAGGAATGCACTACATGAAGGCATGCATAAAATATGCAATAAATCTGTTCTCTGTGCATCTGTTAGCAAGGGTTTAGATTAACAACAAAACCAACTTTTTATAAAATGGGTATGTGCTTGGATGCACTGCTGTCTGTTAATTTTTACCCTGTTTGATTAGTCGTCATCTTTCATGTTGAAATTTGCTACCTGTTGATATTTTTCCTTCTGTCATAGTTCTTGCCCACACCTGGCAGTACTACTGTTCTTTCATCGTACTCAAATGCAAGCAGCTATCCCGGTGTAAGAATCTAGCGCCCACAGCAGATTCATTGCATAACGCCTCAATGAAGATCAAAAAAGCCTCTCTGAAGTGTCCTATTTGAGAGAATAAGGTACCAGATTAAATTTTTGTGCTTGGTCCACAAGAAGGCAAATAGATATCTCATCTTACTAATTTTTTCATTCAGATTCTCACATCAGCCATAATGTAGCAGGTAGCAGCATGCTGTATGTGAGGTGGTAGTCTTTTTTTTTTTTTTTTTTTTTTTATTGTAACCGTGAGAATAGGGATGCCAGATAGCTAATTTTTTTTCTTTTGTGAAAGTTCTCAGCACAAATGCAACTTCTTCTCTTGGGAGGGATGTCTTAGTAGCCTTTTAGAGAGGCAAAGGAAAAAAATCTCTAAAATGAGAAAGTTGCTGTTATCCTTATGACTAGGGCAGACTTTGCAGTGGAGTAGTGAACTCGGGATACTTTAATGTATTTTTAACCCTGACAAGCAAAACCACACACCGCACACTTATATAGCACCCCAGCAGCCAATCCCAAGGTACTTTACAATTCAATTGGTTAATAACAGGTTTTTATGTAATCTCAGATTTATTTTAAAACTAAAAACAGGAAAAAAAGTTAAAAATCCAACTCCACAATCAAGGAGGAACAAGTTTGCCTTTAGATGCCATGAAGTTCCTTGAAACTGAGGATGCTAGTGTTTCCTTAGGGCCGGGACTTAGTGTTTCTAAATATACTGGAAGGAAAGAAAAATACTCTTCTGCACTTGATTGTGAGCGAGGCTTATAAAGAAAGTATAAAAAAGAATGATGTTTTAGAATGATATTCCTAAAAGGCCTTACATTAAAGTATTTTGAGATAGACTTGGTCTGATGAAAGATTGTAGAAAATCTAATGAAAATGATCCAAGTCTCAGTTCTGTTGCAGAATTGCACTGTGATACTGTATTTTAGCTGTTAGGTCTTTTTAATAGCACAAGTTGGAAGTCTGTAAATTGGATTTGTGAACTATCTTAGTACGACAAAGTACTGATGAACATTTTCAGTCTCAAACTGTTGGTGCTTTGAAGATGATACTGGTAATAGTCAGATGGCCGCATTTCAACAGTGGTGGGAAACATTCCTGTATGTAAATACTGTAAAGTGCTTTGGAGGGGGAAATGGCGCTATATAAATGTAAGACATTAAGTGCCTCTGAAATAATAATAAATCTAAAGATAAAATACATCTAAGGCTTTTTATGTTTCTTGATGATGTGAGTAGGGATTTTATAAGAATACAGTGAATGCATACTCAAATCTCAAGTTACTTAATGAGCCAATTGACTTGTGTTCAGCTTATGATGTCCTGTCTGAAATTCACCCTGGAATCAGCCGGATGATGCCACCCAGTTGTAGGCGTAACAAAACCTGCGAGCTCGGTACCTGAAGATGTGTACTTAGAGCAGTTGGATTATAGGTGCATTAATCTTAAGTCTGCACTGATTCTGGCTTCTCTCCTTTGTCCGCTGGCCACCTCTTTTTCCCTCCGAATTCATAGATTTTATTGTATTTGTGATTTTTAATGTTTTTATTTGTTGCGGTAGATGTACCAGCTATCAGGATGCTTGAAACTCAGTAGTGTAAGACTGAAAACAAGATATGCTTGAATGAACTGATTTTAAGGGTCTTCTCTTGTGATCTGTGTTTTCAAATGCTGATTAGTACTGATTTTTCCTTCTCTTAGCTGAGATGAGTTATGCAATGAGTATATTTGTTTAGCATTCTTAGAGGGTAGAGCTCCTTTTGAAAGGAAATTCCTCAACCAAGGATGCGGTCTAAAAATATAAGTGTTGTTATACTTAGCTGATGAGCTGGAGTGAAAAAAAGGAACTTCTGTGTTGTGGATGTGATGTTTAATACTTACATTTAATAGTTAGAGTAGTATGACGTCTATTACTTGTTCAGTTCTGCTCTCTCAGCTACCCAGGTCATTGTGAATGCTTGGTTTGTTGCCTCAGTACTTCTGATTCTTCCTTACGTAGAGGAAAGCATCAGTTCCTGGAATGGTAGAACAAAATCCATGGAGCAACAAATTCAAACTCCTTTCAAGGATCAATCCACCATCTTTTGAGGATGTGTAGTAGCCGTGGTCCAGTATTTCTGAATGTTTAATAAAGCTCCAGACAGTTGTCCCCTCTCAGCAAAGATTAAGCTTTCTTGACAAAAACTACAATTATTTTTTTTTGGGGGGTGTGTGATGGTGCTTTCTACAGGACTAGCACGAGGCTGGAATAAGTTGCAAGGTGAGCAGAACATCACCATGAACCATGTCATGTTCCATGCCAAGTGCAAAGCATGCTTCACTGCGTAATGGATATATTTTTCCTTACCAAAAAAAAAACCCCAGCAGGAAACACGCACAAAAATCCAGCCTATCTCTGACCCTTGTAATTCTTCTGGGAAAAGTTGTCATTTTTTAACTACTAACTTATGACTTAGAGCTGTGTCCTAGCCCGTGTGCGTGTTGCAGGGGTGATTCTTGCCCAGATGTGGCACGGGTGGAGTGGGGCAGGCACACCTGGCTGGACAGCCCAAATACAAGATTGCTTTCGCACCATTTGAAAGGGGCTTGTGCTATAAGAAAATGCCAAATGTATTGCCACTTCGTGAGCTCTGCACTGTATACTGGAGAAGATGACTAGTGAGAAACGAAGCAGCATGTAGTGCTGCCGTGACACTTCCTTGACAGGCTTTTTAATTAAATAGAATCTAGTATTGACGAATGACGACTTACGCTTCTGCAGAATAGGGAATTCAATCTTTGTGTTTCTTAAACCTATAAAGAAGAAATATCCTGTGGATTATGATGGGAGAGAAAGAACGAATGTAGTGATTCTTCCATAGGATTCAGCTCTCTGCAGACTCAACAGATACCAGTGCGTCAGCTAATCTTCGGTGTTCTGAAGTGGTCTACAAATGTGAAAAAAAGCATTAAGATGTCCTACCATCACGATAGGAATTAAAAATCCCTTATTTAAATTTATAGATAGTTGTCATACATACTATGAGATGTCATAGAAACGTCCATGATAACGATCATCTGAAACCCAACTGTGAAAAGTGTGGGGGAGAGTTATCTTGGATTTACAGAAAAAATAAACCGCAACTTTTATGCATCAAGAAGAAAATCAAGTGTGCCAGTTCCAATTTCTGCATATAAAGCTGCTGTTCAAAACACTTACTTCTATGTATAATGTATTTGCTGCTTTATTAGGGGTCGATACCAGCTGGTTTGTGCCAGCTCTTTCCATGAGCACGGAAAGAGGTTTCTTGGTTTTATGACTCAGCTGCTTTGGGAGGAGGCTGGTTGGTTTTCCCTTCGCGTGTTGTGGTTCCAGGCTCTTGCTGTTGCTCTGGGTACAGTCAGATTTTTATTAATGATGCCTTAAACTTCACCTGGAAGTTTAGAACGGCTGTGCACATTACAGGTTCCTGTAACCTGCTTGTTTATATGTTCTGATGAAACTGATTCTGTGTGTGCATTCAAACAAGATGAAACTGTTTTCATCCTGAAACAGAAATATAGCCAAGCTTGGATAGAATCATAGAATCGTTAAGGTTGGAAAAGACCTCTAGGATCATCAAATCCACCTGCCAACCCAACAGCCCCAGGCCTCCTAAACCATGCCCTGAAGTGCCATGTCTACGCAATTTTTGAACACCCCCAGGGATGGTGACTCCCTCACCTCTCTGGGCAGCCTGTGCCAATGCCTGACCGCTCTTGCAGTGAAGAAATTTTTCCTAATATCCAACCTAAACCTCCCCTGCTTCCTATGAAAGCAATTTGTCTTTTACCTTAAAACTGTAGAAACATGTTATCTTCAAAGTTGCTGAGCCATCTTTGAACTCCTGCATCATTTTCTTTGCTTGTGTGCAAAAGCAGAGCCGGATGACAAGCAGCCTGGAACTTTGCAGACAGAAGCTGTCTTAAGGGAATAATTTGAAAAGTATGACATTTAGGGTTTAAATAGAAATAATATGTCTAAACATCTGGTGAAATTCCGTGGGGATTGACTTAGCAAACTGAAGACCCTTTGCCAGTAATCTTGTGAGGAATGCAGCAGTGCAAGAAGAATCATCCAAGTGGCATTTTAAAATGGAAGCAGAACTTGGGCACTCCACTTCTCTGGAATATATCTTTCACACACCAGGCTGAATGATCACAGTCTTTCTCATGCTGGTTAGAAACCTCACTCTTGGTGACCTCTGGCAAGTCTAAACCATAAGGATTCAGTACAATGGCTTTTACTGGCAAAAGGAGCTCTTACGCCGTAACGCCCGACCCCGTTGTCCGCAAACCAACATCCTTCTTCCCCACCCGTCCGTTGTTCTGGGAAACAAGTGGCATCCACACATGATGCCGCACTAAAATAGAACAGAACTGGAAAAATGAAGTCAATGCTGTCTGGACAAAATGTAAGAGTGCTGAGATTGGTTTACTTGGGTAGAAATAGGGAACTCCACCTACATGACTAAGCAAGTTTTCTGCAGTAAAATAACTTTAGAGTTTGGCACAAATCACAGCTAATTTATTAAGCTTGATTACAGAAAATTTGGAGAATACCGCTTTAGAAAAGACTCTCCATGTATGCAATTGAAGAGACATTCTTCTGTGTATCCAAATACACCCTTTGTTTCCTTAAACTGAATGGTTAGTGCAAGCAGGTACTAAAGCCCATTTGACTAATTTTAATCATTGTGAATCATGACAAGGTAAGTAGTGTGAAGATGCTCCCCAAAATAAGCTAGCCCTTATTTATTTGCTTTATTGTGGTATTCTAGTGTGGGAATGTATTTGTACAAAAGCAACAGAGCTAAAACCAGCTGAGTCAGAAGCTGCTAATGTGACAGACTTCATGTAACTGAAAGATAATTATCTATAGAGAGGCTGATGAGCTAATGTATTTGGGAAAATAATGGTTAAAAAGAAAGGCATGTGTGCTGGAGGCTCCTTAAAACTGAGATGCAGTCTTACATATTGCAACAGGACTTAGCTGAAAAGCCAGGAAACATTAGGAAATTTTTTTGAGCTTAGTAGGGAATTAAGGGCCAAGGTAAAATCTACATGTTGACATTCTTGTCTTTTTTAACCCACAAATACTAACTAGAAAATAAAAAATTTAGAGTAGGGTTTTTTTTTTTAAATTAGAATAGTTGTATTTATAATAGTCCTAAGCAGAGAATTTTGAAAAAGGTGCATGAAGTTGGTGCTTTAATACTCGTAAAAATCTCTTCGTGCTTAGTGTGTTAACTCTGTGAACTTCCTCTGCGGCAGCGGGGTGCATCACGCCGGTGGGAGGGACAGAAGGTACCTGAATAGGTGGGTCTGACAGACGGCAGTAGTTCCTGTGGGTGCCATGTGCTTCATTGTCCCCGAGGTGGTTACGAAGCCTAGTGACCTGCCTGAGAGACGTGGTCCCCTCACCTGGGACCTGTTTCAACTCCTTGTGCCTGTGCCTCTAGCGTGGAAGGTTGTTCCCTCAAAAGCCTTTTTTTTGGGTTCGTTTTTTGAGACAAGCTCAGCAGAACTCAAAGCATGTAAAGCCCCAAATAGCCCCCGTTACATGTGCGGCTGCATTCCAGCTACTCCTACCCATGCCTGCCTTGCCCTGCTGCTGGACGGATAGCTTGTTATCACAGTTCCAGATGTACCTTGAACTTAACATAACTTATAGGGCTTTTATAGCTCAATTTATGCTGCGTGCTGTAGTAACACATTTTTCCAGTACTCCTGGAAGACTGCACTCCCTTCTCTGAGGTTCTCAGTCTACTCCCCTAAGAATTAAAAGGGCAGCAAGAGGAATCTGTTTTCCCTTTGAACATACCGAGGAAAGAAAGTCTGGTAAGAAGTTTAACATTTAGTGTGAAAACCTCGTTCGGAGGTACTCCTGAGTTTTCTGAGACTAAAGTAAAACTTTGTCAGGAGAAGGGAGTATGGTTTTGTTTGGGGTTTAACACCATTGTGTTAAACAACTAAACAACAGGGGATCAATACTTGTCAATACCTGAAGGGCGGGTGTCAGGAGAATGGGGCCGGGCTCTTTCCAGCGGTGCCCAACGCCAGGCCAAGGGGCCACGGGCACAAGCTGGAACACGGGAAGTTCCCCCTGAACATGAGGACAAACCCCTTCCCTGAGCGGGTGCCAGAGCAGGGGCACAGGCTGCCCAGAGAGGCTGTGGGGTCCCTTCCCTGGAGACATTCACCCCCCGCCTGGACGCGGCCCTGTGCCCCTGCTCTGGGGGTGCCTGCTCCAGCGGGGGTGGGACGGGGTGAGCTCCAGAGGGCCCTGCCAACCCCCGCCATTCTGTGAGTCTGTGTAAATAAGTACTTGTTGGTACCTGCTGGATTGTTAACTGGGGCCTGGTTTCTAGCAGTGCTTGAAAACTGGGTGAGACGAGGTGTGTTATAACCCAAGATCCCTGGAGAGCCTGGCAGAGGGAAACATCAGCTGAAGAGCTATCAGATTTCCTATGTCCTTTTCCTTCAAATTTTAGTGAAATCTGGGTTCAATCTGGGTATCAATGTACTAGCCGTTTAGGAAAATTTGGATTGTTAACATACTGATTATGCCTTCTTTTGCCACATGGGGTCACCTTTTCTAGTCACACGATACCAGAGGGATGGCTCAGAGCATAAGCTGTATTCGCAGTGCTGCTGTGCTGATACAGCAGCGCGAAGAGCAGAGGAGGAACCGATCTGTGGTGTCTGTAGTTCTGCCTTGGAGGCAATAGCTGCAGCGGTGGCACGCGACGGTACCGTTGCACTCGATGCTTTATGGAAGCAAATGATTGTGTTATGAAGAAAGTGGAAAGATGGGAGATCAGATCAAGTATCATCTCTGTGGAGATGTACGTATTTGGTGTGAACGGAAAGGATGAAGGCAGCAGAGGGGAAAACCACCTGTGTTAATCAAGGATGCACTCTTTAAAAAAAAAACAAACCCAAACCAAACAACTCACACCTTTTTGCCTGGAATAATGAGTACTTTTTACTGGAGTAGCTTTTAAAATTTCACTTGTCATTCTAGCTCTTTCATTACAGTAGCTTTTTAGCTGAGTTATGAGATTACTGAAGAACTAATTAAAAAATTATGTGATCTCATTGGGAAAATATTCAGAGGAAGGAGGTTTTTAATTAAACTTCTTGATTAAATAGTTTTGTGAATATAACAATGTCTGAGTACTTGCTATTTAAATATTTCTTAAAGTAATAAGGTAGAAAACTTGAGAATAAAAATAGAAGAAAATGCATCAGCGAGGATAACTGGGAGCTGGCAACTGAGTATTCTTTGAGTTCAAATTAATGACTTCATTGCTAGTTGAACAAGCCACTAAAAACATTAATATTTAAAGGTAATTAGGTGCACTGCGAAAGGTGCTCGGAGCAGTGCTAGTGAATGTTCTGGAAGTTATTGATCTGATTTTGGTGACCAAGGGAATCTGTAGAGTGTAAAAAAATGCTGCCCTGCTATTAATATATTCTTGATTGTTGATTAAGGGATATATATTTATTCAGGTCTATATTTTCATTTCAATGAGGTCCTCACCACTGTTTGCAGAAATGAGACAGGGGGTTCATCTCCGGTGAAGAACAGGTAATGGAAATGAGTAGGGAACGGGGGAGAGGAAGGAAACATCGACAAAGGAGCCAGGGAAGGTAAAGAGCAGAAAAGTTGTGAGCTTCTGGCAGGAGCAATCACTGAAGTACGTCACTAGTAAGGCATGAATTTTGACAAGATGAGAAACAGGCACAACCCCTGCAATTGGACCTACGAGACGGGACCTGGCTGTAAAAGCCCCGGAGGCAGTCACCGCGGCTATGCCTTTTTTCCTAGGTACTGGCAGGTTTTACTGGAAGAAATCACCCCTGAGGCACATCTTCGTGTGAACTTGCCTAATTCAGCTACAGCTACAGGCTGAGGAATCACAGGGAAATATGCTCCTTCGGGGTTCATTTGGGGGATACCGAAATGGGCTGTATGGGCTGAATGAGAGCCTGTGCCAGAAGAAGGAGGATCTCGCCAGTGGGAAGATTTCTCATCCTGAGGCGGAAGGAAGAGGAGATTTGCAGCGCATCTGTCCTGGCCATTATGCCCTGGCTTTTGTAAGTGGAAGACACACACCAGCAGACGGGCAGCTTTCCGTGACAGTGTCTCTTTCTTAAAGGAATGGGCGCGCTGCGTGAGAGAGCGTATGTATGCCACGGTGAATAACACCACACCTAATGACTGTGGAAAGTTTTTCAGCTGACCAGTTCCTGCGTCTGTCCTGTCTAGCAGGTTGTTCTTTTGTGTTTTTCCTGCCTCCCCCAAACACGAATACCAGCTCTTCTCTCTCCCTCGGTGACAAACATAGACTACAGAAAGCGTGGTGGTTTGTATGGGGATAAATACTGTGTAATTAGAAGACTACTTGATTGACTCTTGGGCCTGGTATTGTCAAAAGCCCACTCATTCCTGCATATTACAAGGTTCTGAAACTGTGTGGCAATCGCTACTAACCTGCAAAATAATCAGCATTACGAAACTGAACCAAGAAGGTAATCTATCACAGCTGTTTCTTCTCGCTTACTTAAGGCAGAAACTCTTTGTCCTCTGTTGCCACATAAGTAGTGAACCAAGTTAAGCTTATAATCACATTCTTATCGTGACGTGCCTCTCAGCAGCAGCCTTCTCACAGTGGAAAGCTGAGTCTGCTGGAAAGAGATTAACTAAGCTGTTTGCTGCCATATCTGTCATATATACATTTATGAAGTCCTGTACAGTTGTTTGTTTTAAGTAATGGCAGTAATTTAATTGTCTATAACGCTGGTAGGGCTGGCAGAAGAGCAGCAGAACAATATCAGCCTTTATTCACTGATGTGAAGAAGAATGTTGTTTTAAAGCAGTACTATAAAATGGAAGTGGCTTATTACAATCTGCAATGTTACATATTAATTTGTATAAGGAGAGAACACAAGCACCGTGCCAGGGAACTGTGCAAATGTTTTTATCCACTTGAAGTACCTGGATACCTTTTCATGCAACAGATGACAAGGAGCAAAGCGGAATGGGGGATCAGGAGCATCGGTAGGAACACGCTTGCTTACAGAAACCTGCTTAGAAGATAAGCCAGGGAACGTACGTGTGTAGGAAAAGCCTTTCCCTTTCTCACATCAATTCCCTGGGTGGCTGGCTCCATCTTACAGCGGTATGGCGCTGAAGTGGCCACATGTGTGTTGTAGGTAGGATCCAGCCTTTCTTCCTCTAGCCCATACCTTTATTCAACAACTCCTTTTGCCCACCCTGATTCTGTGAGGAAGTTACATCTCTGCATAAAACATTTTGCGTGGGCTCAGGACGCTGACCCGAGGGATAACACTTCTGGAAGTTTGCAGTAAAAAGCCCCTTTCTCAACTGTCTCCACAAACAGCAAAAATCCTCTTTGAAATGGGATCTGTGAGCCCCGTGACTCTGGTTACTCAGCATTGTTGGATGAGAACACACTGCAGCCAGGGAACAGAAGTGCTTCAGGTTTCCAAAACTTGTGCAGTGGTGGGTCCCTCTTGTGCCATTTAAGGCACTTGTTTGCATGTCTATGGGTGTTCTTTCTTTCCTCCTTTTAATGAAAACAACCTTCATATTCAGAACAAACTGAAAATCTCTGAAGTAATGAAGCGTGATTTATAAGATCATTCTATGTAGCTTATGACAATCAGATGCATGCTCTAGTTTAAAAAAATACTGTGCTGTAACCTACAGGCCTTCCTTTTCCCATGAGCTCTTCCCTTTTCTGAGCTTGGCCCTGAATGAAGCTGCGGAAGCAAGAACGGCACAGGGAAGGGAAGTGATGATGGCAACTTTGGAATATTTTTAAATTTACTCCCACAAGCTCTCACATTTTTGGCTGCTGTTGTAAGATTCCTCCTCCATACAAGGCTTATGCATCAGCAGATTATGTAGTAAGCAATTATTGCACAACATTAAGTAAATAGGGTTTTTTTGGGGGGGGGTTGGTGGTGTTTGTTTTCTTCTCTCTGTCAAAAAGGAAATCAAAGAACTAAGAAACCCCCTGTAAACCACACTCAGGAGGTTCACAGACTCACACAATGGCGGGGGTTGGCAGGGGCCTCTGGAGCTCACCCGGTCCCACCCCCTGCGTGAGCAGGCACCCCCAGAGCAGGGGCACAGGGCCGCGTCCAGGCGGGGGGTGAATGTCTTCAGGGAAGGGACCCCACAGCCTCTCTGGGCAGCCTGTGCCCCTGCTCTGGCACCCGCACAGGGAAGGTGTTTGTCCCCATGTTCAGGTGGAACTTCCCGTGTTCCAGCTTGTGCCCGTGGCCCCTTGGCCTGGCGTTGGGCACCGCTGAAAAGAGCCCGGCCCCATCGTCCTGACACCTGCCCTTCAGATATTTCTAAGCACTGATGAGATTCCCCCCTCAGCCTTCTCTTCTCCAGGCTGAACAAACCCCAAACTACGCTTTTAAAAGGGTTGGACAATGACTGCCAAGTGATTTTACAGAAGCACATTTTAAAATTTAGCAGAATGTGTCCTACTCAGAAGTATTTAGGAGAGCAAGAACTACTAAGAACACAGTTAAAAATATCTCACTTCAGAAATAACTTTGCATTAACACTGTAGCCCATTTTACTTGTAATTAGTATAGTATTGTATCATATAGCTCTCCTTGCATCTTGAGAATGCCAGTAGCATCTTAATCCATATGAAGAGGGTATATATAATACAGTAGGGATGAAAAACATAAAATACAATTCTATAAAAATTGGTATATTGGGGTATTAATTTCATATGCTGTTACTCCATCTCATAAATGCGATGGATCTTAAGACACATATAAAGCTTTGAGATATACAGCCAATTAGTGCCAACTACAAGACACATTTTTCCCCCATTCTCGTGTTTTGGTGGGGTTTGTTTGTTTGATTTTTCTTTGTGCCCATCACCATTGTTAGGAGCAGTTCTCCTCTGGGCCAGGCCCCGCCACGCCTTGACTGACCACTGGTACCCCAAGCAGCACAGGCACCGCCGTGCGAACCCCTAGCGACACTCCCAGAGAGATGTCTAGTAAACTTCCCATCAGAACGAGAAGCTGTGAATGCAAATGCTGAAAGCGGCTCGGGACTCCTCAAAACCTTTCATCAGTTCATGAACTATGGCTTCTCGTATTTCTACCCTCGCAGGTAGTAAGTGCCCTCATCGTCTGTTTTGCAGAGTCCTGCCCGGACTTCTGGCAGCTTGTCTACGCTGCTGTCACAAGAGAGACTTCCTAAATTTATTTTTAATTTAGTTCTGGAATGAATGCTGTACTTTGTTTAAAAAAGGAAAAGAGAGTCTTATTTTCCCAGTCACCTTTATTTCACTAGAAAAGTATAAATTACCATCATAAATACAGATATCACCAATATAAAAATTAGATTATAATTTATAAAATAAATATTTAAAAAGACAAAGCAAAAGGTACCTCCAAATCCCGTCACCAAGATGATTTGAATCTATACCACATAAACTATATTATTCACCTACTGTTTAATTAAAAACAATATTCAAAATGCAGTAAATACTGCTACCTACTCTGTTGCATGAAGTGAGTTAAGGCTGACTCAAAAACAGCAAAGTATTTGTTCTAACACTTACTTGGAGCCATCAGACTACCCTGTCCACGTAACTCTAGGTGTAGTGTCATCTGGATACGCTTTCCAGACGTAGAGCAGCTACCTACTTCAAGAGTGTTCCTTACAAGTCGCCAGCACAGTAGTTTCTGTTTGTTTACCTTTGTCTATATCCAAAGATAAAGAAACGAAGTTAATTTTATCCAAGAAGTGCAGAAATAATAGTAGCGTCTTTGTCACATCTGAACTAACAGATCGTTTCACCAGCTAATAATGTTAAAAGAAAGTCAGATAAACACAGGTTTTGTTTCACAGAAACAAGATGTTGTTCCTTCTGGTTAGCTAAAGGACACATATTTTTCAAAAGTAGTGTTTTTTCCCCTCACAGGTACCATAGATCTTCTGGCTCAGTCAGGCCACACTTTCAGAATGGCTGTACCTCGCCAAGTCAAAGGTCCATCTAGTTCGGAACCCTCTTTCAGACAGGATGATAGAAGGAGCATGGGAAGAGTTTATGAGCTGGGTTAGGATACTGTAACAGAGCACCAGAATACTCTCCCAGCCTCCGGCCACTAGTGACACAGGGGGGTATCGGGATTTTTCATCTGTGACTGTCTAATGGATTTTTGAATCCACATAACATTTGGGCTTCAAAATTCCTGTGTCAGAGAGGCTAAAAGGCTCCACCCAATTACCCAATTTATGGGTTTTGTCTTTTTTTTCTTCACTTTGGAACTGCCACTAGTGTCCACAATAACTTCTTAGATGCCATTAAGCGGTTCCTTCTCCCTTGCAGCTTTTGCTTTCTTGCGTTTACACAGGACGACTGACAGGACAATGGCAAGCGTGATGACCGCAATTGCTATCACTGCTATGATGATAAATACTTCTGCTCCGTATTCTGTAGGGGAGGAATAAAAAATAATCCAAGATTCAGTTATCGGAAGCCATAATGTCACAGCCCTATAAACTCTTAGAACCCACCCCACTGAACTAAAAAAACACTTTCTGTATTTTACAGCATCACAGAAGCAGAGTGACCACCTCAGTGGGAACTGAATTCATTTTAACATGAATTTGTTGAACTGAGGTAAAGCTTTATTTCACCTGGTTCACACTAGGTTTTAATCTAGTTCAGTTAGTGCACTAAAATACCATGCTACCACCACAAGAATAAGTCAAACCATTCCCCCTGCCCCTGCATTATTTCTGTGAAACTAAGTCCAAGTGGAAATTTATTCTACGTTAGAAGCTAGAAAACACCAACAGAAGAGATTTCTATTCGTGTTGCAATTTACTAGAATTCAACTATTGTGATAAATGAAAATATGTACCTAGGTAAGAAAGTTATTCTGAGAGTTAATTTGCCAATTTTAGAAGAGCTTTTCTACTTAGAGTGCAAATATGCTTATCTGGTGGAGAAGACACAGTACTGCAATGTGATATTATTTAATAAACGCTGATGACTTTATATTGAAGAAAGTGTTATCTGGATTGTTCGTCTGGAATTAGACTGGCTGATTCACCGACCACTCACTAACTTATTTACCACTAAAGAAGTCAATTTGCCAGTCTCTGACCTTGTAATGTAACAGTAAAGAATGTCCTGGTCTCATCATCTGCTGCTGGGATAATAACTAAAGTTCAGTTCAAACTATGAGTCAATGGATAGGTAGAGTTCCAGCACTCCTATGTTTTAGAGCTAATCCTTTAAGCACTTACTCTGGGACCTGTTATTGGAAGGATCTGAGGGAAACAATCAGAAAACAAGAAAACAAAGCTGAAGGCTAGTGATGAGATCTGAAACCTCAGTGACCAGCCATCAACTCAGACAATTTAAAACTAAGCAAAACAGTTTAGCAAAACCCTAAAGCCAACTCCAGCCAGCTACAGATGGTGGACTCTTACTTAATGTGGGTTCTTCCCATGAATTTCCACACTCAGTCTGTGTCCTCTCACTTCTACAGTAAATGGTTTATTCTATAAGAGGCATCACAGTTTAGAGAGCTATAAAAATACACTCAGAATTGAAGTGTCTTTTTGTTAGAATGCTAAAGGCTGCGTGACAAACTTCACCAGACACCTACCATCTAAGATAGTTCTTCCTACACTGGTACAAAGCACCGTGCTTTCTTGACCGTAACGGTTTTCTCTGCGGGAGGGAATGACTCCCTGTATGTAGAAGCAGTAGTTCTTTGTGCCGTCAACGCTCACTTCAAATGTGTGACTTGTTGTTGTTCTCTCTTTCTGTAAAGGAAAAGAAATATTTCAAGGACATGTTCTCTGTGAAAGCATCAGCTATTAAGGTAGCACAGAAATTGTGTAGCTATAATACAGCTACAGAATATGTAAAAAGTAGAGCCAAACCTTACCTTTCCAGAACTCTGATCTTTCCAGTAAGAGAGTTTGTATTGCAGGTCATGCTGGAAAATATCTCGAATACTTTCAAAGCTTCCATTAGGAAATGTATATGGTGTAAGCGGGTCTTCAAACACAACATTCAGTTCGGAACCTTTTTGTGTGTAATTCAGTATCTCCGGTTTTCCGAGAATAGCTAAACAAGCATTTTTAGAATTAAAAAACTGACACAACAGTTTTTACTTAACATGCTTTTTCTGAATTCCTTCCTCCATTCCCTTCCCCTTCAACCTACTGTAAGTTTACAGACATGAAGTAATACAGTGAAATCTTGAATTTTTAACAAATATTTCATCTAGTACATGATGTTAATAAAATGGTCTGCTCACTGTAGTGAGAAACAAATGGCAACTAAAATCTTACACACTCCCCTGCAACAGGGAAAGCTTTATGCCTGAATGTCATCCTCTCAGTTATCAGTATGGCTGCTGGAAGAATCTATAGGAAAAACCTTTAGGCCCAGTCTAAACCTTGTTTAAGTCAATGGAAGTAGTCTTGAAAGGAAGTTTATGGTAAGATTTAACTGGCAATCCTACTTACTCTGTTTATAAGGTGTAAATTTTTCAGAGACTGCAAAAGGTGGTTCTTCGAAGTTATCCATCCCCGAGGATGGTACAGAGAGTATGTGTGCTGTATAGGTCTCATTCACATTCCTGAGCAGATCAGTAACATCGCACTCTGTTTCTGTTGTCAAAATGCATTTTCTTTTGGTGTCAGATGTATGGCTGAAAAGAGCAAGAAAGAAGCGTCAACGCTTTCCAGACTGACTTTTACGTATTTAAGAAACATAGTTTTTTTTACATATTTAAAAACATGGTTTCCCCCCCTCAAACAGGATAGGTTTCTCTCATCCAGTGGAACAGTCTTGCAGGTATACTAGGCTGAAAAGGAGAAGAAAAAAACCTCATACCCCACTATCCTGTACAGCTGTATTTCACAATTCGAAGTAGACTTAAGTAAATCGAATAGGAACCACATAGAAATATGTTATTGGATTCATTTATGAATTAAAACTTCAATCTTTTATATGAACTGAATAGAAACCATAAGTAGTTCTGGTTTTGGATTTTTCTGCAGTTGACTTCTTTAAGAAACCTTAAGATGCATAAATCACTTTGAAAGTGTTCTCCCTGATGCATCTGAAAACTACTGCCTTTAGAAGCATCAGTTGTCCTAGGAAGCTCTGTTGGCACCGATGTAAATTGTTTAACGTGACAACAACATCTTATATGTGTCACTTATTTTTCCATCTATGTAGGTGCAAATGTCACTAAGAACCAGACAGCTGTAGCAATTTTCGTTACAGAATTCCGATAAAAAAAAAAAATTTACAAAAAAACATGACCCATGCACTTTTCTTGACTTTTAAATGCTAGAAAGTAGGTTCATTTTCTTGAGAAATAATAACAAAACCAGGAAAAAAGTGTAAATTCTCCATTTTACTTCCTAATAACAAGGAATGGGAAAACAGATTAGATATTACAGCTTCAATTTTTTCCCTGTTTTTTGCTGGTGGACTAAGGAAAAGAAAAATTAACAGAATCACAGGTTGGAAGGGACCTCAGGGATGGTGCGACCTCAGCTGGAAGAGCAAGCGTGCCCACTGTTTGGCAATCAAAAAATGAGTTTTCCTCCAAGTAGGTCAAGTTTTATTTAAGAGTCGCCTGAACTCCCTTCTCACTTCACTGGATTTCTTATGATGTCACAGATCAGTTAGTGATAACGCCCTAGAGATTTCTTGAGAAGGGACAGAGGAGACTCGACCTTTGTGATCAAACAAATGTACTCTGCAAATGTACATAGACGAGAAAGCAAACATTTGAGCACACTTCATCCAGAAGAGCAACTCAACTTGTCTGAAGAAGCGTCTCCGTGCCAGAACTATACCTGATTCTATTCTGAATCTTGCACAGACTTCAATTTTTTGCAAGCACAAATGGCTGGAAAGAAACTCCAGTTTCATAAGTTTCATAAAATTCATTCGGCTAGTGTGTGCTTTTAAGTCTATTAATTTCATCATTCCCTTCAAGAATAAAAAAAGCACATTGCACTGGTATTTCACCCATTAGTCATGGCAGAACTCTCATTTCTACGCTACTTTTCCAGACAGAAGAGACTACAGTACCGTATGTTCATTAATAAGTAGGAGAGTTGATGATGCAGTTTCCCTTTGGGGCATGTTTAATAATGGTCTATGAATTAATATGAGAGCTAAGAACAGCACAGATTTATTACCAAACTTCATGGAAGTTTTTGTACAGTATTGAAAGAGCTGTTAGACACTTCACATGAGCTGGCTACTTTTTAAGGCCACAATATTTCATAGCTTACATAAAACATGATGACAGAGGAAGTCTCGACAGACATAGGTGAACAAAGGTAACTTGTAATATTACCCAGCAAGACAAATTATTCATTTACTGTGATTCACCAATTAGAATAAAATGCAGACTCATATTTATCAGACACCTCCCAAGACGAAAGACTCAGTCCAGACACCTTGAAAGACATAAAAAGGTGAAGTTCTATCTAATACATGGTATGTCAGATAGTGTGTCACCTTCTTCAAAGTATCTTGGCCTAGATCTCCAGTGCAGCTGGCCTGCACCGAACCCCAGACCTGAAACACTGATCTAAAGCTCCATTTTCTCTTTCTGAAGTGGGCAAAACCAAAAGCCTGAATCAGATATTCTTATAGTTGGACGCAAAGAAGTATTAACGGCTGGGTTGGCAATTTTCTAAATCCTCATGTTTGGGCTCTTTTCTGCTTACATTCAGTCTCAGAAATATTCAAACACACTCTATCTGCATCTTCTTCAATTGCCATTAATGGGCATACCTTGGTGTTATCTACTTACCCGTGTATTTCTACTGTATAGAAGTAACCTGATGGTTTTGGTTGCCACTGTAGTATAGTTTTAAAATTGATTGAAGACCAAGTTATATTAACTGCTGTCGGTAGTTCTGGATTGCCTTTAAATACAGAAAAGAGTGCCATCAGCCATATTATATGCAATTCCTGGCTCCCTGCAGTCACTGTTTAGTTAAATGAAATAGTTGCTGTTAATTGCTACTTGGAAGAATTCTTTTTGGGGAAAAGGCTCGGTCCTGCCCTTGGGGCTCATGCTCGCCTTACTAAAGGAATGTGTCCTGGCAGAAGCCAGAAACACAAGAAGAAAATTATTTTCCCGCTTTTAACTCCTAGGTTGGTGAGGTAAATTATTTGGAGTTCTGCCTCATGCCTCCTTTTTATTCCTAGACCTCTGAAGAAGCTAAAAAAGGTTGAAGATACTCATGATGGTGTCCAAGCACCAAATAAACGCGGTGCGGTTCAAAACCATCCCCGGCTGTTACCGGCTGCAGAAGGCATTCGCTCCTAGTTTCCCCATTTATTTATTTCGGGAAGGTGAGGTCTTTTAAAACTCAGTGGTTGCCCTACATGCTTACATCCGAGCAGGGCTACCCCGGGGTGAACCCATGCCGGCGCACAGCGGAGGGAGGCCGCGGTGACCTGCGAGCCCACGGCCCCGGCGGAAGCCACAGCTCCTTTGGGGAACTGCCTGGGAGGAAGCCGGAGCGGAAAACACCGCACAATCTCTGTGACCTCTGGAAATCAAGCGTTTCATTGAGCCATACCCTAATTATTGTCTAAATACCACCTTCTCTGCCTCTCTGACAAGCTCCTAACTGGGGACAAGGGAAAGAAATCTTGCAGATCACTCCTTGTCACAGTAGGTTGGCGGCTGCCGACTCCTGAGGGCTCCCCACAGCTCCCAGCACCGACCCGGCTATGGTCACCCAGGATCCCCACACACACTGGAGAAAAAACCAGCCCTTGGCCACCCGAGGGCTCCGCCGCCCGGGTGCTGAAGCAGAGCCGGGCGGGGGTCGGGGCCCCTCAGAGCCCGGCAGGCGAGGGACGCTCTCCCGCCATGGCCCCGCGCCAGCCAGCCGCTGCTCCCGCCACAGCCGCCGGAGCCTCTCTCTGTCAGAGGGACCGACCCGCGCCGTCTGTCCCGTCCGTCTGTCCCGTCCGCCCGAGCCAGCGGCCCCAGTTACCCACCGGCGGCAGCCGGGCCCCAGAGCAGGGCGCTCAGCAGCAGCAGCAGCGGCGGCGGCAGCAAAGCCTGTCCTCCGGTCACGGCGCGCAGCATCCTGAGGTGAAAGGAATCCAGCGGGGAAGCGACCGTGCTGCCGGCGGTGAGCTGCCGACGGGGCGGGAGGCGGCGGCTTATATCTGCGGGAGGAGAGGCGGGGACTGCGGGCGCCTCACCCGCGGGGAAGCCCGGTGGGGAAGGCGGTGGGAGCGGCGGAGGCTCGGTGGCCGGCCCGGATGGGGTCACGGGGAGCAGGAGAGGGCCTGGCGGAAGCGCTTAGGCATCGCTGGGTTGAGCAAGAGGAAAAGGGGATCTACCGCAAAGAGAGGGGTGCTGAGGGATGGGGTGCCGCGTCCCTGGTTGCGGACCCACCTGGATGTGCAAGCACACCTGGAGGTGTCCGCAGACCCCATCTCCCCACCTTCCCGGTGTCCCCGAACGCTTGTACCACCCCGCGCTCCCTGCCCGTAGGATGGAATATCGGTGAAACTGGGCAACGCTTGACAACCAGCCTTCACCCGCTGCAAACCTTCGGGCGGCTGTGAGGGGCGAGGGGTGCTAACGCCACCCCAGCTCGGAAGGGACTGCTCAGTAGGACAGCAGATCCTGTGGGGGTGATGTTGGGTCAATCAACTTAGATCCTGTAAATTCTGAAGGGGTTGAATATGTCAGTTCTTGCCTCACGACACAAAACGTTCAACACAACCGTTCAGCCAGCTCACCCCCTCTACCCTCTTGCTCTGAGCACACGCATACGTGAACCCTGTCAAGGCTCACCCGACATGCAGCAAATACAGTTCAGGTGTTCAGGGATTTGTACCTCACCTCTCCCATAAACCAGGGGCCTGTTAACCCTTTCCCTACAAGCTCGCACTGGAAAGGTATGCCATTTTCACAGAAAACGGAGAATCTGCCAGAAGGCGTTCTGAATCTCCGCCTGCAGCCATTGTGGCCGGCTCTCTGGCCTCTCCGGTATGTATATTGCTCTTTCTCATGGTGTTGCCTTTCCAAGCACCTAAACCAAGCTTTTGGAGCCGGGGGTTCATGTGCAGCATTTTTGTCTAATACTCAAGCTCTAGAGGGAGCTCTGTTCGCACTTAGCTCCTGATTCTTCTGCCGGGAAGTTGGGAAACAGACTGTATAGTAGAACGTATTATGTAATTACGGAGGATAGATGGGTTTTACAGTGTTAAGCTGACTCTTCTTTTTATTTTGATGCTGATTTGCACAACGTTTTACACCTGGAAAATGTAGGTAGGAGGAGAAGACTATTGGGGAAGTTTCATATTTAATTGCCTTTAATTTTCATGATTGACTCGTAGATGCAAGCAATCAGTTCTGTCTCATAATGCCGAATAAGTGCATATGGACCAAACCACAATACCCCTTTCAACCAGCGTCTGCATCAGAGACCATATAGTGTGTTCTGAGGTGCACCTAAACCTTGGATTTTTAAATTATCAGCATACCTTCATTAAAATCCAGCCATATACCTTCTAATTTTCCTGCCTTGTTTTTGATCAGATTTCAGCACTGCCTCTATGCAGCTGTATGTCAGCATTACATCAGGCAAAAAGCTTGCATGCTTTTAACTTTGTGTAGAATACATATCTTGTGTGACTAGATTTTCAAGATTGTGACCTTATAAGATCACAGTTGATTTCCAGAGGACTTTACAAAGAGAAACAATCCTCACTTGTTTAAAGAAAAGAGGTGCTTATGTAAAACTTCGAATCACTTTTAGGCTCTAAGTGCAGTTAATTTTCTTGTAGTTCAGTCACAAAGGATGCAAAGCAGGTCAGCAGTGGTTTCCAGTTTTTACAGAGATGATCTCAGTATTCCCTCTCCTGCCCATCCTTCTCACTCTCATCTCTTCTGCCATGACTTCCCATACTTGAGATAGGTGGGGAACCCTCCAGACCCTGTCCAGCCTAACCATCTTGACCAGTGTTGCCTTATTCCAATTTCCAGCAAGATATTCTAGGGTTCACTAATGCTTGGCTTTTAGATGTCCTGCTCCATGCTACTCCATGAGGGCAGGAGGCCACCAGTTTACCAGAGCGGTGGGAAGCAGAGCCTGAGCAAAAGGATGTGCATGGATCAAGCAAGCAAGCAGGGCCTGGGGGACGTTCTGTGGTTAGAGGAAATAGGGTAAATTTACCAACCTAGCCATTCTGAGGGTAGGAAGTTGAAGGGAAAATTTGAAAGCCAAAGGGACAGTGTAGCTAGATCAGGTTCGCAGGGGAAGGGCATGATGGACAAGGGAGAAGCACTGAAGTCGGGAACTGCTGCTGCCACCACCTCTGCTCGCTCTTCCTTCTCCTCTTTCACCAAGTCTCAGTGCAGATTTGACCAAAGGACTGCTCTGCACTGCCTGACTCCAGGGGCCAACCAGTGCAGAAGAGGAGAGGAACCCCACGCTGCCTGACATGTGCTGATGCCTCTGAGTTAGAAGACGTCTCAGCAGCTAGTGACTTAACTGTGACATTCTGGTCACATTTCCTGCCCACTTCAGTGGTATTTCAACAACTCATTAAAGACAGAAAATTTTCCTTCTGTTTCAAATACATTTTGCTACGTGCAGGCAGTCATTATGCTGACTTAGAGTTCTGGCAATTTATCTAGAAATTTAGAATTTGATTCCCACAGTGAAATATCAAAATGTAAGCATCGAATCTGTACGTGTCTCTAACAGATTTAGTCATCATTTAGTTGCTCATTTTAGTGTCAGCAGAAAAAAATTTCATTCCTAAGGTGAAATACATGTTTTCCTAGTAGAGGCATCTAAAGCAAGGCAGATTAATGTATTTAAATATTGCAGTAAATGGGGCATTCTTATTGATGGAGGCCGGGATCTTACTGTGACTTTTTAGACTATGTGGGAGACGTGCAAGGGCACAAGCCTGGCTGCGTGCTTTAGATTAGGAGATGACCTCTTCTGCTGGGGGGCGTCTTCACTCTGGTGGACTTAGTGGAAACGAGGTTATTCACCATTGGGAAGGTTTGCCAGCTTCTGAGCAGATTCTACACATTTTCGTTCCTTAGTACATATACCATGGAACCAATCCACACATGGGTTATGGGGATGGGGAGGAGAAAAACTAAACTAAACCTGTGAAACTCCAGTTTTTTGGAAAGAGATGAATGTATTTATTTTTATCGTATGATCTTCCAGATCTCTAAACTGGTTAGCTTGGAGAAAGCTACAAAATAATTTCTTCCTTAGCAAAGCAATTTCAACATCGTGTTTTCTGTACTATTATATAGAATTGTTGACATTGAAGTGGAATGCCTCAGGTGACATCAGTAACAGATCTGTTTCCTTACGCTAATAGTTTTGCAAGATTGTAAGTACAATTTTGTAATACTTAATAATGTTTTGAAATTTTCTAGTGCTATGAAACATTCATCATTCCATGCTAACATAAAAGTCAGCAACATTGTCATGCCCAGTGGTGGAAAATTTACTTATGTAAGATTTGAAACCCCTGGGAGCTTTTTCCAAAATGAAATTGCTCCTGATATTTCTCCTTTCACTTGGCTTTTCAGATATTTATTTAATTTGCCTCAGTGACTCGTATGATTGGGTAATTAATTTACTTATACAATTAATTATATTTAATTAGATGAACCAGAAGTTTAGGGAGAAATCTCTGACTTGGTATCTGCTTTTATAAATTTCTTAGCATTTATCTTGCAGAGCTGCTTTATCAAATACTATGTTATAAATGGATGCACAGACTCACAAATACCATCGCCTTTCAAACATTGTGTTTTAGCAGTACTGTAATTTACATATTTGGTACGTGAAACACTTTTGTTAGGTATAATATATCCATATGTAGTGCTAGTAAATAGACTATGAAATTCAGTAATATACATATACTGTGTCTCCCTGGCGTAGGTCTTTGTCCTTTCAGTCTTTTTCATTTCCAATCAACTTTCTAAAGAAGGAGAATGACCCTCAAAAGTCTTGAAATTAGAGCAGGTTTACATCAACGCTTTCTGCCTGTGCATGTAAACGCCTTAAAATATTCAATTAATTTAGATTGTATACATCCTGCGGCTTGTATTGCACCCATTTTGTACATAGGGAGGAAACTGTATTCACCCAGCTCTTCTATGGATATGCTGAAAGTCTATGGTGAAGTCAGGAATGTACAATGTCTTGATTTCACACTAATTTCTGTTCTTGTGTCATAATCACAGGACTATGTTTTTTTTTTTAATGTAATTAAGCAAAGAATAATTTCTATCTATGGAAAGTCTCTAGTGAAGATAAAGGAAAAATAGAGAAAATTCAGCATGTAGTTACTTCATAAATCTTTAAAAGCTGGGTAACTTGTTTGTACTGCACCAAGTTATGGAGGGTGGATGTGAGAACTAGTGTCAGGGTTCATTAGATACATGCACTGGTCAAAAGTTACACCGGTCACTGAGCAATTCTACAGTGCACTCTGGTTATTGCTGGCCTATTTTTTATAGCTGCCAAACAGCCGCGTCTCCCCTAGCTGCAATGTGAACTGTAGGTGGTGATAACACCGATGAACATCAAGTAATGAGGCTACTAACAGAGCTTATATAAAAATGGCTATACCGACAAAATTTGTATAATGGTATTTGTAAATATGAAGATTTGCATCATGTGGTAAAGCTGGTGACCAAGTCCCCTTTTTGATGCACAGAAACCGAATTTGTGCAATTTGACTGACCCCTGTGGTAAGCAATGTCATTAAACTGGTGTAATGGAGTGAAGAATCAACTTTTATACCTAAAAGCAGTTGTGTTTATTCCTGAAGACTCCATACCAATGAAAGTCCCAATGTGGTGAATTCTTTGTGCACCTCTGATTTTCTTATTACCTAAACTGCTATACATTATTCTATGATTCGAAAACAACCATGTGATTTTATAAAATCACATGTAGCTTAACTGAAAATAACAAAGTTGTACTAGGATAGAACTCATTTAAAATTTAAATCCACGTCTGACATGAATGGGACTTTCTTTCACTTGTTGAAAAAAAAAAAGAATAAGCAAAACTGATACAAAAATTGAAATCAGTGAAATAAATTTCTTACAGGGGAATCACATGTACAGTATGAATTTCTCATTGATATTAGAAATCCTGAAGCAAATCTTTGTATGGTTTTCTGATACTCTGCTTTCAAAATTCGTTTTGTTACCACAACAGTCATACACGCATCTCCTCACTTATCATACAGATACTTTAAAAACAGACACTAGCAGAAGAACAAATCTTGTGGGAGTTTTTGGGTCTGGATCAGCTCTGGGGTCTGGTGTGGAAACGGTGCCTGCTTGGGAGGCAGGGGAAGAGTCCCAGGGAGGGAGGCTTTGAGCCTGTCCCACTCTGAAAATTCTTGTCGTCATTGCTTTGGTGCTAATTCCAAATTACTGGCTGCTTTCCTGTTTCTTACAGAATGATGTGTGAAGCATTTATTATCCTTGTCAAAATATTTTTTTGCAGCGTTATTTCTTAAAAAGGGCTTTGACCTACAGGTTTGTGTACATTTAATTTCTGTTACCTTCAGGGGCGCCTCTGGGTAAACAAGACTGCGTCCATGAAAATGTAAGCTGCTCGCTGCTTAGTTTGATTTTGATGCATGAAAGGCTTCTCAGAAAGCGAGTGGCTATAGCAATACCACAGATGTGTTGTCAGGAGCGGTAAGGTACTGCTGCAGTGCTAAACACAGCTCTGTGTGTTTACTGGCGACGCTCTTCTGCTGGAGGGCAAGTAATTTGAAGCAGTAATAAATGTCACAAGAGAGCACAACAGAAACTACAGAGATAGAGACACTAAATTGTATTGATTCCTTCTGTGCCTAGATGCTTTTGGCTAGCCAAACCAAACTGGTATGAGGTTGAATCTGTTGTTTGACACTGTGATGCCATCTGTCTTCCCTTTATTCCAGGTGTGCCACCACAGTTGTGAAGGAGCCTCTTAGAGTAATTCCTTTACCCCAGAATATCTTAATTACATAAATTAATCTTGCAGTTCCTATACATCTCTCTCATAAGATTTATTTTCCACAAATGATGCTAGACACAAGTACAACCACCAGACCTTATTTACTTGGGTCTTCTTCCCATGCCTGAGTTTGTGAGGAAGTGGTCAAACTGGAAAAAACCCTGCAACGTAAGTATTAAGTGACAATAAAACCTGTTTAAAAGAAATCATATACATTAATGGTAGCATCCTTTTTTCGTATTGAATCCAGTCTTGGCTCATGATTTTTTAATTAACTGAAATAAATTAATTTTACTAAGCAGTTATTTATAACTGTTAGTAAAAATTATTTCCCTTCCTCAGCAATTTTTAAAAAATGCTACCTTTTTAATATTAGATATGGCACATATAACTTCTCAGTGAAGGTAGTGCTAGTCAGATTCAGTGTTCTTTAAAAATATTTGGTGTGAGCACGCCTTGAAGGTTAGGCAATTAGATGGGTAAAATACACAAAACTTCAGTTTGAACAAATGTAGGCAGTCCCTGGCTGACATTAAACCCATTCTTAGGACTGTGAGAGAGGAAAAGGTAAACTGTGCTCTGTTTGACTTGGCTATTACAATGTTTATTCCTCTTGTAATACAGCTTTCTCTTTTGGAGTCATCTGATACAACAAAAACCATTCTGTATGAAAGCTAACCAGCAAAATGAAGTTGAGAGTTTCTTTAATATCATGCATCTCTGTTCTTTGACATTACATTACTTTGTTGATTCTGCCCTTATTGCTGACTTGGGGTTGAGTAGGTTAAAGATAATTGGAAAATGGAGCAGCTTTGCTGCAGCAGAGTGATTCTGGATTTGCTAATCGGACAGAATTAGCTTGCTGTGCCAGCGTAGCCAATCTGTTATACAGCCCCAAGGAGACTTTATTCTGAAACGATTTCTCCGCTTCCCAAATCTGCTTATGTGTTTCACACCCAAGGAGAGTGAATGACCTTATCAAACATAGGTTTGACTTTTAAAAAATATATCAAATATTCCCATTTAGCACTGGAGTATATAGGGAACTTTTTCACTCTCGTGTACTTTGAATCACAGCCTGTGCACCAATAATGACATTAGGTAGGTATGGCTTTGCTTCCCCAGCTTCAGACAGCAGATTGCTCTGTCCTTTCAGTCTTCTTTCTATTCCATCACTGTACCGCATTTTTCTCCTTCATGAATAATGTTAGTTAAGTAGTGTTGCATGCTGCAGTTCATGTGTTACTATCGCTCACTACAAGGCTCAGCACTGATTGCCTCCCCGATTGGAGGCAGCCTTTAAAATTCTGAAAGTTTTCTCTGCGAAGGGAAATGGCTGGTTTGTAACGGTTGTCACGTATCAGTCACAGCACAGTCTTTGAGCTTTCTAAGTTTGTGTTGCAGATAATTTAGTGAACACATATATGATCGTAATCACTGGAATTTAATATCCTTGTGTTTCTCTTTTCTTCAGAAAATGAAGCATGCCAATGGTAGCTAGAATTGTACTTCATAAAAATAGGAGTTACTCTTTGTGATTAAAGAAAGGTTTGTGTTTAGGGATTTTGAAAATAAATAATGGCACTTTGTTCAGAAAAATACAACTAAAGCTGTATCTTATTCTTTGCTAAAATCGCAATGGAATAAACACTATCCTATCACTACATGTATTATCTATTTAACTTGACATACTTGCTCACAATTTACTGAATAATTAAATCTCACTGTAAAGTGACATTATTAAAAAAAAATACAACAATGATAATCAGACATAACATTTACTGAGATTAGTGCATTTGTGCCCCCAGTGTTGACTTCAAATTTTATTTTAAAGGAACAAAGAAAATATTGAAAGACTTAAATGGCTAAAGTGGCACTGTTGGTTTGAGCTCGGAGTTCATCATCATGACAAGAAAGAGTGAATTTTACCTCCCAGATGCTGTGAGTGAAAGAAGGATTTGAGTCTTGCTGTTCTCTCGTGCCAGTTAGTATGGATGAAATACTGGCAGGGACCATGTATCACTTACTAGATGTTCTCTGCTGCCTCAGGTTATTTGTCAACTCAAATTATGGATGTCAGTGTAAAGATCTTAACATTTTAGCCCTGACAAAAATCTATGTGAAGGGAGGGATATTGCTGTTGCTAATTAGCTTCTTAGCTGTCCAGTATAAAGGGAAAGAAGCATCTTAGATCTGATCTAAGGAGAAGGTCTGGAGTGGTACTCATTCTCTATATTTGAATGGCATAAACTATTCTAACTCAGCCAGTTTAAGGACAAGATGGTTACAGCATAAACTGGTAACAACTAAGGCATTACCTTCCTGCAACCCTCCTGTAGTGGCCAGCGCCCACATGCATTCTGTCGCCATATCAGAGGGCTAACAGAGTACACTTCTACTGACGTGGGTGAATTGATTTAGGAGTTAGCACAGAAGGGGTGAGGGGAAACTTCCAGTAACCAGTATTTAGCTAGAAAAGCTGTGTGGGTTGTAGCAAAGTGCTGAATGTCGACCCCTGAAAGTCTCAAGGATTTTAAAACAACTCCATCATTATATTTTGTATTTTAATGTGTTAGGAGTCAAGTTAGGGTCTCTTGTAAAGCCTAAATGCTGGCATTCCAAACTGTTAACTTTGACATGCAGCTGTTTGATTAGCTGTGTTTGGAGCTTTGTGAGCGTATTTGAATGGAATGTAAAGTACATAGAGGAAATACATTCTTAGGTTGAATATTTTCCTTAGAACAAAGAAAAACAACCAAAAAAAAGAATAACATTGATCAGTCTGAATTTCAAACACTTTTCTTCATAAGGAATGTGTACTTCCAGATTATTCTATTAGCAGCTAGAGATAGCCTACCTTTTTAAGTTTGAAAAACTGATTTGAGTCCAGTTATGGTTGTTCTTTCCCCATGATATTTAACTTCAAAATAATATCTGATCAGTTTTTGTTTCCAGGTGTCAGTCTCCATCACCTAAACCACACTGGGCCATACTGACTCCTGCTGATACCAGCAGGAGCATCTTAGCCCATGTATCTCTTCCCCCACCTCCTAATTTGGTTCCTTTTGATTTAAACAGTGTGGTTGGTATCTGATTGATACAACAGCTGTTAGTATAGGAGGAAAAGTACCTTACATATGAGGTCAAAATACTCCTTGGCTATCTAAGACATCTAGACAGTCAAAACCATCCCCCTGTAAGCTTCCAATTACAAACTTAGGCTCCTCAGTGCTTTGGTGAACTAGTAATAAGTATGTCTGCTGGTCGCAGGTCCTCAGGTTAGTGGAAACCAGCTCTTTCCCAAATGCTGCATACTTCAGCACTTCAAAGGGTTTTATAAACCCTAACTTGCTTTTAGACAAAAATCAGCACTATGCACTCTGTAAATAGGATAATGTAGAATAAGATAGAAGAGAAATGAAAGTGTATGTTAAATTAAAGTTCTCCACTCATTCTTTCCCGAAAAAGAGAGTCCTGTCCTCTAGGTTTGCACTTTTTCCCACAATCTTTCCTGGGTTGCAATAAATTTGACAGAGTCCCTTTAGGTCCCTAGAAAAAGCTTTTTTTTTAAACTCAGTTTGGAGAGTAGGCTGTATATTTACTCCCTGATCTTCTCTATTGCAGGCTCCTCCTTGCTATGCCTCTCACTCCTTCTTTTTCACCCTTTCTTTTTAGCAGAACAACATACAAGACACAATAAACTGCAAACAAACAAATGAGAGAGTGTCTATTGCACCTTTAAAACAGATTACAATTCTGCAATAAAGATTCCTTTGTAAGATGAGTTCTAAAATTATCTCATATGCTAGAGGCCCTGATTTTTGTGCCTAATCATTAGTTTAGATGCATTTGCTTACCTTTTCCTGTGGGCCATTTGAACCAAAGCCTTGTCAGTTCTTAAATAGGTAAGTATCAAAATCAAATTATGTGAATTGTTGCCTAATAACTCCCAAAGACTCGACAAAAGGCTTTCAGACTTTTCCAAGTTTATAAAGCAGGGTCTTAGGACTTATACTAATACTGGCACAAATACATCTAAAGTTCCCATTAAGATGTTAGGGACAAAGTTGTGAAAAACCCCTATTTTTCATGTACAGAATGTGATAACCTCAGGGGAGTGTTATCTGTAGAGTCCTTGTAAGTGCTTCTCCATCTTGGACCCTGGTGAACGACAGAAGACACTAATGAAATCAGCTGAGGTGTAGGTAATGCTTGTCTGAAGTCTAGCTCTCCACGTGACCACTCTTATTTGACATTCAGTGTACACCCGCACCAGCCAGCTTAACTTACTTCGATAACAAATACTGTGATATGGAGTAAGAGCATGCAGAAGGGGAAAGGCACAGATTTTCCAGGTTCTCCCTTTGAAGAAATGGACCTTAACCATTTTTTACATCTGGGATTCATGTCCTATAAGAATCAGAGTATTGCCTGTAGGTACACAGTGGAGCAAAGTGTTCACTGAGAACCAGATTCTCCTGAACAGGACGCACAGAAGATATCCCTTCAAAAGAAAGGTCTAATCATCACCTCAACCCAGGAGTTATAGGGAGCAGGACAAACTGTAGTATTCTCCTGAGGCCTCTAAGTTACAACTGTTGTTTCCGTGCACTACTTCTTCATTTCCAAAATAGCTTCGAAATTGCTATATAGCAAGTTATTTACTAGATCTTGTTAAAAAAAATAAAAACAAACTCAGCATTTTCTCTCATCACATTTGACTTGAATGGCTTTTAACATGCTTTTCATGTAACAGAAGTGCAATTGTATCCAAAATGCATGACAGAGACATAAGAATTTTCAGAGACGTGATGCTTATCAACTTGAGAAATGGGTTTATGAATTCATAAGTCCTTGAGTGGTGTTCATGAAAATTAAATGGGATTTCATACTTACGTGATGAAATCCAGTTCATTAAAGAAATAGCAGCACTTCAGCAGATACAGGATGCACAGTTTGAGAAGAAGGTTGAAAACAGGACTGTTTGACTTGTAAGTCTCCTAACTTCTTAGATACCCAATAAGCCTAATGTTCAAAGAGTATGCAAAGCAAGGATAGTCTTCCCCTGCTATTCAGTGCAATTGTCACTTGCTTTTCACTTTGGCCTTTGGGGAGAGGACATGAGGGAAGCAAACAGAACAATGTTGTGTCTGATAATGATGCAGAAGCATACTTACATTCACACAGATATATAGATGCAGCATGGTATACCTCATGCTGAGTTACATACATGTATGTCCAGCAGTTAATCTAGCTGGAGGTAGTTCTCATTTTCTAATGCAAGTCCTATATGCAGGGGAAAAGCCTGACTGTACAGCATGCACAGTTTCTGCTCAGATGCCTTTGTGCTGATACAGGTCAGGGTGTGCGTTGAGTATCAACTCAGTAACAACTCCCTGCACTAGCAGCATATTAGTTTTTGATAGATATGGAAACATTTGAAAGATTTAGCTAGATATGTGTAGCTTTGCCTTTCCTTGTGAATGATCTGTAGCATCTCAGCTGATCCTTTCCTTTCTCAAATGCAATATTGTGCAATATTGCAAGACAGTGAAGGCTGATAACAGTGGGCTCATCAATGAGCAGTCCCAAGAAGAGTAAAATAGACTGTGGACCTGCTGTTGCAGTCCTTGATAGCGTTTCCATTTTCCTATGTTGTTTCTTCTTCCATGGTCAGCCCAGATAAATTTTCCGGAAATGCTTTAGAAAAAAGAAGCATATACTTCTAGATCACCCAATTCCAATCTTAAATATTACTTTATTTTGCTATTAACTTGTTTGGAGTTTTAAGAGCTTCAAAGTCTTGCAATTAAAACCATAAAATCTGGCTAGGCAAACAAAATCTTGAACTGCATTCTTCAAATGTTTCACAGGATCCTTTCCTCCCTCTCTCCTCTAATTCTGAGAGGCATGCTTGGCGTAGGCACCTCTTGACATACAGCAGAGGCTTGAGCTGAGGCTGTGTCACCTTGGAATTTTAAAATCTCAGGAGGAATTTGAACCCGAGGTGTTACCTTTTCAAACACGTAGCACTGCCAGGCAGAGACAGACATTCAGTGGGGGAGGTGGAAATACTGTAAGAGAGGCCAGAACTGGGTGGATTTCTGCTTCCAAACTCTTTTGATAGTCTTTGAACTCTTACTGCACAATACTGCTTATATCCAGACTTGCTATCTTGTGTCAAGTCCAAAACTATGTCCCCAGAATGTGAAAGAATGTCTCCAATCCTTCTGTTCTTCTGTCTTAAATATTTCTAAATACTTTATAGATTCTTGTCCAAACCCCACACTTATTCAAAGTTCAGCGAATGTTTATTCTTTGTTACTTTGCTTGAAAAGACTGACTGAATTAATTGGGAAGTCGTGTAGTGCTGTGCAAAATACACAACTAACAGTTTTGATTCTGTAATGAGGTTTTTGGATTAAGCATGCACTGAGAATTTCCTCTTTCATTGTTCACACTAATTCCTAAACCTTCATATGATAAAGATTATGATACATCCATTTTCTAGGAAAGAAAGGAGGTAGCACTAGGAACTGGAACACAGACACTTTCTGAATGTAAATATGGTTTCCTTTGCCCCTGAGTTGAATAATGCATTGCTCAATGATTCATTTGAACCAGAAATCTGACAAACCAAAAATACTAGACTCTGAAAAGCTTTTATGTGCTACTTGAAAGAAAGGATGGAGTCAGACACTTTCTTGGTCTTAGACTTGATGGCATAGAAGAAATTAGAAGTTGAAAGACACTAACAGAAGTACACAAGGAAACACATTTTCTTGCTGCCAGGAAAGAAACAGTCAAATTTTCTTCTGCCTCTTTTGTTATTTTGCCAGTGATCAGCAGTGTAGAGTCCCATTTGAGAAAGGCAGGCAGGGGACCAGCTTTTATTTGTCCCTTTTACCATCTCTTTTTCCTTTGGAACCCATAACATTCATAACTTGCCCTAATTTAATTCTGAAAGAAAGGTCTGTTATTTAAAAAGGAATGTTGCAGATAAAAATGCTGTTAAGTTAAACTGACACTCTAGTTAGTGTCTATAATAGCTCTACGTTTTGCTTTGATCGGTTGGCAAATATGGCTTGTGTTCCAAAGGTTTCCACAGTTGTTGCTCAGCAACTAGTTCCCTTATTAGTTGTTTCTAATTGCCTTCACCCAGCTGGGTTCTCCAGCTCCTTTCAGTTCTGTTCCACCAACTCTTCCAGTTCTCTCTCTGTCAGTACAGAAGTGGAAAGTAACAGATACTGTTAAGTCCAATTGAGATAGAATTAACATTAGATTTTTTTTTGTATCTTAACTTTATGCTTCAGAATAGTAGTTCTAGGTGAATTTTTCTGCAAAAGCTTGCTTTCAGACCCAGGGGTAATTAATATAAGAAAAGATATGCCAAATGTATATTAATTACATCTGTTCTTGTTTTTTTTCCTGCGTAGCATACTTGTGCCAGATAAGTGAACTGACCTATAACACGAAGGCTGGAATATGCAGACAACTATGCAAAAAGCCTTTGGCCAGGAAAGTTACACAGGTCTAACTATATTAGCAAAAATTTTCAGCATAAATCCAGCTTCACAGTCAAAATACCTGTCTGTCCACACTTCGTTTTCTTTTCATTACATTTCCTAATTGCAAAAAATACATTTGAGTTGGATATCCCCAGAGGCTCAACTCCAGCTTTACAAGTATTTTTGTCATTGCTCTTGGAATTATTACAAAAAGTATAATGGCTTTTTGGTTTTGTTTTCTTTCAAGTGTCTTTGACTTGAAGATGAGTGTCCCAATCCTTTACTAATTTCCCTTCAACAGTGCGTTCAGAAGACAGCAAATAAAGGTCAATTGCTTCTGTGCTACTTCAGGTTCAGATATTTTCCTTCTACACTATTAGCTGAGTGCTAAAGTATATACCGCTGAGGCAGATCAAAAGGTTATTTCCATTCCTAAAGAAGCATAAATTCTCTCTAGATCTGAGAGAGGTTGTTGGAAGATTTTTCAATTACAACCTAGATTTATAATTTGAAGGTGTGTGGTTCATAACAAGTTTGAACCTGGGGAACTTGGAATTGAGTTTTAAACCACCTCCTTGTAATTCATTTGCATTTATTTGTAATCTTTATGTAGTTGTGCAACTCTGTTAAAAGGACACATATTCTAATCTTGCTTACACTGGCTATATGACAGCTTAAACTTTATGGAATTAATCTGATGATGGAAAGGAGAAGAAAATCAGGTTCAAGATATACAAGATTTAGACATGTGTGAGACCTGAATCTGTCAGCCTCTGTATCTGCCTCATTAGCAGACATAAAACATACATACATGGATTTTGTTTTCTTCTTAGAATCACAGAATCATTAAGGTTGGAAAAGACCTCTAAGATCATCAAGTCCAACCATCAACCCAACACCCCCAGGCCTCCTAAACCGTGCCCTGAAGTGTCACATCTACACGTTTTTTTGAACACCCCCAGGACAGTGACTCCCCCACCTCTCTGGGCAGCCTGTGCCAGTGCCTGACCGGTCTTCCAGTAAAGAATTTTTCCTTAATATCCAATCTAAACCTCCCCTGACACAACTTGAGGGCATTTCCTCTCACCTTATCACTAGTAACTTGGGAGAAGAGACCAACCCCTACCTCGCTACAACCTCCTTTCAGGTAGTTGTAGAGAGCGATAAGGTCTCCCCTCAGCCTTCTCTTCTCCAGGCTAAACACCCCCAGCTCCCTCAGCTGCTCCTCACAGGACCCTTCATCAGCTTTATTACCCTTCTCTGGACACGCTCCAGCACCAAAATGTCCTACTTGTCCCGAGGGGCCCAAACCTGAGCCCAGCATTCGAGGTGGGGCCTCACCAGTGCTGAGCACAGGGGCCCCATCCCTGCCCGGCTCCTGCTGGCCACACCAGGGCTGACACAAGCCAGGGTGCTGGTGGCCTCCTTGGCCACCTGGGCACATGCTGGCTCATGTTCAGCCAGCTGTCAATCAGCATCCCTGGGTCCTTTTCTGCTGGGGGGCCTTCCAGCCCCTCTGCCCCAGGCCTGGAGTGTTGCCTGGGGTTGTGGTGACCCAAGTGCAGGACCTGGCCCTTGGCTTTGTTAAACCTCATACAATTGGCCTTGCCCCATCAATCCAGCCTGTCCAGATCCCTCTGCAGAGCCTTCCTGCCCTTGAGCAGATCAACACTCCCACCCAACTTGGTGTCAAACTTACTGTGGGTGCACTCAATCCCCTCGTGCAGATCATTGATAAAGGTATCAAACCAGACTGGCCCCAAAACTGAGCCCTTGTGACTGGCCGCCAACTGGGTTTAACTCTGCTCAGCATAACTTTCTGGGCTTGGCCATGCAGCCGATTTTTTACCCAGCGAAGAGTACACCTGTCTAAGCCATAAGCTGCCAGCTTCTCTAGGAGGATGTTGGGGGAGGCAGTGTCAAAGGCTTTGCTAAAGTCCAAGTAGACAACATCCACAGCCTTTTCTTCTTAACAGAGGCGGTCATAATGCATGGGGCTGACCGACTGTCCCATGGCAACCCCCTGGATGAACCTTCCCCAACATCCTCATTTGCCTGGCCCTCAAGTTCCAGAGCCCCCCATATCTGTGTAAGAACATCTGGGAAGGTGAGGGAGGCTGGGAGGGGATACACCTGCCACTCACTTCTTTTGGTCTTTCATTCTTCTCCAGACTTATTCTCTATTAACAGTGTCCTTAGCACAGTGCCTTCAACACCTGGTAGCTGAGCACATGACTGAATAGGTCTGTACCTACAATACAAGGCATACAGGGAAAACAGCCATATTTTGTAAGTTCTTTTGCTAAGAATTCTTGGTTTTGACACAAATTTTGTTTTTAAATCACTGGGCCAAGGCTATTAATTTTTAAGGGCTTGGAAATCTTTATGTGATGCAACTTGCAAAACTCAACCAATTAATTCTCCCATTATTATAGAATATAGTCTTTAAGAACAATCTGACTTAATATACAAAAGAGGACACAGCTAATACCATCACTGGGAATTTCCACTAAGGAATTTTCTCCCCCCATTTTATAAAAATAAAACATTAAACTGAGAAACATTTAAGTAATTTAAGGGTATAAACAGCTCAAATAATTAATTTTTATATGTTTTTAATATTAACTAATTTTAATAACATGATATGACTACAGCAGGGACACTTTTCTATAATAGCAAGCCTTCATAGGAAGGAAGACTGCTGTTAAGATGAACATAACATTTTCCCTTGCTGTTGAGCATTTGGCCTCTTAGATTTTCTAGGAATCTTTTTTAAGGAACGGCATTCAAAGTGAACAAGCAGTCAAGGGAGTGTCGTGTCCGCAGATGGGATGGTGGATGCAATCCAGGTGTTGCTGATTTTGTTAATTTTCAGGACTGTGATCTCCTGAAGTCTCTATCTACAATCTTACATTTCTTTAGACTAAAAAACTGGAAGCAAACATTTCATACATAGGCAAGACAAGGAGGCAAGTCAGAAAATAGGTCAGGCCTGAGGTCATCAAACTCAGCCAGCTGCCCACTATCAACAGGAAGGCAAGCACATGGGCTTCTCTAGCCCAGGATGAGGTCCTGGAGCCTGGTGAAAAAGATTGTCTCAGCTTTAAATCCACAGATTCCCTCAGTTAGCAACCTGCTTACCTGAACTTTGCTTAGGGATTATACCAAATTTTCCCACTGCATTAGTTTAACCCAGATGAGGTTGTACACTCACATTGAAAATATAATAATGCTTGTACCATTCTTTTTTTTTTCTTTTCCTTTCTCCTTCTATATTGCCTACAACATTTCAGCCTGCTTTTGCTTCAGACAGCTTTTATTTTCTTCCATATACGCTTCTTGACTCCAAATCTTTCTTTAAAGGACCCGCTGGAGTAAGTTTTTAAAATTTCTTCTGAATGTTTGTTTATAAAATCCTGTGTAGGTCTACAGAACTCTGTTAACGATTGCCAGCCACTGATGAGAAAACACCTGACATGTATCACTCTGAGGCTTTAATTGTCAAATGAGATTTTAGGTAACAGAAATCAAGGCCACCTGGAACATTTACTTTGCCAGTTAATACCTTAAGAATGAGACACAGCATGGCTCCTCTCTCCAGTTCAGCAGTAGTTCATAAGGGGGGAGGGGGGGGACAGGGAGAGGAAAAGAAGACATTTTCTTTTCCAAAAGGCTTGAGTCCCAGCCAGAAGTTTGTATTCTTTTCTTCTCCTACATGTCTTTTCCACCTTGAAGCGACCAGACTGAAGGTTTGCAGTACTTTACTATGCATGTATTTATCTTTTGGGGGATGTTACTAACAGGAATTTTGTAGCTGTTTGGGACATGTCTGTATGTGGTTTCCATTATGCTTCATGGCTGAATATTTATATTCAGTATTTAGAATATGTGTTTTTTCCCCCCTCTTTTTTGGTATCTTTATGTTTCTAGTAGTAGGCAAGTAACTAGCAGAGTTTTCTGAACTTAAATCAGGTATTGAGAAATGTTTCTGTATGAAAAAGCTATAAAGAAGACCTCTTTATTAATTAGGGATTTAAACACCATTTCCACATTTGAGTTTTCTAACATACTCCTTACTCTTCTATTTCTTTTTTGCTATGTTTATTAACTTCATATATTGAAAGGTAGCATAATCTAACACTGAAATCTGGGGAGGAAGAACCTGGGATGATAATTTTATGTTTCTTCTTGGAACATAATTTTTATCACAATCACTTTACTATAAACTGGTGATACCTTTTTCCCCCTTTTCTCATTAATTTCTTGTGCAAGTTGATTAAAGTTTGTGTAGCTCTTTAGGGTCAGCTGATGGGAGGGGACAGTAGTGGGGGCTGGTGCCTGGAGGTTGCTTATGTGTAACCTGGCTCCTCTTCACTGCGGTTCAGAATTCATACAGTAGCTAGTAGATACCTTAACATTTTAGAGCCTGGTAACCTTAAAGAAATATTGCTGAACATAGTTATAAAAATGTCTGTTCTGCTTCAGAGCTGGGCTTGAGTTCAGGAGTAAGTGGTGAAATAAGCGGAGTTTGCACTGAAGCTACCTTAGATTTATAAGTGGCTCTATATAATCTGTATATAACTTAAAAATTTACAATTACATCAATAGTTATATTTTTAATAGTCTACTATAAGGACAGAGAAGTAGAGCAATAGGCATGCAAAACGCAATGATACAACCTTGAGATATATAACTATTTTTATTAACAGGCTAAAGAAGACAGCTAAGGGCACTGATTAAAATCTAAATTCTAGGTTTTTAATCAGATGAATTTTACTTACTGCTAGCATCCATCAAGTAATTTTTAGTGCAGTCAAAGCTTGAGGTTTGTTTCCTCTATAAAAATATTTTAATTGCATTTACAATACTCTTCAGACTTTGTTTATCTGTACCATACAAAAAATCTGTATTGCCAAGATTACCAACAATATGAGAATAAAGGCATAGCCCATAACTCCCATTTAGTTTTCTGTTGTTGCAGGATGTGCATAATGGTTGTACAGCGTTCTTGGCTGCATCCTGAAACATCCCAGGACTTCTGGGCCAAATACTCACCATATTGTAAATATGTTCAGATCAGTGGAGCATAGTCAGACCAGGATGAATTGATCTTCTGCCAAGAAAGCTCTCTGGAGTAGGAAAGGATTTTAAGAAGTCTTAATTTAACTTTTTCTAGGAACATTAAAAATCTGCTAATGAGGCTTCCCAGGGAACTGGAATAAGATGCTTACAGCCAAAGCTTGCTCTTCCCAACAAAATGATGTTTCCTCCAGTACCAGCTTTTACACTAAGGCTCAATGCTGTTGTTTAAAGGGTCAGCTTTGTAAAGAAGTTTCCTTTCAGTTAGTAAATAACTGAGGTGACCAGTATGCCAGCGGAAGATACGTTGTATTTTTGCACTTCTAGAACATAGGCTGATATCATAGATTCATCCCACTTACTTCAGTTTTCTGTTGTAGAGTGAGGTGCGTGCCTAATGTGACCGCTGAAACGGGATTATTTGATTTAGCTAAAGCAGGAATTCTTGACAGAGGTGCAACGGGAATTCAGAGTATTCTGATCATTTTTTTATTTAAATAAAGTAGAAGTTCTGCATCAACATGTACTAGGTTACAGTCAACTCCAGTATTTCTTATGGTAAATAGGGAATTGTTATATACTAGATATATTAAATATTTGTCAAATTTAATACTACTTTAAGAAGTAATCTATCTTTAGCAGAGACTGCAATGTCACTGGATAGACAAGGTTCTGAAGCACTATTGTTAGTCTTTAATACACAAAGGATTTTACTGGTAAAAGTTGGGCCTCTGTGAGGCCATAGAGGCCAGGTTACATGTAAAATCTTGCTGCTCAGATTTACAAGGTTTTGAGCTAATCAATCTACAGGCACTGGAATGGATTAGTGAACCACACTGGCCAAACAAAGGAGGAAAAAGTTCTTTCAGGCTCGAGGAAAGATAATAGCACTGTAGGAGAAGAACCTTCCATGTCAGCTGCTGCCCCAGGAGTTGGCAAGACCAGCTGTTGCTACTCATTCTTCTTGGAGAAGCAGCTTGATAAATTCAGTTACTGCCACAGAAGATAAATGAGAGTGTCAGCAGGCTTCAGAGAGAGACAAGATCCTTGATGTATCAGCAGTTCAGCTGTGAAGACCATTGTCCTGTGAGCCAGATAAAACATGGTAAGGGGTGAGTAGGAAGTAGGGACTGTTTGGGGTTTTTGTTTGTTTGGGCTTATTTGATAGAAAGGCAGATGGAACTGTTCCCCCTTGGCTGTCCCAAACAGGCTTTGAAGAGAAGAATCATTCCATGTTTTGTAAGGGCTTGGCTGAGAATACTTCAAAAACTTGGAAGGAAGCAGTGTATTTAGAAGGGACCTTAGCAGTTTAGACTTTGTAATTCAGGGAAAACCAGGTCAGTCAGTGGGACTCTGATCAGTTTTACTATTGCTCTGTACTTATTTTGGCTTGCTTTGGAAAGGGGCAGGAGGGGTTCTGATCTCTGCAGAAACTGAAATGTGTTTTGCTTAAGAAAACATAGGGGTTATATCTGATGGCTAATTTCTAGAAGCACTGAATGTGCTGAAGCGTGAGGTACAGAAAAATGCTAGATGTCTAAATGACAAACCATGTTAATCTGTCCTAGAGCTGTAATGTCACAGAAAAATGTTAGCTTTGACACAGGCTAAGATCACTGCACTTTTATAGTAGTCTTTTATCTGTGCTTACCTTTATGCTTTTGTAAAACAATGATTTCCCAGATCCATTCTTTCTCAGTACAGGCTTCCTAAAACAGATTAACAGTAATATATAAAGATTTCAGTCACAAACAACTAGGATTTTTTCCCTCCTCTTTGTATCAAACAATGTGAAACAGAAAGGAAAAGATGCTGTTTTGTTACTTGGCTGTTTTATTTCAGCTGTCTACAAAATGCTTTTACAGTTCTCCCAACCGATAGGCAATGTTCTGGACTGTTAGTAGGCCAGCAAAATTTTTCCTGTGCTTATTCTACAATAACTGTATGAAGTTATATATTTTTCTCTAGCTTTTATGTCTTTCAGGTAATGCAGTCCATGCCTCTATAAAAACATAATTGCTCCTGGCTATAGGGTTTGCTTAGGCTTCCACTTCAGATGGAAAGATCTTATAGTATTTACCCAGTAATAATTTTCTTCAGTTTCTTTCCTTTATTTCTGCTGGTACTTCCTTAGACATCTCCAAGTAATCCCACTACCACTTTAAGGATTTATTATTTTTTAAGTGTGTTTATTACTTTGTTTTTCTCTAGTCATCATGAAGTCAGTGCTAAATTTTAACTCTGATTTCAGTCGTACTTCTCCTTGAGGAGGTCTGTTGTAGTTCCCGAAAGCCCTTTATTTGACAAATGCAGTGTTTTGGGGGCATTTGTGACTAAACTGTAGTCTAAGGAACCTAGCCATATTGTTCCCAGGTAGTAGGCACTGTCAGCTGACTGTTCCTCCCACTGTGGCACACTGCAGTACTGCTTATTAGCGGTAAATTTTCTTAGCTCCAAATCTGCACTGCTTTTCACTTTTTTCTTTTCTTTGTATGGAATGCCTGTCCTATAGTCTTCCTTTAGATGTCCACAGCACTCTCCCCACCTTCAATTTACAGTTAAAAGGTTAGGGCTCGGTCGTGTCAGTACAAGTTTTCTTGCTTCACCGAGTAAAATGTCACAAACTTTAAGTCATAACTTCAAACATTTCACTATAATAAGAAATCACTTCAACCAATACTGCGTTTATAGGGCTTTTGATGACTTGTGATAAATCCAAATGTTATATAGCTAACTTGCATCCTGAGTGACATTTGCAGTTATAATCTTGGCATGTGGACAAAATTGAAAACAAAAATTTATGTGTTTGTAGTCTGTAAATTGCAGCTGGTTGACCCAAGTGGGATCAAAGCTGGCTGAACCCCAAGGAATTGCTGATCACCGGAACTAAACCACTAAAGCAGTACTACAAAAGAATAAGCTTGTATCTCACTGCTGTAAAAAGACAAATAGACCAAAAGGAAATGTTCCACCTTGGTAAGATAAATTCTCTTTACTTAACGTAATGCTGATTGGGAGTCATAACCTCGGTGAGACACTTCTGGGTGTGTACTTCTATAATACACACATTCCACTCGCGATTAAAAGCTCTTGGCACTAGTAAAGAAAACGATCAAGAGAGTATTTATTGCCTAACGACGCTTGTTTGTGCTGCATCTGCTCATAAATACTACCTTGCCTTTCAGTAAAAATTGCGACAGACGATTTTCGAGATAAGTATAGGCGGGTGTACATGGAGAGTTCCTTTCCAGTCTTGTTTGATGAGTCACACAAGGACATGTCGCAGAGTGTAGTGTGGGGACTCAAGAACACCTGGGTGGTTTTTATTTTCTTCCAGTGAACTAGTATAATGTATTCTAGACAGACTAGGGTTTGTCAAATCCATGTGCCCCAGCCCCCCTCATCTTGGGGGACAGGCTGAGAAATAAGGACTAGTTTCATAGCAGCAAAAAGACCATGCAACTATAATAGATGTTGTAGCTACAATTGCTTGATAAAATGCAGCTGAGTCACACCCTCAACACAGACATCTAAGGAAATTGTGTAGTCTGGATGCAGTTTGCTGGCTTTGTCGTGCTGTTCTCTGTCCACCTCTTCCCCTCTCTTTCTTCAGAATTATGTGGTTTGCTGCTTGTTTTGGCAGGATTCTCCATAGTTAGTGGTATGATTTACTCTGGTGGGATTTTTTTTCCCTTTAAGTATTGCAATTGCTGTAGCTGGTCATGTGTGCGCCCTTCCTCAGGACGGCTTTTCTGTGATGGGGTGCAGATAAGGGCAAATTATGACTTAAAAGCCGATCTTCCATTTGGTTGTCTTATACCTCTTCTACTGTATTGGTAATTCAGATTAACTACAGTAGATATATTTACTCTGAAACTAGCTAAATAGTAAGCAGTCATACCTGCTTATATACCAAATAATCATGGGGATTTCATGGTCCTCAGTGTTTTAGAGTCATGAGAGATCGAATAAGATTTTTTGTAACATAATTTTCAGATGAGTCATGTAGCAAATAAAAAAGGAGGTATTCAAGTATCGCACTTCTTAAGGTATTTGAGAGAGCCTGTTGCTGTGGTGGATAAATAGAAAACCAATGAATCAGATGTCTGCTGACCGATTTAGATTACAACAAAAGACAGTCAAAAGGGGTAATCAGAATTTGTCCTGAAATAGAGTTTTGTGGCGGCAATCCAAAACTTAACCAGGCTAACTGTAACAAAAAAGGCCTTAACGTAATCCTGCTGTTGACTTAATACCTAATTTACACTGTTGCCTTTGTCTGTAGTACCTAATGAATTACCTTTTGTGTTCAAGTATCTTCCTGTCAAAAGATTATTCTGTGTAGCCTATGATCACAGCTGCCAAAGCTTACTAATGGTAATACTTTAAAGACTAATATACTTTAATTCTTAAGAAGAATTCTAACAAATAAGATTTGGTGTTATACCACCTTTCCCTTAAGTCTGAATTTCATTTTAAGCCTATGTATATTTTTCCTAAAAGCTTTGACAAAAAGGCAACAGTAATTATACTTGCTATAACTGTTAGCCAGTGATGAGTATGCTGTTACACTGGGATGGATATCAAGAAAGTTGGAACACAGAGATGTGGGCATTTCGACACTACTGCAGATGCCAACTAATGTACTATTTCATAAAATGCTTAATTTAGTAAGGGATGGTGGGGTTTTGGTTTTTTTAACTGTAGGACTGTTCTAAAATGTGATTGCTCTATTAGCTACTCTGTTCCTTTCAGAGTCAGCCTAAAAGTACTGCTGGTCTCTTGCACTCATTTGTTCTTGGGCTCAGATTTGATTTTAACCTGACCAGGTTTTTTTATCTCTGTGCAGTTATGGGCACAGATCATAGCATGGGAGTCTTTCTGTGTCACTTTAAACAAGCTATGCGCTCTGATGTTTTTTCTGTCAGATGGGATCTCTGTTCCCCTGATCAAACTCCTAGCTCCTTTTTGCACTTGTGCAACCTTCAATTCTCCTTTCATTAACGTAGGCCACCAGTATTTTTCCAATAACCCAGATGAAGACTTGAACAAAGCCACTAATACTTCGCTTCCGACACAACATAGGGTGGCATATATCTCATTCAGACTAGCAACAGCCTGATAGCCATAGTGTCTGTTCGCCATTCTGGGATTAGGTGATATCCCAGGGCTTTTTCATCCTACAGTTTGTTTCCAATAAGGCCCTATTTTATGACAGAAGATTTTAGGGGTTTGGTGGTGCAGGGTTAATTAAACCGCTGCGGTTTTTTTTCTACATTGTCTATTGTAAAACCTTACCAAATATTAAGGTACGACTTCATGGCCAGTACTTGTCAATTTACTGTTTTACGTAGACATTGTGAGACTCTTGACCCAGTAGATCTGCTAACACTATTTTTAAAAGTGTGAGCCAGATATTAGACTACTTTGCCATAACTTTTTTTTTAAACTTGCTTGCCATACATTACCTAAACTCAGATCAATGGTTCTGGAGTCAAAAGCCTGTGTTTCTGATAAGGTAACTATAACATAAAGAACATAAAACTTAGTGACCACTTACAATCTGATTTAGGTATCTTTAATAGCTGTTGAAATAAGGTGGCTACTTTGAATGAAAAAGGAAGAATTAATATTTGTTGAAAATGAAGTGGAATGGGGGGAATATGAGTAACAATATTGAATTTACTTTGGTCATGAGAATAAGAGGCTATTCACATGGCTTAACTTTATAATTTTAACTTTAAATACCAAGGTTAGGAGTTTCAGTTTCACCTTATCCCCTTTTCAGTCAGTGGAGATAGAGCAGATCTTACTCTGAATGGCCCTCCAGAGTAGCCCAATTTAAAACTGATGGATGTATGGGGAGACAAAAGAGAGTAATCTCATAAATTAGGGTAAAGTTGAAGTCTAATTAATCTAGATACGCATGTTTGTTTAATCCACTTGTTTATACTGCAATATTGACTTTATTTGTAATGTAAGGCATGGCAGACCAGACCATGGAGTGAAGTATGATTTCTATTCTTTGTGTGCAGCACCACAAACTCAGCTAGACCTGTGAGGCACGTGGAAAAAGTGTGATAAGAATTCAGAAGTTTGGTCTGAAGCCTTCAATATTAGGTGGGTAATCTTCATAAATTACTGAAACTTTAGAGATACTGAAGGTGTTCTAGAGAAGTTTTAATCCTTATCTTCTCCTAGAATGTCCATAGCAATTGGTGAGCAGGCAGAACATAACTTGAAAACGTCTGAAACTAAAATGGATTGGTTCTCCAATCTTAAAATTTGCAGTTTTCAATCTGCTGTCAGGATGAAAATTACATCACTTCAGAAATGGGGGGGAGAGAACAACTGCAAGAGGTTTCAGGAAGTTTGCAGGACACAGGGGAAACAGCTCTTGCTTTGCTTGTGATGACGTGACACTGTGAGCTTGGTCCTGTTGCTGAGGAATTTGTTTAACTCTGGAGTCTTTTCAATTCAGGCAGTGTGGAATACATGCTAGAAGGCTATTTCTTGACTAATGCTGTCAACTGGCTTTAGTCACTGCTATGAAAAGCACTGTGGAAGTACCTGTTGAAATTATTTTGCGAGCAGTTTAGGTAGACTCTTGTTGCAAGCTGCAGTCTGCTACAAGGTCACTTGTTAAACACGGAAGACTATACTGTAACTGGTATGCTTCGTTGCCTAATGATGAGGACAGAAGATGTAGAGAAGACAAGATTTCATTGCCTCCTCAGTCTTTGAATATAGTAAGAAAGGTGAGACAATAGTAAAAAGCAAGGTGAGGTAGAAATGGGGCTTTGGACGTGACTGTGTGTTAAGTGGTGTTTCTAATACTGAATGGGGTTAAGTGTGGCACATCGCATGCAGCCACTGTCTAATGAGCACCGTGGGCATAGGGCAGAGGAGACAAAACTGGAGGACTTGGCAACTGCACAAACCACTAATCAGCTGCTGAACCTGTCACACTGCAGCTCGCATCAGACAGTGTTATTTTAGTGACGAAATGTGGCAAAGCAAGCAAGCTGTTCAAATATTTAAATTACAAATGTCAAGAATTTTTTAAAGTCTCTGCTGACACTGGAAGGGGGCAGGGTCAGTCAGAGAGGTTAGTATGCCTGTAATGCTCATCAGACTTTCCTCTATTTAAAAAATGTGAAGTCTTAAATGTTCTAAATTATTTTTAGGAATACGTAAGAAAATACAGCAACTTAATGATTTTCCAAGTGAAAATAGTAGTATTGCTGAAGTGATACACTAATCCGCAGGTTCCTTTATTTGGAATTAGAAAATAAATTCTTACACCTAGTGTAAATGGTACAAATGTGTACAAAAATGTAAGGCAATAATGGTATTGCCTGTAAGCATGGGAAATTCTGCCTCAGTGGTTAGCTTTTCAAGACCAAACTGAAAATAATAATTTACTTTCCTGGAATGGTGACTCCAGAAAATGGTATCACATGAATGGCCTGGTCAGTGGATCTCTGAACGGAAGAACTGTCAGTTTGAACCCATGGCTTCCTAAATGGGGAATTTTGCAGAACTTCCTCAGAAATGTGCAAGCACGTCCTCATTTAAACATCATCATTCTACTATCAGTGTTCTGTTATCTAAAAGCAATACATCAAAAAATATTTTGAAAGTAGGGAAAGTCTCACAGCTTTATAACACCACCAGATTTAAAAAACATACAATCTAAAGTGATAGGAGGTTATTTTCCCATATAATTATAATATTGATACTCAGATGAATGAAATTCATGTTAATTCCATTATCTTCAGCAGTTATACACTTCACATGAGCTGAAAATTTAATCCAGTATGTTGAATTTTAAATGGCTCTAAAATTTTGAAACTGCTCTGTATTTATGTAACCCTTTGAAGTTCTTGTTATTAAACAGTTCACTTCTTGGCCATTCTTTCTCCTTAGCCTTCTCCAGACTCAACTGTTTCAAACAGTTATAATCAGTGATGCTAATAGATAAGGTAAGAATATAAGGAAAAATACTAAAGATTGTTTAAATCCAAAAGCACTAACCATTTTAGTAAAAGAAATAAGTCTATTTACCTGCAAGTGAACAGCTGGATATTAAATGGAGAAGCTGAAAACTAATTGTGTTAAGAACTTTAGCCTACCACTACATAGAAGATCTGTTCCATAAATATTTCGGAGTAAGGCACTTAGGATGTACAAATGCTGTGCAGCAAGTATTTTGTTTGGCGGATAGATTGGATTGAAGCCCAGACTGATACGATACACAAATGCTGTGTGGAAAGTTTCTATGGTATTTTCTTTAGGGGATAGTCTGGGCAGAAAGCCGAACTGTCAGTAAAGAGCCAATGCCAGCCAAGCCTGGTTCTGTTTTGTTCCCCCACTTTTCTGTGATTTGAGGCTGTCACCTTGATGTAAAGCTTGGAAGGTTCTTTTGGGCTACAAGAATTCCCCTGGCTCAGGCACCCACAGCTTTTACAAACTAGAACAGAATGCTATAAAGACAACAGCACCAAAACTAATTGTCACTGTTCTATTTTCTGTCCCCAGGTCTTTCACAGGGCTAAGCAGCTGTTGGTAAGTGGCACAGGCCTTTCAAAGCACGCAGGAGAGCCTCAGGAGAGGTCTTGAGGAAGCACGCTCCAGAGGCCCGTGTTCTATCTCCTGTTCTCCCACTAATGTTGTGTGACCCCTCTCTGAATAGGTTGCACTGTACCTAGTGCATAGACCTGCCTGAGCAAGTGTTAAACAACCATTTTGAATATAATCACAAGCTTTAGTGCTGCTGGAAGAGATCCTTGCTTCCCCTCATGTCTTGCATGTTGCAAGTGGTGGCAGGAGCCAGAGGAGGAAACAGGCAGCGGAGTTGGGCCAGGCATGCTGCGCCAACAGGTGGAGTGCTATAGGAGGGGACATGAGATGGGGTGATAAAAGGGGAGGCTGTCCTGGTAAGGGGCTGGGCTGCAGGAGAGTCTTGTACTGTCGTAGATGTTGGGAGGCAGCAAGGTAGGTGTGGGAATCCCAGAGCTCCTATTCTGTAACAAAACCACAACCATCTCCACAGTAGTTATATAGTTTGTTGTGAGTCTAGGACAATACCTCCAGCCTTGTGAAGCTCTGTTAACCCGTATCGCTCCCCTGACAGCTCCTAGTGTGCCCTAAAGACCCCATTTACTTCACCAAGACTGTTCAAACTTGACCAGTCCCTCACTGGTTCATTCTTGGAATCTTCTTTGCTGCTACTGCTGGATGTTGCCTTTCATCCTTGAGGCAAGTAATTTTGGCCTAGGTTTCTTCTGGAGTTCTGAATTCTCCTAATATGCTATGGGTTGGTTTTTTTGTTTCTATCACATCACTGTTATGAGTACACTGAGAAGCTAGGTTAGAGTTAGCTCACACATCTCCAGCCATTTGCTGTCTTTATGGCTTACTGGAAAGAAACTAGAAGTTTAAGCATAAATCATTGTCAGCTGCAAGGGTGTTCCTGTTGCACAGAGTAAATAGATTCATAAGAGATGGTTTTATTTGCAGATGTTACTACCAGCTCAGTGCTAATCATACAGTGAATGTGCAGCTCCAGAACGACTTCAGCCAATGTAACTTAGTTCTACCACAGCCCCATTTCCTCACATGCTTTGGCATAGGCATTTGCCTGGTCCATAATGGGAACAGTTTTGAGAGCAAAACTGCCAGAAAACTGATTGTACAAAATAAGTTTTCTACTAGCTTAGCTCTCAGAGCTGGCTCACCATAGATCAGACCATGGTAGCATCACCTTATATTTAAAGTGTACTGCACTAGAGGCACAATTAATGCTAGTGATTACAAGAGAAATAATTGTAGTCTTTCCAGGTGAAAAAAACCAAAGCAATATGTTTCGTAATACCCTCAGTCTCTTTCCTGGCTAGACACATTGACTGATTTGACTCATAGAGCCAGAAAAATTATGGTCTCTTCCAATTGTTTCACTTTCTCTAACTACTCGCCTATCCCATTTGGTTTTAGTCACTCTCCAGTGTCACTTTTAGAAACAATATGGAATAAATGGAGAGTTTAACTTTCTTTTTAGTGTAATAACAGAATAACTTTGGAGTAGGAAAAACATGTCTTCCCTAGTTCAATAATAAATTCAACCTATTTACTACTTGATGTGAAGACCAAGAAACAAATCCTGCTAGCCTAAAAGAAACTGCCTGCAGAAGAGGTGGTTCTCTTAAGTCTACAGAGGCACTCATAATGCCAGCTAGTGCTTTACATTGAAGCTAGACAACCTTAAGATCAGTAAAAAGATGCAGATTTTCCACATTCACTGCAAAGCAGTACATTATATGTAAATATTATGATAGGTTTGACAATGCTTGGGATTGTTCACAAAGAGAAAACGTCTTTATAAGGCAGACTCTATTGCTCAGACACTTCTTTAAGCTGCAAGTTTAAAACCTCTAGGACCGGTCTGGGCTGTTTTCTCTGCAGGACAATAATGGGTGGAATTCTGCCCTACTCCTTAGCCTAGCTTTAGTGACACCTCTTAAATTAATCTCAGATGAAAAAAAAAATTTCTGGCCATACATCTTTGCCCCCTACCTATGCATCTAATGAAACCTGTGTCATTTGGGCAAAGGTGCTATATACAAATAAGGCTTCACAATTTATGGGCAAATTGGTCAAAATGTTGTAGAAGGGCAGACTGTAAAAACAACTTGTGCTGTTGAAAGCTTCATGGTAAATACTGAAATCCTGGAAATGTAATTTAGTAGTAGTCTGTTTTACTTAGCAAGACTAAGCACAGAAGGCTGAGTCCTGAGCTAATAAGGTTCAACAAGTTAGTGAATTAGAGTTGTAATGCCCTACAGCATGCTAGCTGTCTACTGTGGAAAATGTGGTGTTGGTCTAGGGTTTATTAATACCTCTTTTTCCTCATAGTTTACTGTCACTCTTCTCTAAATGGCAGTAATTTGTTCAGTCTTGGGCAGTCTGTATCCTACCAACCAAAGAGGAAGGACATGTTATTGCAATCTCTACTTCCCCCAACCCAGAAAGAGACATTAAGGCCTGGGTATGCTTTGCCACCTTCTCTCTGCTCACTGTTTCCCTACGCTTTGGAAAATGTCCCAGTCTGTGCCCACTCATAGGTGGGTACAGTTAGTTCCTTTTGTATAACTGCTTCTGTTGAACACTCCTTGGCCTCTAAAGAGTTTAGTTTACCCATACAGATGAGCTTGTACCAGTTTATTTTGCAAGGGTTTACACAGTCCAGTTGCATTTGAAGTTGTTTGCTATATCAGGTTCCTATACTGATGAATGTATTGACATAGTAAATGCCATTCTTCTTGGCATGGTCAAGTTTCACTCAAGTTAATTGTGTAACTCTGCTTTTGAAAATGTCTAGAGTGAGTGTGTCATAACATGCCCTGATCACAATGAACTCTTTCAACAGCTTAATTTCTGTTGAAATTACTTATTCTGTCTTTAAATATTGTTTGTGCTAGTATATCTCTGCTAAGATTACGTGTGCTTCATTAGAGTAAGCAGACACAGATCTAATTAATTTCTTCTAGCCACAGTGCAATGAAAAAGGGGGGGGACGATGACACCAAACCCAAAACCTCAACCTATCAATATCTTATCAGCAAGCTTTTTCCATGTCTGTTGAGATGATTATATAGCAGCAAAAGTAAGAATTAAACACAGGAGTCTGAAAGGTCACAAAGCTACACATCTGCAGCATAATGTTATGATGGAAGGGTTAACTGGTCAGAAAAATAAAATGGATATTCTTTACATTTTCAGAAAATTAAGTTTTCTAGACACCTCATTATGCATTTGTCAAGCCTGTGCTAGAAGGTTTCCTTAAAGGAAAATATATGTAACTGCTAAGGGATAGTCCTATGAAAAACATGTGATTCTTTTTATTAAATAGTGCATTTCTTGATTTTTTTTTTATTAAGTTTTCCCCCTCCCCCCTGCATGGCTTTTTGATTTTCTGCTCTCTGTCAGAAATATATTTTACTGTTTGGGTTTTTTGGGTTTGGGTGTTGGTTGAGTGTTTTTCCCCACAAATATCTAAAAGCAGGAGCTGGATACTGCTGTCTTGTGCTTTACCAGAAACATGCTTTACTAATTCCAGTTACTTACATCTGTGGCAGTATAACCCCAATAATAGGATTAACAAGAAGTAGCTGATCACCTAATCTGGTCTGTAGCACTCTTGGTTATTGACTCTTTGCTCAAGACCTAGTAAATTAAGCAAATACATTGCAGAAACCACTGAGCAGGAGATCTCACAAGTCATCCCTATAGGAACTCTTAAAAATATTTACAGGACAAAGCTATATGTGGGATATGGAAAATCCATACTCATTAATTTAACGGTAAATAGGTATTTGTATCCTCTGGGAAAATTGAAGAACTTCAGCTTATGTATTTATTTAGGTAACCTCTCAATATTTTTGTGTTGTTTTGATGAACCTTGTGTTTTGTGCCATACAATTGTCAAGACACTGTTCTATTTCTATGTGTTAAGTTCATGCCAAAATATACCGTTTACTGTGCAGCTAAACCATAAGGGACTTGATAGTTTGAAATTAATTTTTCAGTAACTAGGTAATATGCTAACCTAAGGTCAGCCTAGCCCATCAACAGTCTTTGCCAAAAGGAAATTGCAGAAGAGGCAAAAATATCTGACTTGGACATTATCTAAATTATTTAAGTGCCTAAGAAATCTAATTTTACATAAAATGCCTTGCCATGGGTGAATGTAGTTGCCATCTTGCATTCTTAAGGCATGGCTGGTGACATCTGGTAGCATACTGGTACCAGACAGAATGATGCTTCCTCAAAGTTTAGAAGAACAGTTAGCTTCAAATTCTTCTAATGCCTCTTGGTATATTCCCATGTCACTTTGTCCACATTTATGACAAGCTACTGTTTGTTATCGGAGACCTTGTGAGAGAGGTTTTGAGCTCTTTGAGTAGACCTACAAAAAGATAAAAGTTGTCATGACTGTGTATCTACAAACCTGCAGGTGAACTGCAGCATTGCTTGGGAAAACCATAGAGTTCAGGGAGTTTGGGTCATTCATAAAATCCGACAGAGCAGGAGGAGGGAGCTGCTACCTACGTGGGGTACCAAAGGCTGGTTTATGCAAACACAAGATGATTAGGAACCTTGTCTCCTCAGAACCAACCTTTTGTATTCCTGTGAGAAAATCGGCTGTGCAAGGGCAGCAAGTCTCAAGTGCTGATACAGTGTAGAGACCAAAATTTGGATGTTGGTGCCCAAGCTGTAAGCAAATGAAATTTTTTTTTAATTTGGGGATTTAGAGGGTATTAGAATTTGTTTTAGAATTGGAGAGTGAATGAGTCTGTCTATAGCCATAGGCAGGATTGATTCTGCAGAACTGGAACACATCAGCACCTCTCAGATCTTGAACAGAATTAATAATGTGGGTTTTTTAAAGTATGGTGTTTACATAGTGGTTTCTAGGTGTATGGCAGAAGTGTTCAAACTGTAAGACAGTTTGCTTCTCTTCTCTTCAAAAGTGATTAAGATCTAAAAGAAAGACATGGTAAAGCAGCCAAAGTTCCTTCACTGTAAAAATAGAATCAGATAAACACCGACTGATCTAAATTCTTTTTATAAAATGCAGTTGCATTTTTCTAATGAAACAAATTAGTTGATATCTTGTACTATTAAAAAGAACATAGGCCAAAAACTCTCTTAACCTTAGATATGAATCCACAGAGAATACTTTTGACACTGCTTTCTTGTATTACACCTCTTCAATGATCAGGAAGTAAAGATACTTCCCTCTCGTTCTGCTCTGAGCTTGCCTTTCAGTGCCAGAATTTCCATTTCTCATTTTCTTCTTGTATCGTCACATCACAGAATGAATGGCAAGGGGCTGGCTGCACAAAAAAGGTCAGGAACTTATTAATACCGAAAACACTTTCTTCATGTTTGTGAGTTTAGTAATGCAGTGGAGTAGACTTTGAATAGAGTTACACATGCAGCAGCTCACAATTACTGGGGTACTGTTTCACTAAGGGGAGGGCAGAATGACTATTCTCCAGGAGACTGACAAACCCACTTACTCTGTTACAGACTGTAGAGTTATCTTCTCAGTAAACCATGGCACATCCTTGTGGTTACAGAAATAGCATGACACAATGTTGAGCTGTGCCAGCCAGAGATGTGAAGAGGAACTGGAGCCCTTCTCTCCCACATATGCCTCTTCCTTAAAGATGGGTTGTATATTATTAGAATACACAAATAATATTACAGAATTACATTTTTCTGATTTAATAGAAAACACCACTCTGCTGGGCATAGGAGACTAAAGAGAGTTGTAAACAATGCTCCTGCAATGATACAGTAAGCAATAGCTGTGTCTAACCTTTTCTGGTGACCTTCTCTTTGCAAATTATTTCCCAACAGTTCTCTCTGGATTCTTAACAAAACTTTTGGGTGCATCTACTTTAGCTCTTTTAAAATTATTTTTATCAAGAATGTGCTTTTGAACTGAATCTCCAGTGTTCCCAACTGTTATGCTTTAGTTCATGTTGTCTAGCGATCTCAGGGCACACAAACTGGACTCCTTTCAGATGGAACTAAAGAGCAAGATTTGCCCCTGGATACTCCAGGTCTTTCCAATCACTGAATCACCCTGTAGATATTTTGTCCAGGGGACCAACTGTAGAGGTCCGCTCCTACCTCGCTTGTCATTGCAGTCAAAGCTGCCTTCTATCCATCACTGTCATACTGGCACTAGAGCTGCTCCCTGCAGCGGGTGAATCCCGTTCTCCTCACAGGAGTCTCTTGATCCGTACAGTTTCTTTCTTACTCTCTTGCTCCTGGCTGCCCCGGGATGTACCCTGGGGAGCTTTTCCAGTCTAAGCATGTTCAGTTGCTTTCAGGATGAAGTTCTCTCCTTTCCCAGGCAGCCTTTCTTTATCTAGCCACAGGACTTGTTTCACAGAAGGTACAATATGCCTCTCTCAGAGAATACATAGAAACTTGCAGTGCACACTGATGTTCTTCAGGGACACTGGACATTACACTTGAGAACTAGAACACTGGGAAAAAATGAGATGTCTGTGAACCATGTGGTTTCTGAGAAACTTAAAGAAAGTATTTCTACTGCTGGTTACATGTGTGTTCCTGTCAAGTCGAAAGTGAACTCACAGTGCTCAGGTTTTACTGCCCTGAAGGCACTGGTAGCTTTCTGGCAGTGAATGAAGTTCATGAGCATGGTCAGTAGATGTTCCTGCGTGGGAGAGTGTTTTGGGGCCTATACAGTAGACCGCCAAAAATATGGCGTTACTATAAACTATCTGTGTAACACCCCTGAGCAGAACATTGGGAAGCAATGACTAATATTTCTGCCTATAAAGAAAGGGACTGGAAATCAGTCAGCCTGAAAGGTCAGGAGCAGCTGGCTTTTCTTATACAAACTTCCATAAAATAACATTATATCAGAGGAACCTACTGAGCAACCTAGGTACTTCATGGCACTGAGGAAATGAGTGAGCAGTTGAGAAGAAAAGCACATCTGAAACAGGAGGAATGCACAGTTGGATCCGCTAACACAAGGAGCCAAGCTATTGCTCTTATATATAACTATATGCCTCTTCTGTAAAGTCCAACTCTGTTGGTGTGAAGTCACTGATCAAAAGTGAAACTGGTATAGGGGCTTTTAGTTTGTCCAGAACCCAAGCAAGGAAATAAATTAAGTCAGTAAGTGTTAAGACTGACCCCACTGGGTCCTTTGGGCTCATTTGCATCCTCATCCTTGGTGACGTTGTCTTGGATGCTGTAATAACAGTTTTATCTTGTTTCCTTAAAGAAATTGAAGGATTGATGAAGATATAGTTTTAATTTCTAATTTAGTGTTTAAAATATTAGGATTAAAATGCTTTAAAGGCAATAGCAGAGGCAGGAAGTAGCATGGCACTATAAAAACCATGCTGAAAATGGCAAAGTGCTGAATTGTTAGAACAGTCACAGATATATAATCCCCCTCCCATGTTTAAGTGCTGTTACCTGAAGGGTAATTTCCTGCTTTTCAAATTCCTGGTCAGGGATTGTCTCATTTACTGGTGGGTGTGTCTATTAGTGTGTAGAGATTTAATAGCTTTTTCTCTGTAAATGATAAGTCATGTGCAATTACATTCAAAACTAATCCTGGAAACAACATGGTCCACACTCATTCAACTTTTCCATTGTGTGGCTGCTGGTATCCCTGAAAAACATCAGGGAACGTCATAGGAGCTGTAGCAAGTCCTGCTGACAACAGAACTAAGGTAGAAAAATTTACTGGGGTTTTTCTTAAATATTTAGTATAAAAGAAGATAAACACTTCCCATTGAACTTTGGAAGTTGGCTAGGCATGTTCTTAACCAGTAGCCTTGTGGGTAACTTAAGTATCACCAGGTATTTGGACTGCAGTATTACAGTGGAAAGTATTTGAAGTACAAACTTTTCTAGAACTTAGACAGAGTTCCACAATAATCGTGTCATTCTAGAAGCTGCTTTGTGAACAAAGAATTCCTATTGAGAGAAATTGAGCAGGTTAAAAAAAGTGGGAGAAATCAGACTGTGACATGCCTCCACCTATTGAGTTGAATAGTTGTATTTCAGCTCTTTAAGTAGCTATTTGTGTGTGTTTGTAGAATAGTTAATACAGGGAACTTATTTAGCTATAGCTACTATACAGACTGGAAATTAAACTGTATCTGCCCAGAAGAACTTAGTGTCTGAGCAAGCAAGCTAGGGCAGGGAGGATGAACAAAGAGTACAGGAGAGGGAATAGCAAAGCAGCTCATGAATGCTTAGGAGCAGGGATGAAATTCTGTTAGGAGGATAAGCAACCAAAAAGGGGAGACAGTAGAGGAGAAGAAACACTGAACAGAGTGGAGAAGAGAGATCGGAGGGCAGAGGCAATGATCCCAGAACACAGATGAGATGAACAGGAATTCAGCTGAACAGCCATAATCAGCTAAAGGGCAAGAATATTCGGAGTATAAACTGTGAAAGTGATGAAGCACTGAAGGGGATTTGTGGACTCTGGCGTATTTCTGTGCCCCACACAAGCTATACCCAAGCCCAAAAATGGAGGCCACCATCCTCTTGCATCTCATTTTCCTATACATTGCTGTGGGAATAACATCTCCTTTCTCCACACTTTCTCATCTCTTCAGCTCTTTGCAGTTGAGGCATCTTCTTATCACCAGTATGAAGGCACCACGATGAGGTCTTAGTATTCACTAGGATATCTGGGCATTATGGTAAAGCAGATAATAATGTAGAAATTTATACTTAGAGGGATAGTATAGGAACAGATGAACCTATGTATGTAGAAAGTATAGACAAAAACATTTTTAACTATCCACCAGTTATTTTCAATGGAACATTGCCATGGTCTTTCAATATATTTCATGCTTTAGACCTGGATGAAGCAGCACTTCAGGAGAACTGAAAAATATTAAGGAGTATAACAAAAGTATCCTAAAACAATACAATTGGTATAAAGTATATTTGCCAGGTGCAGGCTCTATGAAAGTAGTTATTCTGCCTTCAGTATTGTGTCCATAGTTACATAGCTTATAGATCTTATCTGTGTGTACTAGTATCTGTGCTGCTTTGGATAGGGTGTTTTCCCCCAGTTTGAAGGCCATGTCTAGTCACTCTTTGACTAGAATACGAAGCAGGAAGCAGAACGAAGCTTTATCCATCTTAGTGAGAAGTCAGTCACAGGTTCCTCTGTTTATTCTCTAAAATCTGTGTTTTCATTAATTGAAAAGGTAAAGACTCAATAATCTCCCATAATGAAGCAGAATAAGCCATGTCACTGGAGACTACCGCAAGCTATTATTGTGTAGTAGATCCGTTTCAAACCCCACATCACTTAATCCCTGCAAGGCTTTTCCTCATTGCACATCTGCATGTTTTGGATTACCTAATTTATTTCTTACAAATCATGCAAAGAAAATCTCAGGATAATATGCTGAAGGCCAAATCCACAGCAATACCTTATAAGGCATTTCATACTAGTTTCAGCATGTGTCACAGAAAACATCTGTGAGTACGCAGAGTGCTTTCCTCTGCTCATCGTAGTATGTGAGTCAAGTTGCGATGCCTAGGGAGACAAATTACTTCTTGAAATCCGTGTGAAATTAAAATGGATTTGGGAGAAACTATCTTCTGAAAACGGAATTATTTTTCTGCCACTGTGACGATCATTTAACTGGTATCTCACGTATTTCATTTGTAGCAAAAAAATATCAAAACATGGGTAATGCAAACATGTTTAAACATTAGCCAAATGTATTTGGATACCTTGTTATGTCACCTGCTCAGGAAAATATTTTTTTCTTACTTAAAAAAAAAGGAAAGAAGAGATGTCTGAATTTGCCTAAAACAGAGGGTTTCATTTAAACAAATTGAAACCCCAATAATGTTAGTTCTATGATGAAAACTTTTGGTTTAGGCAACCGAAACGGCAATGTGACTGGCTTGGATTTTCTGCTTTTAACTGCAGGCAAACCATTGGGGGAGGCAATTACATACAAGGGAATCATATGGGTTAATTTTTAAAAAAGGTACAAACAGCCTACGCCCTTAAGGTGCTTATAACTGAAAGCTTGATTAAGCTGTTACAGTGGGGTCAGCTACACAACTCAGACCTGAATGAGTGTACTTTCTCAAAGTATGTGGAGAATTTGGGACTGGAATTTAGGTTTGGGTCCCTTTCAAATTCGCCATTCTTCACAAAAGAGGGAGGAATCATGCACTTCAGGATGAAGAGTCTTTGGGGATTGAAATCCTCTGAAATTTAACATTAGGCTTTTTCCAATTATTTAATTAATGAGTTTTACACTAGGCTATTCCATAGTGTCTTCAGTTTCTTTATTGCTTTCTTGTAAAAGCATGATATAACAGAAGCGTGATATCATCAGTGACATGCTGAGAGTAATGAAGTAAGCACAGGGTTAAAAGAGGCTCCTTTCTGGTGTTTTACAAACCGTTCCCAGCAGAAACCTTGGGAAGCTGACATCACTGCCAGGGTGCTCTATGCAGAACTTGAGTAATGATTAGTAACAGATTTTTGCAATGAAGAATCCATGTGGCAAGTCCCAGAAAAAGACAGACTATACAAAGGGCTGAAATTTTAACTAGTGATTGTCACCAACTCCCTCCTACCATCTCCTCCCACACCAACCACTAAAAGCTGAACTTCTTTGTGGGAGCCCAGGGCAGCAATTCCAAGTTGGTGGTTGTTTTTGTTTTTTATATTCTTTAGGAAACTACCTTATACTTATTTTTTTGTAAATTATAACAAATACAATTTTGACCAGCCATGTGTTCAAGCCGTTGCTATTCCCTTGTGAGAGATTTTGTTGTGATGAATGCTGTTGGCTTAAAAAATAAAGTACAAATTAGACTATTTATAGCTCTAGTGACTAAGCATATAAACTGCAATACTCATACATGAGAGGAACCTCATGATGTGAGACCATCTGGTACTCTAGGAAGAAGACCAAAGGCAGTTTTTGGTGCACATCTGTAGTCAATCAGATCATGCATATCCTTTCTGGAAAGAAATGCTGCTTTTATAATAATTACATGCTGCTGCTTTTCAGAAATGAAAGGTTATTAGAATGCTATCCATGTGGGATGTCTTGTCTATCCAGCAGCACAGAGTTTAAGGATGGGACTTAATACTTTGAAAAAAGATTTAGAACTGAGAGAATTTGCGTATACTCTTAAAAATAGAACACAAACCAATGTCAAAGGTTTATTCCTTGCATAATTTCTTTCAAGTCAATAGAAGTCTCAGCTCTTAATGTCTGTTAAAGGTGACCTATTAAAGATTAATAGAGTCTAAAAACTGGATAATTTTGATTTCATAACATTGGAAGGGGGTATGGAGTGCGAGATTCCCATTCCTTTCCCATCATCTGACTAGGTTTTTATTGGTTTAGCTTTATAGTTGGATCTGCTAGGTTTTATTTTGAATAGCCCGGTGGAACAAATTATGTACGAAATAGATTGTTTCCTCCATTTAGGAGTGTGGGCCTTATAAAAAAGTGATAAGTAGTAATGGACACCACTTTTTCTATTAAACAGATTTTAATTAGAAACTTGTGATTTGTTTAAATGAATAATTGGGGAAGGAGATTATATATATTTTAAAGGGATTCTGATACCATGCCGTACCTTGTTACAGACACTTGTCTGTCTGCTTCCTTTCAAACCTATTTGGTTTCCTGCTCTGGAGCCTTGGCTTTTAGAGCTTCACACCTGAGGAACATTGGTTGGAGATTGCTAAACTGCCAAGTAAGGTCTTAATGGTTTTAGTTCCCAAGCATGAACTTCCTCCTTCAGGTGTGGTTCTAAGGATGCCCTGGTCCCTGGGATTCAAAACTTCTCAGTTTGTCACGCATTCATAGGAGTGAAAGACCACAGCTAACCCTGTGCCCTAGTTTGCTCTATCTTAAAAGCAGGATGTACTCCTCAGTATTTCTTCTGGGTACTCTCTTTTCCTCTGGTTCTCTTAGTTATGTAATAGAAGTGTCAGAGAAGTCCATCAAGTGGCAGTGCTTAGCCCTCTCAAAATTAGGAAGGAAAGATAGTTATCTTTTGACTTAATTTCTTTTTCTATTTTTTTTTTAAATTCTAGATAGTGTAGATGGAGTTCAAGTCCTACTTATAGTCAGACAGAAATGTATCATACAAGTAATACTGATGGGCAAAGGGAGATATCCTTTTATTCCACTGCTTTTAAATAGTTCCATTTAAACAGTTAGGTAATCTGCAGCACAGATATGTGAGTTTATATTTACATATTGATCATATCTGGGCAGTTTTCCCATGTTTCTCTGAATTAGTTGGAGATGAGGATTCTGTTATTCTGGAAGTTTAAAAACTTTGAAAAGGGCAAAACATAAAAGTTACTTCCTAATGATATAACATACCATACTTTTTTGTTCTTTGCTTTTGGTATGAGAGAGAAAACCACACACACACACACAAAATTGCTATTAGTAACCAAAATGTTACTATTAAGTGAAAATTCACAGTGTAAGTGAAGCTCACCTATACTTTCACTTGATTAAATAAGCATGTTGAATTCCTCAGCATTATATGTGGTAGCTCAAAATGGATCAAAGTCAGTCTGAGCAGAAATGACATTTTTCTAGGTTTTTTTAAAGTTATTGCTCTATTCAGTTTACTGTAGTGTTGCTTTTTTGTTTCCTAGTTTTTAACAGACAACTAGACTGGTTGTCTTAGTTACTTGCAGTTGGGTTTATTTTTACTAGGACTGCGTTTCCTTGTTTTTCAATGCTTTTTGTTATTTACTCTGGTTAACGTGTCGTGCCAGATGTGACTGCGCTTTTTCCAAGCAGTTACAAATTCATTTGGAGCGTGCCTTCTCTGTTCAGGTTTTTAGAACAACAGTGAAAGAAATTCACTGATATCTCAATATCATCCTAAATCTCCGATCTTTTTATGAAAAGCACAAGTTATGTTTTCTCCAAATACCCATCTCAGCCAATGCTAGATATAGCCTGGTGTTAGACCCCAACAGCAGGACGATTATTGCACTAACCAAGCTGAATTACAAGTAACAGACCTTTAGTCTTTTGACCACATCTTATCCTTGTGCTAATTTCACATTTATTTCCTTTATTTTGAGGCAATACTAAATCATTGCCTAAAAGTGACAAACCAGAACAGTTCCTTCAGCTGTCAATTTTACTCTGCTTCAGGGAAGAGCGATGGGGGTTTTTGAATAGTCTTGAAAACCAGAACTAGTACAATATCCAGAGATGCAGTGTCAGCTGGGACACTACACCTTCTGGTATTAGAGCACTATTAGAATTGTATGTTCAGTAAAAGCTCAGTGTGTGTTTGGTTTATTTCCAGGATCCATGCCACTGGATTTACTTTCATAAGTATTTATACACTTAAACTTTGCCAAAATGACAGCAGCTTCATTTGAAACGACGAGCTGATTGCTGGCAGGGTTTTGTACGGTATCATGCATTTACCTTGTATAATTCAAGTTCATTTAGCAGTCTATATCCATCCAATTCTAGTTAAGTCTTCACCTGCTTTTTGCCTGATCCTGGTTCTCTTTGTTCCATCTGGATGATTCTTTTCCTTATATTTATGCAAGTTAGTAAAATATAAAGAGAAAACAATTGACTGGAGCATGGACAGGATTTAACAGAGCTACTGTAACAGAGAAAGATTAGTATAAAAAACGGATATAAGAAAGGTAGGGGAACTGATGATTGTTTCCTGTAAAATTTTTCTTATGCAAATCCAACCTATTTAAGAAAAAAAATTCTTTTAAGAGTGGTTGGAGTTGGTATGGAGTTGTGCTAGTAGTGCTTTTTAACAAATATTCGGGATTCCCTTGCAGTGAAATAGCTTAATGACTGTTGGACTTAAGAGATTTAGTAGTGTTTCTGTTTCAAATTTTTAACTCTCCATTCCAAGTATAATAATAATAAAGAGAAGAGCTAATGAAGGATTTGTGTGCCTCATGATAGAGCTGCTCTTGATGTGAATCTAATGCCACAAATGTGGTGACTATGCTTGATTTCAAAATATCTTCTTCCAAACTGTGCTTTTTTCCCATATCATCACCCATTACATGATGAGTGGCTCTGAGCACATATGGAAATTCCAGGAATTGCCACACATCAGGCAGATGAAGCACACTTGGAGCGTATGCAAAGCTCCTTCTGTAACAAAACCGAAGCAAAAGATGCAGAAGACCTTCAGTTGTGCTTAGGAAATAGTTGGGCAGTCTGGAGTTATGTACATACTACCATCATATAGCTAATAATTTATTAACATGTTCAGTTTATTATCTGCAACAGTAAATTCTCAGTTCAGGACTGAATCGTTGTTTAAGACTAACCATGCTACTAGCAAAGACTTTATTAGAAAGCTAACATCTTCCCCCTCCTTTAGCAACACTCCTGTAGCTTTCTCTGTATTAATAATTCAAGGTCAGTTATGTGGTATATTAGTAGAAGCGCCACTGGTCAAATGTTATATATGAGGCATAGGCAGGTATTATAGTAAAACTGCTGTACTGCTGTACAGTGAAACAGATCAGAACAACAGGATGGAGTTTGTGTTTTAGCATGTGTATAATTCTGTCTCCGAGAGGGACAGAAATGAGAGTTTGCTTTCTGTTTCTTCCTTTGAAGGGTTGAAAAGGACCTCCACTTCATGTAATCCATTTTGCAATGGAAAGGTCACAATCTTTTGCCCTAAGCCCTCTGGAATCTTTAAGCAGCTCTGTTAAGTAGACAACAATCTTAAAATGAAGCTAAAATCCTCTGAGTGTGGATTTCTATAAAACAGATACTTCATACAAACCTGTATTTCTTTCCTTCTTATAACATGAAATGGTCAAAGTTTCTATTACTCTTATCATCAGCATCTAGCAGTTTTCAAGCAATATACTGAACTAAAGTGCACACCCCTAAGCAAAGGTATGCCAAGGCTTCATACTGATGCTGTTTCTGGCCTGTGAGTACTACTGTTTTGCTCAGAGTCAGAGAACCCAATTCTATTATGTATTAATTGTAATAAGTTCATAGTGTGGCACTGAATTCCACAGCCTATTCAGCAACTTTAATAAATAGAAAAGCATTAGAATGCTAAGGAAAAATACAAGAAATTAAGTAACTTTTACCTATAGCAAAGAAATTATATGCATCTCTTGAGAGTGGTGTAAAAGTTGTTTTTTTTTTTTTAATTAGTAATGGCATTACACACACAGTAACTAAGTATGTCAGCCACTGAGTAGCAACCAAAATCCCACAGGAGTAATAATACCCTTCAGAAGCACCCATCTACAGAGTAAAATCTAGGATGTTCTATATTTGGCTTTGTATCTTGCCAAGTGCATCTATATAGGCCTTCTCTACACTGTAGTGTACTCCCTACTTACCTGTTCCTAGCAAATCAGCAAATGGTTTTGTGATCATTGAAACCACCCCAAAAATCTCCTCTGTTGCTTAATAGAACAGGAGATTCCAATGAAAATCTTACCCTACCTAAAGATGGCTTATCTTAATTCTTGATGAAAGACAGTTTAATTCTTCAGGCTTTACCTCGTGTGTTTTCTTTATGTGTGCCTGACTTGACATTTAGCCAAGTTGACACAGAGACTCCTGGGCAGTTTGCACATTCTGCAAGAGCTCTGCCCATGAACCGGTGGGTAGAGATCACCAAGGTGTATCACCTGCCTGGAAATCAGAGCAGTTTCTGAAATATCATTGGGACTCTGTGTAGCGTAAACAGGAGACTGTGAACCTGTCAGGGCGCAGAACGGGCAGCGAAGTGCTCCGGATTCTGGGACCCATGCTGTTTGCCAGTGTCGTATCAAGTGTGGTTATATAATATCATGCCTTCCTGGAGCATTCTAACGTTTCATTAATCCAAGACAGTGATTAAGCATTAGATTTGGCTGCTGCGTTTACTACCAAAGAAAAAAGAACGAACAGACCCTCTGATCGTATTCCTGGATGAGCTCCAGTATTTTGTTGGGCTGCCTACATATAGCCATTCAAATGGTGAAAAGCCCAAAGAACGTATTGTCTCTTTTGGTGGGTTTTAAATCCCCTGGCCTGCCACTGTGTTGGGGATTATCATCCCCAGGAAACTCAGAATAAAGGAAGCTGATCAACCATCTGCTGAACAGCATGTACAAAACACAAAGTTCTCGGACCTCGGACAAAATCTGTTTTGTTACTGGAGAGTGCCAGCTGGTTGCAGAGGGTTTATGGGAGCAGTCTGCTTCCCAAGACATTTCCCCAGAGTGTCTGTACTGCACTGCACTCCAAGACATTTTTTTCCTCAGGTTCCTTTGGGCTACAGGCATCTCCCTGCTGTCTCAGCACTATTTTCAGCAGGATACTGGCTAGTGATCAACAAGTGAGGGTCAGAGGGACAAAATTTTCCATTAAATGTTCCAAGACTGTTTCCAGGAGCCAGGTCCATGCATCCCAGTCTTAGGCCTACATTACCAGGTACCACAGCTACTTAGTAACACTTGACATCTTACTTGTCTTCCTGGGCATAGGCTAGAAGTGTACATCGCCACAGAGGCAGCCCACATACATCCACGGACATGACAAATGGCATTATGTGGTGGATATTCCCTAGTATCTGAAGTACAGGATGAGACACCACACAAAGGAGCAGCCTCTGCTTTTGTGACTTCTCCATCACAAGGCAAAACAAGAAAAGGATTCTTTTTCTTCATCTGTGTGCCTCTTGCAACTCCCAGGTCTTCAAGTTGCTTGATAACCCCAGTTCCATTTTCAAGTAATTTTTCATCAGATGTGTTGCCTCTTGCACCTGAATACAAACCACTAGTGGGACCAAGGTCTGTCTCAAAGGCACAGCAAAGTTATTTTAGCCTGCCTTGCTCCATATCACATCTGCAATATGTTTCAGTTTTCAGTCTCCACATCCATACCAATCTCTGAACTACCAATCTCCAGCCCAAGGCTGGATTTCTGGGGTGTTTTCTGTCAAATTCACCACTACTAAATTTCTCACTTGGGCTGACGTTATCTAGATTGGCTGCATGGAGAAATCTGTAGTGCTTCACCGCCCTGCACCTCAGACTCACGGTGTGGCATTTCCCAGTGAGACAGTAATCAATCTGGGTGGCTCTTTCATCCCTTTAAGTTATTGATCTCACATGTTTTTGCAGTGGCTTCTGAGTTAACTACTGAGTTAACTACTCCATTTTTAGGAGATCTGTATTTCCTGTAGCATCTCCCAGTGCCACAGCAGGGACTTCAGCTCTTGTGGGTTCACAGAGCAGAAATTGCTGCTAGTTCTCTCCCTGGAACTGCAATGTTTTGCAAGGCATTGTTATAATTGCCAACAGGACTGGTTTTCCTGTAGTTTCTATTGGACTTGCTGCTAGTTATTAGTGGGTCATAATTATTGTTCATAGGATTTGTTATTAACGGTTGCAGTTGTTTTTTGCTGCTCCTTCCCCTTCACTGCATATTCTGCATCTGTGTTTTCCCATGGCTGTATTATTTACCATTACATACAGGTAACCCAGCCCAAGGAATGTTTGTCATGGCTCCAACAGAAAATCCTTCTGTCTTTAATACTAGTCAAATAAAAAAGAATAGAGTCATTTAGTCCACTGCATAAAAAAAAAAAAGTCTTTTCATGCATCTATGCCCTTTAGCCAATCTGGGGTCTAGTAAGGAGGGAATAAGTCTCAGTGCCTGCCCCTACATCTAGCTCCTCTTGCACTGCTCCTACTACAGGTGAAGATGACCGTCCTCGAGGGCTGGGACCTTACCCAGCGCTTGGCAGTGTTTGCGTGCTGCTCCTGGCCCATCAGGTCTCTCTGCTTCACTGCGTTTGGAGAGGTCCCGCACGCCCTGCTGCAATCCTCACAGTTACAGTGCCCTAATTACTTAATTCTTCACGTGCAGAGGAAGTATTTTGAAATATCAGTTGTTGATGCGTTTAGCAGAGGACATCACTGTATAAACTTGTGCTTGTTAAAAACTGAGCTCCCGTATATACAATAAAGGCAAATAAGCATTAAAAATTAGCTATCTAGTAATAAGAAAAAGATGGTTGACTCAATAGTCGCATGGATAATAGGTCCAAAAATCAAAAAAGGGTTTCCTCTTTTCCAAAATAGAGTTGGCTTTGAGAACAAAATTTTAATTAAAACAACTGACTGCATCACTTGGCATAAAAAAATGGATCTTTAGTCAAAATAAAACTTCTGATTTATTTATATAACAGTCTTATTAATATTTACAGATGTCCACATAATTTTCATATAGAAATATCCAAACTCTTCTTTCAAACACAGAGGCCCTAATAAATTTGTGGTTATTTTAATTGGTTTCCTTAATTCAGCTGTTACTTGTGTCAATTTGTCACTTTAATTTTAAATGTGTGTAGCTGAGTACATCTTTGGAGTGATGTACTAAGTACACAGATTCATGCAGCCCGATTGAACACAGTTGGCACTTCTTGTTTCCAACAGCTAGTTTTCAGCTTTCCCAGGACATTCTACCTCCTCCTTGCAGAGTGGTTTGGCCACAATTTCTAATTGCATGAGTCAGATGTTCTTCCTTTTCCACAGCCTCCCACTTTGATATCAATCTCTTCCAGATTCAGGGAGCAGAGAAATATGAAGCATTTGAGAACTGAGTGATGTGATGAAGGACATTAACTTTAAAAGCTAATAATATTTTAACCTCTGGAAATGAGCTGGCTGGTCTGTGAATTGAAAGTGTACAACTAGCAAAAAGCAAACACCAGATATTTTTTGATACCAAGGGATTTTCTTTCTGTAAAATATGACTTTTAATTTAAGAAAATTTCCAGTCATCTTCTTGGCATAGATTTTAAGCCACAAATGAGACATTTAATTTTTTTCTATTCTCTAGCACAGAAAATTCCAGTAAAAAAAAAAAGGGGGGGGGAACCCCCAAGAAACTCTGACTCCCTTGTATCAAATAGACAGACTTGAGAGGCCAGCAGTGAAGTCAGCTGAATACAAGTTTCTCCCACACTGGTAAAAGGAAATACATAATGACAGACAAATTATTATGGTAAAATGTGTTTCCACTAATCTGTGCAGTAATTGTCTGGTTAAAAGAAGGCTGAACAAAGCAATTTGATTCTTCCTCCTGCTAGCTATAGGGCCAACACTTCAGCTTGTTATTTTCTTAGATACCTGCCTTCACTGGGTTTTCTTAAGCACTTTTAGCTCAACCACAGTTGTGATTAGGTAGACGCAGTCAATATCAGGAATGTGCTGGTTTATTGCAAACAGAAACCAGATTAGTAATGAGATAGTGCACTAGTAGAAACTATTTTGCAAAATGAGGGTTTTGGCATCCAGTGATTTTTTTTTTTTTTCAACTGCTTAAAATATGCCATCCAAATACAGACTTGGAAGTAGGTAGGTGGACTGATAAACTCTACTGCAGGAAAAGGGCTGGCTTCTGACCTGTTATGCTTGTGTCTGTTCTGATGAGCTTTCGTTGACTTTTACCAACATTTTTTCCTCAATGTAGTTGTACAACAAGGTGGTTTTTATTAACATCTGAGTTTTGCATCAGCGTAATTTATTTCTTTCTCTTGTCCTGTCTGCTTCTGACCTACCACACTGGTTACTGCTGAGAAAAAAAACAATTGAAAATTGGTTTCTCAGAGTGTGTTTGAAAACACCATTCTGTAATAAGAATACAGGAAGACAGGCAGACTTGTATACTGGATGAAGAAGTCTGCACAGCTTCTGCTGTCGTTATAAGCTACTGAGTCTTGATATTTCTTGACTCTTTTTTTGTTACTCTTTTGAAATCCTCCCCCAGTTTTTGAAAAGCACCGAAGGATTTACACATGTAAACTAAATGAATGAAAATTAATCAGGGCTGCAGAGCAGTGGGTCTGTATGATCATATGCAGATGTAAAGTAAGAAATAGCATTTGTATGGTAGCGGAGGAACTCCTAAAGCTGTTCATTCAGAAACTGAAAAAGCAATAGCTAGTAGCGGAGAGCACAACACTGACTCAGGGATCCAAGCCCCACCAACAGGCTAATGACAGTCATCTGTCTCAAAATAAATATGCTGGAAATAAATGCAGACAGATTCTTCTTTTTTTTTTTTTTCCAAGTCAAATGTATGGCTGAAATCTTTCCAAACCTAAAGGAACTTTGCTCTTAATGTTTGATTCCTGTGTACCCAGAACTTTGCCAGAGGCTTACCACTCTAGCAGTCTGTTCCAAGTCCCTACAGGAAGATATCCAACGCTGAATTTCTGGTTACTCCAGAGTATTTGGAAACAAAATCTATTGAAAATGTCGCAAAGTCTTTATACAGAAAGATCTCTTCTTTCTATTTATTTATTTGGAGACATGTTTGAAGCAACCTTCTAAGACTCTCTTCATATGCTTAATGCTGCTAAATGAAATATGAGGCCCATGACCAAGCAAACTAAGAGCCTGATGTGTTCTAGATATCCACATTGCTTAAGATAGGAGTGTCTTATCAGAAATAGAGGTTACCAAATCTCTGTGAACTATTAAATCATGGAACAGTATAGCAACCTGGCCGTCATCTGATATTTCTGCAAGGTATTATGGGATGTGCAGTGGCAGATTTGGGCTGAGCAGGTATAGCTATGTCCTTGTTTAGCTTACCCATGCTTCTAATAAGCCTATGTAAGAGGGTAGAAGGCATACAAGTGGTCTCTTCCTGGTGCTAGCAAATTCACCCAAAGCCCATGTGTGAGCACAGACCCGGGTTCAGAGAGTGGATTACAGTTTAATTACAAACACATGCTTGTGTTTAAAACAGTAGATAAGCAGAACTATTAAAGTGTAGACTGAACATGTGGATAAATGTTTATACCTAATAGATACTGTTACAGAAGAAGTCAGTATAATTCCTACAAACAAACCCTATGTAAATAGCCCATGAAAACAAATTCATGCCTTCAAAGTCAACAAGACTAGGCTTTCTTAGAATGGACCTCTGAGTTGAGAGTTCTCAGAATCTATAACATTTGCATTATCAAATATTATATCCGAATATCACAATACTGCATAAAGACAGACATCCTATGAACAGTCAGGCTCTGGAATGTCTAGCTTGTAGATAGCCTCAAACACTACCTGAAATAACGCTCACAAATGAGCAAAAAGCATAAATGCCAGACATTCTTTATGGTGTGCATCATCAGGCAGACACACATCTTACACTATTGTTACTAAAACACATACCTTAAAAATTTTCTAGTAGCTTTGAAGAAGAGTATGTGAAAAATTAGTCTCAAGAGGCTACGACTGTGCAAAATGTCTGTCTGTATTTGTAGTGTTGTTGGCCAAACTGAGTGCATGGTAGTTGCTCTCTCGTTTAGTGTTCTGTATCTTATTCTTTACATAATCTGGGCACTGAATGGTTGCGATTAGCAAATAATAGAATGCATAAATGTTCTTCCTGTGTTAAACTTAAAACTGCTTGTGTATGTGATCCAAGCCAGATTTAGTCAAGTTCCCAAAGGTGAAAAGCTTGTTCATCACAATATTTTAGTTGTACCATCTTATACTGAATTGGCATATGCTACAAAAGGGAAATAAACAGCCTCCTAAACCGGAGACTTATAACTTTAGACCAGCATGAAAACCAAAAGCACTGGAATTTCTTGAGAAATGTGCTTATGTTATTTCCGCTGCAAGTATAAGCAAATCCAACAGTCAGAAATGCCTTGGGGATGATAACTTTTCATGAAGTCACCATCATGGTTTAGAAATCTTTGTAGGTTTGAAGAGTTCAAAGATATAGCTAAATACCTATTTTGCTTTTAATATCAAACCCAAACTTTAATTTTTTGAGCTTTCCCTGTCTCTGAGCCCAAACTAATGATCTTCAAGTAGTTCAGCACTGTAACGACTACTGATCATATTGCATAAAGTAATTCTTTGTTGTGGTAGCATGTAGTAGGTAACTATGAGGCATAAGGGTATCTAGTATTCTTTCCCTACTACCAGAGTCACTGACAAGGAACATGTGCTTATATTCTTATATTTCAATGTATTTTGGAGAAAGCAAACCAAGGTAATTATATGAACAACAATACGTTTTGTTTTTTTATCTGAGAAAAACTATAAAAGGAAGATGGGGGTCCAGGTGATACTGTCTTTGATTCTCGGATTAGGAAACTGGGTCATAGAGGGTTAAATGCCTTGGCCAAAGCTACCTGTAAACTTTTTCTGTCAGTTCTGCTGACAGCTGTGGTGCATTTGTTTAAGTTGATAAACATATATCTCTATTTGCTGTAAGAATAGGGTGTATCTTTTGCATATTTGCTCTGCTCAAATGTAGTTGAGAGCACTATGATCTTCTCTCACAGTTTTGTAAAATGAATGTCCCATGAAATAATAGTAGTATTTGATTGACTGTAGAGGCACATCAAAGGAAGTGGCGTAAAGTAATGTGCAAAATAAGCAAAACTTCTGGGTCAGTGGAGAAAAGCCTTTGGCAAATGGATTGAAATCAACAGATACAGGTTGATGCAGAGATTAGACAAAGTTTCTCTCAAATATATTCTATTTGTGTAAGAGACGGTGGCTAAAGGTTATATGATGTCAAAAGGTACTCTATTGAAATGGAAAAGGATATTCTTTTATTGGAACAGCTGAACACATCCCAGCTTTAGCTGCTGTTTAATATTCTAGTAATGCAGATACCGCTGCAGTTTCTGATAAATGTTAGGGAATTAATTTCATATTTTTATATACCCGTTTCCAGGGTGTTTAGAGGTTATGTATTGAATACCATACTATGATAGCTTCCACATCTCACTGATTCTGGACACCTTTAATCGTGGAAATGTTTAACTAGCAAAAGCAATAAGACCTGGAGGATCACCTGAGTCTACGGATTCTTATTGTTACACTAAGATCTGTTTCTGAGGTAAACTAACTTCCATCTCTCCATCCTGGTGTCCTAAAGATGTGTGTTGTAGTCATGTCAATATTAATTCACAAACCTGTGTGAATAGATTTTTAACCCCCCACATTTTACTTTACTGTGCTTTACTGACTTTGATAGCGATTTAGGGTTCTCAAAGAATGCAGAATTAAGTCATGGAAGGTAGGCAGAAAGCAGTTCTTTCCTTTTTGATTTCATTGTTATGTTTCTGTAACGGGTTTTCTTTTCTATGACACAAAATTATATATTTTGGTATTTATTTCTGTCTTGTTCCCAATAGGCATTAAACTCTAAAATGTCTGTAATGCAGGTTGGCTGTACAGTCTTTTCTGTTTAAGATATAATATTATAAGATATAGGACATATTTACAGTAACATTCATAGTTTTGACAGTATTGTCATGTTTACAGCAGTATGTATATGTATGTCACATGCAGAGTTAGCACCACACAGGGGAAAAAAGCTGAATTTCAAATTATACCTCTTCTTTCTAAAGAAAGATTACTGCTCAGTGCTAAGGAATGTGTCCTATTCATAGCAATTTCTGACACAGCATTGAGTATAACCATACAGAGACATAACAAGCAAAAAGAACTGGAAAATATTTTTATACTTAAGTGCTCATAAAACAGATAAAAAGCATGACTGCTACAGACATTATGCAACATGGAGTAGTAAGATCTTCTGTTTCTAAAGGATGTGGACTGAAAGAATATAAAATACTTTGCAAGAGTTTGAGCAGATTTTTTTCAAAGGGTAGCATTACTCAGCAAATTTCATACATAGGAGTCAACTCTTTTATTTCTTTGGGGATTTTAAATGTTCGGTTTTAGGTGGCTAGAGAGAGTATATTGTTCATGTTTTGTTGTGTTTTTTTTTTTTAACTGTGGAAAGGACACAATTTTGGAGGAAAAAAGCAAAATAGCAATAATGATACCATGAACTATTTCACTTCTGAAGTTTAAAATAATTTAGAAATGTGATTTGTCCCGTGGCAGTGAAGATATTAAAGGTAACCCTTCTGCTAAGTAGCCAGAGAAGGGGAAAAGGAGAATGGAAAACTGTTCAATCAACTTTCCCACAGTCTCTTGCCTTCTACAATGGCACACTAAAGACAGTTTTTTGGCCCCACAAATATTGCTGCCACTTGACACAAATCACTCAAGACAGCAACCCATTTTTTGCCAAGTGTTTCCTCCAAGGGAGCATCATGGGACAGAGCATGTTGCCACCTGCTCTAATGTGACTTCTTTCTTCCTCTTTCCTCTTTATCATTGGGCACAGAGCCAAGGTCTGGGCACTTCAATATTTCATAGCCTCTCAGCTGTGCTGCTCCTTATTCTTACCGAACCCTGGTCCCCATACCTGTGCCTGTCCTGGCCCAGCTTATCTGCTGGGCCTGGCAGCCCTCCCCGAGGCCCTGAGCCTCAGCATGTGCCCAGGCTTCAGAAGCACAGCTGGGAACTGTTTTCTCTGTAGTCATGCCAGGGACTCGCTCTACTCCTGGCCCATCTTGGTGGCCCTCCTCAGCCCCAAGCCTCACACCTCTGTGCCTGTCCCACATCTGAAGTGGTGCCATGAGCTGCACCTCCGCATTATGCTCAAGGTTCATTCTCATGGTCCTCCCTCGCCTCAGGTCTTGCTCCTTCATGCCTGCCTTGCCCCTGGAACCCTGCCCTGCTATCTACCTTCTCACCACACCTGGTTCCCACCATCCTCCCAGCCCCTAAGCTTTACTCCACCATGTCTGCTCTGCCTCCAGAACAGTGCTGTGGCCACGGCTCCTCAGTGCCACCCTGCCTGTCCTACCACCTCTGTCAGCCCAGGGCCCTGAAGCTCTGTGCTGCACCCGGACTGAAACCACACCTCATCCCCGTACCCCAGAATCCGTGTTTCCTTTGTTCTCCCTCTCCGCAAACTTTGAGCTCAGCCCCACTGTCCTATGTCATGACTGCTTGGTGGCATATATAAAATTGAACACAGACGCTGTGCCCATGCCTCGCTAATCTGTGATTTATTCTCTTCAGATGAACTGAAGGTGATCGCTTGCTAGGTGAAGTAATCTAAATATTGGTCTGCCAGATAGGCATGAAATGACCTACAGGACAAGGTTTCCAGTATCATGACTCTCAGATGATTCCCAGCATAGCAGGTCTCTGCACTGACCTGTTGTGACTCACTCTTTAGTTTCTATAACTGATTTCTGGAATACCATGTGCTACAGCAGTGGCAGGGCATGCTGCCACTGACCTGGGAGAAGAAATGCTTCCATAGGGCTGACAATGTGGTGAATAAGCCCCTTTATGTCCTTCAAGAAGGGCTGCAGTCTGTTCTGATGGGCAGGAACTACAAATACCTTCATTTTCCTGCTTTAAGGTGTGTTGGCACCTTTGGCTTAGGCCAAATCTGTCACAGGGTTACACTGCCAGGGTCACAGTTACATCCTACAGCCAAGAGGAAAGGTAACTGACAGTGGCAAAAGTGTGGGAGCAGGAAAAAGGCAAGAACATTGAGAAAGACCTGCAAAAGTGAAGTATATTATGGCTAGATTGTCTGTTATAAATGCATAGTTACTTATCCCTTTGCTGCATCACAGTACCTGCAATCCCAAACTACGCACAGCCAGCTCCTTCAGGAAGCATTCAGTGTGCTCCCCCCCCCCCCAAAATGCTCAGCCTGTGCCCTGCCACCATGGGAGAGGCCAAGGCAGAGTCAGCCATGGGCTTCAGTAAGGCTCTAGTTGAACCAGGTCTAGCTGGACCGGTTCTCTGACTACTCCTCCCTCTACCACCACAACTTCTTTGTACCCTAGTTTGGTACAATCTGTACAGGTGGGAGTTCCCTTGATTTAAACACATTCTTTTTAAGATAAACTTCTTCCAACAGTGTTGAAAAAGAAGAGCAAGGCCATGAGCTATCACAGCTGTTAGACTTGTCAAAGAGGGCTGCAAAAAGTAATGGAGAAAGAGTCAGGAATAGCAGTGGAAAATAGAGCTGAGGGTATGGAGAAGGGCTTTTGCCTTCCTGACATGCTACTAACACCTAAAACCAAGTGAGAATTACAAAAGCACATGATCAAGTATCTTCTTTATTGTACTCTCTACGGCCTGACCTTCTTAGCCCTAGACTGAGTCCACTGATTACTGTAGTTACTGTTATTCCTAAACTACAAGTATTATTAAATTACAAGAGATTTGTCCCTCTGAATTTCTTCTTGTCATTATGGAATTAAGTAAATTTTACATATTTCTATTATCTATCTTTTTTTTTACCTGTCTGCTTAAGTAAATGAAAGTGTGAAGTCCTTTCTAGTTTCAGATTTGACATTATAACCAAGAGAGTTCTCAAATTCTGTCAAAGGACATACATTTTGGATCATCAGAAGAACAGAAAATCATCTTTACTTCTGGCAATAGTGTCCCTGACCTTGACATATACCAGAAAAACAAACGCTGTCGTCTTGTCTTGTTGTGACCTGTCCCTGTGTTACTTCAAATCACTATTGAGGATTGTTAAATCAATTATTAGGGTCTGAAATGCAGTTCCAGTGGTGTCTGGATCCTTCCTAATAAATAGCTATGCTTAGTTTTAAATCTCAAATGCAAATCCACAGTTCCTTCAGAGTCTGACACTCATTTAGTAGAAAGGAGTTTCAGTTATGTTTCAGACTATACAGACTGAGAGAGTAATGTAATTTTATTTTACAGAAACATGTCTGGACTTAAATTTTCAATTTTACTTAGTGAATTGAGAATATTTTTATATTAACAAGTATTTAATGAATGTTTAACTCCTAAAACACTTTGGCTGCAGTCTCATTAAAACAAAGTAGATCTATGTCAACTCACCCATTAATACAAAAATCAGGATGGGGAATGCCATCATTAAAACCCATAATATATTTTTAATAACAAAAAATTTGACACTTTCAGAGTTCTGGAAAAAAAAGTGCCAGAATGAAAAAATACCATATTTTGTCATCTTTAGCCAGAAAAAAAACATATTTAAATAGTCATGAATCAAAACATTTTATCTCCATTTGTTACATTTCAAGTCAATTCAGAATTACTAATAGCAAAGAAGCAGGTAACGATTGTGATCATCCTTACCGTATGTCTGAAGAGAGGCCACATCTTCTGTTTGTTATTCCATCTTTTCCACTGCACCACCACCCCCATCTAAGACATCATCTATGTCTAATTAAGTTAGTGAAGGCAATGACTCAATTTTGTTATGACTTCTTAAGGGCTACATGCATAATATAAACATTTTGTGTTTACAGCTAATCGTAATTCGTTGAGTTGTTTTTATTGGCAGTCATGATTTTTTCCAAAGGAATAAACACTTGCATTACGTTGAATAAGGCTGGACTCTGTATAGCATAAATGAAGGGGAGTTAATGACATCTCTCATTTCCAGTTTTATGGTTTACTTTGTTTTGTTTTAATTTCAAGCCATGAACAGGGAAGACTGTTTGGAGCAGCTATTTCCTAAAGAATATACTTTGGAGATCGTCGTTAAGTAAATATTTTTGTTGTGTTTAAAAGCTTTGAAGGTACTGCATGGCTCCTTACTGCATTATTTACAGTCTTTCAGCCCAATTCACTTTAGACACTTCTACACTGTTTCCTAAATCAGTCAACAACTGACAGAGGGGGTAAGATGGTTACTGACATTTCTGGGAATGGAATCATAACAGTAAATAGTAGAAAGGGAAAGAAAAGAGGTTACTAGGGTAATTCTAGGGGCCAGACAGAATAATATTTCGGCTATCAGACAGATACCCTGGGTAAGTACCAAAAACCTGATGAGATCACCTGGGCCAAAAATAGTTCAGGCTCAACTTTAGAGAAAGTGCTGTCTTTCTGGTGAAGAAGGAAGAGACTATTTCACCAATTAAAACTTTTGCTTCTGCAATTTCCGTGGCAGTGTTGTCATGGTTTAACCCCAGCTGGTAACTAAGCCCCACCCAGCTGCTCGCTTACTCCCACCTCGGTGGGATGGGGGAGAGAATCAGTAGAGTAAAAGTGAGAAAACTCATGGGTTGAGATAAAGACAATTTAATAGGTCAAGCAAAAGCTGCACACACAAGCAAAGCAAAACAAGGAATTAATTCACAACTTCCCGTTGGCAGGCAGTTATTCAGCCATCTCCAGGAAAGCAGGGCTTCCCATTTGACTTGGGAAGATGAAGGCCATGACTCCAAACATTCCCCCCCCCCCCCGCTTCCTCCTTCTTCCCCCAGCTTCATTTGCTGAGCATAACATCATATGGTGTGGAATGTCCCTTTGGTCAGTTGGGGTCAGCTGTCCCAGCTGTGTCCCCTCCCAGCTTCTTGTGCACCTGGCAGAGCATGGGAAGCTGAAAAGTCCTTGACGAGTACAAGCACTGCCTAGCAGCAGCTAAACATTTCCACATTATCAACGGTGTTTTTAGCAGAAATCTAAAATGTAGCCCCATACTAGCTACAATGAAGAAAATTCACTCTATTCCAGCTGAAACCAGGACACATTGTTGGTACCAGACATGGACTGTGCTGTACGTCTGTCTTCAAGATACAGGGTTTGCTCCTGTGTTGTGGTTTAACCCCGCAGGCAGCTCAGCACCACCCAGCCCCGCTCGCTCACCACCCCACCCTAGTGGGATGGGGGAGAGAATCAGAAGGGCAAAAGTAAGAAAACTCGTGGGTTGAGAAAAGAACAGTTTAATAATTAAAATATAATAATAATAAAATTGTAATGAAAAAGAAAAAGAGAGAAAGAGAGAAGCGAAACCTGGGGGAAAAAACAAGTGATGCAACCGCTCACCGCCCGCCGACCAACACTGCCAGTCCCTGAGCAGCGATCGCTGCTTCCCCCAGCCAGCTCCCCTCAGTTTATATACTGGGCATGACATCATCCGGTAAGGACTATCCCCCTTGCCGGTTTGGGTCAGCTGTCCTGGTTCTGCCCCCTCCCCTCCCGGCTTCTGGTGCACCCAGCAGGGCATGGGAGGCTGGCAAAGTCCACGACTAGTGTAAGCACTGCTCAGCAACAACTACAACATCAAGGTGTTATCCACATTATTCTCATATTAAATCCAAACCACAGCACTATATTAGCTATTAGAAAGAAAATTAACTCTGCCAAAACCAGGACATCATGCCTGTTCATTTTGGCATGCCCTTAAAGCCTTAGAGCAGAACAAGTAGCATGGCAAATTCACTTTACGCAGTTTGTGAAATGTAGGTTCAGTTAGAGTATCCAAGGTTACCAGACTTTGGACCAGACCCTACGTTTTCAAAGCACTAGGGCTTGGGAGAGATGAACATGAGGAATGGTTATCTGCTCCCTTCCAGAGGGGCAAAGTCAAGCCCTGGAATTTATTCTGGGGTCCCCTCTCTGTCTCAGAGTGACCCTTGTGGCAGGGAAAATGCTTGTCTTTGTACTGTGGCCTGTCATTGCAAGGATGAGTCTAGAATTTAGTCTAGACTAGTATTTGCAGCCTTTTGTGGTAAGGTGGCTGCTTGACTGCATTGAGAAAAGCCATTACAAGGTTTGGTATGTCTATTATTTTGTATATTGACGGAAAATAAATAGGTAATGTACTTATTGTTTAGCTAAGTGTAGTGTTATTGTTTTACAGTATTGCAGCTTAGCTGTTCTCATGTATTAATCAAGAACACAGAGGATATAGACATAATGTGACTTTTGGGTCTGTGAGAGCTGTGGACTGTCTATGTTTGCTAGGAAGCACAGACACAACTCTGCCAACCGTGCGTGCTGCTGTGCATATACCAGATGGACAGAGGAATAATCTTTTTGCAGTCATTTTGCATATTATCTTCTGCTGTTTTGTTGACCTGCAGTGTCCCTCAGTAACAGGCTAGAGTTCTGCCAGCCTAGAGTTCAACTTGAAGTACAGGCATACACAGAAGGTTTATTTTTAGACTTTACTGAGTATATTTGTCCACTTCATCCCTTATTACAGCTGGTTTCAGTCAGTTGTAACTCTTGTAAAAATTCCAGTCTGGCAGTTTCAGAGACATATTTCTGTCTGTCCAGCAGGCTGTAACAACAGGGCCACCCCAATTTAGACCACCTGAATCGTGCCAGCCCCATCTGATGGGGCTGTGAATAGGGATGAGTCAGTCTCCATCACCCATTTGTCCTTTATCTGCTTTTCATTTGTTTTCTTTTTGCAAAATTTGGTGTAGCAGGCTAAAAATGATGAAGTAAAACACAAAAGGAATATATTAGAAACAAACGGGGAAAAAGTGCTGCACATTCTATTTTCTGTCCTCCTTATATTATTGCTTCCTTTCAGAAGATTGAAACAAAGCAATGAATCTGCCCATCTCTCATTGTGCCTGGCCCACTCATTTCTATGAATCAAAGCACAGACGGATAGTTTTGCATTGTCTGCTCGGCTGTCCATTGTCTGCTCGTATATCCACCCCTAGTTACTGCTGTTTCAGCTGGTCATATTCATACTGAAGGTTCACAATATTGTGACCTAACAATTTGCTTTTCAGTCTAGAGAATAATGCGAGGTGAACGTGGCCATGTAGTGTCTACCTGTGGTTACCAACAGGTTTGCTACGCTGGGCTTCAGGAATGCCCTGCAACTATAAGTATTTGGCCACCTGTACCCTCATGGTACCGTTAATTTCAGGTTAAATACGGTCAAAGCATGGTTGTAAACAGGCATATATATCCCTGGAAAAGGGGCTGGCGAGTTAGTAGGCCTGAGTGGAAATATGTTAGGCATCAATGAATGGTTTTAATATGGTTTTAATAGAGTTTTAACTATTAGTTATTTAACTATTGTTTTAAACTATTAATATAGTTTTATTTAACAGGCTCTGATGTTATTTTGTTGTCACTGTTTAAACACAGACAATTCAGGCAGTTACTTCTACAGTGTTGCTAACTCTGTGCAGTATATTGACAATTACATACTAATTTGTGCTGCTACCCATATACCAATCAGATTTTTAAAAGTAAGGGCAAATAAGGCATATGGTTTTTATTATCAGCAAGCTGAGCATATAAATTAATCAATTTACCTTGTTCATGCTTGCATCCATTTTACATGCAAGAACACTCAAGCATTTCAATTTACCAGTGTGGAATGTTTTTATGAAACTGTCTGATCAGTATTTGTTCCATAAAAGTTTGCAGACTCTTACTGTCAGAAGCGAACAGTAACACATACTTTTGTTCAGCCAGTCACAGCTGAATGGGCAACTCGGGTTTAGAACTGGTCCTCAACAAAGTAAAAAAAGGCAAAAAAAAAAAAAGTATAGGTTGAATAAGCCAACGTAAGAAAAAATTGTCATTTGTATTTCATAAAACAGAATTAAAATCATAGTTCAATCAGCTTCATTTTAGGAGGAAAAGTTGTACACAGTAACTACTATTACAGATGGTGAGTATCTCAGAAGCTATTTTTATACGGTCTGTACTCTGAGGCTGTCAAAGACTGAATGGCATTGGTAAATAACAGTATGCCTAACTCTAGTGTAAGAGTTTAATTAAGAGTTCGTTAATTGATTAATTAATAGTTTAATCTTTAAGGGATTCGAGGTCCCTGCATCAGTATGCACAAACCCCAGAAATCGGGGACAGTCTGACAAAGGCATCTCCATCCCTGGAGTGGTTCAGGCATGAGATGTGACAGCTACAGAATTAATTTGTTAAGACATCAGGAAGGACGGCAAACATTAGCAACCTGTGTATCTTCTTCCACATCTTACTTTCCCCTTTGTCTCAATGAGCAATGGCAGATGAGAATCCTATTGAATGCCTGCTTTTGGTTTTGTCCCCAGACCTTACTGTTCTTTTGTTTAATATTTTACAATCTTTCTGAATGTTTCTGAACAGGCAGACAGGATTTGGTCTGTTTCTCTACTTTGCCATTGAAATAATGACTAGAAGTGAGACTCATGAGATTTCTAAATTCATTCTGTCTGTATTATGAGTAAGAACAAAGGAAAAATAGCAAGAGATTGGCTGAGAAAGTTTGCTGCCTACAGTCACAACACCTGTTTCCTCCCTGATGACCCAAGTGCTTAAGATCATTCTCCTGAGACATCTCTCTCTCTCTCCTTCTCCCTCTCCTTACCTTTTCTGTTGCAGAAGCTTTTGAGACATCGGTTGTTTTGTTTTCTGTATCCCACAAATTTTCTGTATTGCATCTAGCACTGTTTGCCACGTGATATATATTAACTGAATCTAAAGAAGAACGGACAACTGCATGAAAAATCAAACTCTTCAGCCAGTATTAAAAAGCTGCTTCACTGATCCCTAGAGGGAAGGAAGTGAGATTTGCACATGAGGATTTCTAAATTATCAAAACTTGCAACAAACATGAGCATGAGCAGTAAGGAACTTCCTTCCACTTATCAAAATTTCAGATACTCATGGAAACCTGAAGTTTTCTAGAATACTACAGTGTCAGCGTTGTGTTCTTATGGAAAAGCCTGAAAAGCAAGAAGCTGCAACATGAAAGACATGAATAGTGGCTTGATTTACAAACATGTTAACAGAAGGGCTTTAAAAATAAGGTATAAAGAAACATACTGCCTTGTCCACACTGGCAGCTTACCACATTTGGAAAATAAGTATCTTCATGCTTTTAATTTTAAACAAAGGCTTTAGGGCATTCCACAGTAATAAGATCTGAAACATGGAGTACAGCTTAATATGCATAAAAAAACCTTGCACCTACTTCCCACAGATCTGATCAGGTGCCATTTAACAAGCTACATCCACGACACGCGTTGTTAAACCACGGTTGAAACACTGTTTACTCTGAACCCCAGTATTTGTTTCATAACCCTCTTAGAAGAAGAGTGCTAAGTAGTGCAGACCACACATGCTAAAAGTCTTTGGGTTATAGCTATTGCCCTTTTCAAAACATCAGATACACATACAATATATACTTCTGTGGGACCATGTCTTAGCGAGAATGGAAGTTGCATTGTTCTGTGGAGACATGGCATAAAAACTATCAGGTTTATTGATGATTTTCAAAAAAATTCAAGGAAATTTGGCCCCAGCTGTGACTCCCAGTGATGTGAATGTTGAAGCTTCTTTGCAGATAGCTGATTCCTGGGGGAAACGAATCACAGCTGAATGTTTTTGTTCAGATTACATTATCTAAAAGAAATATATTTGGGTTGGATGACTGTTTTCCTAGCACAGAATTGAGTATTTGAATTAAAAAAAAAATATATCAGCTGGAAGTAGGAAAACTGATGTACACTAGCCACTATTTTTAGAACTTCAATAGTCTGGTTATATGAGTAGTATTGAAGTTATATAACCTATTTGCAATATACATATTTTTCTCCTTACACTGAATATGGTCCATAGCAGACCGTAATCAGATTAAAATAACAAACAAAGCCGTTTGTGGCAAAGATAGCTTGCTTTTCATACGTAGATCTGAGAGTGCTTTATGACAGTAGATGGACACAGCTGCTCCCAGTTTACCAAGCAAGAGGAAGGACTGAGTGAGGCATGGAGGGGTGAAGATACTTGTTCAACAGCACTGAGTGGGGCACAGAAGAAGGGACACAGAAGCGAGAAACTATTGAAAGGCCAGATACCTACATATAACCCTGTCATGGTTTTAGCTGGGATAGAGTTAATTTTCTTCACTGCAGCTGGCACAGCTGTGCTTTGGACTTAGTATGAAAACAATGTTGATAACTCACCGATGTTTTAGTTGTTGCTGGGTAGTGCTTGTACTAGTCAAGGACTTTTCTAGCTTCCCATGCTCTGCCAGGTGCACAAGAACCCGCGAGGGGAGGGGGCACAGCCAAGAGAGTGGACTCAAACTGGCCAAAGGGATATTCCATATCATGTAACGTCATGCCCAGTATGTTACCTGGGAGGGGCTGGCTGGGGGAGGGAGGCAGCAATCGCAGCTCGGGGACCGGCAGCGTTGGTCAGCGGGTGGCGAGCGGTTGTATCATTTGTGGTTTTGTGTTTTTTCCTTTCTCCCTTTTCCTTTTTATCATACTATC